>NC_089846.1:128042253-128642253 GCF_035609145.1 Eleutherodactylus coqui
CGACGAACGAAAAGTGAACGATCCTTGTTCATCATTTAGTCGTTGGCTCACGTCTAGACCGAATGACATCGTTCACCTTCACTCATTCTGAAGGATAATCGTTCCATCTATAAGCACCCTATGCTGACAGCCAAATATACACCTAGTGGAATTTCAGTACTTCGGTGTTTGCACAGGGTGTACATCGCTTTGTCTTCTCCTGTGACACAAAATGGAAGAAAAAGCAAAAAAAAAAAAAAAACATAATTATCAAATAAAAATAATTTGGACCAAAGAAACTGCAAACTGTAATAGCAGATGCAGCCCTGCACATATAATCTAATAATCCCTCAATCATAACCCCTTACAGCTTGGGTTCGTATATTTACGGTGCTGGCAGTACAAGCTTGATGCTCACTGCCATGCAGTTACGAAGGACTGTCCTATTCCCCCAGCAACAATCAGCATTGCTTCCATGATCAACACTGATTGCAACATATAAGGAGTGTAAACAAAGGGAGGTGGATTCATTTGCTCACCAGCCCCAGCATTGCAGTCACTGGGGCTATGGCATTCCATAATATATGCCTGTGTATAATATTATTATTATTATGTAACATTTTTATTTTGCATTCAGAAATTCAAATAACTAAAACATTGATGTATCCCAAAATGCTGCAAAAAATAAATAAACAAACCCTCATACAGCTACATTAACCAAACCATGTACGGCTGTCAGAATGTGAAAAGGCACAATGAGAAAAAAAAAATCTTTCCATCCATAAGGCCAAAATTGGCAGCAATCCGAAAGGGTTAAAAGGCTATATTTTTATCATTCCTTAATTATTGGTGCTTTTACATTTTTCTAGGGATTTATGATCTAGGTCCACCAACGTTTTTTTTTTTTCTCTTATTGCTCTTTTAATTTATTTATTTTTTTCGGCATTGAATAGAACATTTCCCCTGTCCTGCAATCACAATAGAACACTTGCATTTCCTGCATAGAAAATGATTGGTCTATTATCATGATACAATATAAACAATAGTGATCGTCTGCGGAGCCAAAAATGGAAGCACATCTGATATTTCCATCTGTGGGAGACAATCATTTTGTTACCATAGACGCACAGTGCCTTCCATGGTTTGATCTTTGCAATTATGACTCCTGCAGTATCTTTTAACTCTGCATTCAGGGCTTGTGTACTTTGGACAAACCTCTTGAAATTGTAGGTCCTCTTCAGACATGCTGATCAATGGGGGTCATACTGCTGGAAGGATCTGCAATCATCTGTTATCTGCAGGGAAGCTGAAACATAAATGTTTGTTTTCCCTGCAGTGTTGTTGCATGGAAAATGAAATCTGACTGGGCACCAAGGAAATCAGTGGGCATCCGCAGCAGTTATTGGCTACAATCAGTGCCCAGCAGTCCTCTGGAAGCACATTGGTTGCAGCAGGTAGCGTTAGCTAATAGAGGTAACAGGGCACATGGCAAAGGGTTGTGAGAAGGAGATAGTTTAGTTAAACTTTCATATAGCCTAGGTTTTTAGTTTCTAGGGCTATATATATATATATATTCTTTCCTCACTGATTTTTTTAAAGTTTTTTTTGGTAATATTTTATACATGTTTCAGTCTGAAGTAAAGTAAATTGTGTGATGTGAAATCCTTGTGAGAAACACACTATGTAGCCACAGCGCCAAAAGGCCATACATAATGGTTAGCAGGGCTTTGTAAGGGTTTTCTTTTTGTGGGATGAGGGCTTAGTCACACGGGCGCATCTGGGCGCCGATGCGCCTGTCTTCCTGCATGAAGAAGACGGACGCATCTGTAGGGCGGACGTCTCTCCGCAGCGCCGGAAGAAAGAACACATGAGTGGCAATGGAGCTGGTCATGTGTTCTTTCTGCCGGCGGTGCGGAGAATCTTCCATACCTGCAGGTGCGGCCGTCTTCTCTGTGCCCGGATGCGCCCGTGTGACTAAGCCCTGAGTTGTACTTTTTAATGGTACCATTTTTAGATCCATACGATGTTTTGATCATTTTCTACCCCATTGTTTTCTGACACAAGATATACGAAATTAGCAGGCGGGCAGGCAGGCTGGAACAATTCTGCCTCCATTCACAGAAGGAGTATTGCACCTTTATAAAAGGAGAGGAACAATAGTCATTGGGACGGTTGTCGGGCACTAATGTATCTGATGTTAAGGGACTTGTAGGTGGCCTTGTTATAGTGATATATAACCCCCTCGTTGTGTGGGTTGGGCTTTTATATTTGAAGCCCAGTAATCTTTATTGTCCATTTGGCCTTTCCAAGTGTTTAGTCTATCGTTTTCCCTTATAATCTGATTGTTTATTCTTGTAACTTTATAAGTAGTAGAGAATTACATGATGTTGATTGTTTTTATCTGCAACAGCTTCCAACTGTTTATTTGCTTCCATTGCTTATATAATACCAACATATTCTTCAATGTTTTACAATGACTGTTCTCATTCACATCAGTTCCTGTCTATAGTGGGGTTTACAATCTAATGTTCCTAGAATAGTGGGGCCCTTTAATATCAGTATGCTTTTGTAGGGTAGGAGGAAACCATTTCTTTTGTTGGATTTGAACCTACTTCCCGAGCCACCATGGTGCTCCAATAACTATAACCAGCAATGACCAACACATAGTAACTGGTGCTGATCAAAGTATTCTAGTAACCTTGGTGACAAAGCCTGTTTGTGGCTTCATTTTTCAGTTTTTTTCATCGTCGCATTCCTAAAGTCATAACTTTCCTAATTTTCTGCTTGTTTTTTGCAGGACATATTGTATTTTTTAATTACATTATTATTGGGTACATTTAATGTACTATATAACGTTTAATAATTTTTTAGGGGGGATTGGAGAAAAATAAATTCTGCCATTAGCTATTTTCACCATGCTTTTTGTTATTTCTTTCACAGCGTGCACCATGCACATTGAATAATGCATCTTGGGAGTCTGATGGGTGACAGAGGGAGCCCCCTCCCTCAGTCAGCCTTTTACCTGCTGCATTTACATGTAGAGGGTTAAACAGTGGGGATTGGAGGTTTCTCCAGTCCCCACTATTACCATGTTTCCCTGAAAATAAGACATACCCTGAAAATAAGACATAGCATGATTTTCCAGAATTTTTGAGGATGCAAAATGATTTTTCAGGCATTTTGAGGATGCTTGAAATATAAGCCCTACTCCAAAATTAAGCCCTGTTAACAGTTAATTTAAAAAATCAATTTAAATAGTGTCCAGGCAGCAATACATGTAAAAAAGTTAAACCTTTTTGAACAAAAATTAATATAAGACACTGTTTTATTTTTGGGGAAACACGGTAGAGCAGGTGTTGAGTTATCACCAGACAGCCTATTCCCTATTCCTAGCGGCATAGGAAAGCCATGCCATTATTCTAATAAGATGGCGTAAAAAAGCATTGCATCAGAATAAAGCCCATTAGTGACCACTGTCAAAAGGTATATGAATGGTCGTTAAAGCACTAATGCAGAAATTAATAACTAGCAATAAAGCCCACCTAAAAGCCAAAACTGTGAAAAAAATTCTAAAATCATAAAAAAAATATTCTTTATTGAATAAACAAATTTAAAACATTATAAAAAGTGAGGAGCCACAAGAAATTCAGCAATACGGAGAGCTATAGAAAGTAATAACAACCCCATATAGCAAATGATTACAATACTATATAACTATAGATTTTATAAAGTGCAAGTGCAAATACAAAAAAAATCTATTGAATATAGTTAACTCATAAAAGGTGGTTAAATTATAGAGAGCAGTGAGAGGGTGAGTGAGGCACTCTAGTCCCAGATGTCAGAGCTGCAGTCTCCGCCTAGATAGCGGCACTCGTGAGCCAAGGCCAGACTATGCGACTCCTTCCCAAAATCCACCGTGAAGTTGACATGTAGCTTGAATCCTTCCTTGCGAATATTCACACTAATCTGCAACATGACAGAGCCAGCCCAGGACCATGTCAGGGTAGAACTGCTTATCCCAGCCGCTGTACAAAGATGTCGTCACATAGAGCCTCTTTCCATCAAGGTTAAGCTGGATCATCAGAAAGCCCCAAGAACCCTCCTCTCCTTTACGATCAATGGATCAGGCTGACTTTTCAGTTCTGGGTCATCCAGCAGAGTGTCTGGACCATTGCTCGAAATTCTACCTGTAAGGAAGATCTGTCCTACAGGCTTTGGGTGACGGGTGTTGCAGATGTGGCACTGCCTAATGTCACCATGCAGACAGTTATCGAAGTACCCCCAGACAAAGGTAGAGACACTGAAAAGCATGGCCTTTGGCCATACAGATTATTTACACCTTATATGGGTTAAGTATATTCAATATATATATTTTTTTTATTTAGACTTTCATTTTATATAATCTTTGGTTATATGGTATTGTAAGCTTTTGCTATATTTTTAGGTTTCATAGCAATAAAGCTTGTTGTACAAAGAACTACAAAAAGCTCCAGAAAAATGTTGTTGGTTAACTTTATGTGGGGAAAAAAAGCATACATTGACCTGCAATATGGATTTTAAATCCACAGCATGTCATTTAATGCTGCAGATTTTACCTCTTTAATCCCTTTAGTGGCACGCCTGGAAAATCTCTGGGGCTTGCTGCACTGACCATGCAGTTAAGCCCCGGAAGATTTCCGTGGACAGCTCTAGTGCTGAAATGTGCAGAGTACTGAGCTGTCATCTGAAATCTTCTGGGGTTTCTACTGCATTGTTGACTCACTTAAAAAACCTACCATGTGAGGCATGACATGGTAATAATAAACCTGCCACTGAAGGGGTTAAATGAGGGCATGAAATTTGCATCAAAGTCCACGTGTTACATGCTTATATGCATGCAGTGAATTGTCACTAATACGACTTGCCTTTTACATATAAAGAATAAATATAGACTTCTACCCAATAAGTAAGTGTTTACGTGTCTTTTGGTTTTGAGTATTACTTATATTGTTATAAAGTAAATCACTATATTAACCCTTTGCAATCCAATTTTGGATTCAGGGTTTCCTAGGGGGCTTTCTCTTTCTGCCATTATACAATAATGCGATCTGCTGGCTAGAGCCAGTACTGTAGTATGTGACATGCTGGAGAGGCCCCCGACAACAGAGTGGCCAGTAATATACAGGAAGAATACCCTGCCGGATGTCTTCTGACATCAGAGCTGTACAGCCTTCAATCAGAATGTCTTCAGACGTCAGACAGTGGATTGGAAAGGGTTAAGGGGGATGCCTAGTGACTAGATAACATTCCCGCTTTACCACCAACTCTGCTAAAATAATAAAATCAGCTGTACTTACCCATACTCTACCGCCACACTCCCGTTTTATAGTCCCAGCATGCTCCTGGAGTTTATTAAAGATGATGTCACCAGATATCATATGACCGCTGCAGCATTACTACCCATTCTTCTGGCGTTAGTGCTCACATCCTGGGCACCATGATGCCAGAAGTTCAGAACAGGCATACTCTGACCTCTGATTGGGTGCAGTAGTCATGTGATATTCAGTGATATCATCTTCAACAGTAAATGCCAAGAAGATGGCAGGGCTACAACACTGCATTACAGCAACAGATAATAGGTAAGTACAGATGATTTTGTTATTTTAGCATAGTCGAGGGTATAGAAGACATATTGTCTGGTAACTGGCAACTCCTTTAAATTCACACATGCTTGCCCAACTACTGGTGTTAGTGAGCCTTTTGATCATGATTGGTTTTGTTATCTTCTGCTTTGGGCACTAACTACCAAAGCCTCCATTAGAATGACTGGTTGTATAGTGACTGGAAGAACTCATTATTGCCATGGACACCTGGGGTTGAATCCTGCAAGGGGTAACATGAAGTATAAATATTCTCTGTATTGTTGTGGGTTGATTCTGGGCACATTGCCCCATATTACAACCAAAAAACATAAAGATTCCATTGGTTTTCCCTTAAATTGATCCTAGAGTGTGTGCATGTCTAAAGGAATATTTAGACACCATGAAGGAGAATTACTAAGCGAAATGCACCAGAATTCTGGCTCAATTTGCTCCACCAAACTGGCATACATGTCTTGTGCCTCATTTTTTAAAATAAGTTTTAGATTCTTTTTGTATCTTTTCCAACAAAGGGCTTAGCAGGAATTTGGAAACAGTTCAAATGCAACAACATGAGTCAAAAAGTTTTCCGCAAAGTAATCCAACCAATAAAGTTAGACAAATACATCTAAATATGCACCAAATTTACTAGACGGCATGAGCCGCTGTGATAAATTTGTAACATTTGAGCAGTGATAAGTTTAAAGGCCCATTTACACCAGCAGATGATTGCTCAAAGATCGCTCAAACGACAGTTTGACTGACAGCTTTGAGCAAACATTTTGCATAAAGTATTAAGTAGCTACTCAGTTACTTAAGTACCAATTACGTGTGCAAATAAAACCTTCTCTGAAGGCAGCTGATAGCCAGAGGCTATTATCTGTGCTCAGATCCTTTGTTCTCCATGGGGAAACAATGCTATCAGCACTCCCCGTGGAGAACTTCTGATAAGAGTGAACAACGATTTTTAGGTGAGCTTGAATTTAACGATCAGCCAGCAGTGCCCGAAAAGCGCATGATGGGTGCTAGAGATGAGCGAGTATACTCGCTAAGGCACATTACTCGAGCGAGTAGTGCCTTAGCAGAGTATCTCCCCGCTCGTCCCTAAAGATTTGAGGGACGGCGCAGGTGACAGGTGAGTTGCGGCGGGGAGGGGGGGGAGAGAGGGAGAGAGAGATCTCTCCTCTGTTCCTCCCCACTCTCCCCCCGCCGGCCCCCGAATCTTTAGAGACGAGCGGGGAGATACTCGGCTAAAGCACTACTCGCTCGAGTAATGTGCCTTAGTGAGTATACTTGCTCATCTCTAATGGGTGCACATTTACACGCACCGATTATCGCTAAAACGATCGCCGATTAGCGATTTTTTTAGCGATCATTGGGTGGTGTAAATGGCCCTTAATTTTGTACTGTCTCCTAGTGGTTCATACTGGATTATAAACTTGGCCACTTTAGACATTTTTATTTAACTTTCCACCATCTTTTGGTTGACTTGCTTTGTGCCAAATTTTATGTCAAAATGTTGCTGCACATTGTTGCATTAAAGGGGTTGTCCCGCGCCGAAACGGGTTTGTTTTTTTTCAATAGCCCCCCCGTTCGGCGCGAGACAAACCCGATGCAGGGGTTGAAAAAAAAAACGGATAGTGCTTACCTGAATCCCCGCGCTCCGGTGACTTCTTACTTACCTTGAGAAGATGGCCGCCGGGATCTTCACCCTCGGTGGATCGCAGGTCTTCTGTGCGGTCCATTGCCGATTCCAGCCTCCTGATTGGCTGGAATCGGCACGTGACGGGGCAGAGCTACGAGGAGCCGCTCTCCGGCACGAGCGGCCCCATTCAGAAAAGAAGAAGACCGGACTGCGCAAGCGCGTCTAATCGGGCGATTAGACGCTGAAAATTAGATGGCACCATGGAGACGAGGACGCTAGCAACGGAACAGGTAAGTGAATAACTTCTGTATAGCTCATAATTAATGCACGATGTATATTACAAAGTGCATTAATATGGCCATACAGAAGTGTTTACCCCCACTTTGTTTCGCGGGACAACCCCTTTAAGGTATACTCCTTTTCGGCTAAGCCGCACTCCTTTATACTAAGCCATGCCCCTTCGTTAAGTGAGGCGTGGAAAGTGTCTGAAACACACACTAAATGTGGTGCAAGCCCAGTTTTTTTCGCACAACTGATCCAGATACCTGATAAAAGATACTTTTAAAGCTTATTGTTAATCTTTTCTTCACTCAAGTATTGTTACGATTTCTCGAAAACAAGCAAATCACAACTAGAATTGACCAATGGGAAGGGCTGTGAATGACTACATTGTGTATCAAGTTGCAGAATGTGTTGGTGCTACATAAACAATGAAAAATGATTTCAAATTAATGCCTGCAAAAAACCTGTCATTTCCCGGTCCTGCTGACCCCGTCATTTTGTACAAAATAAGACACAGACAGATTTTTCATTTTTTACAGATTTGTCATAGTAACATTTTTTTATTTCTTAGAACATTGCCATTTTTCTGCTGTTTGTCTAATTTAAAGTGTGTTTTGATGTGCAGTTGAAGCATAGTATCCTTGACTCAAAGATATAATGATCACCCGATAAGAATCCACTAGCCTTTCTTTGATTACTCTGCGGCTTTCTACTGATCAGTGGGAATAAAGCTTTGATGATGTCTCTGTTAATTTCCCAAAAGGGACATCATCGACACGTTTGAGTGTAAAGATACATACCTTTAGATCATCCTGTTCTTTTAAAAGGATGAGGAACTTCAAATAATTTGGTTTATTGTCCTCGAATCAATGTTTTTGTGCCATCATTAGTTTGACTATATAAAGCTTTGCACAAAGTACAGCTGCAAAAAATGTAACCAAGCCCTGTATATCATTTGGCTTTTGTCATTTGTCACATGGCTATATGATATGTACAAGTAGCTACATATTGTAGCGAAACAATCATATGTCATTGTGTGTAAATGCAAAATGAAACACTAAATGCAAAATGAAAGGGATTGGGTTTGCTAAAAATGTGATTATTTTCAAAAATAATATATTTTAGTCAACGTATTTCGGTCCAATGCTCATCGGTTTCGGCTTCCCCCTTCTGTTGCCTGATTTTCTGACACAAGAAGCTACTTCCTGTCAGCCATATTAACGCGCAGCTCCGACTGCCTGCCAAGTTCACAGCTCACAACCTCCTCCCTTCGTCTTCTAATGTAGCTCTCTCCGTAATCTAATTACTGTGATACTTCTCCTCCTTCATACACCAGATTGTAAAGATATAAGCCTGATTGAATCTATAGGTGGCCATACATATAAGATAGCTGACGGCCAAATGGGATAGCTATCTGTTCCGAAACCTCCCTATGAACATTCACACTTAGATCAGTTAAGAATCCATGTTTATTCATTCAGGAGATAGAGACAAACCCCTACCAGACACTTCCGATTATCAGTACAAGCCCATGTAAATGCATGTTTAAATTCCATTTTTAAGGGTCTGCAAACTGTGCACAGGGTTATTACCTGCTGAAGATGCCACAATGGATAGCTTGTATCTACAGCTCTGTGCTGCTGAAATCTATAGGGATATAAACAATTGGAAACCATAGGTTTAACTCACCACTCATTTCACTAAACTAGACCAAGGCAGATAATTCCCTGCACTATCCTAGACCAGCAAGGAAGTTGCCCCTCAGATCACCAGAATAACCATTTCCTATCTTAAGGCCCATTTGCACGCATAGACAATCTTTCAAGCGATTGAAAGGTTGACAGTTTTAGCGATCGTTTTGTATAAAGTGTTAATGGACATTAATGTCCATTAACACTTTATCAGCTTTATTTGCACGTAAAAGGGCCTCTGGAAGCTGTTTGTCGAGCACAGTATGTGGTCTGAGCTCTGCACGCAGCTCCATTGCTCTCATTGTTCTCCATTGTTCTCTCAGAGGAATTTCGGGGCTGCGGTGTAATTTCCCTGCATTACGCCATGTGAGCGGCTGGAAAAATCGTGAATAATAGTGGTGACTTGGTTGCGACTATTCTTCGTTCATGCGATTTTATGGTGCAAGCTGTGGAGCATAAAATCGCAACGCTCGTGTGAAAGAGGCCCAACATTGAAAGGTAATTGCTAGAGTTGAGCGAACATACTCTGCCGAGCTTGATGCTTGTTCGAGTATTTGTGTACTCGATGCTGCTCGTTACTCGAATGAGCATCAAGCTGTGTTCGACCCCGCCCCAGTTTTTGGCTCCTCCCCACTGTGACGTGCCTGTTTTGGCCCCTCCCCGCTGTGACGCAGCGCACGCGTCGACGGTAAAGTTTTTGTCAGGCAGGGGAGAGAGAGAGACAAACCTAGGGAAAAAAAAAAAAGCTCGGCACCCGGCGTCCCACATACAAAAATGCTTGAGTCTCCCATTGTAGTCAATGGGGTTCATTACTCGAGTAGAGCTCTCGAATTTTACGAAAAGCTTGACTCGAATAACGCGGACCCGAGCATTTGGGTCTAGTAATTGCACAAAAATATATCAACCCAACACCATTAATTGTATCCATGCAAAAATTAAAAATGTATTCTTTAATGATGCCAATGGTGCCCAACATAACTATTTATCATTTTAACCTAGACGTGCCCATACTTTTGTGTTTTTCGGATATGGTGAAAATCTGTAGACTGTTGTGTTTTCCATCATTTGCTAAATGAAGTTCCACTGTAAACAAATACATTGTGTTAACCTTGAAATCAGTACCGCGCCGCTATGTGTGTCGGTTTGAAGCTGTGTTCAGGCTTAGCTGTAGCATTCAAAGGGTTTCAGTGCTCTTCTGCACAGTATATGTTACAGCGAATATTTCATGGCTGTTAGGAGTTTGTAGACAGTGTCTTAGAGCCATTGACTTCTAAAGAGTTATTCTGAGCTCCTCTGTTCATTCCCAGCTACAATATATTTTCCTAAGCTGTCTAACTCCCGAAAGCTTGTTTTGCCTTCTGTTCTACCTGCTTTAACTTGCGGTTCTCTTTAACAGGTATATTGTT
Source organism: Eleutherodactylus coqui (assembly GCF_035609145.1). Taxonomy (NCBI): domain Eukaryota; kingdom Metazoa; phylum Chordata; class Amphibia; order Anura; family Eleutherodactylidae; genus Eleutherodactylus; species Eleutherodactylus coqui. The sequence continues at coordinate 128,052,875 of NC_089846.1, forward strand.
CATAATTGCTGTTTTGTGTGGACTCTCCTTTTTATTAAATACAAGTGGCTTTGAATGGAGAAAGATAAATAAAAGCCCAAAACATATGACTCTCTTTAGTGAGAAATCCTTTCGGATAAAAAGAGGGAGGCTGCGTTTTCACTGTTGAATGTAAATTCCTCTGAAGTGGAACTAATCATTTAAAGGATAGTTTGGGTTGTCCTAACAACGCTGGAGAATTGAATGGACTCCCTTTTTGTTAAAGATATGTTTTCTTTCTTTCAGTCAAAACTGATGATGATACCCCTTTCACACTCTGTCCTCCCGTATCATAAATCTTAACTCACTGCTACCAAAATCTCACTTTAAGATGCCAAGACCCAGCGGGTGAGAAACGTCCAAAGAGGGAGAGTACAGGAGATGAATAAAGTAGGAAGCGTTGCAGCAGGAGAGTGAAGCTGGGATAGTGGAGGGGAACAGGCAAAGCAGACTGGAGAAAGTTCTATTATCTATACATATGTGGCATCGGCAGTCACCAGAAAATGTATAAAATCTTTCATGGGTAGACACAAATACAAATTTCAACTAATTTTCGTTAAACGTTTTGGGAGAATTGGAGGATTTTGACAAAGTTGAGGTTAATATGTTTCTTACATGCCGAACGGAATACAATTTCAATGTGCAACAAAATATTCTACACTGTTAGTAGCAACTAGCGAGTGACATCTTGTGATCAACCACGTCGTACCGCGAGACATCGTACGAGCTTTACAGCAGACAGCAACACTTGGCAGTCATGGGTAAATGTGGCGACTTTGATCGCGGGCAGACTATTGGTGCCCAGAGGGGTGGTGCTAGTATTTCTGAAACAGTTGCACTTGTTAGCTGTTCTTGAAACACAGTATCAAGAGTGTGCTGGTTGGACCATGGCCAAAAATCCCATAATAGAGCACACAGTTGCAGGCCCTGTGTGGTTGATCCTACAGGTAAGTGTCAGGTGGCACATCTGATATCTCAGCAGTGATGTGCCACAGTGGTCCAGTTAACTTAACAGTACAACTTCTCAATGACCATGGGGCATACTTTGCATTGCCAGGGGTTCAATAGTCATAGACTGATAAGGGTGCCCCTGATGACCCCACATCATCGCCAAAAACTCCACACTTGGGCCAAGGAAAGATGTCCATGGACTTTGGACACATATCAGAAGGTCATATGGAATGACAAATCCCATTTGCTGCTGAACCATATCGATGTCGGGGTCAGCATCTGGCGTGAACAGAACAAAGCCATATCTGTGGGTGCATCATTGGGGTTCAACAGGCCGACTGTTGCAGTGTCATGATCTGGGAACATTTTCTTGACATGGTCTAGGACCAGTGATCATCATACTGCAATCATTGAATGGTAAACGCTACAGGAACCTATTAGCTTACTATCTGCCCCCGTTTCTTTAGTAAGTCTTTCCAGACTATAGTGCCATCTTTTAACAGGGCAATGCTTTGTGTCATCAAGTTTGGATCATTAGGGAGTGGTTGGAGGAAAATGACTATGAATTCTCCACACTGTCTTGGCTTCCAAACTGTAACCCCACTGAACATGTTTGGGATATGCTGGATGGAGCTGTGACGTCTACTCCCACGTATCTGCAAAATGTGCACCAATTAATGGAGGTGCTACAACGGGCATGGGTTGAGTTGATTATGGAAGTTGTTTGCCACATTGTGGAATTTGATCTCCGACTTCTGAAAACTGCTGATTGCCCAAAAAGGTGGACTAACCTATGGTTGAGTAGGTGTGCCTAACGCAGTGATCATTTCATGTGAACAAGTATGGTATAACGTATGTCAGTTCAATATGAGCTAACATTTGAAAACTGTGCTAATTGGTTGTCATAACCTGGGTTAAATGTTAATGATCACACATTAATATAGATATGTAAAGTTGTACACCGGTCATCAGACATATCACTTTGTCCTTTTATTTAGGGGGTGAACTTTTAATACGTGCCGTCTGATATGTTTTATACATGATATATATTTTGGCAGCCAATTGGTCCAGATCAGGATAAGTTTGTAGTAGAGATCAGCGAACGTGCTCGTTTAGGACAATTACTCGATCGAGCATCCCTTTTTTCGAGTAACTGCCTACTCGGGCGAAAATATTCAGGGGGCGCCGGGGGGGCGGTGGGCAGCGGGGTGGAGCGGGAGGGTAGCGGTGGGAACAGGGGGAGCTCTCTCTCTCTTCCCTCCACTCCCCACTGCAATCCCCCGCTCACCCCCAGCACCCCCCAAATCTTTTCGTCTTATTATGCAGTTACTCGAAAAAAGCGATGCTCGATCGAGTAATTGCTCTAAACGAGCGCGTTCGCTCATCTCTAGTTTGTAGCTGTTTTCATGCAGGTAGCCACTGGCTAGCCTAGTTTTCTATCACTCCAATATATTCTGTTTGATAATTAACTTTCTATGAAAATCAGCCTTAGGTCTCATGAAAAAGCCATGTTCACAGAGCTTAAACAGAGACACGTAGAGTTTCTGTGGCCATTTCACCCGCCAATGTATAGTGTCCACTTATATCACCGTATTATGGAGATATTCTACCTAGGAAGCAACACTTCTAGGAGAGAGTGCACTGCAAATACTTTTCTGCTGGATTCCATATGGAATCTGACAGAGGACAAACGTCTGTAGGAAATCTGATGTATATGGAGGTACTAGTTATTAGTATTATTTATAGTACCAGTGTTTCTAGTGGTGCAATGCACCACTTAAAATATAATATAATATAGTGAATGACATCATCACGTGTAACTTGCTGAAGGATCTGTGATGACAGATGGAGTTGGTCAAAATATTAAAGGACCTATGATGATGTCACTGTCATGTGATCAGGGGTGGAGCTCAGAGCTCCAGTGATTCAGTTGCTCGCTGAGGTGAAATCATGGCTGGGATTAAGGACCTGTAATGATGTCACCATCATGTGATCAGGGGCAGAGCATGTAACTTGCTCATTTAATGAAGGACATGTGATGACGTCACTGTCATTTGATTAGGGGTGGAGCATGTAACTCACTCATGGACAAGTGGCTGTTAGTACTTTGACTGTACCATTGACTCCATAAAATGCTATGACTGCTACATTATGACTTTGTGCAATTCAGAAGTTTTACTTAGCTGAATTATGTAGAGCATGATGCATTTAAAAAAAAAAAGTGCCATGGACTCAAAAGCTATACCCTCACTATTGCACAACCCTAAACAGCTCTTTGATACTTTTCACTCCCTTCTTAGCCCTAAACTGCAGCCCCCTGTGACAGATCTTAGTGCTGAAAAGATGGCTGCCTACTTCAAAAAGAAAATTGATGACATCCATCAGGAAATAACTTCCTAATCTCAGACTAGCCCTGACCCTAGTCTTATCAGTACTGCATCTAGCTCCTGCTCACTGTCTGTACTCAGACCAATGACAGAGGAAGAAGTCTCCAAATTGCTTTCCTCTGCTCGCCCCACTACCTGCGCTAGTGACCGTCTCCCCTCAAACCTTGTCCTATCCCTCTCCCCTGTGGTCATCTCCCATCTCACCAGTATATTCTACCTCTCTGACCTTTGGCATCTTTCCCTCTTCTTTCAAACATGCCATCATATCTCCACAGCTAAAGAAGCCGACTCTTGACGTGACTGATGCTGTCAACGACTAACCCATCTCTAATTTCCCCTTCATCTCCAAACTACTAGAACGCCTAGTTTACTCCTGCCTTGTAAGCTTCCTATCAGAGAACTCTCTTCTCAACCCCTTGGTTTCCGACCCTAACACTCAACAGAAGCTGCCCTTACGAGGGTATCAAACGATCTCCTGACAGCCAAATCAAGGGGCGATTACACCCTACTGATCTTCCTCGACCTCCCCATAGCATTCAACACTGTTGACCACAAACTCCTCCTCAGTATGCTTCTCTCCATCGGCCTAAAGGACACTGCTCTCTGCTGGTTTTCCTCCTACTATCAGACTGCTCATTCAGTGTCTCCTTTGCTGGCTCTACCTCCCCTCCTCTTCACCTTGCTGTTGGCGACCCCCAGGGTTCGGTCCTCGACCCCCTCCTTTTCTGCATCTACATAGCCCCAATTAGACAAACCCTCAGGAGTTTTGGCACCCAATACCACCTCTATGCTGACGACAACCAGCTATACACCTCTTTCCATGACATCTCTGAACCATTCCTCCAAAACAGTGCTGACTGTCTGTTCGCTGTCCCTAACACCATGTCCTCTCTCTACCTAAAACTAAACCTCTCTAAAACAGACCAACTGGTATTTCCGCCCTCCACTAACTGACCTCATCCTGACATCTCCATCTCAGTGTGTGGCACCACCATAACTCCCAGACAGCAGGCCCACTACCTTGGGATCATATTCGACTTTGATCTCTCCTTTACCCCCTACATCCAATCTCTTGCTCGAACATGTAAGCTGCACCTCAAGCACATCGCAAGAATCCGCTCTTTTCTCACTGTGGACACGCTAAAAACGATTACTGTTGCCCTCATCCACTCACGGCTTGATTATTGCAACTCGCTGCTGATCGGCCTCCCCTGCACCAGACTCTACCCTCTCCAATCCATCCTGAATGCGGCAGCCAGGCTCATCTTCCTGTCCAGCCGCTACTCGGACGCCTCTGCCCTGTGCCAGTCACTGCACTGGCTGCCCGATAAACACAGAATTCAATTTAAACTCACTACCTTCATCCACAAAGCCCTCCACAGTGCAGCGCCCCCTATATCGCCTCCCTCATCTCAATCCATCACCCAGCCCGAGCTCTCCGCTCTGCTAATGAAACTAGACTGAGCGCCCCTTTAATTCAAACTTCTCATTCCTGCTTCCAAGACTTCTCCAGAGAGCAGCATCAGTTCTCTGGATTGCACTACCAAAGGCTACCCGAGCAATCCAGGACTCGCAGAACTTCAGGCGTGCTCTAAAAACGCACCTCTTCAGGGAGGCATACCGCATTCCCTAAACAAACCCCTCTGTACTCCACCTGACAACATGCTCCCTGACCTATTGACTGCAATCCTTGCCAGCTACCATCAACTGCCCCTGCAGTCATACTGAATCTGCCGTCACACGGCTAAAGCCTGACCATTGTCTATGTGTATAGCATCCCTCACTCTCCACCCCACCATACCTGCACATCTCCAGCCCCTTTACCTTCTGTATCCCCCCATTACTTGTAGTATGTAAGCTCGTTGGAGCAGGACCGGCACCCCTATTGTTTCCATCAACTGATTACTATGTAACCGTGGTTCTGTAATGTTTGTACTTTTGTCTTTCCGTATTCCCCGTCTTTGTAAGCGCTGCGGAATATGTTGGCGCTATACAAATACAGATTATTATTATACCCAAAGTGAGGAAAAAAAGTGATAAGAAATGCTGGACAGAATGTAGCATGATGTTTTTCCTGCAGACACTGTGGGGGGACATTTTAAAAGCCTTTTATGCCAGCTTCTGATGTAAAAGTCACAGTTCTGCGATTTGCAGAAAAATTTACAACTTGAGCTTTTTGCGCCGCCCTTGACACTTTTGTAAAAAGTGGGTGGGGTTTCTAGGTGGGGACATGGCGGCCCAAACCAACAAATTTTTGTACAATTTACACCAGAAACTTAGAATTTATTCCAGATAATTAATGCTAGGTCAGACGTGGCGTACAAATCTGTGAAGGTGCACATAGGTGCCCAGATGTGCCCAACACATGAAGAGCCATGCTCCTCTTCATCTGCTTGGCTTATTATGTACCGGTATAAATCTGCCTCTCTATAGTAAAAGGCCCTTATGTAGAGCATGACTAATGTGCAAGTCTATGCCGCTGATGGACAAACTCTAGCAGATATGGTTAGAACTGAGCATGTGGAGTGACATTCGATGGGGAGGGAGGGGATGGGGAGGGAGAGGATGTGGGCGATGGCCTGGTGAGCTTGGCACATTTACGCTGGCCTCACTGGTCCATATGAACGGGTGCACAAACGTTTAATTTGTGCGCCTGTTCACCAGAGTTTTCTTTACCAACGTAGCGTATATATCCGCTCGTGTGAAAGAAGCCTTAGAGTTGAATTTGATATCTGGGAAAGGCCATATTCTTGGTATCAGCGTGAGAACTTCTTCAGATGACCATGATTTTGTCCAGTTTTGTGGTCACAGAATGGAATGAAAAAAAAACATTGAATTCAATGCTTTCGTTTTCACTAGTGGCATTCTTGTGCGTTAATTTCACGCATGAGAAAAGATAGGACTTGCCATATCTTCCTACTTCCTGCAATAGCACAGAGTTTGAATAGTGAAAAGAAAAAAAAACTCTGCTTCACGCACTAATACGCATGTGCGTGCGCCCGTCTGTTGAAGCCCTAGGGTGGATGGTGTGTAAGGGCACAGCAGTGCCAATTGGAGGTAGAGGCTATATAATGCAGAACATTAAACTGTTACTAAGCAGAAAAAATGAAATACAATTTATCAGGAGGGTTCAGTATGTAAACTTCACATAACATTGTATGATAAAGTCCATTATCTCTCTTCATAGGAGGACATGATAGTTAACCCCTTAAGGACCAAGCTGTTTTGTACTTTAAGGACCAGACACTTTTTAGGGATTTTACCCATGTGGCTGTTTTACTGCTCTATTTTTTTTCCTTTAGCTACCAAAATTATTTTTGCTGCGTTTTTTTTTCTGTGACATATAGAACTATTTTTTATATCTTTTTCCCTGACATTTTTTCCGTTTTTTAGTTTTATTGGGGGTAAGAAGCAAAAAAAATCATTTTTTAAACATTTATAATTTTTTAAAAATTATTTTTATATTTACACTAAAATAAAGTATGGGAACGGGTTCCTCTATTTGTTTCGGACATTTTGATATATAGTATGTAAGGTTTTGGTTTACAGGGCGCATACGGCGGCTGTTTTTGCTGGCGTCTGCTTTGTGTTATTCTCTTTCTTATGTATGTATTGTTGTTTTATTCTGTTGTTTTGTTTTACTTATGTATGTAATTGTGTTTTTTACTATCTATGTCCCCCATGACGTCATATAAGACCTCTGGGGGACATTCACATATTTTTTTTCCTTTATTTGACACTTTCCCACTGTAGCTGGGGCGTCCGTAGGAGCCCTAGTTACAGGGGAAAGCAACTCATGTGGTGATATTAGTCACCTGCAGAGCTGCCAGGGTCTAGTCTGACCCTCCAGCTCTGCAGTAGCAGGGAATCCCAGGAGGTCACATGACCCCTCGAGGCTCCCGTAGTGAAAGTACATGTTACTTTCACTTTCCCCATACAGTGCTCATTTTCAGTCGTAAAGAGCAAAAATAAGGCAAGTGTATTACAATATTGATCATATACATATAAGCTGTTAGATGAGCAGAAGTTGTGGGAAACGTTAGTGTCCATTTAACCAATTGCTTTTTTGGCAATAAATCCTAATTAAGGGTAAGGGCTCAGTTACACGGGCGCATCTACACGAAGAAGATGGCCGCGCAGTGCAGGTGCGGACGGCTCTCCGCACCGTTGGAAGAAAGAACACATGACCGGCAATGGAGCTGGTCATGTGTTCTTTCTTTCGGCAGTGCGGAGAGTCGTCCACACCTGCAGTGCGGCCGTCTTATCCTGCAGTCACACGGGCGCATCGGCGCCCGTATGCGCCCGTATGACTGAGCCCTAATTGCGCTTTAAGCAATTAAGCTGTAAACATCTATCAACCAATACCCACTAACTACCAGTAACCTCGGTACCATAGGTTATAATATCATTTCTGAAGGAGTTTTTTACACCTGGGAATATTGTCCAAAAGGATACTGATTTTTTTGCAGTTCAAGACTGAAGCATTTCCAACTCGGCGGTCTCAGTCCTCCAACATTCTTTCTCTCTCAGCAATTCTTTTCTTCTCCCTTCAGAGTTGCTGCCTGTTTACACACACCAACCTCTGGATCTTTTGGTCTCTTAACTGTTTGACGGTGGGAATTCACAGTTCTTCTCAACCTTTACAATCGTCTCTCTTGTTCAAATGTTCTTCTTTTCTGCTGCTTTTCTCTTTCTCGCCTGTCCGTTCTCCTCTGCTTGTACACATGGACTCTGACTTACTTCTAGTCTAACTCACCAGAGCACTTATTATTCTGATGCTGGCTCTCCGCATCCGACTTTAGCTTAATTTCACCTCATAGCAGATTATTGTCTTATCATCTATCCAGTGTCTATGTCAGCATACATACACCAACCTCTGGCTGTAATAACTCTCCTTGTCCTGGGATACTTGCCAGCTTGCACACTCTGGTCCCCAGAATATCTTCTCCAATCATGAGACATCTCTAACACCCCTCCATTTACTGTCAATCTAAAATGCACAGGAGCATTCCTGGCTCTTTGCTCTCCATGACTCACTTGCACCCTTCCACATCACTTCTCTTTGTCTATGCAGTGGCCACTGCGCAAATCTTTACATGGTCTCTGAAGCCTCCAGTCACTGTGCCCCTCCATCTCTTTGCAGAGATTCTGGCTGTTCTGTAGCATAGGAATAAGGCCTTATATACAGCCAGCTTATGCAGCTCTTCTTTTGAGGCTTTTGCCACCACTTTCCAAGTCCTTGACTGTGTCACACCACTTCTATCAAATGTGGTGTCGTCTGGTGCTTCTTGGTCATCTAGGCAGCGAGGCTTAGCTTTCTTTCCTTCACTACATGGCGTGGGATCTTCTCTGCAGTGACACATTAGCCACATCACCCCTCCAATAATTGGGGAAGTGGGGCCTCCTCCTGTGGTGCCCGAGCATAGGCCAGACATTGCGGTTGAGACCACGGGGTACTCAAGGTGGTTGTCATGGGTGGCTCTGTGATCTCTCCCCAACAATGTCGGAACATGGCCCAGCTCGGTGCAAAAAGAACATACAGATGTAGATGATAGTGAACAGCCCTATTAATGTTGTCACGTGACGCCAGTACCTGTTTCCAAGTAAACAGTTACTTGTTGCTAAATAAAAGAGTCCACAGACATAGGTAATTTTCAAAACAGGAGGTACACGGTTTTCTTTACTCATGGAATCCAACTTTGATTTTTCCAAGCACACAGCTAATGGACAGTTTCAGACATAACACTTTTGGCAGGCTTCCTTCTGTTTCACTTCTATAACACACACACATTTTCTCTAGGAGGCACTTTTGCTTCCTGATTTTAGGTGTCCTCAGTCCAAGTCATCTGATAGATGGGAGTACACCCTTGACACGGTGGGTCAACACACAACTCTTGTCTTTACTTGTCGGCTAGTAACTCCTCTCGTTTTGGTGCTCTCGCATTATGAGCACATGACAGAGCAGCTTGGCTACCTGTCACCATAGTGAAAGAGCAGACATGCTCCTCCAATTTTATATACCAGATCATAACTAGTACACAAGATGTAAGCCTATGTAATATGTTTCGGCAGGTTAATATGCTCCATCCGTATAGTTCCTTGTGACTTATTTGCTTTTGAACACTCTTGTTCTTGATTTCACCAAGAATGTATTAGGAAAAAAGAAAGAAGTAAGCAAAGGAAAATACATTACATTAGGCCTAGGGCTACATACTGACTTTGGCCATGATAGGGGGTCACGTGACCAAAGATCTCAGTGTAGCCCTGTGATCTCCTAATCTGATTGAAGTAAATGCAGGTTGCATCGCGACTCACAAAAACCCATGATTGTGACCTTCACAAGAAGTCCAGTGAAGTTGACATCAATGACATCACAGGTCTACAATTTTTGATCCCACTACCCATGTTGCAGCCAAAGTCACCCTGTAACTTTATAGCTTTCTTCACACACACATTTTTTGTGCCATTTTTTTCTGACTTGTAGAGAAGCATCATGAATTTTTATGTATGGTTTACAAACTTTCTTTTAGTGGCATGTTTTGTTCACACATTCCAGACATTGTTTTTTGTTTTCCTTTAGAGAAACCTATGGGAGAACGCCTGAAAAAAAAATGCCACCCCTTGAGCACGCTGCCTTAAAAAAAACACTGTGGAACCAAAATGCACAAGTGAAGTAGAATGATAAACAATGTTCTGTTTGTGGCGCGTTTAATAATTCCCTGTTGTGTTATCATTATCATCAGGCCGCACAAAATAATGTTACAAAATGTAGCTTTTTTTATAAAAAAATTTTTTTTACATGTGAACGCCACCTTAAGATATGTACTTTCATTTAACACTAAAACAATTTTTAGTTGACAGCATTTGGGTTTTTGCGAGACTTTTGGGATGTCTCTCTTTATTTGTCAGTGATGGAGCTGGTGGACTGTTAAAGACCCTTTGGCTGCGCTCCTGGCCATTAACCCCTCCACAGACAAAAAAAAAAGTCAACATTGTTCTTGGCTGTTTACAAAAGAGAACGAGCCTAATAAAAAAAGAATTTTACTCTGACCTGTTTATTGTATAAGTGGATCAAAAGGACGTCAAAATGTTTTTGAAATGTCTGTAAAGCTCAGACAATATTTGCTATATTATTACATTGCAAATACCAAAATGTTGTTGCTGAGTAAAAAATTTGGAACTTTTATTTTTTTTACTTCTGATTACCCGTATAACAAAAAATCTGTACATTTATAACTCCTAATGGTAAAATGCATTCACAGACATGCCAAAACACACGTGAACGTAGCTCCGTGCCCATTGCTTTCAATAGGGCCACCGCTGCTGCCGGCGGCCCCATTGAAAGCAATGGCCTGCCGGCAAACCCCGCAGTGATTTTCGGGGAAGGGTTTTAAATATAAGTCCTTCCCTGAAAATCATCACTAGCATGTGTAAAAAAATAAAAAATACATATACTCACCTCTTCACCGCTATCGGGGGTCAGGCGTGTCTAGCCACTCAGTCCCACTGTACTGCTCTAAAGCTCTTTCAGCAGGCTGGGATTTAAAATCGCCTGCTGAAAGTGCTGGGTGTGATTGACTGAGCGCTCAACCAATCACAGATAGCGCTCAGCCATTCATAAATCAATGAATGGTTGAGCGCTGCTTGTGATTGGCTGAGTGCTGTGACCAATCACAGACAGCACTCAGCTGTTATTCACTGAATGGCTGAGCACTGCCTGTGATTGGCTGAGCGCTCAGTCAATCAGTCACCACCCTTTTAGCAGGTAGGGATTTGAAATCGCCGCCTGCTGAAAGAGCTTCAGAGCAGTGCAGGTGGACCAAGTGGCTAGACACTCCGAGCCCCAACAACAGCGGAGAGGTATATATATATTTTATATTTTTATACAAGCTAGGGATAATTTTCAGGGAAGAGCTTATATTTAAAGCCCTTCCCCTGAAAATCAATGCAGGGTTTGTCGGCAGCCCATTGCTTTCAATGAAGCCACCGGCAGCAGTGGTGGCCCCATTGAAAGCAATGTGAAAACAGCGCGATCCTCTGCCACAGCTGTCATAGCTGTGGTAGGGTATTCTTTGCTCTTCGCAGGGAATGCCATAATCACTGAACACTGTGACAGTGCTGTCACACAGTTCAGTGATGTGGGGACTCCCTGCGGGGAATATTGATGCGCTGCACGACATATGGTGCACGCATGTCCTATCTTTTGAGGTGCACGCGCTTGCACGCCTGTAAAACATGAACATGTGAACACATCATAGGAAACCAATGTTTCTAATAGACGCAGGTTATGTGCACATGATTGTACACACATAAAGACGCTTGTCTGAGTGAGCCCTTACTTGCAGATTTTGAAGCAGACTAGTACAGAATTTCTGCAGGTTTCACCCTTTGCAAGTTTAAAGCAAATCCTTATCAAAATCCACATGTGAGCGCTTAAACACAAAGGCATGTTTGAGTCCTGTTATGCGGTTGTGAAAATCACGGCCACATAATGGGACAAAATGAAACATTGATCTCAATGGTTTCGCTTCCACTATTGCGTTTCTTGTGCATTAAAAGTACGTGCTAGAAAAGATAAGGTAGGACCTATCTTCCCACTTTTCAGGCTCGCATGCACTAGCGCAAAGTTTGAATAGTCAAAAAAAATCCAGATCATGCGCTAAAACGCTCCATAGAGGCAAGCGTATTAGCACACGCCTCATGTGTTTGGGTATGTAAGCACCTGATTGCTATCCCAAAATGTATTGCTGCTCTGCTTTCACATAAGAGCGATAGTCGTCCAGTGAATAGAGGCTGAGCGGACTGAAAATATCTCTTTTGGCCACCGACCTCCATTCATTGTGAACAGACAACTGTTCAAAGATTAGGTCCTCACAAGTCCCTTAATTTCAGTGAGCTGAAACGAAGTGACTAGCGATTACTGAGAAATTTCTTGTAAAGTACCTCGTCGGGTGCTGTGATTACATTTGTGATCATTTTTTAAATTTTTTTACACAAGCTAGGGATAATTTTTAGGGAAGATCATTTTTTCCCCCAATAGTTGTCCTATGTAACAGTACCTGAAGACATACAGATTTTGCAACACACTTGTCCATAATGGACTTCTCTACCACTTGTGAAAGCACTCTACAGCAGAGTTCCCCAACTCCAGTCCTCAGGGACCGCCAACAGGCCATGTTTTCAGGATTTCCTCAGTGTTGCACAGGTGATGTAATTATTGTCAGTGCCTCAGACATTGCCACAGGTGTTCTCACCATAGGATATCCTGAAAACATGACCTGTTGGTGGTCCCTGAGGACTGGAGTTGGGGACCCCTGCTCTACAGGGAAGGATTTTGTATATTAGATATGCTGTTGGCAAAATGCAAAATAAACATGGGGAAAGCAGTAAAAGTATTGGTAAACGTACACTTAAAATTATTCTGCATACTATTAATTGTAATCATGAACGGTCTGAGCCTCAGAACTTGATCATTTTTTGTTCATTAATGTAACTTGTCCTTCATTAGCCAGTATACATGGCTCAAAAACATTAAGGGAACACTTCAGCATCACAGTATAACCCCAAGTCACTTAAACTTCAGGGATAGCAGTCTTTCCAGTCAAGAAGCCATAAGCGATTATAAATCACTTTCATCTACTTTGATACAAATGAAAGTGATAACAAGTGCAATAGAGAGACAAGGGGGTGCCGAAGACAACTCCCGAAAGGGAATGGACTTGCAGGTGATGGCCAAGGATAACATTTCCAGGCGCTTGGTTGAGGGACATTTGGTCTCATGGCTCTCACTACATGTACTGTTTTTCATTCAATCTTTCACTCTACCATACCTTCCCTGGATTTGTTAATTTGGGTCTACATGTCATCACAAAGTTATTTTCCCATCAGGGACACAAGTAAGGGTCCTTTTAGACGAGATGATTCTCGTTTGAATGAGCGAGTGATGTCACCGCTTACTCATTCACTCTTGTGTAACCTGTTTAGACAAGCAAATGCATCGTTGGCTTGTTCAAACGAGAATCGTTCAGAATCGTTAAGTCCTTGTATAAGCAAATGAGAGGGACTAAATGATTGCTGTTTAAACCGAACAATAAGTGAATGAGCCTACCAGGAGTTTTATGCCTGCATAAAATGGCTGATGAACGAAAAGCAAATGATTCTTGTTCGTCATTTAGCCGTTGGCTCACGTTTAGGCTAAACGATATCATTCACTTTCGCCTTATCCTTTCTAATGATTTTTTTTTAGATTTGCATTTTTGGAGCATCCATGCATGAGGCTGGACCTGCAGCCCAAACAGGGTGCACGGGTAGTCGTACTCCTCCAAGGATTACACATCCATACAAAGGTTTGCTTTGTCTCCCAGCACAGTCTCAAGAGCATGGAGCAGATACCAAGACACAAGTAAATGAATAAGGCCGTAGACGGGCATCAAACCAACATCAAGACGGGTATCTGCTCCTTTATGTGAAGAAGAACTGGAGGAACACTTCTAGAGCTTTACAAAACGACCTCCATGAGCTACAGGTCTGCATGCTTCTAACCACACTGTCAGGAACAGACTCTATGAGGCTGGCATGAGAGCCGAATGTCCTGTAATGGGACCTGATCTCACAGCCAAGCACCATGCAGCTCGATTGGTATTCACCAGAGGACACCAGAAGTGGCAGGTATGACATTGGCACCCCGTTCTTCTCACTGAGAACAATGAGAGCAGGTTTACACCGGGCCCATGTGTCAGACGTGAAAGAGTCCGCTTGAATCTTTAATTTATCGAGATCCAATAATTCAAGTGTTCCCTTCATTTTTTGATTAGTGTTTTATACAGTATATCTAGCCTAATATAAGGATATTATAATCTGTGCCCTATCAAGTCCTGGAATCCTTTCCATGGACCAATGAAGTCGAATCGTAAGAGAATTCAGAGTTGATGATGTTATCAAGATTTCATTTATGATGTCAAAGGGCAAACAGTTACCACTACCAAGTGATCCACCATTGTGAATGCTGATGTGAATACATTTCTCCAGAATGTTTTGTCTTCTGTTTCATCTCGAGACATCTATGTACTTTGTTGCCGGTCGGTCATCCTTTTGTTTCCCTGCATCTTGTCCAAGAAGAATTGTCTTTTCCATTGCACTAAATCTTCTATATCCAAAATAAAATAGCAGAAATGACAACAAGGAGAAAGAAAAAAGTTATTATGAATCATTAAAGTCATTAATGTAAAAGTGAAACAAAAAAATATGGCCTGAGAGAAAGAGGCAAAATCATCATCACAAAGTGGACCTGATGGTAGCCTGCTTGTTCTACACACAACTACATTGAGCTTCTGGAAGTTTGCAGCTGCTGCTCCCTCTCAATATGTCGTATGCGGTCAGTTCAGAAAATGAGGCCTTTACACGAGCCGACAGTTGGGCATAAAGGTTTGTATGAACGCTTATTTGCCAACTATTAGCCTGTGTAATAGCTTCACCTGATCAGCTGACAAACAAGCAAACACTTATTGGCTGGTCCCATCTTTTCTGCAGCCAGAAAAAAAAAATCATCTTGGTCAGCTACACATCTCCCCATGTGAATGGGGGGGGTGCTGCAAATAGTGATGATTGCCTATGTGGGACAAACAATTGCATGCACCATTATTTGTCTTGCCTGTAGAGTGTGGTCAAAAACCACTGACACCCACCACAACAGCCACAATCGGAGGTACCTCTCGTCGTGGCTGTTAACGCTTTACATGTCAGTTGCTGTTAGTGCTGCTCGAACAGCAGCACCTAAAAGTCCAAATTGATCAGGACTGTCATGATTGTTTGTTTGCCTATTAAAGATATGCCTGGTGGCACATCTTTAACAGGCAGCCTGTTAAAATACAGTATAATGCAATACCAGAGTATTGCAGTACACTATATAGACCATGACACAATCACAAGTTCAAGTTCCCTATAGGGGCTTATAAAATAAATAAAATAAAGATTTTTTAAAATTATTATAAAAATAAAAAATATAAAAAGTTTGCAAAAAACCTTTCCCAGCCGTTACTTATTAATTTTTTAGATTTTTAAAATGTATTCATATCTCTGCATCCAGTAAGGTCTAATTTATTTAAATATCACAGTATTAATCCCACATGCCTAACTCCATCAGAAAAACAGCATAATGGCAAAATAAGGGCTTTTACCCACTAGCGGTTTTTTTTTTTTAAACGCTGCGATATCACTGTGTTTTTCAATGGGACTTTCAAATGTTAAAATCGCATCGCACAAAAATTGCAAGTTAAGAAAACGCTATTGGTAAAAGCCCTAATGCCTTTTTAGTCATTCCCTCTATAAAACAAAATTTATAAAAAGTGATCAAAAAGTCATATGTTCCCCAAAATGGTACCAATACAAACTGCATGTCGCCTCACAAAAAAAGAGCCTTAACACAGCCCCATCAATGAAAAAAATATGGCAACGGAAAGCAATTCTTTAAAAAAGTTACATTTTTTTTGTATTACTATTAAAAAAAACCTATAAATTTGGTATCACTGTAATCATTCTGACCCACAGAATAAAGACAACATGTCATTTCTGCTGCACCATGGACACCATAAAAATCCCCCCTTTCTTCCGACTTTTTAGAAGTCTTCCAATACAGTGTTTGATATGGTAAATGGCACCATTGAAAAATACCATTTGCCCCACAAAAAACAAGCTTCTTATTTAGATATGCCACCCAAATTTTTTTTTTTTTTAAAAAGTTAGAATTTTTTAAAGTGGGAATACCAGAATTGCAAAATATGATCTGGATGCAGGAGCATCAATGACCCTAGGTCATGAACGGGTTAAGCAACTGGATGAGAGGATGAAATAAGCAAAAAAAATCAAGAATTACAAGATTGTGTGTTGTGACTAAGGTTTTTTTTTACATTAACTGACCCCTTCATCAGACCACATGGAAAAATAAATGGCAAAATCCAAATAGGAAAAAGACTTAAAAGATCTTTAGCAAAAGCGAAATCATTTCTAAACAAAACAAGTCCTAATTCTAAGATAATCTATATACATATGTAATGATTCCACGGAGATCTCCTATAAAGGGTTAAAGAAAAAAAAAAAAACAATAACTGGAAAAGTGACAGATGTGTGTGGGCTGCTATGATGAGGACTCACGCTGTTGAGCAGTGAGCCTACGGGAGTCATAGGGGGACAATAAGCCACAAGCCAAATGCAGCAATATATTCAAATTCAGAAAAGCTATACGGTCGCACTTTATGGAACAAATAGATCACAGTAGGGATTGTGAGGAAGGGTAATAAATATAGTTACGCATGAAGGCAACTTATTACAAAGAGGAGTCAATACAGTGGATATTAAAAGTAATGATGACCAAAGAGCTATTTAAAAAAAAGTGAATTTAATTCATTTGTGTCGTTCATCAAGGTACACAGAAGGAGCCGTATGTTAGTGTATATATGGGATATGTGGGGTGGGGGTTCTGTACAGTATATATAATGGGGTAGAAAAGCTGATTAGCATTGTACCTACAGCATGCTTGTTGAGACTAGTTCTCAGGGTTTGCTATCCTGTTTACATGATATAGACTCAATGTGATACACCACTTAGTGGGATACACAACTGAAAACATGAATTCGGTATATTTAGAGGGGAATGTAGGGTATTTGGCTCAGCGCTGAGCCAATCAGGGGGCAGGTCTGACTCACACCCCTTCACACCCACTGCAGGCCGGCCGCGCGGAACTCCGGCTGCCGGGAGCAGGTGAGTATGTATATATTTTTTATTTTAACACTTTTCTGGATGAATTGCAGGGAAGGGGTTATATATTTAAGCCCTTCCCGACAATTCATCCCGCGATCGCCGGCAGCCCATTGCTTTCAGTGGAACCTGCTGTATTGCCGGCTCCATTGAATTCAATGGGAAAACATCGTTCTTCTCTGCCACAGCTGTTACAGCTGTGGCAGAGGAGAATGATTTGTCTACTATATGTTCTGAATGGGGTTGGCGCTGCTGCCGCCGGCCCCATTGAGCGCATATAGTGAAGAGAACAGGAATCGCAGATCGCAGATAGGTGCGATCTGCGATTTCTGTTCTATAATTTATCGGACGAGCGCATAAAAAGCGCTCATGTGTCCGATACCATTGCAAAGCAATGGTTTTAAAAAATCGCCGGACGCATGTGCAAATCGCGGCTAAAAACGCCCGTCTGACTAAGGCCTTATGGTGTATCGGCCGCCAAGGATTCCAAAAATACGGCAGCATTTGCATCTATGCAGAAAGTAGCAGCAGGTGTTTATGGCACCGACTACTACAGCGGGGAGGCAGAATGCTCTAATAGGTCTCCGCTCTAATAGTCTCCTGCAGTTTGGTGGTAATATCTGTGATAAGGATGGATCCTTATTAGAGATGAGCGAGCATACTCGCTAAGGACAATTACTCGAGCGTGCTCGGAAGAAAAGATTTGGGTGCCGGCGGGGGGCGGGAAGTGGCGGGGGGAGAGCAGGGGGGAACGGAGGGGAGATCTCTCTCTCCCTCTCTCCCCCCCGCTCCCTCCTCCTCACTCTTGCAACTCACTGCTCACCCGCGCCGGCACCCGAATCTTTTCTTCCGAGCGGGCAGGTACTCGCTAAGGACAATGCTCGCTCGAGTAATTGCCCTTAGCGAGTATGCTCGCTCATCTCTAATCCTTATTAACTAGACAAATAAAGCTTTAGGGCTCTGTCAGACGAGCGTTTTTTAATCGCATGTATTAGACCAATGCTTTTCAATGAAAGCAGTCACATATGCGTTTCTTACATGCAAATAAAAATCGCACCTGTAATAAATAGGACATTGATTCTCAAACGCACCTAAAATTCGCACATATAGTGCAGCCCCATTGAAAGCAATGGGAGCGGATCGCTATCCTCTGCTGTGGCTGTGACAGCTGCAGCAGGTGATTCCTTGGATGGGAAACCCCTGGATGCTGTCCTCTCATCACTGAACACTGGGACAGCAGCGGCAGGGTGTTCAGTAGAGAGGGGACTCCCCGTGGGGATGAAGAAAACCTCCGCGGCAGAAGATCGCAATCTTCTCTATATGTTTTCAATGGGGACGGTGCTGCTGCCGCCAGCCCCATTGACCAGAAGGTGACCATCCAGGGGTTTCCCATCCAAGGAATCCCCTGCTGCAGCTGTCACAGCCGCAGCAGGGGATAGCGATGAGACTGCACTCTATGTGCGAATTTTGCCATCGTGTGACATGAAGAGACATTAAACTAGGGAAAAACTTGTAATCTTATGCTAGGCTGCTGTTATTGGCCTCATGGGGTAGCCTTTTTGTTTGCCCCTTTCTTAAATTTTTGGATTGTTGTATAAATAGATTATGCACTTCTTACAATCCCCTTTTTGTAAACATGGTCCCCCCCAAAAATAAGCTGCTGAGTCACCTAATAATCAGCTGTAATCTGCGGGTGAATAAAGCAACAATTCAGTTCAGTTGCAGCGCCCTCATATGGGAAATTAAGTATTGTCCGCTGCCCATTGCAATCATTGCATTCCCTTGTATGCTTTGGATCCTCCAGAGAGAGAAATTATATTTGTGACTTCTGTTTGTTCTGGATCATTAAAGGAGGTCTCAAGCAATGAACCACCTTTGTATGAAGCCAGATTAATACAAGCATATTACGGGTGTATTTATGTGTACTTATAGTATTGATGAGCGTCCGGCCTGATGATGGACTCTGTGATGCTCTATAGACTTGCAGTCGAGCTTGGACACTTGTCTAAATAATGAATACCTAAGTTCTCCGGTAAGACTGTCATATGGAGCTGGCCTTACTCAGAGTTCTCTACTAAGCCATATAAAAATATGGCTTTATCAAAAATAGACTTTGGAGCTACCATTAACTATGGGTGAACTTCAAATGGACTGGGGGGCTGATGAGGGAATTAATAGTGCTGTCCTTGAGAATCCAACAGAAGGCTGGAGAATGCAGTATATGTCAATGTAGTCTACTGTGAATATGTCCCCACAGGATAAGGGTTAAGTATCTGATTGGTGGCGATCCTACCACTGAGACCCCTACTAGTCACAAGAACAAAGATCCTGAGTGCCCCTGAATGAATGGAAGGTGGTCATATGTTCACTCATTTCTTTGGTACGTCTGGACATGTACTTGGCTACATGCAGCAGTCCCATAGAGATGAATGGAGTGGTAGTGCACATGCGTGACCACAGCTCGATTCAATTAGGAACTCTTGGGACCCTTGTTTTCATGATTGATGAGGGTCACAATGGTAGAGCCTCCACCGATCAGATATGTATCCCCTATCTTGTGGATGATGAATAAGTTCTTTTTGTGGGACAACCCCTTTAAGGGAAAAAACAGGGGAAATTTGCTCAGCATGGTCACCCATGCAGCCAATGATCTCAAACACAATGATCCTTTTACATTACTCATATATATTGCAAAGTACATCTAAAGTGGATTTATACAGCAGCATATATAGAAATCCACATTTTCAATTCCTCCCTTTTTTCAATACCTCTGCTTACATTTAGTAAATACAAATATTCTTGGTTACAACTAGTGTTGCCTACCGTGATTGGCCGGGTAATAAATTTGGGTTGATTTCTTGCAAAAATCATCAGAAAATTATTTTACAAATTAGAGGCAGGTGTGTGTGTGCACGTATTTTCAATTAATGTGGCTCAGTTCTTAGCACTGTTACCTTTCAAGTTTGGGGTCCAAGGTTCAAGTCTCACCAAGAACAACATCAGCATGGACTTGGTCATATTTGAACATAGAACTCTAGCACAGTAGTACTAACAACTGAGCCACCACACTTGTCTGCTGATCTCCAGAAGAAAAACAAGAATAAACACAGTGAGAACATAAAAACCCATTTAGATGTTGGCCTTGGTCAGATATGAAGATGGAACTCCAGTGCTGCAGGGCAACAGCACTAAAAACGGAGCCACCATGCTTGGTCTTTCTTCTCTGGAGGATGATGAGAGGCCGGAGAAACACAAAGTGAACATACATAGTCTATGCAGATGCTGTCTTTTGATAGATTTGAACCTAGATCTCCAGCAAAGTAGTAGTGCTAACCACTGAGCCACATTCACTTCACCACCATGCTTCAGGGATCTTCTGGAGGGCCAATTAGAGAACCTGATTATTACTGTTATTGACTTTATTCGTAATTCATTTTTTAAAATCTGTTAGGGCACTCCAAGCCCAAATATTTCAATATTGTTCAACACTAGTTAAAGCTTATACAAACCTAAAACTTCTCATTATTAATTATTTACTACAATGTATCAGTCCTATGCAACTGGTAGTGGGTTAAAACACCACTAGCACAAATCTCTCTGTCTTAGGGCTTATTCAGACGACCGTATATGGGCCGGCCGACATACGGTGTCCCTCTCTACAGGGGGAGGAGGCTGGAAGAGCCCGGATCAGTGCTCTGAGCTCCCACCCCCTCTCCATTATTTGCACTGGGATGGGGTGGGACGGGGCAGAGAGAGGGGGGGGGCGGGAGCTCAGTGCACTGCTCCCGGCTCTTCCAGCCTCCTCCACCTTCAGAGAGGGACACTGTATGCTGGCCGGTCGTGAAAACACGGCCAATATATGGTTGTCTGAATAAGCCCTTAGTGTCACGAAGTTTGCTACATTGAACCGTTGTAGCTACAATGTATCAGCCAGGTAGTTTAGCTTACAGATGACTGGACTTGATACAATGTTACAAACACACATCTTTGAGAATTACTAGGTGTAATACCAGACATAGCCAATGCTTAAAATGGTGCTGATTGGAGGGAGGAACGCAAACTCTTTTTTTCTGGACTCCTGAAACCCCCCATATTTGTTAATATGGCGGCTTTAGTTGGTGGCATGTTGGTGAAGCTAAAGTAATGAAAAGCTTTTGATATTTAAAAAAAAAATTGGCAGAAGAACTGTAAACTCATTCAGCACAAGCTTCCTTCCTGTGGAGAACTTTCAAGCAAACTACGTTAAGTCTTGCATGACATATTTCAAATGAACTTTATGAAGCATAATTCAACCTGAAAATGTCTCGCATGCGTCGCTCCTCGCTACTTACATCTCTTTGTTTGAAGATGGCAAATCGAGGGAACCAAGATGCCATATTCTTTTATCAACAAGAAACACCTTTGCACTATATAGACAGCCTTGCGAATGTGCATGTGGGAAAGTGGGATTATTAGTGACAATGTGCACTTCATCCAAGAGTTGTGAAAGCATCGCGGTCATTATCGCTGAGTCAGATGGTGCAGTGAAGGAAAACCCGGATATGCCGATGTTACATGTTCTACTTCAGATGCAGTGAGGTCATTGTTCATGCCGAGAATAGAGATACAACCTGTTCTGATATGAAATGTATAATGTATATTTGTGAAATATTCTCAATGAATGCAGAATGATGACTGAATGAAAATAACATATAAACTGTTCAATTTCTAAAATGTAATAATAATAATCTTTATTTGTATAGCGCCAACTTATTCCGCAGCGCTTACAGGCATGGATAAATGCAACACAATACAACAATTACAATGTGAGGTACATTGTGTTTGACACAAATGGGTTGGGGTGGTAAAGGAGGGGCAAGGGGTGGGGGGGGAGCAAGGCATTGGGAACACAGGCAATAGGGAATTTTATGTACAGATCATTTATTAGAAGGCAAACAGGGTGGAGCACCATAGGGAGGGGCGAGGGACTAGGTCAGGAGATTTGGTATGCTTCCCTGAAGAGGTGCGTTTTTAAGGCACGTCTGAAATTTCATGCATCGGGAATTGTCCGGATGCCTTGGGGTAGAGCATTCCAGAGGATGGGTGCTGCTCTGGTGAAGTCCTGTAGGCGAGCATGTGAGGTTCGGATTACAGGGGTGTTTAGTCTGAGGGTGTTATTTGTTTTTTCATCCCCACTTTTTAAGAGCTGTGTGAGTGCTTTTTTTTGCGGAATGAGTTGCATTTTTTCATAGTTCTATTTAATTTACCATCTCATATATTGAATAACTTCAAAAAAATTAAGTGGGGTAAAAGGAAGAAAAACAATTGTGCCATTGATTTTTGGGTTTTTTTTTTTTACAGTGTTCATGGTGCAGCAAAATTGACATTAACATTAACGTTATTTTTGTGGCCCAGTACAAATGTATTCAGGTTTCTTAAATGTATTATTACTTCCAAAAAGTAAAAGTACTGAAAAAAAATATAATTACTGTTGCTATACTCTGAGACCCATGACATTTTTATTTTACTCTCATTGTTGCTGTGTGAGGGCTTGTTTTTTGCGAAGCGACTTGTAGTTTCTTTGGGGTACATAAAACTTTTTAATCTCTTTTTGTTCAAATGTTTTTAGGAGATGGGGGGGCGCAAAAACACATTTCTGGCATGTTTTTTTTAAAATTATGATTAGAGATGAGCGAACGTACTCGTTTCGAGTAATTACTAGATGGAGTACCGCTATTTTCGAGTACTTCAGTACTCGGGTGAAAAGATTTGGGGGGCGGGGGGAGGCGTGGCGGTGTGGGGGGTAGCAGCGGGGGAACAGGGGGGAGCCCTCTCTCTCTCCCTCTCCCCCCCACTCCCCACTGCAACCCCCCACTCACCCACGGCGCCCCCCGAATCTTTTCGCCCGAGTACGGAAGTACTCGAAAATCGCTGTACTCGATTCAGCTCAGGTTTTTCAAATGGAAAGGGAGTCATGTGATATATAAATCTTGGCTAGAATTGACTTAGGAACACACTGGAAGTGTCAGCTTTGCCCTGTCTTTACTTGTTAAAAGAGTTAAGTGAGGGCAAAGTTTCACAAAGTGCTTTACATGA
This sequence comes from Eleutherodactylus coqui, assembly GCF_035609145.1. Lineage (NCBI taxonomy): Eukaryota > Metazoa > Chordata > Amphibia > Anura > Eleutherodactylidae > Eleutherodactylus > Eleutherodactylus coqui. The sequence continues at coordinate 128,076,058 of NC_089846.1, forward strand.
CATGTTCGATGTGTCAGATGCACATGGTTAAACATTTAATTTAGTCTTCGTGAACACACGGAAGAACTGCAGTAGTTACTTCTTCACAGCACTGTAGAATTCGCCTTCTTAGGTGAACCATATTGCCCTTTTTTTTTCTTGCATTCACAAGGGACTTTAAATGGCCCTAAAATACATGTAAGCGTCCGGTAGAATGGCCACAAAGGTCGCCGGACTTAACGCCTTTGGACTTTTATATTTGGGGCTATTTGAATTCCCTTGTGTATGTGGAAAAATAGTGCCTGGCATCAAGATTCATTTTCTTTTGATGTATATGCAACACACATGGGATTAGATCAGATTTTTTTCACATTTTACGGAGACTGAGCTTCTCTGTCTCACCACTAGTAGTAGTTTAATCTCATAGAATGAATTGGTCTCCAATGTAAAAGTTGACATCCCTTGACTGAATGACTATGGAATCAGTAAGCCTTTTCTGCTAAGACTTATAGATATCTATTAGAGTTGAGCGAACATACTCTGCCGAGCTTGATGCTCATTCGAGTATTAGCGTGCTCGATGGTGCTCGTCCCTTAACGAGCATCAAGCCGTGTTCGACCCCGCCCCAGTTTTTGGCTCCTCCCCACTGTGACGTGCCTGTTGTGGCCCCTCCCCTCCCTGCCGCAGCGTGTGTCATTGGCAAATTTTTTGTCTGGAGGGAGAGAGAGATTTTTACGAATTTTACGAAAAGCTCGACTCAAATAACGCAGACTCAAGCATTTGGGTCTCTTTAAATACTGGATTTTAGTAATAAGGTCTATTTACACTCCTTTGTGCAATTAAGGGCTCAGTCACACGGGTGCATCGGTGCCCGTGTTACTGCAGCCTCAGACGGCCGTACCTGAAGACGGCCGTCTCTATGCAGCGCCGGGAGGAAGAACATGTGACCGGCTCCATTGCCGGTCATGTTTTCTTTCATCAGCGCTGGAGAGAGACGGCTGTCTTCAGGTACGGCCGTCTTCTAACTGTCAGTCACACGGGCGCATCGGCGCCGGTGTACGGGTGCCGATGCGCCCGTGTGACTGAGCCCTAAAGTGTTACACTACCGTTCAAAAGTTTGGGGTCACCCAAACAATTTTGTGTTTTCCATGAAAAGTCACACTTATTCACCACCATGCGTTGTGAAATGAATAGAAAATAGAGCCAAGACATTGACAAGGTTAGAAATAATGATTTGTATTTGAAATAACATTGTTTTTACATCAAACTTTGCTTTCGTCAAAGAATCCTCCTTTTGCAGCAATTACAGCATTGCACACCTTTGACATTCTAGCTGTTAATTTGTTGAGGTAAGCTTGTGAAATTGCACCCCACGCTTCTAGAAGCATCTCCGACAAGTTGGATTGGTTGGATGGGCACTTCTGGCGTACCATACGGTCAAGCTGCTCCCACAACAGCTCAATGGGGTTCAGATCTGGTGACTGCGCTGGCCACTCCATTACCGATAGAATACCAGCTGCCTGCTTCTGCTGTAAATAGTTCTTGCACAATTTGGAGGTGTGTTTAGGGTCATTGTCCGGTTGTAGGATGAAATTGGTTCCAATCAAGCGCTGTCCACTGGGTATAGCATGGCGTTGCAAAATAGAGTGATAGCCTTCCTTATTCACAGTCCCTTTTACCCTGTACAAATCTCCCACCTTACCAGCACCAAAGCAACCCCAGACCATCACATTACCTCCACCATGCTTAACAGATGGCGTCAGGCATTCTTCCAGCATATTTTCATTTGTTCTGCGTCTCACAAACGTTCTACTTTGTGATCCAAACACCTCAAACTTGGATTCATCCATCCACAACACTTTTTTCCAGTCTTCCTCTGTCCAATGTCTGTGTTCTTTTGCCCATCTTAATCTTTTTCTTTTATTGGCCAGTCTCAGATATGGCTTTTTCATTGCCACTCTGCCCTGAAGCCCAAAATCCCGCAGCCGCCTCTTCACTGTAGATGTTGACACTGGTGTTTTGCGGGTACTATTTAATGAAGATGCCAGTTGGGTACCTGTGAGGCATCTGTTTCTCAAACTAGAGACTCTAATGTGCTTATCTTCTTGCTTAGTTGTGCAACGCGGCCTCCCACTTCTTTTTCTACTCTGGTTAGAGCCTGTTTGTGCTGTCCTCTGAAGGGAGTAGTACACACCGTTGTAGGAAATCTTCAATTTCTTAGCAATTTCTCGCATGAAATAGCCTTCATTTCTAAGAACAAGAATAGACTGTCGAGTTTCAGATGAAAGTTCTCTTTTTCTGGCCATTTTGAGCTTTTAATTGACCCCACAAATGTGATGCTCCAGAAACTCAATCTGCTCACAGGAAGGTCAGTTTTGTAGCTTCTGTAACGAGCTAGACTGTTTTCAGATGTGTGAACATGATTGCACAAGGGTTTTCTAATCATCAATTAGCCTTCTGAGCCAATGAGCAAACACATTGTACCATTAGAATACTGGAGTGATAGTTGCTGGAAATGGGCCTCTATTCACCTTTGTAGATATTGCACAAAAAACAGGCATTTGCAGCTAGAATAGTCATTTACCACATTAGCAATGTATAGAGTGCATTTGTTTAAAGTTAGGACTAGTTTAAAGTTATCTTCATTGAAAAGTACAGTGCTTTTCCTTCAAAAATAAGGACATTTCAATGTGACCCCAAACTTTTGAATGGTAGTGTATGTTTGATCATTCTTCCTTTTATGCCTTAGCTAATATTCTGATTCCTCTGCTTAATCTCAGTCTTCCTTGTGCTGCATTTGTCTTACTATTTCATTGCATAGCGGCCTGACCTCAGTCACCACCAAGTCGCCACCCTCCTGCTTCTTGACTTTGAGCCTTACTTGAGTTTCTTGTCTACATCTCAGCTGCCTATAGCGGCCAACTGTACAGACTGTAATAGGACATCACATAAATATATTGACATCACATACTATCGACCCAAGAATAGAAAGTGGCTGTGTACATGGAAAGACGACTAATCCTCAAGGCATTGGGCAATAACTATAAAGACATTTCAATTGGAAAAAAAATGAATATGGGCAAAATCTTCAAAAAGTGAATAGGAAACGGTATTCTGCTTAATATAAAACACTAGCTCAGTACGGCTACCAGTTGATTTATCTTCTTTCTCGGGGTGGTATAATCAGGCAATAAACTGACATCATTAGTACAAGATTATTTCATTGTCGTAGCTTTAAAGCTTCACTTCTCTTATTAGATACTGCAATCATGCTACTTTCATAGAAAACATTATTGAATATTTCAGAGGAAGCGGCTTTATATACATTATGACTTTGCAGACAACCAATTAACTTTATATAAAATGGGATCATTAGAAAATTATATAAATGTCTATTTAGAATTTCAAGGCCACTGATCGCGTGAACATTATTTTATCAAATTAGGAGAACGCAATGCAAGTAGTTTAGACACATGGGACCTCGAATATAAAAAAGTGTTACTGGTAGGAAATGTCATGTCATAATTCTCTTCTTACCAACCATGCAGAAATGTTAGTGCCTTATATAAGTACTTTATTAAAGGTGTATCTGAAGGGTGGTGAGGGAATTAGCTGGCAGAGAGGGGGTGGTAACAGGGGCAACTCTCTTGATGGCTGCTCACCTCTGGTACCGGGTACATCCACTGCCGGCTCTGGCTTTAACCAATGATTCATGGGCTGTTCTCCAGCATGTATGGTATGAGCGATGGAGTAGTGGGGGGCCATATTGGGTGAAACCATATATTCCATGAAGAAACTTTGCCAATGAACTAAAATGTATTGCCACAACATCCTGTGCTTGCTTTCTGGCAGTGATTAGGCTTATGAAACAGCGCAGAGTATTCAATATCTCACAGTTGGGGGATTGCTATGTGTTTTTAATCAGCAGAGCTGCATTGCAGGTCCTAGGTGCTCTCTTTAGTATCTGCTATACACAGAGCAGACTAAATCTCCTCCACCTAACTTCTTGTGTTACTAGTGAGGTCCCATCTGCATTACTATGCCAACAACTTATGCAACAAAATAATTTAACCCTTTGCAATCCAATTTTGGATTCATGGTTTCCTGGGGGGCTTTCTCTGTCTGCCATTATACAATGGTGCCATCTACTGGCTAGAGCCAGTACTGCTGTATGGGACATTACGGAGAGGCCTCCGACAATAGAGCGACCAGTAATATACAGTAAGAATACCCTGCCGGACGTCTTCTGACATCGGAGCTGTACAGCCTTCAATCAGAATGCCTTCAGACGTCAGACAGTGGATTGGAAAGGGTTAAAGCAACAGCATCGTAAAAGAAAATAAGCTTAGTAATTAAATCCATAGATTAGAAAAAATGGAAATGGGTGGTCCTCTGTTACATATTACTACATCATTGCCACATGTATAGACGAGCTCTGTCTATATACAGGTCTAGAACAAAAATTAATGATCTCTCAAAAGTCACTTTATATAATGTAAAGAGATGTGTAGAATAAGACCCACTGGGTGTGCGGCATTGGAGGATGCCACACTAATATCCAAGGAAGCAAATAAATAAATCCTGGTATAAATCACCAGTTCACCCTTTAAACCTCTTCAAAGAGTCGGCAGCCACTCCAATCAACTGTAGAACAAGCATAGGAATGAATCTCATAACATTTTTGAGATATTGTTTCAATGAAGATACCATTCCTAGTGAAGTGGTTGCCTCCATCTGCCGGGTGAATATTTGATACAGTCCTGGATTTATGGGGATGCCTTGTGAGAGTCCAACATTTGCCCTTTCTTCATGGGAGTATAACTACCTTTCATGATTATCCTGGGTGTTATCCAGCCATCATCTAGCACCTTTGCTTTGTACTTATGAGATTATATACAGATATGTATTGCCCATACACACTCTTTGCAGTGCCATATAATGCCTTTGTTTTAACAAATTGCTTATAGATTTGTAAGAACAACTTCTTTGTGACTCCAAAGCTGGCAAAGCAATGCAGGCAGAAACAATGTAAACTATGACTTGACCAAAAAGTTATTAAAGCAACCCTCCGGTTTGTGGACAAAATTTGTCACAAGAAGGGAGAGGTGGAGGAATATTACCGGCCACCCTGCATCTGAGGTGTCCTCCAGGGTTATATTATTTCTCTGCGTGTAGTACAGAAAGTTAGAGAGAAGAATCTGCTGTTTTTTCCAAGTGCAGTGTATGGCGCCATCATAGCAGCTAGTCTCCACCCACCAGCTCAGGGAAGACTTAAAACTAGAGATCCAGCCTGCAGAGCGGAAAACTGGTGAAAACTGTAATTTAAAAATTATATGGCATTATTCCTCATCTTACTACATGGCAGCTTATTCAGAAAACTCATCGTAAAGTATGTGTACCCTTTAAGGATCTGCAAAATGGCTACTTACCTACATACTAGCACTTGAATGGCAGAAAGAAACCTTTGATATTTGCCATGTTAATTAAATTCTGACAGTAAGACATTTAGTATTTACATGATAGAAGATATCTAAATCCAATAAATGCTATTCACATCAATTCAAACTACCTGTTCAGTTTTGTTATATTGAAGTCATAAAAATATATATATTTTTTAAGAGTAAAGTGTTATTTTGTAATGTTGAGGTATGCTGTAAATAAAAGTTTGCTAATTAAAGGAACGATAATCTAAGTAGTAAATAGTTCACATTAAAATGATTTCTATATAATGTATTACAAGAGTTTGAGGTTTCAATTGATTCTCTTGACTCTCGCTAGTTTTCCCCAGTGGTTTGCAAATGTTAAACATTAATCTGTTTAAAAACTACAGAAGGAAAGTTAATCCATTCAAAATTTATCTGCAGATACTTATAGTGTCATTGCTTGTGCGCCTTTGTAGAATTGAACAGTTGATAAAATGCTATCTATCTATCTATCTCATATCTATCTATCTATCTATCTATCTATCTATCTATCTCATATCTATCTATCTATCTATCTATCTATCTCCTATCTATCTATCTATCTATCTATCTCATATCTATCTATCTATCTATCCATCTATCTATCTATCTCATATCTATCTATCTATCTATATATCTATCTCATATCTATCTATCTATCTATCTCATATCTATCTATCTATCTATCTATCTATCTCATATCTATCTATCTATCTATCTATCTATCTCCTATCTATCTATCTATCTATCTATCTATCTCATATCTATCTATCTATCTATCCATCTATCTATCTATCTCATATCTATCTATCTATCTATATATCTATCTCATATCTATCTATCTATCTATCTCATATCTATCTATCTATCTATCTATCTCCTATCTATCTATCTATCTATCTCATATCTATCTATCTATCTATCCATCTATCTATTTATCTCATATCTATCTATCACATATCTATCTATCTCATATCTATCTATTTATCTCATATCTATCTATCTCATATCTATCTATCTCTCTATCTATCTCATATCTATCTATCTATCTATCTATCTATCTATCTCAAATCTATCTATCTGTCTATCTCTCTCATATCTATCTATCTATCTCCTATCAATCTCATATCTATCTATCTATCTACCTATCTATCTCATATCTATCTATCTATCTATCTATCTATCTATCTATCTATCTAATATCTGTCTATCTATCTCAAATCTATCTATCTATCTATCTATCTATCGCTCTCATATCTATCTATCTATCAATCTATCTATCTATCTATCTATCTATCTCATATCTATCTCAAATCTATCTATCTATCTATTTGTCTATCTATCTCTCTCATATCTATCTATCTATCTCATATCTATCTATCTATCTATCTATCTATCTTTCTGTCTCATATCTATCTATCTCCTATCTATCTATCTATCTATCTATCTATCTATCTATCTATCTATCTATCTATCTATCTATCTATCTATCTCCTATCTATCTATCTCATATCTATCTATCTATCTCCTATCTATCTATCTCATATCTATCTATCTATCTCCTATCTATCTATCTATCTATCTATCTATCTATCTCATATCTATCTATCTATCTTTCTGTCTCATATCTCTCTATCTATCTCATATCTATCTATCTATCTCATATCTATCTATCTATCTATCTATCTATCTATCTATCTATCTCCTATCTATCTATCTATCTATCTATCTATCTATCTCATATCTATCTATCTATCTATCTTTCTGTCTCATATCTATCTATCTATCTCCTATCTATCTATCTATCTCCTATCTATCTATCTCATATCTATCTATCTATCTATCTCCTATCTATCTATCTATCTATCTATCTCCTATCTATCTATCTATCTCCTATCTATCTATCTCATATCTATCTATCTATCTATCTATCTCCTATCTATCTATCTATCTCATATCTATCTATCTATATATCCCTCTATCTATCTATCTCTCTATCTCATATCTATCTATCTATCTATCTATCTATCTATCTATCTATCTATGTCTGTGATGTAAAGTTGCTGATTTTATCTTTAATAGTCGTTAAGATGTTTATTACTGTTTCATATTTACTTAGTTAAGTGTTACATATTAATATGATAAATTGGTCTACCAGTGAATCAACCTTCAACCATACTCATAGAATGCAATCACAATCACATTGCTTGGGAAGTTGGAACAGATTTTACCACACTGTGCTGGGCCAGTCATCAAAGTATCAATCTCATCTTAACACCGTTTTAGGAATCCAACGCAGACATTCACCAAATTACCAGATCGACACACTGTCTCACACTAATCACACTACTTGTAGTTAAACGCTATCCATCTCACTCCAGAGCAGCTCACTTAGATCAACTCAATGCCCACTGATTAGCATAACACACACAACTGTTGATCAGAATAGACTCATTCACTGAAAAACACACAGATTACCCGGCACACAAACTAACACTTCTGAAGGAACATTTCTGCAATGACTTACGGACACCACCCTATTCTTTTTACCGTCGCCTTTCATCATTCCGATAACCTCAAGAGAATTAAATGCTGAGGCTGTTCATCCTATTTTTGGTGCTTCCTTTACTGCTAAAACAGAACATAAAATACCTTCCTGATGGGTCATAAAGTAGCTTATTCATAAAGTACTTCATTAAGCCTAAATATTTATATAGTGGCATTCTGTACAATAATTAAACATCCAGTTTTGACCGTAATTTTCTCCCATACTCACCTAGAGTCCAATGATGGGGAGTTCTCAAGGATACTCCTTGCCTACTACCTCTAGGTAGAAGATCTAATGATGTCATATTGATTCCTTCTTTGGTAACTCAGGTAGTGTTGAGCGAACTGAGATAGTCAAACCCTGTTTTGAGTTGAACTTTGTTAAAAGTTTGGTTCGGCATGAACCTGAACCTTGGGCAGTTCATCTCGACTGAACTTACTAAATTCCTCTTTCCGTAATAAAAGTGGCTCGGTGGTAAGCACTGTTGCTGTAGGTTCAAATCTGAACTAGGACAACATCTGCATGGTTGTTTGTGTGGGTTTCTACAAACATTCACACAAACTCCATGCAGATGTTGTCCTTGGTCAGATTTGAACCTAGGACCCCAGTAATGCAAGGCAACAGGGCAAACTAGTGAGAGGGGGAATTTCATGGCTTTTAGATAGTGTTATACGCCAGTTTTAGGGGTAATGGCGAAGTTCTGATTCGTTTTAAACTAATTCAAACCAAGCCAAACTTTATGTTTACGTTCTGCGAACCGGCAAAAAAAACTTTTCAAAAGTTCGCTCAACACTAATTACAGGCAAATGTGTGCTGTCTTTTAATATATGTATAATAAAGCTAATATAATAATAATCATCATTAGAGATGAGCGAACGTACTCGATTCGGGTGTTTTTGAACTCGAGCACCGCTTTTTCCGAGTAATTCACTACTCGGACGAAAAGATTCGGGAGGCGCCAGGGGGGCAGGGGGCAGCGTGGTGGAGGGGGGGTAGCAGTGGGGAACAGGGGGGAGCTCTCTCTCCCCCTCCACTCCCCAATGCAACCCCCCGCTCACCCCCGGCGCCCCCCGAATCTTTTCGTCCGAGTAGTGAGTTACTCAGAAAAAGCGGTGCTCGAGTTCAAAAACACCTGAACCGAGTAGATTTGCCGATCTCTAATCATCATATTTATGTTTTTTTCATCTTGACTTACATTATAGACCATAAACTTTTAGGGAAATTTTTTGCCACATTTTGAATGATTATTAAAGAGGTTATTCAGCGAGAGAAATTATTTTCAAACTTATTCACCCTGCTTGTACGAAAAAAACATATTCAGGCCTTAGTCAGACGGGCGTTTTTTCACGCGATTTGCGGATCGCATGACGGATACGCATGCGCAAATCGCGTGACCGGGGGCGAAAAATCGCGGGAAAAATCTACACCTAGCCGCGTTAATCGTCGCAGCAAAACGCCCATGTGACCGGAGAAAAATCGCCGTGCGCATCAAAATGCGCATGAAACTTAGACTGGCCGGCGAAAAAAACGCACCTAGCTGCAGTAAATGATTTTGGTGCGCACGTAAAACGCCGAACGCAGATAGGCGTGATCTGCGAATCGTCGTGTCCTATAATTTATCGCATATCCGATACCATAGCGAACCATTGGTTCTATATATGCGCAAATCGCATGCGCAAATTACGCGAAAAAACGCACGTCTGACTAAGGCCTAGCTACGCACTGATTGAAGCAAGTTGTGTTATAGCAGGAAGTAAAGAGCACCATTGGAACAGGAGCAGCAGTGGATCGGGTGAGGAGAGATGCCTTCTTACATGTTTAAACAGCAGTTGAGCAGGTGATCATTGGCAGAAGCAAGGCAGTGATTGGCTTACATGGTAATAAGCAGGCCAAACACAGAATGGAAGATCTTTGTTTGCCCCATATTTCTTTCTATAAATTACAAAAAATCTCCAAAACAATGAGGATGCCAGAGCATTTATGTATACCAATGGTGAATCTAATTTATGAATATGGGATACTTTAAAGCAATCGCTATTAGTAATTCTCCAATGTATTCTTATTAACTGAATTCTTCCCCTTAGGAGCAGGAGCAATTTGATTAATAATAGAGAGCATCTACTTAGAAATCACGTTCCTCTTCTCTGCTCTTCCAGTGCCATCAGCAGAATACAGATGCTGCTTATGTCACCCGCAATCTGTCAATGGAAAGGGCAGACAACCTCTCAGCTCCAACCATTGACAGGATGCAAGCCCTTTAAATAGTGCATATATTGTGTTGATGAAGGCAGAATCCAGTATTACCAAAACCATTATGCTCAGAAATAGGAAAATCCATCTAATAGAGAATTGTTCATAAATTACTTCTACCTGCCAGGGATGAAGGCATGGACGGTAGTTGTGATGCAAAGGAAACATTCTCAACATCCTCATCAGAAGTATGAAATTGTAATTGGCCGGTTCTTAAAAATGGCTAAAACTGTACAAAATAGTTTTCAAGGTTTGGACCAGAAATGCTCTCATCCTTTCTGAACATGTGACCTATATGTATGTTATATGTCACAGGAGAGTGTATGGGCTGAGCTCAGGAGCTAAGCTCACTCCATACATGGCAGATGCTGGCTGGTTTATACAATGGACACCAATCTGCAACAGCGGGATCGAAGTACCGATAATACTTCAAATCAATGGAAGTGTATAGCATAAGGGTGCAAATGCCGGGACCACATGTCATGAGCATTTCCAGAAGTGTATGCAATGTAGGGAAAAATCAAGTTTCAAACAGAGCCTTATCCATATTAGTGCACAAAGTCAACCATTATTATATATAGTGTATGTTAGAATATTTAATTATATAGAATTACCATATTTCATTTTAAAAGTTCTATACGGGGTTTCTAAGGAGCCGCATGCCTTCCTTATAAAGTATTATTAATGTGCTTCACCATCACTGTGCACTCCTCTACTAAAATATGCCTGTAAATGGCAAAGATGCTTATATATAAAAATATACACAAGTTCAGAATAATCCCAATGCATAACCCTTTCCAATCCCGAGATAAAATGTATGACCTTGCTGGGAAGGGGTTACAGGGAATGGAAACTGAGTCTGCGCCATTTGCAGTGGGAGTCAACTGTGTCCGACAGCCAGCCTTCCACTGTAACAGCGGGCATCAGTGAGAACACATGGTTAATATTGTTGGCAGCATGTAAAAGCTTCACAGAGGCAGGGCACAGAGGGCACCATGTGATTACAGAGGGCCAATGGGTTACCATGGCAACTGAACACCATTCAATGGCGTCTGGGTCTGCCATGGTATGTGATCACTATAATAAGTACTGCAGTATATTAGCAATCACAGCATCACAGGTTCAAATCCCCTATAGGGACATAAAAAGTGTAAAAAATATATTTTTAAAAATTTTGTACACTTTTCCCTTTTCCAAGAATTAAACAAAAAACATGTTTGGTATTGTTGCATCCATATCGATCTGTACAATAAATTGAATACACTTTTTATCCTGCATGGCAATTGCTATAAGAAAATTTAAAAAGCTGAGCCAAAATGCTTTTTTGTTCACTTTGCCTCCCAAAATAAAGGTCAAGCTCATCATGCAAAAAACAAGCCCTCACAGCGCTCTGTCAATAGAAAATGTTAAAAGTTATGAATGCATCAATGTAAAAAGTATATCTTTTTTCAGGAAAAGGGATTTATTTTCCAAAAGCACTAAACTTTAAAAAAATTATAATATTGCTAGTGTCATAATCGTACCATCCTGCAGAAGAAAAATTGTAATGTCATTTGGGGCTCAGGCAGAAGATCAATTTTTTCCCCGCATCTGTAGATAAAAAAAACAGCTCTATTAGAACCAATACTTTCAAATGAAAGCGGAAACATGTCTGCTTTTTACAAGCGAATGAAATTCACTCTGGAAAAAAATAGGACAGCGTTTTGCGATTCGCATTTCTTGTGCGGTCACACGATCCTAAAATTCACACATATAGTGCAGCCCCATTGAAAGCAATAGGAGAGGATCGCTATCCCCTGCTGCAGCTGTAACAGCTGCAGCAGGGGATTCTTGGATGTGAAATCCCTGGATGCTGTCACATCCAGGGGTTTCCCCTTGTGGTGAATGTGGCTGGTGGCAACAGTGCCGGCCCCATTGAAATCACAGGGATAAGTTGAATGGCTGAGCGCTGCCTCTGATTGGTCACAGCGTTTAGCCAATCAAAGGCATAACAGATTTAAAATCTCCGCCTGCTGAATGGGTTGCCTCTGATTGGTCACAGTGCTCAGCCAATCAGAGGCAGCACTCACTCACCTATTCATGAATTCATGAATGGGAGAGTGAGTGCTGACTCTGATTGGCTGAGGGCTGGGACCAATCAGAGGCAGCCCATTCAGCAGGCTGGGATTTTAAATCCCCACCTGATAAATACTACAGAAATCAGTTAAAGAGTAGTGCCGGCTGGACGCGGCTGATCCCAGGCAGCTGCAAAAAGGTAAGTATATATTTTTTTATATTTGCATCCCTTCCCCGAAAATTACTACAGCGCTTGCCTGCAGCCCATTGCATTTTAATGGAGCCAGCTGTATTGCCGGCTCCATTGAATTCAAAGGGAGAACATCGTTCTCTTCTGCCACAGCTGTGACAGCTGTGGCAGAGGAGAACAATCTTTAGTATATGTTCTCAATGGGGTCGGCGCTGCTGCCGCCGGCCCCATTGAGCGCACATACAAGAAACCGATTTGCGCATAATGCAGTTACATGCGTTCTGCGAATCATTGTGTCATATAATTTTCGGCACATCCATATAAAAAAACGGACATGTGACTGCTCCCATTGCAAAGCATTGGGTATATATAGATGCGGATCGCAAGCGTATCTGCAAGTTGGGCAAAAAACCGTCCGTGTGACTAACCCCTTATGCTGTATGATTAGTGCTCACCACACAAAAAAACAAGTCCTCATCTGGCCATGTTGATGAAAAAATAAAAAAATGATGGCTTTTGAAAAGTGGAAATAAAAATCCCCCCAAAATTGTTGTGTCCTTAGGTCGAAAATTGGTTGCATCACTAAGATATTTGAGGGAATGTATCACCTCTAGTTTTTCCCAATTAAAACCAGAGAGTGAAACACTTTACATTTTCTAATGTGTTTTTATTTTCTGATTGCAGATTTTGTATTCTTTTTTTCTGTGCATGATTATAGGGGCTGGCATATTGCCTTCGCTGTAGCCAAAAGCATTTGGAAATATGCTCATGGACCAATGAGCAGGAGGGGACTCATTGAGTGTCATGGAAGAGTGTTGTGGGCATGCTCCGTGACCTGTGCATAGGTCATTGTGCAGGAAGGAAAGGAAGTGACTTGAGACCATCACCCACTGTGAATAGTGGATCCTGTGTTATCTATATATAGGAGTTATGTTTCATTGTAATCCTGCTGTGATGATAATGCAATACGTGCAGAAAAGTTTTCTCTACAGAACAGGAAGTGTCAGGCTGTTATTAGGCTTAACCCTTTGCAATCCATTTTTGGATTCAGGGTTTTCCTAGGGGGCTTTCTCTTTCTGCAATTATACAATAGTGCCATCTGCTGGCAAGAGCCAGTACTGCGGTATGGGACATGCTGGAGAGGCCTCCAACAACAGAGCAGCCAGTAATACACAGTAAGAATACCCTGCCGGACGTATTCTGACATCGGAGCTGTACAGCCTTCAATCAGAATGTCTGAAGATGTCAGACAGTGGATTGGAAAGGGTTAATGGTCAAAGTGAAAACTGCAGGATTTTAGGGTTTAGCTAAAAAATAAATCATAGCATCAAAAATAAAAAAAATCACCAAAGATTATTTAAAATATGTTTAGCATAAAAGCTCGGTTTATACAATAGGTCATTTTCTGATGGCACGCTTTTAAAGACGAAATGAATAGTTACAGAAATATAGTCGTGTCAATCTCTTGATGCACACATTTTGCAACATGAAAATTGGACAATATCTATTAAATTGCAAATTTTAACTTAATTGAAGTCTATAGATTTTTTTCTTTACCGTTAACTAATGAGAAAACCATTTATACAGTTCTGACAATAGCAATCAATAGATCTGTAGAGAAACACGTGCTAAGTGCTGATTAATTAAAGTTCAGTCAATGTAACACAACACGGCAGAGAACTTAGTAGAACTAGCCGCGTGTTAAAACTCAGTTGCCATAAGTTTTTGTTAAATTCCACAATTTAAGCTCCTTGTAGACATGATGAAAAGTGCCTGATTCTCATTTGCCCGAGCGAACAAGCTGGTGACATAATCACCAGATTGTTCACACTCATGCAGACTGTTTAGACTGCACGATTCCCATTGAGAATCATGCAATTCTCATTCACTTCTTGTTCACTGTTTGACATTCCTATGTGAAACACTGAATGTCAAGTGTTTAACCCGTTAAGGACCAGCCTCAGTAAATTTACGGCGGCTGGTCCTGGGCTTAGAGCACGGCCGATAGTAAAATTACGGCGGTGCTTTAAGTCTCCTGCCTCTGCAATCAGTCAGAGCAGGAACAGGTTATCAGCTGTTAGTGACAGCTGATAACCCAGAGCAGAAGGCAGGAGGGGTTTTTAACCCTTCCTGCCTTCTGCTTCCCCGATATATAGTGCTCAATGAGCACTGTATGTGGAAAGTGAAAGTAACATGTACTTTCACTACGGGAGCCCCGGGGGGTCATGTGACCTCCTAGGATTCTTTGCTACTGCAGAGCTGGAGGGTCATACTAGACCCTGACCAGCTCTGCCAGTGACTAATGTCACCACAGGGGTTGCTTTCCCCTGTAACTAGGGCTCCTATGGACACCCTAGCTACAATGGGAAAGTGTCAAATAAAGGGAAAAAAAAATGAATGTCACCCAGAGGTCTTATATGACGTCATGGGGGACATAGATAGTAAAAAACACAATTACATACATAAGTAAAACAAAACAACAGAATAAAACAACAATACATACAAAAGAAAGAGAATAACACAAAGTAGACGCCAACAAAAACCGTCGCCGTATGCGCCCTGTAAACCAAAACCATACATACTATATATCAAAACGTCCAAAACAAATAGAGGAACCCGTTCCCATACTTTATTTTAGTGTAAATGTAAAAATAATTTTTTTAAAAACTATAAATGTTAAAAAAATCATTTTTTTAGCAGTTTAGCCCCAATAAAACTAAAAAACGGGGAAAAAAAAGTTAGTGAAAAAGATATTAAAAAAATAGTCCTATATGTCACGGGGAAAAAAACGCAGCAAAAATTATTTTGGTAGCTAAAGGAAAAAAAATGGAGCAGTAAAACCGCCACATGGGTAAAATCCCTAAAAAGTGTCTGGTCCTTAAGGTACAAAACAACCTGGTCCTTAAGGGGTTAAACTGCACAAGAAGTGTGCAAGCCGGCACTGATTTTTAAGTAGGCTAAAGCTCAATGAAAACTGAGAACCTAACAATTCTCATTTGTCGTTCAGTCCTTGGCTCACGTTTAAATTGAACGATTATACCTTTCACACAGGAGCAATAATCGCTCCCTGAATGGAGGCGGAACTAACTTATCTCTTAATGTGTCCAGAGTTTTTTCACAGCATGGAGTGGTTCTTTTCAGTTGAGGTGTTGAAGAGTTTTGGGCTTGGCGCTAATTTTTTTTAACTGTATTTCCATTTTGTATAAGGACCCCGTTACCTCTAAAAGTGTCAATTATATAATGTCTTTGGAATTTCCACTGAAGAGACATACGACACATGGCTACCCCCATTCTACCCATCTCTTTGCTTTAATTGAGCCAATGGAGAAAATTTTCCACAGGGATAATGAGGTCAGAGGTTTCTATTATAGCAATCACTGCAAAAAGATAATGATGTATGCTGATGATGTAATGGGCTTTCTGGGAGATGCAGAACACTCATTAAACAAATAAAAGGAAATTGTGGATATTGGATAAACTATTATGGGCTCTGTATAATAAAAAAAAAATCAGTGTTTCTTTAATTTTTTTTTTCTGTTGGATAGTGAATTTCATTTGTGTGAAGCTTGCTTTAAATATTTAGGAAGTCAAATGTCAAAGAATATAAAAAAAAATTAAAATGCTTAACCAAGACCATTGATAAATACTAGAGATGAGCAAGTAGTGCCTTAGCCGAGTATCTCCCCGCTCGTCTCTAAAGATTCGGGGGCCGGCGGCGGGTGACGGGTGAGTTGTGGCGGGGAGCGGGGGGAGTGGGGGGGGGGAGAGATCTCCCCTCCGTTCCTCCCCGCTCTCCCGTGCCGCTCCCCGCCCCCCACCGGCTCCCGAATATAGAAACGTGCGGGGAGATACTCGGCTAAGGCACTACTCGCTCAAGTAATGTGCCTTAGCGAGTATACTAGCTCATCTCTAATAAATACCTTTTGGGAGAAATGTAAAAATTTACACAAAGTCAATTTTCACTTAATAATCAACTAACTTCAATAAATATGATCTGGCTTCTGCCAATGCTGTGTGCATTCACAACCTCTCCCATTAGGATTAATACAGTTATACTTACAGAGGACTTGTTTATGTCTATGTCAGCAGGGCTGGCTCTATGACTTGGCCAGTCCTCTATCAGCTTAGTTAGCCATATATGTGATGACTTTGAATTCTCAAATAATCTTAGCACCTTCACTAACTTAAAGATTAGAGATGAGCGAGTATACTAGCTAAGGCACATTACTGGAGCGAGTAGTGCCTTAGCCGAGTATCTCCCCGCTCGTCTCTAAAGATTCGGGGGCCGGCGGGGGGCGGGGAGCAGTGGGGGGAGAGTGGGGAGGAACAGAAGGGAGATCTCTCTCTCCTTCTCTCCCCCCCACTCCCCGCCGCAACTCACCTGTCACTCGCGCCGGCCCCCGAATCTTTAGAGACGAGCAGGGAGATACTCGGCTAAGGCACTACTCGCTCGAGTGATGTGCCTTAGCGAGTATACTCGCTCATCTCTATTAAAGATATTCCTTTATTCCAGTTCTGATGTTTTTTGGCGTAAAAGTCATCTGAACTTTTTGATGGGGACAAATGACTGCAATATGAACTCTCTTTTGCTGCTACCCTTGCCAGACTACTGGCTACTGAACTGCTGAAATAACCAGCTAGACAGCTAGGCTACGGTCTTGTGAACTATTGGAATAGCCAGATATATTGAAGTCATTTTCTTTAAGAATGTGGGACTTTATTATGTGATTTTTAGCAGTTTTCTGGCACGTGACTTTATGTGTTCCCAACTGTGTGCATGAGGTCTTAGGGACATTGAGTAGCATTTTGACACAAAGTCATGATTTTTGTAAAAACCCCGCCTCTGTCCTTATTTATGAGCAGCTTTGGAATGGTTGACCACGTCCGAACCTTATCTCCAGCCTTGCTCTGGTTTCATTTATCTGGGATACAATATTTCTTAAGGCCTCAGGACTACAATTTAGTATTAAATGGATTTTCCCATTAATTTAAACGCCCTTCATAAATTACTTTTAAAAAACTTGAACAAGTTAGTAAAGTATTATATTTAAAACAATAATGTACGATTGCTGAGATATAACTGTACCATGAGTTCATGTGCCAATTCCCGAAAGTGGAAATAAGGCCTTCTTTACATGACCATAAGTGTAAAATGCTGTGGGCATCCTTTACCGGAAGAGACGCGTATGGCAGGGAGTGTACTGCACATGACCGCGTATCTTACGCACGCGGCCATGCGTAGTGTGACTCTGTCTTTTTTTTTTAAATCCCCCTCTCTGTTTTAGAGCGGGGTTGTGTATGAATCGCCGCCCGTACGCCATGTATTGCGTATGGACAGCGTTTCCATACAAGCTCACTACGTGGTAAGTAGAGCATGCTCCGACCTATTCCTTGTGCGTATCGACATGCAGTGTTTACACACTAATTTGAACAGATCAATGAAGTCTATTTACTTTCATTGTCTCCATTCATCACGTGAAACTTGGCCATGCATCACGGCTGTAATACATGCCAAAATCACGGCCGAGTGAATTAGCCCTAAAATGCAGATTCTGACCCAGTCATGGTTCTTGTAGAAAGTGGTTGAGTCTATGTACTTCTCTGCTTCTCTTCTGCCGTGCTCTACAGAGGCGTAACTTGAAGCTCCTGGGCCCTGATGCAAAACTTATAACATGGCCCCCAACTATAATGCTTTACTCATATTACTGGGTTCCCTATATGGAGAGGAGAGGCCTTATGGGCCCCCTAAGGCTCCTGGGCCCGGATGTAACCGCATCCCCTGCATCCCCTATAGTTGCGCCCTGGTGCTCTGGACTCTCCAGTGCTCTATGCCTTCCATATCAGCCCGGCAATGTTCCATTGACTTTAATGGAACTCATAGAGTTGAAAAAGAAGCTGAGCATAGCTGTAAATGCCGAAATTGATCCACAAGTGCAGAACACTGCTTAGAACAACATACAAAGGGTAAAACTGGATGTTGGCATAAGTAGAGTTGGGGTTTTATACAGAAAAGAATTTAAAAAAATTAAAACATAATTTCAAGCAAATGTATCGGAAATAGCTTTAGGGTAAAACCCCTTTAATTGTCTTTTTTTCATGGATTACAAATAGAATTGCTTCTAGGGGAGATTAGCTCCATACATCCAGCACCTCCCAGAGCATTGTATGAACGGCACATGAAGTCCTGAACTGACTGAAAGTACAGAGCCATATGGGGCGCCATGTGCCGCTATACAGCCTCCGTGTCATATGCATCCAGTATGAAAGGCATAAAGAAATTGTTAGTTCTAGCCAATTTTTTTCCAGCTTCCTTACATTAAATGATGAGCTCATTAAAAGACGCTTCAGCAATTTGAGCCCCACTGCCTACGCTCGAAGCTTCTATAGGTTCATTAGCCTCTTTAAATAAAAACCCTATATGTTAAATAACGCTGTCATGATCATACGTGGACAAAAAGAGCCTTTTCAAGATTTGCAAATGACTTTAGAAAACCCTGTGATGTCTTACATCAACAAAGTCTAGACGGCAGTAGATGTTTCTTTATCCTGCTTTTTGAACATATGACATAGTAACGAGAGATTTTTTTTTTTTTTTGTATTAAAAAAAAAAAAATTAAAAAAAGCCCAGATCCATGGTATTTTATACTCAATGCAAATTATTTGCACACGCAGGGGGCTTTCAATCTCCATGAACTTTGATTCAAGATACAAAGCATATATGCTTAATTAAGATGGGATGAAATGTCGGTGTATTGATATTTCGCAGCCTGTACAACCCATTCTTTTATACCTTACCAGGAATACTGATGTCTTAGGTAACATCTGTGATTGACCCCTTTTTTTCCGTGTTACATCTCCTAAGATGGAGCTTTCTTATTTGCCATAAAAGAGTCAACAGGGAGCCTTTTACTTGAGCAATTTAAGGAGTTTAATAAGAACTTCATTACATCAATTACTTGTTGAACACATCACAATTTATTTGCAATTAGTATCAAAATGTCTTATTTTTTTGCTAATATAATAGAGCAGATGTAGACGCAGAAGGAAGGCTGCGAATTCGTGAAACACAACTCTTTGAACTTATTAAATCGGAGAAATGAATACTGGAAACAGTAGTGAGAAAGTGCAGATCGCATCGGGGTGGGTTGCAGGTGCTAAAGGGAGAAGTATGATCTAAAAAGAGATTCGTCTTCTATATACTTCGAATGAAATGGTTTATGGTATCGGGGAATTTAAAGCAAGAATTTCATAAAAGAGGTAATTATCCGATGAGTACAATAATTAGCCGTATCTTTGTATTTGCTTTTAATAGGAAATAGTCAATTAAAACATTTAGCCTTAGTATTTATAAAACTGGGTGTTATTTTAAAACTTGTAGGCTAAACTGTGCGTAGTACCGTGTTTCTCTGAAAATAAGACAGTGTCTTATATTAATTTTTGTTCAAAAAGGTGTAACTTTTTTACATGTAGAGCTGCCTGGACACTATTTAAAATTGACTTTTTTTAAATTAACTGTTAGAAGGGCTTAATTTTGGAGTAGGGCTTATATTTTAAGCATCCTCCAAAAGCCTGAAAAATCATTTTTCATCCTCAAAAATTCTGGAAAATCAGGAGATGTCTTATTTTCAGGGTATGTCTTATTTTCAGGGAAACAGGGTAGTATTAAAGGATACCTAGAATATAATTGCAAATTAGGGAATGGAGGTATTTTAAAAAAATAATTAAATTAAGAGAAAAAAAAGGGAAAGAATACTTTTTTGTACAATGAATGTCATTTTTAGACAATAAGACTTTACGGACAAGATGAGATGGTATGAGATAAGAGAAGGAAATTACAGTATTTTTCCATGTATGAGACACTTTTTTTGACAAGTTGTTTTAAAAAAAAATCCCCCCCGTGTCTAAGGGTGCCTTTACACAAGCGTGTTTTTGTGCGCGGCTGTTAGAACCATTGTTCTTGTGTGATGTGTTCACATGTCCGTGTTTTAGAGGTGTGCAAATGTGCGCTCCACAAGACATAGGACATGCGCGCCTGTAAGGTCCGTGCTGCGCCGAACTTCATATTGCCTCTAGAGATGAGCGAACGTACTCGTCCGAGCTTGATACTCGTTCGAGTATTAGGGTGTTCGAGATGCTCGTTACTCGTAACGAGTACCACGCGGTGTTCGGGTTACTTTCACTTTCTTCCCTGAGAAATTTGCGCGCTTTTCTGGCCAATAGAAAGACAGGGAAGGCATTACAACTTCCCCCTGCAACGTTCAAGCCCTATACCACCCCCCTGCAGTGAGTGGCTGGCGAGATCAGGTGTCACCCGAGTATTAAAATCTGCCCCTCCCGCGGCTCGCCACAGATGCGTTCTGACATTAGTTCAGGGAAAGTGGTATCTTGGTGGAGCTGCTGTAGGGAGAGTGTTAGGAGTATTTTAGGTTTCAAGAACCCCAACGGTCCTTCTTAAGGCCATAAATCTTCTCTATATGCGCTCAATGGGGCCGGCGGCAGCAGCGCCGACCCCATTGAGAACATATAGAAGACAAATCCTTCTTCTCTGCCACAGCTGTTACAGCTGTGGCAGAGAAGAACGATGTTTGCCCATTGAATTCAATGGAGCCGGCAATACAGCAGATTCCACTGAAAGCAATGGGCTGCCGGCGTGCGCGGGGATGAATTGTCGGGAAGGGCTTAAATATATAACCCCTTCCCTGCAATTCATCCAGAAATGTGTTACAATAAAAATATATACCGGCGTATAAGGCGACGGGGCGTATAAGACGACCCCCCAACTGTCACCTTATACGCCGGCAATACAGTGGAGCAAAGAATAAAAATCATTACTTACTTCTTCTGACGTTGTGCGCCGCTCCTGCAGGCTGTCACTCCCTCCGTACGCATAAGCTTGTGTGAGTCCACCCTTAGATTTAGTCGGAAGCGATACGGCGAAAACGTACACTAACATGCTGGCACAGTACAGAGCAGCGGCGGGGAGAGGGAGAGCAGCGGCTTAGTGAGTATACCCGTTCCACACGCACTACATACACACTTCACAGCACACACACATAGAACCACTGTATACTCACCAGCCATGTCCTGTCAGCGCTGGGCGGCCTGGTCAGCAGTCTCCTGCGCTTGGTCCCCATAGCAACCTGTAAACAGGAAGTAAAGGGGGAGAGCTGCAGAGAACCTGCCGGCAGCGATGAGAGGACGGCTGGGGAGTAGAATAGGGATTTTAGTGATGGTTAAGCACAGAACATAAACATGTGTACTATTCTATGTTTAACATCTTTTTTTCTGAGTTTTGGGAGGGAAAACTAGGGGTGCGTCTTATATAGGGGTGCGTCTTATATAGGGGTGTGACTTATATAGGGGTGTGACTTATACACGGAAAAATACGATTTATCTAAAATTTCACACTGATGCTCATCATCAATGAGGCATTATCAAACAGACAGACACATTGACTGCAATGGGGTTTGTTACTCGAAAGAAGCTCTCGAGCATTACAAAAAGCCTGGCTCGAGTAACGAGCACCGGAGCATTTTGGTGCTCGCTCATCTCTACCGAGGACCCATCGCTCGGCATCCCCAGCGATCTCCTGCTCACCCTTTCCACTGTCAGTGCAGTGGGCTGGATGTGCCTCATAGGAGTCAGGAGAGGAAGTGCCCTAGATGGCTTCACTCTCATTGAAATCTATGGGAGTTGAAACAGCTATTGCAATTTCTTGCCCCCCGGTGTCAGAGGTGGAAGCGCAAGAAGTATAATAGGTGGTAGTGACAGTAAGCCGGGCGGTTAGGTTTGCACCGGGGTTCCCAAATAGCAGGTCCCTTGTGATTAACTATTGATGACTAGAGATGAGCGAGCCTACTCGGCCACGCCCCTTTTTCGCCCGAGTACCGCGATTTTCGAGTACTTCCGTACTCGGGCGAAAAGATTCGGGGGGCCCCGTGGGTGAGTGGGGGGGGGGTTGCAGCCGGGAGTGGGGGGGAGAAGGAGAGAGAGAGGGCTCCCCCTGTTCCCCGCTGCTACCCCCCGCTCCATCACGCCACCTCCTGCCCCCCGGCGCTCCCCGAATCTTTGCACCCGAGTACTGAAGTACTCGAAAATCGCGGTGCTCGATCGAGTAATTACTCGAAAACGAGTAGGTTCGCTCATCTCTATAGATGACCTATCCTAAAGTCATCAATAGTTTTTGCCTGAAAACCCCTTCATCCCAATACTGCAATACATCTCATAATTAGAGATGAGCGAGTATACTCGGTAAGGCACATTACTCGAGTGAGTAGTGCCTTAGCCGAGTATCTCCCCGCTCGTCTCTAAAGATTCGGGGGCCGGCGGGGGGCGGGGAGCGGCGGGGGAGAGCGGGGAGGAACGGAGGGGAGATCTCTCTCTCCCTCTCTCCCCTCGCTCCCTGCTGCAACTCACCTGTCACCCGCGCCGGCCCCCGAATCTTTAGAGACGAGCGGGGAGATACTCGAATAAGGCACTACTCGCTCAAGTAATGTGCGTTACCGAGTATACTCGCTCATCTCTACTCATAATGTAACATGGCATATAATACCCTTCAAGTCTGTAAATAAGGAAGAAGAGTCCCATGCTTTCCACGATCATGGGTTAGCTTACACACTCTTATTTTGTTTATAATTTGATTAATTCCATCTGTGACTAGTGATAATTACTGAATGCAAATGAACGAAATCAATTGTTTCCAATTGACAATAATGACTGCCATCATAACAGAAATTAATCTGACGTTACAGATTTGTGCCATCAGACATGCTCAATTTGAACAATTGCCACGTGTAAAGCAAGCCTTTTTCCTGTCATCATGTCAGCATAGAAACAACTGTTTTTCCAGTGTTGTGATTGGAAAGACAATGTTAGCAAAGCAAGAATCATGCAATAAATGTAGCGAGATTTATCCAAGTATGAGTGGCATAAAAATGTTCCAAATCTTGGCTCAAGTCTTCCTTCTGAAAGAATTTGAGACTTTTTAAAATTGACACCTAGGGCTTGCACCAGAATAGACTTTTATCACTCATTTGTTAAAAATCACAGAAAGGGAAATATCAAACAGACAGAAAAATTACTGAAAACAGCCATACACTCACTGATATACTGATACAACAGGGCAGGCACATAAACCACTGAACCCCCAACATACAGACAGCCAAAATGCTAACTGGAGGAGCAACAGGCACATGTGAGGGACACGGATGAGACAGATACTCACTTCTGTGATTTTTAATGAATGTCAGTATAGGGACCAACAATAAACGAGGACCCATGACGTGGGTTGCGGGCTCACGTATTTTGGCCAAAATATCAGCTAATACCTTGTATTTATCAGTATTTATCAATAACATGCAGTGCGGTTTTGAATGCTGGGGAAGCCCAGGGTGTCATTGCCGGTGTGGTTCACCTGTGGAGTGCAGGGCAACGCGCTGGACTCAAATGTGGTGTCACCAAATGAGTAATAAAAAAATTACAGAAAACGGCTATATACTCACTGATATACTGATACAAGAGGGCAGGCACATAAACTGCTTGGACTCAGCTGTCAACCATTGAAGTGAATTGAGTGGTAGCACACATGGGAGACTACGGCTGCCCACATTTTAGGATGCATTGGGTCCCTGATCTTGAGATTCATGGATCACTAAGTGGTTAAACCCCCATGAATCTGTAAGTTATCACTTATCCTGTGGATATGTGCGGATTCTCTGTCTTGGGACACCTGGAATGTTAATATTAACCTCTTTGCAACCTTAACTCTAGAAATGTTAGAATAAACTCCTTTAATACCCTAAAGCACCAGGAAATCTGCATGATCCTCCTCAATATTTTAGACCATCAAGAAAATTAATATTACCTTTTAACTTCTTCCCTCTGTAGGATATTCAGTAACATCCTGCAGCATTGGGGTATGTATGAAGAGAGCTCGCAGGGCAATCTCTTTTCATACATCGTGAGCGCTGGCTATTTCTTACAGCTGACACCTGGCGGCAACAGGTTCGATCAGCCGTGCGATTGATCAGATCTGTTAATGTTTTAAATGCCCCAAATGATGAAATCGCAGGGAGCCATGTGGGTGTCATGGCAGCCGGGGGTCTTCTGAAAGGCTCCAGGGCTCTCCGATTGCAGTTTAAAGTTTTACTAATTATTAGAGATGAGCGAACGCGTTCGTCCGAGCTTGATATTCGTGCGAATATTAGGGTGTTCGGGATGTTCGTTATTCGTAACGAACACCATGCGGTGTTCTGGTTACTTTCACTTACTTCCCTGAGACGTTTGCGCGCTTTTCTGGCCAATTGAAAGACAGGGAAGGCATTACAACTTCCCCCTGTGACCTTCAAGCCCTATACCACCCCCCTGCTGTGAGTGGCTGGGAAGATCAGGTGTTCGCCTAATATAAAAGTCGGCCCCTCCCGCGGCTCGCCTCAGATGCGGTGTGAGTTAGATGAGGGACAGTGCTGTTTGTACCGGAGCTGCTGTAGGGAAAGAATTGGTAGTTAGTGTAGGCTTCAAGACCCCCCAAAGGTCCTTATTAGGGCCACTGATAGCTGTGTGTTGGCTGCTGTTAGCAGTGGGATTTTTTTTTTCTCAAAATCGCCTCTGCAGACCGTTGCACCTGGCATTAGGGACAGAAGTGCTGCATAGGCAGGGAGAGTGTTAGGAGTGAGTGTAGCCTTCAAGAACCTCAACGGTCCTTTCTAGGGCCATATTTATCCGTGTGCAGTACTGTCCAGGCTGCTGTTGGCTGTGCTGCATTTTTTTTGGGCTTCTCAAAATCGCCTCTGCAGAGCATTCCACCCTCCATTGATACTGCAGGGAAAGAATTGTATAGGCAGGGCCACAACACAGTTATTATTCATAGAATATACGCAGTGCTGCCTGTTGGTGGGAAAAAACTGAAAAGAAATCTATTTGTCCAGCCTCTGTCCGTCCTAACGCCTGTGGAGACGTGTGAGCTGCGTGAAATACATTGCTAAATCATACGCACCCAGCTACGCTTTACTGCTGGCTTCGCCATTTGCTTTCCTTAATTGGGAAAAAAAATACCTGCTCTCCAAGAGTTATAATAACTCTGCTACCCTCACGTTCTGTGACACATAAGCAGGGACACAGCACAGTTATTAAACTTCGCAGGTTCATTGAATATACGCAGTGCTGCCTGTTGGTGGGAAAAAACTGAAAAGAAATCTATTTGTCCAGCCTCTGTCCGTCCTAACGCCTGTGGAGACGTGTGAGCTGCGTGAAATACATTGCTAAATCATACGCACCCAGCTACGCTTTACTGCTGGCTTCGCCATTTGCTTTCCTTAATTGGGAAAAAAAATACCTGCTCTCCAAGAGTTATAATAACTCTGCTACCCTCACGTTCTGTGACACATAAGCAGGGACACAGCACAGTTATTAAACTTCGCAGGTTCATTGAATATACGCAGTGCTGCCTGTTGGTGGGAAAAAACTGAAAAGAAATCTATTTGTCCAGCCTCTGTCCGTCCTAACGCCTGTGGAGACGTGTGAGCTGCGTGAAATACATTGCTAAATCATACGCACCCAGCTACGCTTTACTGCTGGCTTCGCCATTTGCTTTCCTTAATTGGGAAAAAAAATACCTGCTCTCCAAGAGTTATAATAACTCTGCTACCCTCACGTTCTGTGACACATAAGCAGGGACACAGCACAGTTATTAAACTTCGCAGGTTCATTGAATATACGCAGTGCTGCCTGTTGGTGGGAAAAAACTGAAAAGAAATCTATTTGTCCAGCCTCTGTCCGTCCTAACGCCTGTGGAGACGTGTGAGCTGCGTGAAATACATTGCTAAATCATACGCACCCAGCTACGCTTTACTGCTGGCTTCGCCATTTGCTTTCCTTAATTGGGAAAAAAAATACCTGCTCTCCAAGAGTTATAATAACTCTGCTACCCTCACGTTCTGTGACACATAAGCAGGGACACAGCACAGTTATTAAACTTAGATAATTCATTCACTAGAGGCAGTGGGGCCTTTCGTTTTCCAAAAAGGGCAAAAATTATATTTGGCCTGCAGTCTTGCGCCAATTTATTTCCTGCCTGGGAAATCTAATCACTGGTAATACAGCATGCTGAGGGGTAGGGGTAAGCCTAGAGGACGTGGACGTGGACGTGGCCGAGGACGCGGAGGGCCAAGTGAGGGTGTGGGCACAGGCCAAGCTCCTGATCCAGGTGTGTCGCAGCTGTCTGCTGCGCGATTAGGAGAGAGGCACGTTTCTGGCGTCCCCACATTCATCGCCCAATTAATGGGTCCACGCGGGAGACGGTTATTAGAAAATGAGCAGTGTGAGCAGGTCCTGTCCTGGATGGCAGAAAGTGCTTCGAGCAACCTATCGTCTACCCGCAGTTCTGCGCCGTCCACTGCTGCCAATCCGAATCCTCTGTCTGCTGCTCCTCCTTCCTCCCAGCCTCCTCACTCCACTACAATGACACCTGCTCAGGAGCGGGAACACTCCCAGGAACTGTTCTCGGGCCCCTGCTCAGATTGGGCAGCAGCGGTTCCTCTCCCACCAGAGGAGTTTATAGTCACTGATGCCCAACCATTCGAAAGTTCCCGGGGTCCGGGGGATGAGGCTGGGGACTTCCGCCAACTGTCTCAACAACTTTCTGTGGGTGAGGAGGACGATGACGATCATACACAGTTGTCTTGCAGTGAGGTAGTAGTAAGGGCAGTAAGTCCGAGGGAGCAGCGCACAGAGGATTCGGAGGAAGAGCAGCAGGACGATGAGGTGACTGACCCCACCTGGTGTGCAACGCTTACTCAGGAGGACAGGTCTTCAGAGGGGGAGTCAAGGGCATCAGCAGGGCAGGTTGCAAGAGGCAGTGCGGTGGCCAGGGCCAGGGGTAGAGGCAGGGCCAGACCGAATAATCCACCAAGTGTTTCCCAAAGCGCCCCCTCGCGCCATGCCACCCTGCGGAGGCCGAGGTGCTCTAAGGTCTGGCAGTTTTTCACAGAGACGCCTGACGACCGACGAACAGTGGTGTGCAACCTTTGTCGCGCAAAGCTCAGCCGGGGAGCCAACACCAACAGCCTCACCACCACCACCATGCGCAGACATATGATGGCCAAGCACCCCGCAAGGTGGGACAAAGGCCGTTCACCGCCTCCGGTTTGCACCCCTGCCTCTCCCCCTGTGCCCCAACCTGCCACTGAGATGCAACCCCCCTCTCAGGACACAGGCACTACCGCCTCATGGCCTGCACCCACACCCTCATCTCCGCTGTCCTCGGCCCCATCCAGCAGTGTAGTTCAGCGCACCGTTCAGCCGTCGCTTGCGCAAGTGTTCGAGCGCAAGCGCAAGTACGCCGCCACGCACCCGCACGCTCAAACGTTAACCGTCCGCATCGCAAAATTCATCAGCCTTGAGATGCTGCCGTATAGGGTTGTGGAAACGGAGTCCTTCAAAAGTATCATGGAGGCGGCGGCCCCGCGCTACTCAGTTCCCAGTCGCCACTACTTTTCCCGATGTGCCGTCCCAGCCCTGCACGACCACGTCTCCCGCAACATTGTGCGCGCCCTCACCAACGCGGTTACTGCCACGGTCCACTTAACTACGGACACGTGGACAAGCACAGGCGGGCAGGGCCACTACATCTCCCTGACGGCACATTGGGTGAATTTAGTGGAGGCTGGGACAGAGTCAGAGCCTGGGACCGCTCACGTCCTACCCACCCCCAGAATTGCGGGCCCCAGCTCGGTGGTGGTATCTGCGGAGGTGTATGCTTCCTCCACTAAAGCACCCTCCTCCTCCTCCTCCTCCTCTGTCTCACAATCAAGATGTGTTAGCAGCAGCATGTCGCCAGCAGTCGGTGTCGCGCGGTGTGGCAGCACAGCGGTGGGCAAGCGTCAGCAGGCCGTGCTGAAACTACTCAGCTTAGGCGATAAGAGGCACACGGCCCACGAACTGCTGCAGGGTCTGACACAGCAGACCGACCGCTGGCTTGCGCCGCTGAGCCTCCAACCGGGCATGGTCGTGTGTGACAACGGCCGTAACCTGGTGGCGGCTCTGCAGCTCGGCAGCCTCACGCACGTGCCATGCCTGGCCCACGTCTTTAATTTGGTGGTTCAGCGCTTTCTGAAAAGCTACCCACGCTTGTCAGACCTGCTCGTAAAGGCGCGCCGGCTCTGCGCACATTTCCGCAAGTCCCACACGGACGCTGCCACCCTGCGCACCCTGCAACATCACTTTAAGCTGCCAGTGCACCGACTGCTGTGCGACGTGCCCACACGGTGGAACTCTACGCTCCACATGTTGGCCAGGCTCTATGAACAGCGTAGAGCTATAGTCGAATACCAACTCCAACATGGGCGGCGCAGTGGGAGTCAGCCTCCTCAATTCCTTTCAGAAGAGTGGGCCTGGTTGGCAGACATCTGCCATGTCCTTGGTAATTTTGAGGAGTCTACCCAGGTGGTGAGCGGCGATGCTACAATCATTAGCGTCACCATTCCTCTGCTATGCATCTTGAGAAATTCCCTGCAAACCATAAAGGCAGCTGCTTTGCGCTCGGAAACGGGGGCGGGGGAAGACAGTATGCCGCTGGATAGTCAGGGCACCCTCCTGTCTATTTCTCAGCGCGTACAGGAGGAGGAGGAGGAGCATGAGGAGGATGAGGAGGAGGGGGAAGAGACAGCTTGGCCCGCTGCTGACGGTACACCGGCTGATTGCCTGTCATCCTTTCAGCGTGTATGGCCTGAGGAGGAGGAGGAGGAGGAGGAGGATCCTGAAAGTGATCTTCCTAGTGAAGACAGCCATGTGTTGCGTACAGGTACCCTGGCACACATGGCTGACTTCATGTTAGGATGCCTTTCTCGTGACCCTCGCGTTGCACGCATTCTGGCCACTACGGATTACTGGGTGTACACACTGCTCGATCCACGGTATAAGGAGAACCTGCCCACTCTGATTCCCGAAGAGGAAAGGGGTTCGAGAGTGTTGCTATACCACAGGACCCTTGCGGACAAGCTGATGGTAAAATTCCCAGCCGACAGCGCTAGTGGCAGAAGGCGCAGTTCCGAGGGCCATGTTGCAGGGGATGTGCGTAGATCGAGCAGCATGTACATCCCAGGCAGTGCAACAGTCTTTAAGGGCCTGGCCAGCTTTATGGCTCCCCACCAAGACTGTGTCACCGCTCCCCAGTCACGGCTGAGTCGGCGGGAGCACTGCAAAAGGATGGTGAGGGAGTACGTAGCGGATCGCACGACCATCCTTGGTGACGCCTCTGCCCCCTACAACTACTGGGTGTCGAAGCTGGACACGTGGCCTGAACTAGCCCTGTATGCCCTTGAGGTGCTTGCTTGTCCTGCGGCTAGCGTGTTGTCGGAGAGGGTGTTTAGTGCGGCTGGGGGAATCATCACCGATAAGCGTAGCCGCTTGTCAACCGACAGTGCCGACAGGCTAACACTCATCAAGATGAACAAAGGCTGGATTTCCCCAGACTTCTGTTCTCCACCAGCGGACAGCAGCGATACGTAAGCAATACGTAGGCTGCACCCGCGGATGGAAGCTACGTTCTCTCTCACCATCCAAAACGGGGACATTTCTGCTTCATCAATCTGTGTCTAATATTCCTCCTCCTCCTCCTCCTGCTCCTCCTCCTGAAACCTCACGTAATCACGCTGAACGGGCAATTTTTCTTAGGGCCACAAGGCTCAGTCAAATAATTTTTCAGAACAATTTTTATAAGTTTCAATGCGCTTAAAAGCATTGGAACTTTAACTTGAACCAATTTTTCGTTACACTGGGCTGCCTCCAGGCCTAGTTACCACTTAAGCCACATTAACCAAAGCGATTAATGGGTTTCACCTGCCCTCTTGGCTGGCCATGGCCAATTTTTGGGATGTACATTAGTACTGTTGATACAGCAATTTTTGTGGGCCCTCGCCTACAGTGTAATCAAATTAATTTTTAGCCCACCTGCATTACAGCTGACGTAACCTCAGCTGTGTTGGGCAATGCAATGGGATATTTTTATGTACCGCCGGTGGGTTCCAGGGAGCCACCCATGCTGTAGGTGCACACGGAGTTTTTAATACATCTGTACACTTCTAAAGAACCCCAGTCTGACTGGGGCATGCAGTGTGGGCCGAAGCCCACCTGTATTACGCACGACATTACTACCTCAGCTGTGTTGGGCAATGCAATGGGATATTTTTATGTACCGCCGGTGGGTTCCAGGGAGCCACCCATGCTGTAGGTGCACACGGAGTTTTTAATACATCTGTACACTTCTAAAGAACCCCAGTCTGACTGGGGCATGCAGTGTGGGCCGAAGCCCACCTGTATTACGCACGACATTACTACCTCAGCTGTGTTGGGCAATGCAATGGGATATTTCTATGTACCGCCGGTGGCTTCCTGGCACCCACCCAGGCAGTGGGTCCACAGGGAATTATAAATGCATCTGTTTCCACTTATAAAGAAACCCAGTCTGACTGGGGCATGCAGTGTGGGCCGAAACCCACCTGCATTAACCCTTTCCAGTCCACTGTGTGACCTGTGAAGACATTAGGGTTTAAGGCTGTACAGCTCCGTTGTTGGTAGACGTCCGTCGGGGTTCTCTTACTGTATATTGCCAGCCTCTCTGCTGTCGGAGCCTATCCTACGTGTCAGCTCATGCAGTACTGGCTTTAGCCAGCATATAGCGCCGTTGTATAACGGCAGAAAAAGAGTAAGCCCCCTAGGAAAACCATATACAAATTGGATTGGAAAGGGTTAAGCACAACATTACTACCTCAGCTGTGTTGGGCAATGCAATGGGATATTTCTATGTACCGCCGGTGGCTTCCTGGCACCCACCCATGCTGTAGGTGCACACGGAGTTTTTACTACATCTGTACACTTATAAAGAACCCCAGTCAGACTGGGGCATGCAGTGTGGGCCGAAGCCCACCTGCATTAAGCACGACATTACTACCTCAGCTGTGTTGGGCAATGCAATGGGATATTTCTGTGTACCGCCGGTGGGTTCCAGGGAGCCACCCATGCTGTGGGTCGACAGGGACTTCACAATAGGGAGTTGTACCTGCCTGTGTCTATGAATTAAAAAGCCCGGTCTGACTGGGGCATGCAGACACCTTGACAGAATGAATAGTGTGTGGCACATAGGTTCCCCATTGCTATGCCCACGTGTGCAGCTCCTGATGGCAGTGGCACAGGATTCTATTTCTCATTGCTTCTGTACAGCATTGTGGGCTATCGCTCCGCCACTTTTAAAGAGGGTCGCTGCCTAGCCGTGCCAACCCTCTGCAGTGTGTGCCTGCGGTTCCTCCTCATGGCAGACGCACTTCTAAATAGACATGAGTGTGGCGTGGCATGAGGGCAGCTGAAGGCTGCGCAGGGGCACTTTGGTGTGCGCTGTGGGGGGGAGGGGGGGCGGTTGGTCAGCATGTAAGCCAGGAGAAGTGGCAGCGGAGTGTCATGCAGGCAGTGATTGTGCTTTGTTGTAGCTAGTGTGGTGCTTAGCAAAGGTATGCCATGCTAATGAGGGCTTTTCAGAAGTAAAAGTTGTTGGGAGGGGGGGGGGCCCACTCTTGCCGGTATTGTGGCTTAATAGTGGGACCTGTGAACTTGAGATGCAGCCCAACATGTAGCCCCTCGCCTGCCCTATCCGTCACTGTGTCATTCCCATCACTTTCCTGAATTGCCCAGATTTTCACACATGAAAACCTTAGCGAGCATCGGCGAAATACAAAAATGTTCTGGTCGCCCATTGACTTCAATGGGGTTCGTTGTTCGAAACGAACCCTCGAGCATCACGGGAAGTTCGTTACGAATAACGAACACCCGAACATTTTGGTGTTCGCTCATCTCTACTAATTATATAAAAAAAGATTTTTTTAAAAAAAGCTTTTGCCATAGTTTAAAAAAAAAAATCTAAATCATAAAACAAAAATATATATTTGGCATCACCGTGTCCATAAAAGTCCAATCTATCAATTATTTACCGCGCACAGTAAACGTCGTCAGAAAATAAAAATAAAGAACGCCAGAATAATTAGTAATCGCACTGACCCATAGAATAAAGTTATCACGTCATTTTTGTTGCAGTATGTGCACCGTAGAAACCAGAAGTACTGAAAGATGGCAGAATTTTTTATTTTTTTTATTTTACTCCACTTTGAATTTTTTTTAAAGTTTTTCAGTACATTACATGGCACATTAAATGGCACCATTGAAAAATACAACTCATCCCGCAAAAGACGAGCCCTCATACAGCGACGTCGAGGGATAAATAAAGGAATTACGATTTTTTTTAAAAAGGACGAAGGAAAAAACAAAAACAGGAAAAAAAGGGCCGCGTCAGTAACTCAGGGTGTTAGTATTAACTCCTTCAAAACCAAAGATCCTCAAATTACCATTTATGCCTTCACTACTGTAAAGCATGATCCACTCCACCACTTTAGATCTTCTGGAAAGCTGGCATTGATCCCCTAAAGCCCTTAACTACTAGGGACATTGATATGACTTCTTTCAGTACCCTAAGGGTGCAGTCACGCGAACGTATATCGGCTCGGTTTTCAAGCCGAGCCGATATACGTTGTCTCTCTCTGCAGGGGGGGGGAGGATGGAAGAGCCAGGAGCAGGAACTGAGCTCCCGCCCCCTCTCTGCCTCCTCTCCGCCCCTCTGCACTATTTGCAATGAAAGGAGGTGGGGCGGGGCTACGTTCCGAGCATTAGCCCCGCCCCTGTCCCGCCTCTCCCCATTGCAAATAGTGCAGAGGGGTGGAGAGGAGGCAGAGGGGGCGGGAGCTCAGTTCCTGCTCCTGGCTCTTCCATCCTCCCCCCCCCCCCCCCCTGCAGATGAGGACGACGTATATCGGCTCGGCGTGAAAACCGAGCCGATATACGTTCGTGGGAATGCAGCCTAAAGCAATTGGTTAGTACCATGAATCCCTTACCTATTCTAGACAACCATAGATATTACTATAAAACACATTAAGACCATATTTTGCTCTGTTAATGGGCCTGGAAGTAATATAGGCTGCCTAGAATTTATACGGCCTTTGTAGGCGATATTTCTCTAGTGTTTTAGTATCCAAATTCCAAACAGTAAAAAAAACTGAATCTGAATGCCGTAAAACTATTTACATAGATGTCATGTTGCATCTGTATCTGGCTGCTGTATGGATAATGATATGTTTAACAATGTGTTGTATTGCACAACTTACAAGAAATGGCTCATAGGACCTCAGAACTGTATTGTTTCAGAGTGTTCTGTGGTTGCATATTACACTTCATACACTGCATCCATGTGCTTTTTCTTAGGTCCTTTATATGTGTTTGAGGTGAGATGATATCACAGTTTTGGAGAAATTTGGCCCCAGTGCACAAGGCTATATAGCTATTCACTTAATTTATTACACTGCATGAGATCACATAATACTGCAGATCTGTTGGCTGCAGTTTAAAGAGCATTGTGCCCAGCACCCCTCTGTGGAGTTCTATGTATATGTTTTATATTACAGCGCGAAATACTTCTACTATATTACGATACATAATATGTAGCACCGATAGTCCAACCACAAAGAGAAATAGCATATTGGTGACTCACGATTAAGTAAAAACAAATCTTGTTTCCTTTCTATGTGGACCTACACCTTTGATTTCAGTTGTGTTGTGGTAAGTGCCATGTCCAGGGGTGAGGCTGTTAACTAACCTTGCCTTATGCAATCTCTTAGTTATCAGTGCCTTTACTTGTAGTACTACATAACCCATGTGATGTGCTATTATGCTTATGCACTTTCAGACTGATATGTACTGGACTTTGGAAATATATTGATAATATTTTGTAATATTGGTGCTAATTCATTAAGAATGGAGTTTTTGACTACCTTAGGGCTCGTACCAATGAGCATAGGCCTTTTTTACATGTGCCCACCGGCACCGTACAAACGTGTTCACTGGCGCACAAATCTAACGTTTGTGTGCCCGTTCAGACGGCACGGCCTGGCGCACATACGCCAAGGGCGCAATGTCGTTGCCTCCCCTTTTCTCCCCCTCACCAGCTCACCTCCTCTCTCCTTCCCTCCGGCTGTTTGCAATGTGAGTGGGCAGGATGGGGGCAGAGCTGAGCACCTGCCCCCTGCCCGCCCCTTGTCTGCAGCAAACAATGGGAGAGGCATGGGGGCGAGGCTTAGTTCAGCCCCTGTCCCGACCCCTCCCATTGCAAACAGCCAGAGTAGAGAGGAGGAGAGAAGGGGAAGGGAGGTTAGCAGTTGCTAAATCCCTCCCACCTCCCTTCTCCGGCCGCTGTCATTGGCTCCCATTCAGGCCGGAAAGATAGTTCTGGGACTATTTTTCCGTCCCGGCGTAAAAGCTCTAAATTGGCCGGCCGGGTGCTTTTACACCACGGGAATATGGCTATGTGATCTAATGCATTGGAATCCAATGTATTAGATCATAGCATATATCGGCCGGCCGTGAAAGCGGCGGCTGATATACACTCGTGTGAAAGAGCCTTTAAAAGACATAATTTTTTTAATTTTTTCTGTATATTATATCTATTCCCTTAGGCTATAAACTGTAATACACTGCTATTTGTTTTTTATGCCCTTTCTGCTGCAGCCCTTTTTATTTGTTCGTTTTTTCTTCCCCACCTTCAAAAATCATAGCCTTTCTATTTTTTCATTAAATAGCTATATGAGGGCTTGTTTTTGGTAGGAAAAGCTTTTTTTTTTCAATAGTACTATTTAACGTACCATATAATGTATTGGAAAACTTTACAAATCTCTAAGTGGGGTGAAATAGGAAAGAACACACGAATGTACAATTTTTTTGGGGGGATAGAGTGTTTTTACAGTGTTCACAGTGCAGAACAAACTATATGTAATTTTATTCTGTGGGTCAGTACAATTACAGCAATATCAAATGTATAAAGTTGTTTTTTATTGTGGTACCTAAAAAAATCCTTTTGAAAAAATGCTTTCTGTCACCCTCTTTCAATTCGCATAACTTTTTTTATTTTTTCAATTATGGAATTGCTTATTGTTTTTCTCGACACTGTTCACCATGCAGGATTGATAATGCAATATCTTAGTAAACTGGAATTTTTGGGTGCAGGAATACCATTTTTTATTTTTATATTTAATTGTTGATGCCACGACTGGAAAAGGGGGGGATTTCAAACTTCTATGTTTTTTTAAAATAATTTAAAAAAAGTTATTTTACTTGAATTTATGATCATTTGATCACTTATACAGTATAATGCAATACAAATATATCTTATAGACAATCATTCATAGCAGCCATGTCAATCTCACTATGGCAGCGAGGAACAGGGAGGAGCCCTCTCTCTCTCCCTCTCCCCTCCCCACTCCCCGCTGCAACCCCCCACTCACCCACGGCGCCCCCCGAAGTACTCAAAAATCGCGGTACTCGGGCGAAAAAGGGGCGTGGCCAAGTACGCTCACTCATCTCCAGAAGCAACTAATTCTCACAAAGCATTTCCTACTGTTTTATGTCTATAGTTCCTATGCAGATCTACATGTCTCCATAGTAACAGACAACAAGCAAAACCTGTGTTGTCTCATTCTGTAAGGGCTTACTTTAATCTACCCTCTTCTTCTTGTGAATCTACCAAATGTATGTTAGTAAAAAGTGGGGAACAAATGAAAGGAAGCATAACTGCAGGGACAGACTACATGGGGCTGGCTTATTATCATGGAGATGCAAAGATCTTCAAAATAGGTGAAGATTAGAGATGAGCGAACGTGCTCGTTTAGAGCAATTACTCGAACGA
The DNA here is from genome assembly GCF_035609145.1 of Eleutherodactylus coqui. NCBI lineage: Eukaryota > Metazoa > Chordata > Amphibia > Anura > Eleutherodactylidae > Eleutherodactylus > Eleutherodactylus coqui. Next base: position 128,112,312 of record NC_089846.1, read on the forward strand.
GTATCGCTTTTTTGAGTAACTGTCTAATCAGGCTAGAAGATTCGGGGGAGGGGGGTGAGCGGAGGGTTGCTGGGGGGAGCAGAGGCAGAGAGAGCTCCCCCCTGTTCCCCCCTACTACCCACCACCCCCTGGCACCCCCCGTATCTTTTCACCCGAGTAGGCAGTTACTCGAAAAAAGCGATGCTCGTTCGAGTAATTGCTCTAAACTAGCACGTTCGCTCATCTCTAGTGAAGATTCAAAACGGAAAGAAACATTTAATGAAGAATTTTTGAAAGTTGCTTCATTTTTCTCTTTAGAGAAATAAAATAATGGTCTGTGAAGGTGGCCATAGCCCTTACAGTGGATAATGCTCATGTATCTACAGGTATATAAATCATTAATAGAGATGAGCGAGTATACTCGCTAAGGCACATTACTCGAGCGAGTAGTGCCTTAGCCAAGTATCTCCCCGCTCGTCTCTAAAGATTTGGGGGCCGACGGGGGGTGGGGAGCGGCGGGGGAGAGCAGGGAGGAACGGAGGGGAGATCTCTCTCTCACTCTCTCCCCCCCGCTCCCGTTGCAACTCACCTGTCACCAGCGCTGGCCCCCGAATCTTTAGAGACGAGCAGGGAGATACTCGGATAAGGCACTACTCGCTCGAGTAATGTGCCTTAGCGAGTATACTCGCTCATTTCTAATCATTAAGCATAAAATAATGGGGCATTATGGAATGTTAACTTTAATAGGGGTTTGTGAGCTGAGAACTCGTTGCTGATCGGCCTCCCCTGCACCAGACTCTACCCTCTCCAATCCATCCTGAATGCGGCAGCCAGGCTCATCTTCCTGTCCAGCCGCTACTCTGACGCCTCTGCCCTGTGCCAGTCACTGCACTGGCTGCCCGTTAAACACAGAATTCAATTTAAACTCGCCACCTTCATCCACAAAGCCCTCCACAGCGCAGCGCCACCTTATATCGCCTCCCTCATCTCAATCCATCAACCAGCCCGGGCTCTCCGCTCTGCTAACGAAACCAGATTGAGCGCCCCTTTAATTCGAACTTCTCATTCCAGCCTCCAAGACTTCTCCAGAGCAGCACCGGTCCTCAAGAACGCACTACCAAAGGCTACCCGAGCAATCCAGGACTCGCAGAACTTCAGGCGCGCTCTAAAAACACACCTCTTCAGGGAGGCATACCGCATTCCCTAAACAAACCCCTCTGTACTCCGCCTGATAACATGCTCCCTGACCTACTGACTAGTAGTACTGACTGGATTGCCCCTGCTAGCCATCATAAATCGCGCCTGCAGTCATACTGTTTCTGCCGTCACACGGCTAAATGTCCGACCATTGTCTATGTGTATATCACCCCTCACTCTCCACCTCGCCATACAGTGCACATCTCCAGCCATTTTACCTTCTGTATCACCCCATTACTTCTAGTATGTAAGCTCGTTGGAGCAGGACCCGCACCCCTATTGTTTCCATCAATTGATTACTATGTAACTGTGGTTCTGTAATGTTTGTACTTTTGTCTTTCTGTATCCCCTGTCTATGTAAGCGCTGCGGAATATGTTGGCGCTATACAAATAAAGTTTATTATTATTATTATTAAGTCCAAGCAGGGTTGCCAGCCATCCAAAAGTTCCTGGACAGTTTGTAAAAACAGCACTTTTGTTCCCGTGTCCATGAAAAAAAACTAAATGTGTCCATAAGTTTTGGGGGACTACTGGTACTTGAGCAGCTTGTTACTGTAATTATCATTTTACAGCTCACGTTAAATCCTGGTAATGAGTTCATATCAGTATCTGACCTATAGGGACGTATTAACTAAAATGTTTGTCATTCATTATGGTTGCCCTATGTGTTCATAAAAAATGTTGGTTTAGATAAGTTGTCCAGATAAAAAGAAAAATTCAGCTTCGTAACTCTGCCTCCAAGAATATCTTTGACTAATCTTCTCCAGGTTACAATATATCCAAACCCGATTGGTGCTCTTTGAGATATGTTTACCTGAAATACCCTTTTAAGGGTAAGTAAACACAGGGTGGAATTGTTGCAGATTTTCCACTGTGGAAAATCGACACCAATTCTGCATCAAAAACTGTGCCATTGGTACCAATTTTGGTGTGAGTCTGTGGCAGGATTCACCCCTTCAGTTGAAAGGATGAAATCTCTTGTAGATCAGCTGCGGAAAAACAGCCAAGTTTGCACCAAAATTTACAGATTTTGTTATGGATCCGAATCAAAATCCACTATGTGTGAACGTACCATTAAGGTGGTTTCCAACTGTAGACATTTGAGGTATATCCATGGGATGTATCATAAAAGCCTGATAGCTGGGAGTCCGCTTTATTATTGTAGAATGGGGTCCCAATTTGTTTGGCAGTTTCTATACTCCAATATAGTTGAATGAAGAGGCAATACTCATATACATGTCTGTGCAATCTCTACCTGGATGTTGTGACCACCTCACTCGTTGGGACAGGGGTAGGTTGATCTTCAACCAGGGGTGGATCCCTCACATATCATAAATGCCATAAAACTACTGTTGCAGCCGTTCTGAGGCCTGCACCGGGCTTGCAGGCCAGACCAGGTTTTGGGTGTGCCCTTGCTTCTCCTGGAGCTGAGGGGCGTGACAGTTGCAGGAGTAACGTCAATCAGCACTTGTTGCTGAGTAGCTTGGCTCCTACTTAAACAGTGCCAGCATAATCTCCTGTGCTGGTCAATCCTTCAGTTACCTTTGGACAGCGACGGAGGAACACACCTTGGCTGAAGCTCCTAGCTAAGTGCTTTTATGCTTTGTTTGGTTTTTGGTTTTGTCTTTCTGTTGTGCCAGGGCTCCCCTATAGGGACTTCTCAGTGGCCCACGCACGCGTGCGGGCTCGCACTTGTCAGAGCGGTCGATCCGCCGAGTAGACAGAACCCCCTCCCGGGTCAGGGGACAATAAGGAGAGCATTCCCCTTTAGTTTTTGTTTCCTTTTGCACAGTTGTGCCTTTTGTTTGTATTTTTGAGGTTGCATTTCCGAAGGACGCAACAACTACGTAGTTGGAAAACCACTATCAGTAGAGGTCAGGCACTTTTGGTTGTAATAAACTGTTCTCTATAAGTGTATATAGGAGATGTTCTCTATATAGTGGAAAATGTAGTAATTTGATACATAAATGTTGAAATAATTCCATGCTTTCTGGCTCCTGCTATAACAATGCAAGTTCTCCTAACCATAATTATATCTGTTATCTCCTCACAGATGAAACAAACCACCACATCTACAAGTATTGCCAGATAATATTGTGGCTGTGGTTTGAATATTGTGTCATAGGGTGCAAACAGATTACTTCCAGGCTGTCAAGAATCAAACCTCTGAATTGCTGGAAAGTGTTTCTGAAGGAATAATTGCTGACTAGACAATGACTCCTACTGAAAAGATAAGTGGGATGTGTAGGTACTTCCTGATGAGCAAGGCAATGGATATTTAAATATCAGTGAAGGGAAGAAAGTATTGTTATATACGCTTGTTACAATTATGCCTCTCATTACTCCTTAATTTTGATGGGACCGTGACATGTGGCTGATGCATATAATCAATTTCACTACTTGCGGGGGCAATTGCATAAAGCACAAAGTCTCCCCTTCTTTTATCCTTGTTTTTTTTTAGCTTTTTTTAGTTCTTTATAAGTATTTTAGTAACTTCAACATCTGATAGGTTGCAAAGCCTAAACATTACAGTGAGTAGAGAGGTTGATCTCTTTTTTTTCTTATATAACTATAGAAAGCTACATTGTTGCATAATATTATACTCTTCATCATTGTCCTTTTTCTCTGCCAGTACAGAAGTCTTTCTTGTACTTCTGGGATTCTATTTATGAACTAGAAAGAACAAGGAATGAAAAGCACTTTAGGTCCCACCCAGATATGTGAATATTTGCTGAAGGGCACTGAATAGACTTATTAAATATGAAATATATGGCAAAATTGTAATTGCATTGTGTCAGAATCTGATACCATAACTCTAGTTGTTCTCAGAATTCAATTTAAACGTACTACCTTCATCCATAAAGCCCTCCACAGCGCAGTGCCCCCCTATATTGCCTCCCTCATCTCAATCCATCACCCAGCCCGGGCTCTCCGCTCGGCAAACGAAACTAGACTGCACAGCCCTCTAATTCGAACTTCTCACTCCCGCCTCTAAGACTTCTCCAGAGCAGCACCAGTCCTCTAGAACGCACTACCAAAGGCAACCTGGGCAATCCAGGACTCGAAAAACGTCAGGCGTGCTCTAAAAACACACCTCTTCAGAGAGGCATACCGCATTCTCTAAACAAACTCCTCTGTAACCCCCTGATAACATGCTCCCTGACCTACTGACTGCAATCCCTGCTAGCCACCATATACCGCTCCTGCAGTCATACTGACCCTGCTGTCACATGGCTAAATGTCTGTATATAGCATCCCTCACTCTCCACTTCACCATACTGTGCACATTTCCAGCCATTTTACCTTCTGTATCACCCCACTATTTGTAGTATGTAAGCTCGTTTGGAGCAGGACCCTCACCCCTATTGTTTCCATCAACTGATTACGATTGTAACCGTGGTTCTGTAATTTTTTGTACTTTTGTCTTTCTGTATTCCCCCCTGTCTATGTAAGCGCTGCGGAATATGTTGGCGCTATACAAATAAAGTTTATTATTATTATTATTACTCTATGTGCCATACTGTAGATGTGCACATACACATGAGAACAAAAGCCTATTTCATCAAAACTGGCCAACTATCTCATGTGCATGAGTATGTGCCAAGTCTCCCCATTGGTGTGTAGCCAAAGAAAGATTGGGCATGTTGCATTTTATGGATATGTTGTGGGTCAGACTAGGTACAGTTTCTCCTTGTAGAAACTGCCTAATACGTGTCAGGGCTGTGGATTCGGTAAGCCAAACCACTGACTCTGACTCCCCAATTTTCCCAGACTCCAACTCCCAATGCCTGACTCCTTCATATATGACTTGGGGTTTTTCAGTGATACATTTACTGTATTAAAATGGCAACATCAGGCTTTTCGTCCCCATTATGATAAAATAATCAACATAAAATATATTTATTGGAAAACAATTTGAGAACATAAAAGTTTACTAACTATGAAAGAAAATATGCAACAAATTCTGCATTGAATTAATTATACCATATATATAATATATATATATTTTTATAGGCCAGAGTCAGGGGTTATATATATCTACCGACTTAGTCTACGGCCCTGGTAGGTGTGAGGAGACTTAGAAGGCCAAGCAATGCTCATCTAGGAAATTTAGTATGCAGATGGGCGATGTTACAATGCCTCATATTAACACTCATTAGAAGGTAGCTTTCCTTCAATCGACCTTTTAACAGGCCTTGTAACATTACTGGAAATATAAGACTAAACAGAGTCTTCTCAAGGATATGTCATAAAAGTCTCAGATAGGAATGCGTCTTTAAGCTCTTCTCTGCCCAAATGCTAAGATTTCTATGTGCTTCTGAATGTTCCTGTTCTTTGTGTCTATGCAGTCTTTAACTTTATAGAGCAGTAGTTTTCCCAAAGCTCTTCCGATAGAAACCCTACTGTAACTGGGGATAAAGAGTTGCCACAAATTTTAGACATTTTGGAAGTCATGGAGAACTATTAACTAGAGATGCGCGAGTATACTCGCTAAGGCACATTACTCGAGCGAGTAGTTCCTTAGCCGAGTATCCTCCCGCTCGTCTCTAAAGATTCGGGGGCTGGCGGGGAGCAACGTGGGAGAGCGGGGAGGAATGGAGGGGAGATCTCTCTCTCCCTCTCTCCCCCCCTCGCTCCCCCCTGCTCACCGCCGCAACTCACCTGTCACTTGCGCCGGCAGCCGAATCTTTAGAGACGAGCGGGGAGATACTCGGCTAAGGCACTACTCGCTCGAGTAATGTGCCTTAGGGAGTATACTCGCTCATCTCTACTATCAACCAATGACCCAAACTCTATACAAGTTCACACAAACACTTCTTTGCTCTCTCATTTCTATGTTTGCCACATTTGTGCATCCTGATAAAATAATCTTTCCTGTCTGCTCCTTCCTCGATATAAACTATCTCTCAAGAAACTTTCTTTAACTGAAATACGTTTTAACAAACATCCATATTGGTGTTGGACTTTAAATAATGCATACCATGATACCAACTATTGTTCCTGTACTTCAACATTTTTAATGAGGGTTGGTATCATTTGTTTAATTTTGCATCTGTTGACACACTTTGATTCATCTTGCCTGCAAGCTTAGATAATTAATTAGAGTGACACATGCTCTTTTGTGTGTACAGTGCAGTATTGTACATACTTTTTGGCAGGAGAGAGAGGTGGAGACAACTTATATATTCTCTCTAAATTTCTCTGTACAGCACCCCATCCGGTTTTGAAGACTCAAAGGCTTATCGGAAAGCTTTTGAAATGTTAAACTTTCTTCCTTCTTCTAAAGGATGTTTGATTTCAAACTTTAAAGAAATTTGAACCTGTTTAGCGCTGTCAGGGGGACAGTACATTGTATTATGTAAATGACGTACAAGTAGTAAAACTATTTCTCAGAGTTTAATTAAAGCAAGAGCAATAAGTCTAAAAGCTCAGATGATACATTTATTAATAGAGAGCATTGTTTCTTATACTAGGTTATTAATTTACCTTTCATGGCTTAGTTACACGGGCGCCCATGTGCCCATGTGCCCTTGTGACTGAGCCCTTACTGCAGGAAGAAGATGGCCGTACTTCAAGACGGACGACTCCCCGCAGCGCTGAAGAAAGAACACATGACCGACAATGAAGCCGGTCACATGTTCTTTCTCCCGGCGCTGCAGAGAGACGTCCGTCTTGAAGTACGTCCGTCTTCTTCCTGCAGTAACACGGGCACCGATGCGCCCGTGTGACTGAGTCCTTATGGCGCAATCCACAAAACAAAATGGTAGATTGTTCATTGGCAAGACTGATCAAATACAGTAAAAGCGATAACTACGAAGGTTAGAATAAATAAAGGGGACCTGACACTAAGACACAACCCTTTAATTAGGATTACTTAGTAGATGCTGCACACCCAATGAACAGTGGCCTGAACTTCATTTTTGCCAAAGCAGTCAAGAATATATAAAAGGTACCATAATTTACATATTGTGAAAATATTTTTGTGACAGTCCCTGAGCCAAATAATATACAATGCCCAATTATTAGCAACATGATATACCGAAGCTATTCCATCATACAATAATACCATCATTGGGTGCCCTTGTTACACCGTGCCATAGTGTAATAAAATACAAAATAAATACTGTCATTGTGATACATTTCCCCCAGAAATATTGTCAAACAGTTCACAAATAACACTTCCATAAAGTACTCAAATAATAACTGTCAGCTAATAAAAATGTATTGGAGTGTGGGTGATAGAGGGCCCCAGAAAATGGGCAAGGGGCAAATTCCCCTTTAGCCCATGTTTTAATCCAGCAATGTGTCATTCAAGTTATCATATTCTGAAATGAATTCTCCTTTTGAAAGTGCTCTTCAGAATATTATAATGTAGTTGGGCAACCTAGAGATGAGCGAGCGTACTCGGTTCGGGTGTTTTTGCACTTGAGCACTGCTTTTTCCGAGTAACTGACTACTCGGATGAAAAGATTCGGGGGGCGCTGGGGGTGAGTGGGGGTTGAAGAGGGAAGTGGGGGGGTGGAGAGAGAGAGAGAGCTCCCCCCTGTTCCCCACTGCTACCCCCCGCTCCACCACGCCGCCCCTGGCGCCCCCCGAATCTTTTCGTACGAGTAGTCAGTTACTCGGAAAAAGCGGTGCTCAAGTGCAAAAACACCTGAACCGAGTACGCTCGCTCATCTCTAGAACCATTAATTTTCCTTGCTGATTATTACAAAGTTTGATATTCCTAAAGAGTTTTTCCAAGGTTTACCAAAAAGAGGCTAAGGGTAAGGAATGGCAAAACACAACAAACTATACAGTACTCACCAGTTAGATGCCCCCACTCCAGCGCAATAGCACTGGTTTCCACCACTCAGGTCCTGGAAGCTCCTGCCATGCATCAATCATTCCCGTGACTGCTATAGACAATCAATGGCCTCAGTCCATTACTTGCCTTTCATGCACACATGACTACTGTGGCTAGAGGTTTCATTCAGTAGTCATGTGAATGTTGAATTGCATTAGTTTGTCATCTTGTGCCATTTTCTGCCCTTAGCCACTTTTTTGTAAACCCCTTTCAAATGAAAGTTGTGTGAGGGTCACATTCATTTTTGATGGCTCCTGTATGGACAGTGTTGGTGGCTATGAAACTCAAAAGTTGCAAAGATCTTCCAGCACTCTAGCAAATTTATAAAACTGCTATGAGTAAGAACCAAGTTTTTCTGGTCTGAAACACATGAGGACCTTGTTTTTAACTTACGCTCATAAACTAGTCATTAGAGATGAGCGAGCACTAGTGATGAGCGAGCATACTCGCTAAGGGCAATTGCTCGAGCGAGCATTGCCCTTAGCGAGTACCTGCCCGCTCGAGACAAAAGGTTCGGGTGCTGGCGGCGGGCAGGGAGCTGCGGGGGAGAGCGGGGAGGAACAAAGGGGAGATCTCTCTCTCCCTCTCTCACCCCCGTTCCCCATGCTGACTGCCGCAACTCACCACTCCCCCGCGCCGGCACCCGAACCTTTTGTCTCGAGCGGGCAGGTACTCGCTAAGGGCAATGCTCGCTCAAGCAATTGCCCTTAGCGAGTATACTCGCTCATCTCTAGCGACACCCAAATGCTCGGGTCCACGTTATTCGAGTCGAGCTTTTCGTAAAATTCGAGAGCTCTACTCGAGTAACGAACCCCATTGACTACAATGGGAGACTCGAGCATATTTGTATGTGGGACGCCGGGTGCCGAGCTTTTTTTTTTTTTTTCTTGGTTCGTTCTCTCTCTCTCTCTCTCACTCTCTCTCTCTCTCTCTCTCTCTCCCCTTCCTGCCAGACAAAAAATTTGCCAATGACACGCACTGCATCACGGCTGGGAGGGGCCAAAACAGGCACGTCACAGCAGGGAAAAGCCAAAAACTGGGGTGGGATCGAACATGATTTGATGCTCGTTCGAGTAATGAGCACCATCAAGTACGCTAATACTCGAACGAGCGTCAAGCTTAAAGGGGTTGTCCCGCGGCAGCAAGTGGGTCTATACACTTCTGTATGGCCATAATAATGCACTTTGTAATGTACATTGTGCATTAATTATGAGCCATACAGAAGTTATAAAAAGTTTTATACTTACCTGCTCCGTTGCTGGCGTCCTCGTTCCCATGGAGCCGACTAATTTTCGCCCTCCGATGGCCAAATTAGCCGCGCTTGCGCAGTCCGGGTCTTCTGCTGTCTTCTATGGGGCCGCTCGTGTAGAATGCCGGCTCCGTGTAGCTCCGCCCCGTCACGTGCCGATTCCAGCCAATCAGGAGGCTGGAATCGGCAATGGACCGCACAGAAGCCCTGTGGTCCACGGAGACAGAGGATCCCGGCGGCCATCTTCAGCAGGTGAGTATGAAGACGCCGGACCGCCGGGATTCAGGTAAGCGCTGTGCGGGTTGTTTTTTTAACCCCTGCATCGGGGTTGTCTCGCGCCGAACGGGGGGGGGGGTTAAAAAAAAAAAAAACCCGTTTCGGCGCGGGACAACCCCTTTAAGTTTTATAAATCTGCTGGAGTGCTGGGATATTTTTTTACATTTTGGATTTCTGTTGTTCACTGCAGAACTGGTCCTTCTACTGGGCTTCATACCTACTCGAATTTGTCCTTGAAACTTCTGTGAGAGGAAGAAAAACAAACAATAGGGGTGCTTGTCTTCACAGGGTAGATGTGATAGGTCAACTTACCTGAACCAATAAAAACAAGCCATTAATAAGCCCATGACAGGCAGGGTAGCAGGAAAAGCATGACATAAAAGCCAAATGGGACATATTTTATTACCTCATCGTTAATTGAAACAGATAAAAGTCTACAGTAGAGATTTGACTTGATATGACACAAACATTGGCATAAATAATGTTATGGGGGGAACAGGGTCAAACCAGACATTAAAGGGGCCTAATCTCTGAACAGTAGAGTTTAGATGTTTCTGTTAAAGAAAATACTAGTAAAAAGCTACCCTGTTTCCCTGAAAATAAAACAGTGTCTTATATTAATTTTCGCTCAAAAAGATTTAACTTTTTTTACATGTATAGCTGCCTGGACACTATTTAAACTGACTTTTTAAATTAACTGTAAACAGGGCTTAAATTTGGAGCAGGGCTTATATTTCAAGCATCCTCAAAAATCCTGAAAAATAATTTTGCATCCTCAAAAATCCAGGAAAATCATGCTAGGTCTTATTTTCAGGGTATGTCTTATTTTCAGGGAAACAGGGTATATATGATTGAACAACTATAATTTTACATTAAATTAAAGTGCATCTAGAAGAATTAAAAATATGTAAATGAACACTAACTTTTCACAGAACTTCTGCTCATCTAACAGCCTATGTATGTATCATCAATCTTGTAATATACTTGCATTAATTTTTATTTGTTTTACTATTGAAAATCAGGTTTGAAGTGTCTGCCCCTAGAAGTCTCCCTTATGTCTCCCCTATCTTTAGGCATATGGCTTTTCCAGTAACAGGGACATGGGAACACTGCTACTGTAATTACTGCATGATATAGAGGGACGTCAATCAAACGCTGCCTTGCAGTTGATTGGAACACAGCCATGCAAGGCAGCATGGGAAGTGTGGGAGAGGAAGTCCTGGCCAGTACAATATTGACAGAATGGCTGACTTCAGACACCCCTAGTAGTACTTGGATAGCAAACAGCAGGGCAGCAGAAAAAAAGGAAAGTCTACATGCAAAACCAAATTCATATAGCTCGAACTAGGTATCAACAGCAGCAAAGCAATGGCCAATGAGGACCTAGGTTGCTTTTGATACATTTTTAAAAACTCATGCATGCTTTAGGGTATAAAGCCAAATTACTGCAGAGGTTTTTTAAAAATCATTGTTTTACACACTGCACACCATTAACTTGTATGAAAAGAAAACCCTACAAGTTCACTGATACCATGCTTTTGATTTAACATCAAATGAAAATTATTGGGCACCCATGGGTGTCCACTGTGCAGGCATACTGCATATCAAAAGTAGAGTAGCAAAGATGAAGTTTGATAGCTAGGAGTTAACCATTACTCCAAGAGGAACAATTTTAAAAAAAGGTTTGGTACCGTGTTAGCCAGTAGAGCAAAATGTGATTGTCCCCAGCAAGAGAAACCAAGGAATCTTGTAGATATGATACCTTTTAATGGCTAACAAAAATACATGATGTTAAAGCGAGCTTTCGAGTCTTCTATCAGTCCTTTTTAGCCTGATGAAGAATCGATAGAAGACCTGAAAGCTTACTGTAACATAATGTATTTTTGTTAGCTATTAAAGGGTATATCTACAAGATTACTTGGTTTCTCTTCCCAGAGGAACAAGACACACAGGGCAAAGACAGGTCCAAGTTAGTCCTTAAAGGGGTTGTCCCGCGAAACAAAGTTGGGGTATACACTTCTGTATGGCCATATTAATGCACTTTGTAATATACATTGTGCATTAAATATGAGCCATACAGAAGTTATTCACTTACCTGCTCCGTTGCTGGCGTCCTCGTCTCCATGGTGCCGTCTAATTTTCAGCGTCTAATCGCCCGATTAGACGCGCTTGCACAGTCCGGTCTTCTCCGTGTTGAATGGGGCTGCTCGTGCTGGAGAGCTGCTCCTCGTAGCTCCGCCCCGTCACGTGTGCCGATTCCAGCCAATCAGGAGGCTGGAATCGGCAATGGACTGCACAGAAGACCTGCGGTCCACCGAGGATGAAGATCCCGGCGGCCATCTTCGCAAGGTAAGTAAGAAGTCACCGGAGCGCCGGGATTCGGGTAAGTACTATCCGTTTTTTTTTTTCAACACATGCATCGGGTTTGTCTCGCGCCGGCTATTGAAAAAAAAAAACAAAACCGTTTCGGCGCGGGACAACCCCTTTAATAAATAATAAAGAAACAAGCCTACAATACTTAAGTCTAAGATATGAGGAACTAGATAACTCAGTCTCATCTATATATATAAAAACGATCGTATGTCTGTCTGTTTGTCTGTCTGTTTGTCCTTTATGCATTACTACACCATTCATCCGATCGCCATGGAACTTTGGGAAGTTGTTGAGTACAATCCCGCGAAGGTTTCTGGCACAGTACATCTAGCCTAGGATAGGTGGCGCGCATCCGCCGAACATTTCGCAAAACAATTGCTTGATATTGGGAATGTGAAGATGACAATTGACAGATCTACACAATGTCTCACATTGCCCACAAACTTTTGTAAGATGACATCAACCAAAGAGGAATTGATTCTAAAGGTTTTCCCAAATATCGCGCGGAATTACAAAAATCATCAGTGGCTCAGCGCACGGGGTATATTAGCAGTTACCAACAACGATGTCAATGCCATCAATTTCAGCATCCAAAACGGAATACCAGGCGAAGCGACAACGTATAAGTCCACCGATACTGTGATGAATCAAGACGAAGTTGTCAATTACCCAACGGAATTCTTGAATTCACTCGATTTTCCAGGTGTGCCACCGCCGTGATTTGTTGCTATTTCCTATAGTGCTGAGGTAAGATGGCAGCTGCGCTGTTATTGGTTGCTATTCCGTATACTGCTGAGGTAACATGAAAGCTGCTCTGTTATTGGTTGATATTTCTTCTACTGCTGAGGTAACATGAAAGCTGCGCTGTGATTCGTTGTTATTTCTCATACGGCTGAGGCATAATGAAAGCTGGGCTGTGATTGGTTGCTATTTCTTATACTGCTGAGGTAACATGAAAGCTGCGCTGTGATTGGTTGCTATTACTTATACTGCTAAGTTAACATGAAAGCTGCGCTGCGATTGGTTGTTACTTTCTAAACTGCTGAGGTAGCATTAAAGCTGCGCTGTGATTGGTTGTTATATATTATACTGCTGAGGGAACATGAAAGCTGTGCTGTGATTTTTTGCTATTCCTTATACAGCTGAGGTAACATGAAAGCTGCGCTGTGATTGGTTGCTATTACTTATACTGCTCAGGTCACATGAAAGCTGCACTGTGATTGGTTGCTGTTCCTTATACTGCTGAGGGAACATAAAAGCTGTGCTGTGATTGGTTGCTATTTCTTATACTGCTGAGGTAGCATGAAAGCTGCACTGTGATTGGTTGTTATTTCTTATACCGCTGAAGTAAAATAAAAGCTGCACTGTGATTGGTTGCTATTTCTTATACTGCTGAGGTATACTGAAAGCTGTGCTGGGATTCGTTGCTATGTCCTATAGTTCTAAGGTAACATAAAAGCTTTGCTGTGATTCGCTGCTATTCCTTATACTGCTGAGGTAACATGAAAGCTGAGCTGTGATTGGGTGCTATATATTATACCGCTGAGGTAAAATGAATGCTGTGGTTTGATTGGTTGTTATATATTATACTGCTGAGGTAACATGAAAGCTGCGTTGTGATTGGTTGCTATATATTATACTGCTGAGGTAACATAAAAGCTGTGCTGTGATTGGTTGTTATTAGAGATGAGCGAATCTACTCGGTTCGGGTGTTTTTGAACTCGAGCACCGCTTTTTCCGAGTAACTCACTACTCGGACGAAAAGATTCGGGGGCGCCGGGGGTGAGCGGGGGGTTGCAGAGGGGAGTGGGGGGGGGGGAGAGAGAGAGAGAGCTCCCCCCTGTTCCCCACTGCTACCCCCGCTCCACCACGCTGCCTCCCGCCCCCCGGCGCCCCCCAAATCTTTTCGTCCGAGTAGTGAGTTACTCGGAAAAAGCGGTGCTCAAGTTCAAAAACACCCGAACCGAGTAGATTCGCTCATCTTTAATTGTTATATATTATACTGCTGAGGTAACATGAAAGCTGTGCTGTGATTGGTTGTTATATATTATACCGCTGAGGTAACATGAAAGCTGCACTGTGATTGGGTGTTATATATTATAAAGCTGAGGTAACATGGAAGCTGCGCTGATTAGTTGTTATCTATATATATAAAAAAACGAATGTCTGTGCAGCAACGCGCGACAGGTAAGCTAGTATACATATAAAAGACAAAAGGCAGAGCACTTCTTTGGATAGTATCACTAACAGTGGGCAAAGTTGTGAAGTCAAAAAATGTGCTCACTTTAGTCAGCTGTGCTCAATGCACAACAATCATTATTGTAAAAAAAATTATATCCTCAGGTCTGCACCAATACCAAAAAACAAATGGACCTGTGGTGCTAAGCTAAGTGTAAGACCTCGTTCACATGAGTGTGCATTTACACGTGCGTAGGTGTGCACAAATCCGCGCGTCCACGCATGTGCCAAAACACGCGAGAACAAAGCTCCGTGCATCATTGCTCTCAATGTGGCTGCCGCTGCTGCCGGCAGCCCCAATGAAGGCAATGGCCATCCAGCAGCCCCTGCAGTGATTTTCAGGGAAGGGCTTTAAATATAAGCCCTTTCCTGAAAATTGTCCCTAGCTGTAGTAAAAAATAAAAAATATATATACTCACCTGTCCGCCACTGCCGGGGCTCAGGCGTGTCTAGTCGCTTGTTGTCTCTGCACTGCTCTGAAGCTCTTTCAGCAGGTGGGGATTTTAACTCCCCACCTGCTGAAAGGGTTGTGTCTGACTGGCTGAGTGCTCAGCCAATCACAGGCAGCGCTCGGCCATTCATTGAATTTAATGCTGCAATAACTTAATTACAATGCTGGGGACCAAGCAGCTAGATGCGCCTGAGCCCCGGCAGCAGCGGACAGGTGAGTATATATTTTTTTAATTTTTTACTACATCTGAGGCCTTAGTCAGACGGGCGTTTTTTAGCGCGATTTACGCATGCGCATGTGTCCGGCGATTTTATAAAACCATTGCTTTGCAATGGTATCAGACACATGAGCGCTTTTTATGTGCTCGTCCGATAAATTATAGAACAGAAATCGCAGATCGCACCTATCTGCGATCTGCGATTCCTGTTCTCTTCTCTATATGCGCTCAATGGGGCCGGCGGTAGCAGCGCCAACCCCATTCAGAACATATAGTAGACAAATCATTCTCCTCTGCCACAGCTGTAACAGCTGTGGCAGAGAAGAACGATGTTTGCCCATTGAATTCAATGGAGCCGGCAATACAGCCGGCTCCATTGAAAGCAATGGGCTGCCGGCGATCGCGGGATGAATTTTCGGGAAGGGCTTAAATATATAAGCCCTTCCCTGCAATTCATCCAGAAATATGTAAGAACAAAAAAAATATATATACTCACCTGGTCCCGGCAGACGGAGTTCAGCGCGGCCGGCCTGCAGTGGGTGTGAGTGGGAGCTGCCCCTGATTGGCTCAGCGCTGAGCCAATCAGAGGCAGCTCTCACTCACACCCATTCATGAATTTACACCCACTCACCCCCACTGCAGGCCGGCCACGCTGAACTCCGTCTGCCAGGACAAGGTGAGTATATATATTTTTTTTATTTTTACACATTTCTGGATGAATTGCAGGGAAGGGCTTATATATTTAAGCCCTTCCCGACAATTCATCCCGCGATCGCCCGCAGCGCATTGCTTTCAATGGAGCCGGCTCTATTGCCGGCTCCATTGAATTCAATGCGCTGGACAGCTCCGGCCCGTTTCTATTGAAACGCGGCTAGGAGCAGTTTTTTTGGGCGATTTTTCGGCCCCGGTCACGCGATTTGCGGATGCGCATCCGTCATGCAATCCGCAAATCGCGGCAAAAAATGCCCATGTTACTAAGGCCTAAGGATGATTTTCAGGGAAGGGCTTATATTTAAAGCCCTTCCCTAAAAATCACTGTGGTGTTCCGGCATCCTATTGCTTTCAATGGGGCCGCCTGCAGCAGCATCCCCATTGAAATCAATGGTAGAGCTTTGCGATCCCCTGCTACAGCTGTGACAGCTGTGGCAGGGGATTTTTTACTCCCCTTAGGGAGTGCCATCATTACTGAACACTGTGACGGTGCTGAACGTATGTTTTGCACCAGATTTTTTGTGGCTCCAAGGACTCCTCCTCCTATAGGTGATATTTTCATGATGTTCAATGTTAGTCTGTTACTAAATTGGCTGCTGTTGCCACTTTTAGCCAAGAAGTTGTATGTGTCCTTATTGGGGTGAAAGTGGTTACAGCGGAGAGTACTTAGCTTCTCCGCATCATGGGCCTTCATGGAACCTCCATATAACTCCAATTTCATACAGAGACACAAAACACAGAGGTTATTTGTAAGGATTCCATGTATATTCAGCCAAAACAAGAACTGGTTGCGCTCCCAACAAGCTCTATGCAAAGACTTCCTGCGCCTGAGCCCAGATATAGAGTTAAACAGTTGCTTTCAAAGTGAGAGACGTTGTTCCCTATTTATAAATTACCTCCTTTATTATCTTGCAGGTTGCATCCTCCAGATCCGTGTAGAATCATTTCAGCGTTCGGTAGTTTCTTAGCAATGTTTGTCCAAGCCAATCATCTGTATAGGTAAATCATTCATCTGCAAAGTTAGATTAATCAGGTGAATAAAGCAAGCTGACCTCTTCCACACACTGTAATAAAACCAGAAAAGATCCTTTCCAGCGAGAGACATTTACCACTTATTTCCCAATTGTGGAAATCGAGGAACGAATTAAATTATATCTAATGTGCATTTCTTTTACATGATTCATTCCTCGTGGTCCAAATTAATGTAATTAGGAAATCAGTGAGAACATGAGCAGAATATTTTGTGCCGGTCAAGATAGACTATGTTAGGGAACAAAATTGTTAAAATTTCAAACTCTTAGAAATTGTAGTACCGGCCTTAAAATACAGACAACCAAAGGATGTCGAGGACCTGTTTGAGCAGCGGTTGTAGACGACTCACATTGGAGTGCTGTTAGATAGGACATTTAAAAGGACGGTGCTCCAAATAATAAAGTGAAGTAAACACACAAGTATGGTGCCACTGGTGGTTTTTAGAGGAGACGTATCTCACCTCTGAACCTATGGCCCAATGGACTAGAGTAGACCATAGGCTAGGTGGACCAAAGGTGGGGGGATTAATTCCAGATTTCCTTGTATCTACAGAAATGGAGAGTAAACAGCCCAGGAACCAGAGAGCATGTGCATCAATGCGGGATTACCAAATGTAGAATACAGAAAAAAGAACGGCTTGTGCTCAGTGGAATCTGAAACCATACACCTATAATGTATCAGAGGCATTGAAGGCAAATGCACTTACTGATTCGGGGGGGATCTCTCCATGAGGCCCCCTACAGTGTGTCAGAGCCAGGATAGTAAATTGTCTAGGTCCAGAAAGTATCAAACAGGGGTTTTATTCCAATTACTGCAAATGGGTGCCATACAGCAATGGTGGGTACAAATCAGCAACGCGTTTTGGCCCCTAAGTGGACTTTGTCAAGCATGAGTAGTACCTAAAATGCACAATATGTATAAGAAATAATACTCACAGTAATGAGGTGCGGGAAGTTGGAGTTTGACAGCGTCTCAGCGCCACTCAGTGACGTCACGGGCCTGTCATGTGTCACATCACTAGCGGCAGGACCCATGGAACGCAAACGTGTGCTACAAATGGAGTACATGATGACGTCATCGCGCACCAAACACATTGAAGTGTAATTGATGGAATGCTAGTGTTCCATAGGTGGAATGGGTCAGCGTCATCCCGCAACAAACTACACATAAAACTTTATTAAGAAGACAAATAGTAAAAGAAACAAAGTGTATACCGTTGTTTAGATTATCATTATATCTATATCTATCTATATATATATATATATATATATATATATATATCATGATTTAATATAGTGAGCAGTAGAAAAAGAGGAATATGCACTATAGCATTATAAATGACAAATTGGTTTTATATATATGGGAACCTTGTATGGTTACTTATTGTCAAATGGATAATTGGGTTACAGAGGGGGAAATGATATGTTTAATAATGAGTCATTTATAAAAAAAAATGCAAAAATTAAATAAATATTATATTTTTAAAATTGCATATATATAGAAAATGAAATAGTGTATATGTCAAACTGATGACAAACTGATTATGGGCAGTTCAATCTGGGGAAAATTCATTATGAAATGAAATGCATTTGCCTTCAATGCCTCTGATACATTATAGGTGTTTGGCTTCAGATTCCACTGAGCAGAAGCCGTTCTTTTTTCTGTATTCTATATTGGGGTGCTATTAGCCACTATTAAGATCACTTTGAAGGGTCCTTAGCTGAGAATTAATGAGGAGACCCAGTCAGTCAGAGGCCAGTCTCAATCACTGGTACCAGGAAATTGTAGATGCAGGTAACCCCTCCTAAAATTAAGGGGGTTGTCCTTAAAAAAATCACTTATCACCTACACAGGCTAGTGAATATGTATGTGATCAGTGGTGGTCTGGGACCCCCACGGATCATGAGAACAAATGTCCCCAAAATAATGCAATGGTGGTTATGTAAGGGTGAACAGTGCTCCCCCGATGCAGGAGCAGCATGCAGCCGCTGTTAGAAGCACCAGACTTATTAAGCCCTGCCCCCTCCCAGTCTTAGATGTGTCAGGGAGAGGAGGGCAGGGTAAGGGAGGGACAAGACACTTGCCAGTGCCTGTCAGAGAAACACGGCCAGGGAGGGAAGACAGAGCAAGTAAAGGACACATGGAAGTGCCGGAGATAGCCAAGCATAAGGACATTGCTATCTCCGGCAGTTTCAATGCAATGAATGTAGTACGTATACATGACCACCACTCCATTCATTTAGATCACTCAGGATCCCTATTCTCATGATTGGTGGTGGGATTCTTTACTCTCCACGGGGAGTCCCCTTGTCATTGAACACTGTGATAGTGCTGTCACAGTGTTCAGGGATGAGGGGACTCCCCACTGGGAATATTGACATGCACCATGGATCAATGTGGTGGACGTATGTCCTATCTTCTACAGGTGCATGCATTTACACGCCTGTAAAGCACGGACATGTGAACACACCATAGGGAACCAATGGCTCTAATAGACATGTGGTTATGTGTGCACCTATGTATGCACACGCTCATCTGAATGCACCCTAAGGGTTCATTTAGATGAACGAATGTGATATCGGTCCAAGAAACTTGGTCCAATATCACAGTCTTAAACCTACAATTTCTGCTGTGATTGCAATGCGTTTTATGTTTTATATGCGATTTTCAGGTGGGTTTTTCATGAAAATTGCATGTTATTCCAATAGGAAATATAGAAAAATTGCATAGATTTTTTTTTGCTGCCATAAGAAATAATGGGCGATTCTAAAAAGCAGAATCGCTTAAATATGGCACATGTAGCAAATTTTCAGTCTTGGACCATCCATCTGAGGGCTTCCTCAGATTAGCATGCTGTAGCCCTGTTATGCGGCTGTGATCATCAAGGCCATATAATTGGACAAAACAAAACATTGATTTCAATGGTTTCGTTTTCATTGGCGGTATTCTTGCCCGTTAATAGTATGAACGAGAAAAGAAGGGCCTTCTCCTCTCTTTCCTGCACCTAGTTAAAACTACACGAGGGAAAGATAGGGCAGCACTTATCTTCCCACAGTGTTTTTCAAACTCGTGCGCTATGGCGTGAAGTTGGAATGGCCCGTAAAGAAAAGAAGAAAACCCTGGTTCATGCGCAACTATGTTCCGTAGCGACTAGCATAGCTGCGCAAATGGCCGTGTGTTTTTGCCCTGAAAGAAAAATTGCTCATGTGACTACCGTAATTACATTGATAGCGGTCTTCTTTTCACATCTGACATCTAAGCATATCACACTTGAAAATCACCCATGCAAATGCACACTAATTAAAGGGGTTGTCCGTCGCCAAAACGGGTTTTTTTTTTTTTCAATAGCCCCCCCGTTCGGCGCGAGACAAACCCGATGCAGGCATAAAAAAAACAAACCGTCCAGTACTTACCCGAATCCCCACGCTCCGGCGACTTCTGACTTACCTTGTGAAGATGGCCGCCGGGATCTTCACCCTCGGTGGACCGCAGGTCTTCTGTGCGGTCCATTGCTGATTCCAGCCTCCTGATTGGCTGGAATCGGCACACGTGACGGGGCGGAGCTACGAGGAGCCGCTCTCCGGCA
The DNA here is from genome assembly GCF_035609145.1 of Eleutherodactylus coqui. Lineage (NCBI taxonomy): Eukaryota > Metazoa > Chordata > Amphibia > Anura > Eleutherodactylidae > Eleutherodactylus > Eleutherodactylus coqui. Next base: position 128,132,468 of record NC_089846.1, read on the forward strand.
CGAGCGGCCCCATTCAGAAGGGAGAAGACCGGACTGCGCAAGCGCGTCTAATCGGGCGATTAGACGCTGAAGATTAGACGGCACCATGGAGACGGGGACGCCAGCAACGGAGCAGGTAAGTGAATAACTTCTGTATGGCTCATAATTAATGCACGATGTACATTACAAAGTGCAGTAATATGGCCATACAGAAGTGTATAACCCCACTTTGTTTCGCGGGACAACCCCTTTAAGATACATCACAGACATGTCGTAAGAATCAGACTTCCATGGCCACCTTGAGGGCTGCCATAACACCTGGACACAACATAACCATAATGGAGTCATTCAGGACATTTAAATCCAGATTGGAAACTTTAAAGGCCACTGTCAGAATTGAAAGTCAAAGACAGCCGATACCGGCCATGAATGGTGCGGGCTCGGCCCCAAAGCCCACTCCATACACACAGAGGCGTAACTTGAAACTACTGGGCCCCAATGCAAAACCTGAAACAGGGCCCCCAACTATAATGCTTTATTCATAGTACTGGGCTCCCTATATGGAGAAGAGAGGCCTTTTGGGCCCCCTAAGGCTCCGGGGCCCGGGTGCAACCGCATCCCCTGCATCCTCTATAGTTACGCCAGTGGATACACAGCATATGCTGTGGATGTCTATATACCACCTAACTGCACGGGTCATATACAGTTAGGATTTATATAGCTATATGGCTGACAGGAAGGGGTTAAAAATGTCCCCAGAAATATCTTGGTAGGCGAAGACTTGTGCATTAACACAAATATATATGGGCATTCATTTTTACATATGCATTTTTCTGTTGCTGATATAAGAAAGAAAAGTATGAAGCAACTTTGAAAATGGCCTTGGCTAAACTTTTCTCTTTTGTTTCTTCAGCTCCAATGCAGACCTATATGTCTCCATGGTTACAGAATACAAACAAGCCTGTGTTTTCTAATCCTGCATGCATGGGGTACTCCATTTCTTTTTAACAGGTTAGTAGCAAGCAAGCGACAGTAGGATTGGCCTACACACGTGGTTTGTGGTCTGTAACCATGGAGACATTAGATCTGCGCGGGAGCTGTAAACACCAACTAGTAGGATAGTTTCAGAACAGGACTATTTGCGTATGTTTTTTTTTTCAGATGCACAAAGGTGAGAAAAATACAGTGTACCTAGCCTTTAAGATATTTTATAACTTAAAGGGACTACATCACCAAAAGGTTTTTTTTTATCAATTAAAACCTGATAGAAAAACAGTTTTCATTTTTCGATTGTAGAATTTTTTATTCTGTTGTCTGTAAATGATTATGGGGGCGGCCATCTTTACTGAGCTGCTTTTAACAGCATTCAGAAGATATGCCTTACAGCAGCTTCATGGGCCTTTCACACAATGGACAGGAGGGGACCCATCGGCTTCTGTGACCTGTGGCAAAGATTATTTTGTAGGGAGGGGAGTAGATGGTCACAGCTTATACCTCTTGTGAATGGTGGATCCTGTGTTGTCTACGTAGAGGTGTGACCCATCAGTCCCATAAAGGTCCCATGATATGGGACAACTGTTGAGCTCTAGAGATGAGCGAGTATACTCGCTAAGGCACATTACTCGAGCGAGTAGTGCCTTAGCCGAGTATCTCCCCGCTCGTCTCTAAAGATTCGGGGGCCGGCGCGGGTGACAGGTGAGTTGCGGCGGGGAGCGGGGGTGAGCCGGGGGGGGAGAGGGAGATCTCCCCTCCGTTCCTCCCCGCTCTCTCCCGCCGCTCCCCACCCTCCGCCGGCCCCCGAATCTTTAGAGACGAGCGGGGAGATACTCGGCTAAGGCACTACTCGCTCGAGTGATGTGCCTTAGCGAGTATACTCGCTCATCTCTAATAATAAGTCATTTTCTGATGACACATTCCCAATAAGTCATTGAATTAGTAGAATAAAAGGTCCCTGATTCCATCTGAGCTATTACTACAGCCGAGTTGTATTGAGGGAACCACCTGGGATCAGAACTCAGCAGATGGACATGCAAGTGCAGCGGGTTTTCTTCTGCCTCTTCATGCTAAGGATAGGGCTATGTACATTTTGTTTTGCATGTTACACTTCAGTAATGGGTGTTACAGCTACAACATAACATTGAAATTGCCTCACAAAGGATATTTATTTAACAATTGGTCAAATGACTGAAACTTTAAAAGCAAAAGGATGTCATTGTCAAGAGGCGGCAGAACAAAGGCACTTCAAGAACTGTCATTGGAGAGTTCAAAGCCGATAGACATCTTGTCGAGAAAGTTTAATGTTTGCGCCAGTCAATGTAGGAACATGTTCTGTATATAGAAATACATTCTTGTCCCAATCCATTGTCTGTATATTTTTTTGGGTTATGTGAAAGTGCATTTAAAGGGGTGGTCTCCTCAAAGTAGTAAATCCAACTGCAGAAACCACCAACGATCAGCTGGTATCAATGTGATAAATTGTAGATGGTCACATATTGTAATAAATTGTGGAGTTGCATGCTGGCTATTGAAATAAATGGGTGATGTTCAGGGTAGGGCTTATATTTCAATCCCCCCCCCCCCCCCCCCCAAAAAAAAAAAAAATCATCGCTGCAGGGGTTGCCTTCATCCCATTGCCTTCAATGGGGTGGCAGCAGCATTGGCCCCATGGAAAGCAATGGGATGACAGATGTGACAGGGGATTCCATTTAGTCCCCACTGCAGACCCCTCATCACTAAACACTGTGACAGTGCTGTCACAGTGTTCAGTAATAAAGGGACTCCCCTTGGGGATTAACGCAACCCTCCAGGAGTTCCCTGTCACCTCTGTCTTTTACGCGCAGCATGGACCTTACCGGCACACATTAAAGGCATGCACGTCCTATCTTTTTCAGGTGCAAGTATTTTGCGCCTATAAAACGGACATGCCTGTCTTCTCCCTATATGAAGAAGAGAGGCCTTATGGGCCTGGGTGCAACTGTGAACACTTGATAGGAAACCAATGGTTCTAATAGACGAATTTTTTTGGGCACATAGACGCACAAAAATTCGCTCGTCTAACCACGGCCTAAGATAACTATTTGCACCGTACTATCACAATAGTTAAAGGGGTTCTCTGGGACTATAAGGATAATGGCCTATCTTAACGATAGGCCCTCACTTCTTAATCATTGTGGATTTGATCAGAACAATGAAGGGGTCACAAAGCAGATGCCGGTGCCTAGACCCCTTCATTGTTTAGTTAGGCACAGTGGATCTTCTATAGTAGAGGCTGTGGCTGGTGCTCCAGCATTTCTTTGTCACTGTTCTTAGTCATTTGCTCCCAATCCATTGCAACCAGAGGCGTAACTTGAGGTTTCTGGGCCCCAATTCAAAACCTAGAACAGGGCCCCCAACTATAATGCTTTACTCATAGTACGGGTCTCCCTATATGGAGAAGAGAGGCCTTATGGGCCCCCTAAGGCTCCTGGGCCCGGGTGCAACCGCATCCCCTGCATCCCCTATAGTTACGCCCCTGATTGCAGCAATCACTGACTAATATACTGCAGTTAGATCTTCAGGGGGCCATTTCTTTACAGTTGTCTATATAAATGGCTCCGTATTACTAGCGTCTTTCTTTCCTACCTCCATAGAAATAATCTAACATGACTTGTGTAAGATTTTTTCCTCTTTCTCACAACTGCTTCCTTAAAGTGAATTGTCAAATTTGACATATTTTGTTTAGCTTATTTTGTTGACATGACACATAGGAGGTGTCAGTGTGTTTCTTAATTCATTTCTCACACTTCATATGAAATGCTGGTTTAAGTAAATTTCTCCCAGAGTGTATGTAGGTGCATTTGTTGGTATGTTTGTATGCATTTCTGTAAGTGTATATATATCCTTGTGTTTATGTACCTGTACCTCGTATATGTCTGTGGAGTATGTGTGTGTTTGTGCATGTATATGTGGTTGCTTGTGCGTGTGTGTGTGCCTGAGTGTGTATGTGGTTACTTGTATGTATGTGTGTGCATGTAGGGATCTGTGTGTGCAGGAGTCTTTCTATCTGTAAACTGCATATACCCTGTTTCCCTGAAAATAAGACATAGCATGATTTTCCAGAATGTTTGAGGATGCAAAATGATTTTTCAGGCTTTTTGGGGATGCTTGAAATATAAGCCCTACTCCAAAATTAAGCCCTGCTAACAGTTAATTAAAAAAGTCAATTTAAATAGTGTCCAGGCAGCTATACATGTAAAAAAGTTAAACCTTTTTGAACAAAAATTAATATAAGACACTGTCTTATTTTCGGGGAAACACGATAGCTATACAAATCATGATTCAATTTAAATTCTTAAGGGATGAACAGCAGGTAAAAAATGAAAAGACTAAGGAAAATGAAATAAACAAACAGACTCAACATGAGAAGTATTTAATTGCCTCTTCTTGCCCTAGTCTTCCATCTACTGAAAATACATGCCGTTATCATCCCATTCAAATCCTTCTTCCTTCGGAACTATCAATATTAAATCATTATATTAGTATCCAATAATCCATGTATCCCACAGGCCACCTGCACACGTCCCGGTCGGATCCCGCTGCGAGGGGGGCGCCGGGGGACGGCGTGGTGGAGCGGGCGGTAGCAGTGGGGAACAGGGGGGGGAGCTCCCCCCCCCTCTCCCCTCTGCAAACCTCCGCTCACCCCCGGCGCTCCCCGAATCTTTTCACCCGAGTAGTCAGTTACTCGAAAAAAGCGATGCTCAATTGCGAGATCACCCTTAACGAGTACGTTCGCTCATCTCTACTCACAATATATGTTTGTGTTTATTTACACCTACACCTACAATAATTTAAAGGGAATCTATCACTGTGTTTTGGGGGACCTCGCTGAGAGCAGCATAAGGTAGTGTCTGGCACACTGATTACAGTGATGTCTGCTCTTTGTATCTCTGCAGTAGTTTTGGAGGGAATTGCATTTTATTAGTAGCAGTCAGACATAGAAGGAGTCCTGCATATTCATGAGCTGCAGGCTGGCCACTCCCACCTGCCTTCCAGCCAATGATTGGCAGCAATAGGCAGACAGCTGTCAATCAGGGGCATAACTATGGAGGATGCAGGGGATGCGGTTGCACTCGGGCCCAGGAGCCTTGGGGGGCCCATAAGGCCTCGCTTCTCCATATAAGGAGCCCAGTACTATGAATAAAGCATTATAGTTGGGGGCCCCCTTCCAGGTTTTGCATTGGGGCCCAGGAGCTTCAAGTTATGCCTCTGCTGTCAATCATTGGCTGGAGAGTGGGGTGGGTGTAGCTAGCCTGCAGCTCATAAATATCCAGGACTACTTTAAGTAGTCCTCTGTGCATGTGCTGCTACTGATAAAAGGAAAGTTTCTCCAAAGCTACTGCACAGATACATATAGCAGATCTACCACTTTAATCAGTGTGACTGGCACTACCATGTGCTGCCCTCAGATAGGGGTACAGAAAGATGGTGACAGAGTCACTAAGAATTGTTGCAATGTCGAAGTGAGAATTCTATGGCGAAAACATGAGTAGTTGTAATCACTCAACTTTCATTACTTACAATGTAAGATACCATTTCTTGAAGAATGAAGCCCCTAACATCCTCAATGCATTGTACTTCATATTGTGAGCTCATATACCCAGGACTCTCTCCATTGTGATTTACCGGTTGACTTCTCTTTTGCATCTGCAGTAGCATTCTCTTCTTACTTTTGGCTGTGTGTATTTTTACCGATTTTGAAATCCACTGTAAAGCAGAATGGCATTGATGAGACTGTGGAATGATCAATGCTTATCATTCAGTAAGCATGAATTATATATGCCATGCCTACTCATCCTTACTAAACTGCACAGGTCAGACAGACTGCACAGTCATGGCATTATCATGGGCGGGGCTTAAAAGGCTCACATGTACTCTACTGTATATACATAGTAGAGATTCATATATTACTACACGTAGACTGTGATATGTTTTTCTATCTATCACAGAAACCTTAAATTGATAGAAATTGTTGGATGTTTAAAAAATATAGTTTCCAAAAACCTTTCAAGTTAAGAATATTAAAGAAACTAAAATGGAATTAAAATGCACAGATAACTTACAAATACATGTAATAATAGGAAATTCTAGAATGTGGCCTGTGCTGCTGTAATCATTTCTTCAATTATTTATGCCTTACAGTACACACACACATATATAGATAATATAGATGGATGGATAGATAGATAGATAGATAGGAGATAGATAGATAGATATGAGATAGATATGAGATAGATAGATAGATAGGAGATAGATAGATAGATAGATAGGAGATAGATAGATAGATGTGAGATAGATAGATAGATAGATATGAGATAGATAGATAGATAGATAGGAGATAGATAGATAGATATGAGATAGATATGAGATAGATAGATAGATAGATAGATAGATAGATAGATAGATAGATAGATAGATAGGAGATAGATAGATAGATAGATATGAGATAGATAGATATGAGATAGATAGATAGATAGATAGATAGATAGATCGATATACGATAGATAGATATGAGATAGATAGATAGATAGATAGATAGATAGATAGATAGATAGATAGATAGATAGATATACGATAGATAGATATGAGATAGATAGAAAGATAAATAGATAGATAGGAGATAGATAAATAGATAGATAGGAGATAGATAGATAGATAGATAGATAGATAGATAGATAGATAGATAGGAGAGAGAGAGATAAATAGATAGATAGATATGAGAGATAGATATAAGAGATAGATAGGAGATATAGATAGATAGATAGATAGATAGATAGATAGATATGAGATAGATAGATAGATATACGATAGATAGATAGATAGATAGATAGATAGATATGAGAGATAGATATAAGAGATAGATAGGAGATAGATAGATAGATAGATTACTCAAACACACAAATATATATAGTTATGGTGTATTGGAATAAATGAATTAAACTGCGATGATAAAACATTTTCAGGCTTGAATAGGGCATCAATAAAGTAGAACTGTCTGAAAAATTAGAAACTTTTTCCATGTAGAAATTTCCATATGGCAAAATATTGTTACGAATAATATTACATTTCCTGAATATCATTATTATTTTTATTAACAAAAAATAGATATTCAGAAGTCCAATTCATATATATTAAGAAATTAGAATTATTTCAAGATGAATTAAATATTTTAAGAAATTACCGAGACAGTCTGTGTATATTTATTTCAACTGAAGTTAGAAACACTAAACATATAAACACACATTTATTGTTCTGATTACTTGTATTTCACTTTTGTCCATTATTCAATGCAAAATTGGGAAAGTGGAAAATGAGAACGGATTAAATATTTTTCACTTGAAATATATATTTTCTCTACATGCATTACTAGCTGCAGTAATAAAATAACCTCAACTACATGGTGATTTATATAGTGTGTGCTACAAACCTATAGACATCTTCAATTCTATGTTTCGTTCATGTACATACAGCTTCATCCCTGATATCAAATGACATCGGTCTTGTATTTTACTAGCAATTATATATATATATATATATATATATATATGTATATATATATATATATATATTATTGATATCTATGCATAGTAGATACATGTTTTATGTGATAGTTTTTTCCATATAAAGTAGCATATTTCTGGTTGAGGAACTAATTTACAATCCCATACGTCCATCTTTTCTGTGTTAACCTACTGTGTTCCATTACGTCCTCCAAGTATCTGCAACAGGGTTAATGTATAGCAGCAATTATGAAAAATGCCATATCCTTTTATAAATGACTGCTATTATAAAACCATCTGCCACTTCTTGGTATCCACATGTAAAGTAGCAGAGATTTGTAACTATGTTGTTTACTCCCAGTGTTCCTCCTGAATGCAGATACTGTGTTCTTGTGCAGGAAACTAAAGACAGCACCCTTAATAGGCACTTTATTATGTTTTTATCTTTTTTTTCCAGGTGTAAATGAACACATCATTAAAAACAAGAATCAGCAAGAAGAGAGAAAATGTCTCACACAGAGCACGGTAAGCCCTGCCTCCTGAGCCACATTTTGCATATGCAATCACATCACAAGAAATACACATGCTGTGCACAATGGGACAAAAAGCAAGCTAGAGACGGAGGCTGAAAGAGAGAGAGAGAGAGAGAGAAAGAGAGAGCAAGAAAAAGCAACCTACAGTATGTTGGTGGAGCAGGGCAAGCTCAGCTACATCTCCTGGTATTGCAGCCTGCAAGAGACCCGCTGCAGATGAGGGGGAGACATCCCCTCTTCCCCTTTTAGTGCTCCTTCTCCGTAATGTGAATGTCAATTCTGTATCCAGTTCTAGAGCACCAATGTAAATAAGGATCTGCATTCGGCTTACACTGCATTTAGGATATGTGGATCACGCCTTTTTTTTCTCTTACTGCTGCTTCATGCAAACTTTAATCCACAGGGGTCTAATCCTCCAAAAGCAGACATTTCAGACTGAAAGAGCGAAGCTCCATTAATTAGAAAGTGCGCCAGTTGTAGCCAAATGCTATTATATTAGTATGCAAAGCCCACAGTCAGTTAATCTCTACAAATCGTTTGTTTCCTTAATTGCCCTCTAAGGGCAAAAGTGAAAAACAGAAGAGCGGTATAATATATTTTTTTGTTGAAGTGAAACAATTCTGCGAGATACTTTTAAAGATGATAAAGAATCTCTGTATCCTGAGTCATTAAAATAAGCCGTTATTATTTACTGGTTTCTATTGTTTTCATTCATTCTGTTACATAACAGGTCATTCCTCCTATCAGGTGCTTTTTTTAATGTTATCCAATCCGATGTCTATTTTTATTGGTTTTTACCACATTTTATAAATGTTTTTTAAATAGTTTTTGGGGGAAAAAAAACTATTTCTCCTAAAATAAAATACTGCACTATTAAACATTCCGCTAGCTTTTCTGTACTTAGGGCAAACATTCAGCACACTGCAATTTAAGGTTCTTGGTCAAGGCAGGGTGACTTGTTAACATAACCCCTGGAACCAGCACCAAGAGCATGGGCCTCAACAGAACCCCATTAGCTAAACCCTTGCTTTTTAATGAATTGGTATGATGTTCATATTGTAAATATAGTACCGTATCTGGAATATATAAAAGGACTAGAGATGAGCGAGCGTACTCGGTTCGGGTGTTTTTGCACTCGAGCACCGCTTTTTCCGAGTAACTGACTACTCGTACGAAAAGATTCGGGGGGGCCGGGGGGCGGCGTGGTGGAGTGGGGGTAGCAGTGGGGAACAGGGGGGAGCTGTCTCTCCCCCCCCCCCCACACACACACACTTCCCTCTGCAACCCCCCGCTCACCCCGGCGCCCCCCGAATCTTTTCGTCGGAGTAGTCAGTTACTCGGAAAAAGCTGTGCTCGAGTGCAAAAACACCCGAACCGAGTACGCTCGCTCATCTCTAACAAGGACCTTTCATTGGTAGGTCAACCAAACGTACCATGCACACATACATAGAAGTCAACGGGGCAATACTCTGTTTCTATATCTCCAATTTCGCATGGAAGCATATGGAACTCATTCATATGGAATATGTAAGAAAAATGGGGCCTGTCCCATTACATTGCATGGATATGGAGCAACAACATTTCTTCAAGGGTAGTACACATGTATGGAGGCATCAAACAGCAGCACACAAACTGCCTGCAGATCTGCAATTGTGTATGCAGTCATATACGCTCCAGGTTGCCATGTTCATGAGGGACTGGGGTGCTGGATTTGTGCACCAGAAAAGTATCAGAATCAAAATAAAGAAGAATTATCATTACGGAATTTAATTAATAAGCAATGAATAAAAAATAGTAAAAAAAAAAGAGAAAGGAAAGATAATGTAAACATTAGTTAAAAAGTATAAGAACAGTTAAAAAAAAATGTGATATTACTCTATTGGTCAAAACTCTTTCACATAATGATTCTTGATCCATGTAAAAGTAATACAAATTAAAAATAAGTGTATGCTAGTAGTTTAGAAAATGGATTGTGATGGACATATATAGACATTTAAACCACAAAAGGACCAGTTTTGAAAAAATGGAAGGAAAGACTCGGGTGGCGAGAAACTTGTAAGCAGAAAATTATAATGACTTCGATCAGTAGAGTTGGCCATAGACGTAACAATTATCGCTAACGATCTAAACCTTTTTTCATTTGTTTGTGGCACTAACATTGATTTGTCCTGACTGATGGATACGTGTTCCATTGGTTCAAACACGGATCATTAATGTTTTTCAGATTTTTTCTGTTTTTATATAATGCAAGCAGGCTGGGCAAGATTTCCTAATGCCCAAGGTTGGATTTCAGAATTCATGTACATGGTAGAGCCTCTATAGAGACTCACGGTGCCCCTATTGCTCCCTACTACTGACAAGTATTCTCCCCACGTGCTGTCATATGGCGCTCATGCAAAGTTTAACTTATTGCGTTTAATATACTGCAGCTCAAAACTTTTTCTTGCCTTTATAATAACTTTTTAATGCTTTTTGTTATGTTACGATAACTTGTTACAGAAAGTTATTAGCATTGGGTTAAATGTTGCTATATCTTTTTAGCACCATATTACATAAGTATTTTTGCCACAAAGCAATGCTCAGTAATAAGGCATCCAATAAGCATGCCACGATTATATTTTCTGCCGGATTCCATATGAGGGCTCAGTCACACGGGCACATCGGCACCCGTGTTACTGCAGGTAGCAGACGGCCGTACCTGAAGACGGACATCTCTCTGCAGCGCCGGAGAAAAGAACATGTGACCGGCTTCATTGCCGGTCATGTATTCTTTCATTAGCGCTGCAGAGAGACGTCCGTCTTCAGGTACAGCCGTCTTCTAACTGTCAGTCACATGGGCGCATCGGCGCCGGTGTATGGGTGCTGATGCGCCCGTGTGACTGAGCCCTAATTATGCTAAAACTTGTGCATACTGGATATATGAAAATTAAAGGGGTTGTCCCGCGCCAAAACGTTTTTTGTTTTTTTTTCAATAGGCCCCCGGTTCGGCGCTAGACAAACACAAGGAATGGGTTAAAAAAAAAAACAGTTTAGTACTTACCCGAATGCCCGCTCTGCGGCGACTTCTTTCTTACCTTAGCAAGATGGCCGCCGGGATCTTCACCCACGATGCACCGCGGGTCTTCTCCCATGGTGCACCGTGGGCTCTGTGCGGTCCATTGCCGATTCCAGCCTCCTGATTGGCTGGAATCAGCGCACGTGACAGGGCGGAGCTACGAGGACCAGCTCTCCGGCACGAGCGGCCCCATTCACCAGGGAGAAGACCGGACTGCGCAAGCGCGTCTAATCGGGCGATTAGACGCTGAAATTAGACGGCAACCATGGAGACGAGGACGCTAGCAACGGAGCAGGTAAGTGAATAACTTCTGTATGGCTCATAATTAATGCACGATGTACATTACAAAGTGCATTAATATGGCCATACAGAAGTGTATAGACCCACTTGATTTCACGGGACAACCCCTTTAAGGCCAGTTTCACATTATGGCTTCAAATCCCTGCATGGATCCCATATGGATCTATGATACTACTAGTTCAAGTGATAAGACTCATGGTCGAACCAAGATTTGTAGCTATAATATAGGCACAGAAGTGTACCTACCGTGTTTCCTCAAAAATAAGACAGTGTCTTATATTAATTTTTGATCAAAAAGGTTTAACTTTTTTTACGTGTATAGCTGCCCGGACAATATTTAAATTGACTTTTTTAATTATATGTTGGCAGGGCTTAATTTTGGAGAAGGGCTTATATTTCAAGCATCCTCAAAAAGCCTGAAAAATCTTTTTGCATCCTCAAAAATTCTGGAAAATCATGCTATGTCTTATTTTCAGGGTAGGTCTTATTTTCAGGGAAACAGGGTATATTATGCATGTGTGAAATTGGCCTTAGTATGGCCCAGATGTACAGGATCATAAAACTGCCATGTGCTTGCGTACTTTGCTTATTTTATGGCGGGCAATAGTGATTTGGTTCCAACTTGAACCATTCTGAATCCTTTGCCGGTGTGATCAATGCTTTTTTGATCTGCTTATTCAACTCCTTTGCTTACAAGTATTTTTTTTTATCAATTTTTATCACTATTCACCATAAAAAACCCATTCCCCAAGTTTGACTGGATGCTTCGCATGTAGCCTCGCTCTACATGTAGTGCTCAAGAGAAACTCATTAAATGTTATATTGGTGCAGTGGGACATCATTTAATTACAATCAGTCGTGATGCACATGTTCATAAAACTAATTCAGTGGGTATCATTTTCTTGATTGCTCTTTAGCACATGCAATAAAGATTATTCGTGATCTTCCCCCTTGTGGATCGTACACATTTTTATTTCACATGTCAACATTTGCAGAACAAAGTAGAATGATATCTTTTTAATTCATCATTTTTTTTTACAAACCGCTCAGGTTAAAAATATATGACTTAATACACGGAACTGCTGGCAGAATGTCAAATATGCCTTAAAAAACTGTATAAAGCATGGAATAGATGACAGGAAATGGATATTTTGCGTATTTATGTAGATCTTAATGTATCTGTTCTGTGAATTAAATTATAATATGTAAGAATATATTCAGCTCGGTTCTCCTAATGTCTGCCACATAGGATTACATTGACATTAGTCTCACATACTAAATCTTACTATATGTCATTTTTCTATCAATGTAAAGGGAAACTAGAATATCCCTTTACATATCGCAGCTTCAGGCTTTTTGTAATTTAGCAGTGTATAATAGGACTCTTGTTTGGCTAGGTAAGACATCAGATGAATGACCAACTCTAGAGCGTACTCGCTAAGGCAAATTACTCGAGCGAGTAGTGCCTTATGCGAGTACCTGCCCGCTCGTCTCTAAAGATTTGGGTGCCGGCGGGGGAGAGCGGTGAGTTGCGGGAGTGAGCAGGGAGGAGCGGGGGGAGAGAGTGAGAGAGAGATCTCCCCCACCCCTCCTTCCTCCCTGCTCTCTCCCGCCTCTCCCCGTCCTCCACCGGTACCCGAATCTTTAGAGACGAGCGGGCAGGTACTCGCATAAAGCACTACTCGCTTGAGTAGTTTGCCTTAGCGAGTACGCTCTATCATCTCTACCAACTATCTTTCTTGGGATATTATTTAAAAGGGGTTTTCCAGGACATAAAGAAGTTTTCCCACAATTTAAAACTGCTTAACAATCACTCAGTCCTTCCTGGTTGCTGGCGACCAAGACATGTGACTATGACTGTTGCAGCCAATCACTAGCTACAGAAGGTGAATGATAAGCTGCAACAGTCACATGTCCTGGTCAGCAGCAACCAAGAAGGATAGAGTGATTGGGAAGCAATTTTAAGTGGTGGGACAACCCATCTAAACATTGATGGCCTACACTTATGTTAGGTCATCCAATTATTGGAGGGGGGTTGACCCACTGATAAGTTGTTTGAAGGAGCAATGGTGGTCAGCATGGTCTCTTCCTTGGTCTGTGACTTCATGTTCATTGATCATGTTGCCTTTGTGCAGTTTGGTTCAATTCAAGTGAATGAGATTTAGTGGTAATACCAGGCACTACCACTAGGAAATGAACATCGTTGTGCCTGGTATAAAATGAAGAGGCCACAGCCCTCGCCTGAATGCCGTGGCCCCTTCAAAAAGCGGATTTGATTTTGACGACCCATCCTTAGGATAGGTTATCAATTTCTATGTTTTGCGTAACCCCTTTAAAGATTGTTTGTGGATGAAATTTATTTTATAAGAACTAAAGATCTTTTGCCAGACTGTTGGTTGAAAATTTCCAATGTGGATGACTTCTTTCCAGATGATGATCTAAAACAATTGTTTGTTGTCAAATTTTATTCTAGCTAATGCAGCATTCACACGAACGTATATCGGCTCGGTTTTCACGCCGAGCCGATATACGTTGTCGCTCTCTGCGGGGGGGGGGAGGATGGAAGAGCCAGGAGCAGGAACTGAGCTCCTGCCTCCTCTCTGCCTCCTCTCTGCCCCTCTGCACTATTTGCAATGAGGGGAGGTGGGACAGGGGCGGGGCTAAGGTCCGAGAATTAGCCCCGCCCCATCCCACCTCTCCCAACTGCAAATAATGCAGACGGGCGGAGAGGAGGCAGAGTGGGGGCGGGAGCTCAGTTCCTGCTCCTGGCTCTTCCAGCCTCCCCCCCTGCAGATGAGGACAACGTATATCGACTCGGCGTGAAAACCGAGCCGATATACGTTCGTGTGAATGCACCCTTAGGATGTTCTTGGTTGCAATCATCTATTTTTATCAACTTCAGTGATAAAAGTCCAATGTGTATGGACAACTTTGTTAAGTCTTTTAAGATAGACATCTAAGACGCCCCTTTGGAATGTGTTTAGCAAACAAAGGGGCAGAGAGTTTATAGTTTAACTGATCTAAAATGCCCATAGACATAGGTCAATGTCGGCCATACTGGAGAACTTCAGCAGGATCAGCAAACCATCTAGTCTTTATTGGGGTTAATAGACTCTCTTCCAACAGCAGATGTTGGAGGAAAGTAGGATTGGGTATGTTGTATTTGAACATGTCGGATTCTTTGTCCCCACAAGAGACAATCCACCGCCAGAGGCGTCTGACTTCATCTTGTCACTCTCCATCGCAAAAACATTACAAACATGCTTAGTCAGTGGAGTCAGTAGAAATATATGTTGGTCACATAAGCATTTGGCTGACAGCTATCTGAAATGTTTTGGGCCTTTTATTGTAGAGGAGTATAGCTACTGCACTAATCCAGAGCGCCATGGCTGGTCTCTGATGAATGTCAAGTGCTTCAATATGCATTTCAGACATCAAAAACAAACAATGCTCATCCCATCTTCTGGACATTGTTGACAATGGATGAGCTGTACTTGTTAGGTAGAGAATAGAGATGGGCGAACGTACTCGGTAAGGGCGATTTCGCAATCGAGCACCACGATTTTCGAGTACTTCACTACTCGGGTGAAAAGTACTCGGGGGCGCTGTGGGTGAGCGGGGGGTTGCAGCGGGGAGTGGGGGGGAGAGAGAGAGGGCTCCCCCCTGTTCCCCGCTGCTACCCCCCACTCCCCTCTGCAACCCCCCGCCCCACAGCGCACCCGAGTACTTTTCACCCGAGTAGTGAAGTACTCGAAAATCGCGGTGCTCGATTGCGAAATCGCCCTTACCGAGTACGTTCGCTCATCTCTACTAGAGAAGAAATGAGAACTCTTTTTTTGCAATCTATTGGACATGCATCTCATCAGATCCACAGATTTCGGTATTGATCTTTCAATATGTATTATATCCATATACCTTGTGCAAAAAAATGGGCTTCTGCTTTGTACAAAAGAAGCTGTAACTGCCAAACACATCATGAAGCATTATTAACCCCTTAATGATTATCAAGAAACATCTTGATTGGAGTTCTATGTGCGATGCAATCCTTGTGCCAAGGTTATACCCAACAGCTGTCACAATCAGACCCTGATCAGAAACCAGGAGATTTGATTTCTAATTACTTAACTCTTTAGATGCCATGGTTAATAGCAACCATGACATCTAAGGTGTTTGACAGAGGGAGAGGATTCTCTCTATTAGCTCATCGGCTCTTACAACACAATCACAAAAGGGCCAATGCTTTAGGGTGCTTTCAGATGGAACAGAATAGTCTGCAACAATGTTGCGGACAATGCTGTCCCAGAATTTCCCACCCACATTTTCATGTCTAAATGCTGATGTTGATGCAGAATTGCTAGCCGAATTTTGCCATTTTCAATTGCACACCAAAATCTGCATTTTTGCAATATGGATTTTGGTGCTTAAAGGGGTTGTCTCGCGAAAGCAAGTGGGGTTATACACTTCTGTATGGCCATATTAATGCACTTTGTAATATACATCGTGCATTAATTATGAGCCATACAGAAGTTATTCACTTACCTGCTCCGTTGCTAGCGTCCCCGTCTCCATGGCTCCGTCTAATTTCGCTGGCTTCTTGCTTTTTTAGACGCGCTTGCGCTGTGCGGTCTTCTGCCTGGTGAATGGGGCCGCTCGTGCCGGAGAGCTCGTCACCGCGTCATCATCGTAGCTCCGCCCCGTCACGTGTGCCGATTCCAGCCAATCAGGAGGCTGGAATCGGCAATGGAACGCACAGAGCCCATGGTGCACCATGGGAGAAGACCCGCGGTGCACCATGGGAGAAAACCCCAGTGCATCCCTGGGAAAGGACCGGCGGCCATCTTTGGGAGAAGATTTTTTAAACTCCTTATTTCGTCGGATCGGTGAGTAGCAAGCGGTTTAAAAACCGCTTTAATTTTCTATTTTATGCCAGGGGGGTGACAGGGGGAATGGGGTAATTTAAAATTTTGATGCTTGCCGCGAGACAACCCCTTTAATATTCTGTCCCAACTGAAAGCACCCCTAAATGAAACCTGTCAGCTTTAACATGCAGTCCAAACTGCAGGCAGCCTGTCATAGTTTCATGGGAAACGATTGAGTAGACCTAGTAATGTATTCATTTGAATCCCCGCTCATTCTGGGTTTAGAGGTCCAATGGGCGGTTCGATCAGTGATTTACAGCTGTGTATGGCTGTATGAACTGAGATAGCTGGGAGTCACTGATAGCACCCCTGACTGAACCTCTAAACTTAGAATGAGCAGAGAATTAAATTAATAAAATACAAGTTACACCGAATCTTTTCCCATAAAACTATATATCAATCTACTTAGCATATCCGGCTGGAGAGCATGCTGGCTGCAGAATAGACTGCATCTTCAATGTGACAGATTCTTATTAATATGGCAGTGGGGAGCCTGAAAATAGCCGCTGGTCTGCCATAAGCATCTGCCTATTAGATCATACGGGAGGCATGGCCTAATAGTTTGCTGATCAGTATAGGCAATAATGCTTTGAAATACCATGTATTTCAAAGCATAAAAGAAGTGATCTAACAATTGCTTTTTCAAGTCCTGTGAGAGAACCAAAAAAAAATGAAAATTGAGTTTAAATTTAAAAAAAATCTTGAAAAAATACATATTTGACTCTCCAGCCCCTGTAACAATGGTAAACAGAAAAAAATATTAGAGCAATGACAGAATCTAAGGGAGGGTGGGGGTGGTTTGCATTAACCCCCTACCTCCAAACACACATATACACATAACGCTGAAGTTTGACCTTAATAGTTTGTTAAGTTTTTCTATACCTCAAATTAATTACATTTTTTGAGATTACCCAATGAAAGGAAAAAGTTTAGGCTGCAAAGTAAAATAAATGAATATTCTCATTAATTATTCTTAAAGAAATAAATTCTACACGATGTTCAATTTTGCTCTTCATATTCTGATGTCTATATAAAAATATGTGCTTTAAAACAGATATTTGAAAACAGATTATCGTCACCATTGTAATATATGTTAGCCACATGAAGTGTATTGTATAATATATTGCTTATGTTCCCTATCCCTTTCTTTAAATCCATAAACTTCCTTAGATTTTTTTCGAAAATGAAAGATATTTAAATTCCAACCATGGCCCTAAATCATTGGCTTATAGAAGGCTTCGCTCGTGCTGTTCTCTTTACATTTAAAAATGTTTTTTGTAATTGCGATCGTGCCTAATACTCAGTTGGACTTATTTATTAAAGATGCAGGATTTTTTTTTTTTTGTTATTCAATCTTTCAATTCCGGATTTCCATAAATTATTCTTTTGTACCGGCTTAATAAATATTCACACGTTTCCAATTTGTGTATTTTATGTGTATGAGTTTGCAAATTTTGGGAAACATTGCATGCAAAAGGTATGTTTTTGGTATTTGTCATCTTGGCTGCTTGCCCTGCTGCCTGTCTATCTTCAAATCCCCCTGTCTTTCTGTTTGCTTATTTGTCTGTCAACTTGTCCAATCTATCTATCTATCTATCTATCTATCTATCTATCTATCTATCTATCTATCTATCTATCTATCTATCTCATATCTATCTATCTATCTATCTATCTATCTATCTATCTATCTATCTATCTATCTCATATCTATCTATCTATCTATCTATCTATCTATCTATCTCATATCTATCTATCTCCTATCTATCTATCTATCTATCTATCTATCTATCTCATATCTATCTATCTATCTCATATCTATCTATTTATCTATCTATCTATCTATCTCATATCTATCTATCTATCTCATATCTATCTATCTATCTATCTATCTATCTATCTCCTATCTATCTATCTATCTATCTCATATCTATCTATCTATCTATCTATCTATCTATCTATCTATCTCATATCTATCTATCTCCTATCTATCTATCTATCTCATATCTATCTATCTATCTATCTCATATCTATCTATCTATCTCATATCTATCTATCTCATATCTATCTATCTATTTATCTATCTCCTATCTATCTATCTATCTATCTAATATCTATCTATCTAATATCTATCTATCTATCTATCTATCTCATATCTATCTATCTCATATCTATCTATCTATCTATCTATCTATCTATCTATCTATCTCATATCTATCTATCTATCTATCTATCTCATATCTATCTATCTATTTATCTATCTATCTCCTATCTATCTATCTATCTATCTATCTATCTATCTATCTATCTCATATCTATCTATCTCATATGTGTCTATCTATCTCATATCTATCTATCTATATCATGTCTATCTATCTATCTATCTATCTCATATCTATCTACCTCATATTTATCTATCTCATATTTATCTATCTATCTATCTCATATCTATCTACCTCATATTTATCTATCTCATATTTATCTATCTATCTATCTATCTATCTATCTCTATAACTACATGACAATGATCTTGTAAACATACAAACCTGTTCTGTTTACATATATATAACATAAATTATAAAAATGGTTACTGTTTTATAATGAATATGTATGTTAGGTTAATAATAGAAATGTAATAAGAGATGAGCTCGGGGGGGGCAGTGTGGGGTAGCGGGGGGGAGAGAGTGAGATCTCACTCTCACTCTCTCACCCGCTACCCCCTGCTATCCCCCGCTGCCCCCCCCCCCCCCCCACGAGCATGCTCAGACAAGAATGTAGTTACTCGAGAAGAGCGAGGCTCGCTCGAGTAACTGACTTATCCAAGCGTGCTCGCTCATCTCTAAATCTAACACATACACATATGCTCTAACAGCTGAATGTGCTTGGGCAGAGTCCATAAACAGGCATGTTCTGAATGAGGTTGAGGGGCAAAGTCTAGGGGTTTTCGGAGACTTTAAAAAAAGTTTCCAAACTTAAATTTGTGTTAAATAAAGAAAAGCTGCATATTCACCTACTCCAGCAGCTCCCTGTCTATACCTAGAGCCCCGCTTTCTGCTACTTAGAAAATGAAAGAAGCTAGCAGGAAGTTGTGTGCCATTTATTGTGCATGTGACTGCTCAGCCAATCACTGATGGAATCACTGCTGAAGCCTGTTATTGGCTAAGCAGGCACTTGCACAATGATCGGCATGTGACTGCCAGCCTGCTGCTTTCAGGCTCTGAGCAGGCACTGCGGCTCTAGCTCTGGAGCTGTTGGAATATGGCAGTGTGTATTTTTTTCTTTATTTTACACAATTGTAAGCTTGGGAAACTTGTTTTTTTAAAGACCCAGAAAATCTCTTTAAAGGGGTTGTCCCGCGCCGAAACGGTTTTTTGTTTTTTTTTTAAACACCCCCCCCCCCCCCGTTCGGCGCGAGACAACCCCGATGCAGGGGTTAAAAAAACAAACCGGAGAGTGCTTACCTGAATCCCGGCGGTCCGGCGTCTTCATACTCACCTGCTGAAGATGGCCGCCGGGGTCTGCTCCCTCCGTGGACCGCAGCTCTTCTGTGCGGTCCATTGCCGATTCCAGCCTCCTGATTGGCTGGAATCGGCACGTGACGGGGCGGAGCTACACGGAGCCGGCATTCTGCACGAGCAGCCCCATTGAAGACAGCAGAAGACCCGGACTGCGCAAGCGCGGCTAATTTGGCCATCGGAGGCCGAAAATTAGTCGGCACCATGGAGACGAGGACGCCAGCAACGGAGCAGGTAAGTATAAAACTTTTGATAACTTCTGTATGGCTCATAATTAATGCACAATGTACATTACAAAGTGCATTAATATGGCCATACAGAAGTGTATAGACCCACTTGCTGCCGCGGGACAACCCCTTTAAGTGTAATTTATATGAACTTGGGAGCAAATCTGCAGGTAGTAAATTACAGGAATTATAGACAGGCCTACTGTAGTAACAAGAGACAAAATAAATCCTATTTTTCTATGTGCCTGCATGGCCTTCTTTTACTTGGGTGCCGTGAATGAGGTCAAATAGAGATACTATTTTTTGTAAAGAGTATACAGGGAAATGTTTCTTTACTTAACCTTCACTTTGAATTTTGTGGTCTGTTCATAAATCAACTTTCAAAGCACTTTGGGGAAATAAGAGAAAGGTCTCAGGAAAGTCTAAAATAGTTTAAGGTCTTTCATACAGCATTTTTGATAGACAGCATTTTTGATATTGGAGACCTGAAACAAACACATATAGAACAGTTGGAAAAATCTATCTAACACTCCATTCACATCTGCATTATGACTTCTGTTTATAGCGGAAGGCACGCCACTCAGCCAGATCCATCACACGAATTGATTTATAATGCATTACAACTTCTAAAGTTGACTTGGATGAGATGGGATATTAATATGAAACTATTTATTCTCATGCAATTGTGTGTCCATGTGACTCCATTACACAAATTCTCAACGCCCCCTGTAACCATGACATATGTATAGGCAAAGATCTAATAGCGTCTAGATCTCGCTACTGTTTGTAGCTCAATGTCTCTGCTTGAATTTATATTAAAGGGGTGTTCTAGGACTTTAATATTAATAGCCTATTCTTTGGACAGACCATACATATCAGATTGACGTGGGTCGGACTCTCAGTATTCCCACTGATTGGTTGAATGAAGGGACCGTAGTGCTCCAGCACATATTGCATCCTTTTCATTGTTTATCAACACATCTTCGTACATTTAGTACTCTGTTTCCCCGAAATTAAGACGCGTGTTATATTAATTTTTGCTCCCAAATATGCGCTACGTCTTATTTTCAGGGGGTGTCTTATTTCGCCGTGGCAAATCCGTCTGTGGCCGCTAATCCCTCAATTGGCCAGCTTTGTGGACGAAATTTCTCAGAAATCTCGTCCACATGGGACAGCAAATCTGTCACGGCAAAGCTGGGGGAAGCCGGTGTTGTGGTGCGGATTCACCGGCCACAGAAACGGAAAAGCGTGCAGCCAGGTCGCTTCAAAACAAGCGGCTGAGTGCCGTGGGTTTTGAAGCAGCGCTTTCCCGGTGGAAATCTCGCTGTTTATCGCTGTGGCCAAACTGCGAGATTTCCGCTGGAAATACGCTCTGTGAGAACCCAGCCTTAAGAATCACACATAGTTTGCCTGACTCACACACAGAGCCATAAAAAATAAGGGCTGTAAAGTAGCGTACCTGTCTGCAGACAGAAGTTCCTCTACCACCTTTAAGCAGGGATGGTATTGCAGCTTCCGGCCAGCAAGGGGAGCTCACAACAGCACACTTGTACAGCACAGCAGGGACAGGATAACAGCAGACTGTCTGCAGATCTACCTATACATCTGGAGGTAGGAGACAACGGGGATGGCACCAGGGGACAGGCCTCTTGACTTGCCTGCACACTTTAGTATGCCTTACTATCAGGGGTGCCTTATATTTGGGACTTCTGCAAATTTCAGGGGGTGCCTTATTTTCGGGGAAACACAGTAGTAGCTGTGCCCGGTACTGCAGCTCTCTGCAGCTCATTCCCATTCGGTGGGGCTGAACTGTTAGGCACACCACCAAATGTATAGAACTGGGTATGGTTGGAATACCATGGTTCCTTCACTTAGCTGATTATAGGGGTACTCAGAGTCAGACCCTCTGTAATCCAATATTGATGGCCTATCGCATTGAGTGTTAGTAAGCAACATAAAGGATGAAATTGGACCAAAAAAAAGTTGACAAGAGAGGCGTTCTGGATTCTGGAGTTAGGTACTTGGTCCACTGTGATTAAATACCTGCTTGTGTTATAAGAAGAAATGCTATGACTAGGAACCCAATCATATCTGAACTGTGTAAGTGTCTCTCTTTATCAGTATGTACACCTGAATGATTTTAACATTATGTTGCAATAAAGCTTGATTTCGTTTTATTTGCTGATGGTGAAGAGTCTTCTTTTCACATGTTTTTTGATTTCTACCTGAGGATCGGCTTGGAGTTACCTAGCTCCATGAGTTGGGGAGGATTCCCCATGGCTGACGTCTATATACTGTTTGTGGATGGCAGTGAGGTCATAATTTCTTTATTCTGTTATCTTTTCTTAGGTTTGGATGACCATGTATCCTTTGATCTCAATATGTCCATGCAATACATTGTTTTGCATCTCAGACTGTCTTTGGCTTATCCACAATATTAAAAGAAGCTATCAAAATCAGAAGATCTCTTAAGAACAGTCAACAGAGTCATAACAGCTTCAATATTACAAGTGAACAAATACTAAGGTGTTCACGTAATCCAATACCCTGCGCCAAGATGTAACCAATTGGATCTATTCAGACTAGTGATGCTCACTGTGATTGGCCAAGCAACCTTTTTGGCAAAAATCGCCAAAAAACTGGCTTTTCCATAATACATGTTGAACCACGATGGTGATGCCTCTTCGATGAGTGTGGCTCTTTGGTTAGCATTGTTGCTTTGCAGTTCTAGAGTCCTAGGTTCAAATCTCATCAAGGATAACATCTTCATGGACTTTGAAATAATGACTTTTTTTAGTAGGCGGAGATTTAAAATCCCCTGCTGCTGAAAGGGCTGCGTCTGATTGGCTGAGCGCTCAGCCAATCACAGGCAGCGCTCACCCATTCATTGAATGACAGCTGAACGCTGCCTGTGATTGCTCACAGCACTCAGCCAATCACAGGCAGTGTTCCGCCATTCATTGAAAGCAATGCTGCACAGACCTGCATTCACGCGTGTTTGTGCACATACGTGGGTGCGCCGATTTTGTCCACACCTATGTACGCACCAGCACACGCTCGTGTGAATGCACCCTAACTCAATATTTTATTTTCATCACTTTGTAATAGTCTTTTGCACTGCGTGTGGCTGTTTATGATGTGTTGCCATTTATATGATTTGAAGCAAAGTTACTTTATAATAAAAGCAGCCAAATGCCACAGTGTTTTTGTGGAGTCAAAGTCCATTGTAATACTTTCCAGTTTGCCTGCATAACACTTCCTTCTGTACAGAAGCAATTCAGCAGCACAATTTCTTGAAGTTTCCTTGGAGCCCTATATATGACTCATATTGATGGGAATAAAAGCAGCAACACATAACTGAGGTCACCGGGACTCTGCGATGCCTTTTGTGGTTTTCTGTCTTTCTATAGTCACTTTCTTATTGCAATGCTACTCGAGATTTTATTTGTAGGGAAAATCAAGAGTGATGTATTAGGTCACTACTGGGAAACTTGTAGTTTTAGGAACAGCAAACAGCTCAGGGCTCTTCTGCTTTTCACTATATGAACTAAATACTTCCAGTAATTCATATCTGTATTATATCACACAATCATCCGAATTATAGGAAAAAATATTTTATGACCCCAACTAACAATGAATTAAAATGTCCCATAAATTGTAACAGAACTAGAATGATCATTTATCACTGTACAGTATTGCTATGAATGAGCAGTAGCGTGGCACAGTAAAATATATGGCCCCTTGTTTGCGTTTGATTTTGATCAGATTTGCATGGTGTATATACAATAAACCGCTGAGTAGCATTGCTCTTAAGTAAAGCTGTTTTCAACTAAAGTCGATATGTCAGGGCAGCGGCGGTCCCTCAAATAAAGTTGCATTCCTCAGATAAGGGTGCCGACCGCTCCATGACCCCGGGCGCCGCTCAGTGAGGCAGCACACAGCTGATGCCGGTCACTTCCAGCTTCTCCTGCATCAGCGCGCGTCTACTCCTTTCCCTCCCCTCTCCATAGTGCACAGTGCCGGCTGAACGTTGCTGTGTCTGCCTGCCTCCTGACACAGTACAGCAGCTGAATCCCCAAAGTGCCGGCTGAACGCTGCCTGCCTCCTGAATCCCCACTGTACTGCAAAATGTAAGTACCGTACAGATGAGTACAGTACAGTAAAGAAACGTTTGCAAATAAATACTGCAGTCCTATGTCAAAGCACAGATAACACAGTGATATGTACGGCTAATGATGTACCTGCAGTCCTATGTCAAAGCACAGATAACACAGTGATAAGTAGTGCTATAATGATGTCCCTGTAGTCCTATGTCAAAGCACTCTATGCTAAATGTCTAAAAACCTGTTAAATGTTAATTTATTCTTTACAGTTGTGTTTTATATTCATTCAGTATTGTTATTGTTTTTGGTATTAAAGACCAGAGTTATTCTCTATTAAATGGGGTTTGGTGTGTTTTTTTAAATGTCTAGAACCAATTAATTGGATTTACATTAATTCCTATGGAAATAATGTCCTCAACTAACATTGATTTCTACTAAAGTCCATTGCTTCAGGACGGATTAATGACGTTAGTTAAGGTTCTACTGTATTCATATGGATTTCTTTATCCTAGTGTCCAAAAACTTTACTAGATTAATTGGCTTCATATGAAATTGACCCTACTGGATACACATATAGTTGTTTGTACAGCTACTACAGAGCCTAAGGAGAACGAGAATCCCAGTTAAAGGGGTTGTCTGCCCTCTTTTCAACTCATGATCTATCCTCTGGACAGGTCTTCAGTAGTTGATGGACAGCGGTCGACCGCTCGGGGCCCCATTCATCAGCTGATCATCCAATACAGCAGGCTGGATGTCATCAGAAGAGGAAGTTGCAGCTCCTGCTTCACTCTCATTGAAATCAATGGGATTGCCGCATTACTATTCCACTTCCTGCTTTGCTTCTTGTCAGGACTGGATGTGATGTCTTTACCATGAGAGAAGCAGGAAATTCATTAGTAGCACAATGTTCCCATTGATTTCAATGGGAGTGAAGCTGGCGCTCTGACTTCATCTTCTGACAACTGATGGCAATTTCCACCTTGCTACATTGGACAGCAGGCTGGATGATCAGCTAATGGACAGGGGTCCTGAATGGTGGACCCCCATCCATAAACTACTGATGACCTACCCAAAGGATAGATTATCAGTTGAGAATAGGGCAGACAACCCCTTTAAGGTTTATTTCATTATTTTGCATAGACAGTGTGAATCTATGCATATCTATCTATAATCTTCTAACAATGAAGGGGATAATGGACAAATGCTATCACTTTACCCCCTGCTTGCAACTTACCATGCAGTACATTCCTTGTTTTATCATTAACATATTATTGGCAAAGTTATCCAGTCCCTGTCATACATTATTATGCTTAAAGGGGTTTTCTGAAAGTAAAAATAAAATTCTAGGCATGGAATAAACCAAAATGAAAAAAATGTATCAAAACTCACATCTTAGATGTCCTCTCTGGTCCCCTTCAGCTGCAGCCCTGGTCCTGGAAGAAGCTGTAGAGGTCATGTACTCTTCATTGTACATGTGACTGTTCAGCCAATCACTGGCTTCAGTGGTCACATGCCATTCACTGCTGTTTCAATTGCTGCCTTTGATTAGATATGCAGTTTATTGTTGCAGTTGGTCACATAGTCTAACTGATTGCAGGCATTTCAGTGCATTCCACTAAGGATTCTCATGCACTCCCAGTGTTCATGACTCTGATCATCATTCATGTGACCTCCGCTGGCTGCGTCCGTGGAGCCCTGGCCGGACGTCATCACCTCTTATGTCGAATGACTCACAAATGTTTCCAGTTGCTGGAACACACACTTATCACAATAAATAGATGCAAGTTTTATTCTTCTATATATACAACATGGTCTCACTGTTATATGTCTAGGCTATATGTTCTTGAGAAAGGAGGGCAGAGAAACCTGCAAAACGCGTTGCTCTGATCTTGTGATACCTGTTTATAAGTTCCAATTTGGACATATTTGAGCCACTTGTAATGCCTTCTGTGTTTTCTGTTGTAAGTGATCTAGATAATAAAGAGTGTGATAGTGTTGCCACTATATACCCTCCCTGAAGAGAATGCATTACGTACCATTATATATAATTGAGTCCATTGATTCCAGACTCCTGAGCGCTGCTACCATATTCCACTGCGGTAGCCAGTTATTGGCAGATTCTTTTGGGACTAGAGTGGCAGGAACTGGGGCTCTTGCATTAGACTGAGAGGGCATCTCACCGGTTAGTATAGCTTTTTTTATTTTAGCCCATTCTATGCCTAGAAATTGTAATGCTTTTGTTTTAAAGGGAATGCATCACCTATATTTTTTTACTCATTAAAACCAGATAAGATAAGGTCTCCTGGTGCAAGTACCGAGTCGTGACTGACCCCTAGGGTGACATCACAATGTGACGTTTTCTTGGCAGACTGTTTTGCCATTGCCTTTCCAGTCATCTTTACTTCCCCCCCAGCAAGCTGGGTACTAATTCTACCAACCTCAGAAGGATTGAAAGCTGAGTCCACCTTGAGCAGACTACCGGAATCACGCGAGGATTGAACCTGCAACCTTCAGGTCATGAGCGAGAGCTCAGGCCTGCATAGTGCTGCCTTAACACTCTGCACCACATGAGACTCATAAAACCAGATAGTGAACCATATACCATTTTTCAAATGTATCATCCTCTGACTAGATTTTTTATTCTATTTTCTATTAACATTTTCTGGCTATGAGGGAGGCCATCTTACCTGAACTGCTGTTAACAGCATTTAAAGTTATGCTTTACAGCAGCCTCATGAGACATTCACACATTGGACAGGAGAGGACTCATTGACTTCCATGAGAAGGCTGTGGGCATGTTCTGTGACCTGTACAGAGATTGTTGTGCTGGGAGAAGGAGTAGAAGGAGTAAATGAGTTATGACCATTACCTATCGTGAATGGTGGATCCCATATTATCTATATATAGGTGTAACTTGTCGCTGTAAGGATCCTTTCACATGGGCCGATCGTCAGATGCTTAAGTGCTCAACAGTTGTCCCAGCAATTATTGCTCACTTAATCTCTGGCAATGTGCCAGAGATCTCTTCTGGCCGCCCTCCTCCATTCACAGTGAACACGTTGATCATTGGTTGATTTTTCTGCTTCTACAAACTGAATGACGAACAATAAGGGAGTAAATTATTGTTTGTTGTTCAGTTGCTGACAGCATTTACACTACACGATTATCATTCAGGTTCGCATGATCCTGGGAGAACCTCCTTGGTAATCATTCAGTGTAAAACCGCCCTTATCCTGCCTGTGAAGATAATGAGAGGACTCAGAAAGGTTTCTTCTACAGAACAGGAAGTCTCAGCTGATTATTAAGTTAGTGGTCAATAGGAAATTCCTATATTGGGACATTGAAAATTAAAAATGGAATCATCAAAAACTCTAAAAACATTTCTTTAGCATACGCTTGATTTCTTCAACAGATTATTTTCTGATGACACGTTCCCTTTAAGAGATGGAACCATTTGTACAGTTATGTATGTTCCTACCAAAATGTGATTTAAACCTGTGAAATCTAGAGGCTGCAGGTAAAGCAACAAGTCTTGAGGTCAATCATTTGTGGGGGTTCTGTACTTTATGTTGAAATAAACATTGGGGCGCATTTACTTATACCGCCATATCATGTAACAAATGTATTTAGAGGCACAAACCGTCGTATCTGTTAGCACCTCAAATATTTATAGTTCCTTATCCATAGAGTGGATTCTGAGGACCTGCGGCATACACTGGAACATACTATATGGGTAAACATATACGGATCCCAGTAGGTCCAGAATACCTTTGGGAGATCGGGTAACAACAGACTTCTTTTTTTTCACAGTGGCCCCAGCGACTCTGACCTAAAAAGATGTTCTTGGTTATTGTTTGCTCTGTGGGATAAACATGGGATAGCACATCATGTCTACATATAACACGATGACCGCTGTGCAATGGGAAGTATATATGGAAACATTCCACTCTGTTGTAAACTATAACTGCTCCCTCTTTAGATGACATTTTTGTGCAGCAAGAGTCCCAAGTGACGCCTGCTACATCTTCATAGCAGACAGCCATTACAGGGTTCAGATAATCAAAGCGTGTGCTAACTAAACACGTCATTGTCAGTTACATGGATATTGAGATATTGACTGATTTCTAGAAACTTTGATTCACCTGTACACTCATTGTATTATGTATGAGGCTGTAAATGTTTAATACCTTGTTTAAACTAGCCTTGTAGATATATTTGACACCCACCAGCATGTATCGCTATCTATTTCATATACTGTCTGTCTAGCTATCCTCTATCTATCTATTTTTCTATATCATATCTATCTCATATCTATTTCTCTCATATCTATCTATCTATCTCCTATCTATCTATCTCATATCTATCTATCTATCTATCTATCTTCTATCTATCTCATATCTATCTATCTATCTCCTATCTCATATCTATCTATCTATCTATCTATCTATCTATCTATCTATCTATCTATCTATCAATTAATCCATCTATCTATCTCATATCTATATATTAATTTATCTAGTTCTGATATCTACCTATCTATCTCATATCTATCTACCTGTCTCATATCTATCTATCTATCTACCTGTCTCATATCTATCTATCTATCTATCTATCTATCTATCTATCTATCTATCTATCTCCTATCTATCTATCTCATATCTATCTATCCATCCATCCCATATCTATCTGGTTCTGATATCTATCTATCTATCTATCTATCTATCTATCTATCTATCTATCTATCTATCTATCTATCTATCTCATATCCATCTATCTATCCCATATCTATCTATCTATCTATCTATCTATCTACCTGTCTCATATCTATCTATCTATATCTCATATCTATCTATCTATCTATATATCTCATATCCATCTATCTCCTATCTATCTATCTATCTCCTATCTATCTCATATCTATCTATCCATCCATCCCATATCTATCTGGTTCTGATATCTATCTATCTATCTATCTATCTATCTATCTCATATCCATCTATCTATCCCATATCTATCTATCTATCTATCTATCTATCTATCTCCTATCTATCTATCTCCTATCTATCTATCTATCTATCTATCTATCTATCTATCTATCTATCTATCTATCTATCTATCTCATATCTATCTATCCATCCATCCCATATCTATCTGGTTCTGATATCTATCTATCTATCTATCTATCTATCTATCTATCTATCTATCTATCTATCTATCTATCTATGATAAATAAAAATGTTTATATATACATCTAATTATCTATCCATCAATTTATCTAAAATCAATCAATCTATCTATCTATCCAATATCTAGCTATCTTGGTTATATATATATATAGTTGTCTATTTATCAATCTAGTTGTCTATTAACCCATCTATCCATCTAATATGTAGGTTTCTTATATCTATCTAGCAATTCATCTATATGCTATCTATCTAATATTTGTTCATATATATATATATACGTCTATTTATCCATCTAATTATCAATTATCAATTAACCTATCTTTTCATCTAATATCTATGTTTCTCATATCTATCTATCTTTTTAAATATTGCAATATAACATGTGTTGCCGATAGTATCTATGATTATAATAGCCAATAAAGCCTTTTGACCTCCTGTGAGCGCAGTACAGTCATATTATTAATTACTACTGAAGCTCTAAAGGGTTTTTAATATTTAGTGCAATGTTCCTTTAAAATATTCTACAGTGACTTCAAACTGACAAACAATTTGGCTGTATAAATAAATGGTTATCTTTGAAAGATGAGCGCAAAGGAGCAGTACAGTGAGAAATGAGAGAGGAGTATAGCCAGGCACTAATACCCTCTATGTGGGAATATTCATGGCATTTTTTTTTTTGTTGGGGGGGGGGAGGGATGAAATTTATAGTCAAACTGTGCAGAGTTCTAGCATTTCTCAATTTACATTTTCAAGCTACGAGCAAAGTCTAAATATGTTTGACAAAATAAAATGTGTGACTTTTGTATGCAGAATTTTTTTAATGCTTTTATACATTTGTGCTGAAAAGGTTGTATAAACCCAAGCATGGGTGTGTTTTTAATAAACCTGTATAAAGTTATCATTTATTCTAAAGATGAGCGAAAATTACATTTTTTTTTTTTATTTCAAAAATGTCCATTTTATATATAAATAATGTAAATATAATAATGCAAATAAAAAAATTACAACTAAATATAATTATTCTAAATACAATAATATACATATATAATAATTGTACTCATTATAATAGTAATGTAAGCATAATATTTAATGTAAATGTAACAATCACCACGAAAACACTAAAATATGGTATAAATGGACTCTAAAAATATATTCATTAGTAATACTATCAAAATTCCTATTAATGATTACCTAAAATAATTTTTTACACTTTTTTTTTTAGACTTTGTTCAGAATTTTTTTTACACCGTTAGTTTTATTGAAATAAATGCAAACTCAGCAATAAAAACAGATATGGAGAATATATTTTTACTGGATTTAATGTAGACTGTCAGAAGGATCACAAATTTCTTTATGCATTCAAGCACTTGGAAATTATTAATATAAAGCCCGTCTAGGAATCATTAGATTATAAAGAGGCGACGGTGAGCACAATTTCTGAAAAAAAATCATTTACGTTGCACAGCTATTCTTTGAGACATCATTATTGTCAGAGTAGCGAATATACTCACCAGGAGGTTTTAGACACTTGTATTTACATAGGAGGGAAATATCTGGATGCTTTTCTGTCACTGGGTTCTTTCAAAAGAGAAAATCTGCAGGAAGCTCATTTTATTGAAAGAAGGACAAATGAGCAGAAATAAGAATTGGGAGTTATCAGCAGATTTCCTTCAGATTTAGATATAATAAAAACAATAAGACCTCTAAACAAATAAAAGGAATGAAGATTGGTTTTAGATTTTTAATTATTGAAGGCGAATCCCGCTCGTTCTCCACATTATTTAAATTCCATTGTAACTATTTCATATGTAGGTATAGAATTTGTACATGTTTTTATAATTGATACAATTAATATTGTGACATGGTTCAACGGACGCTATTTTTTTTATGAATAGTTAACCTTTTTGGCATCATAAAATATAAGAATGTAAGAAACTAATAGGAAATGAATATCTTTTTATATATATAAATTACATTGAACATAAATTGTTTATTATGTGAATTTATTTTATTATTGGTTTTCTGTATTTATCTCTTAATTGTTTTTTACTTTGAAATAAATTAATTTATCAATGTAACAGATTGTTTCAGGTGATCAAGAAAAACAAAGAAAATATAAATAGCATGTTAAAAATCTATATCTTATCTATCCACATCTATCTGAATATGCATCTATCTAATATCTGTTTATCAATGTATGTATTATGTGCTCTAATTATCTGCTCTGTGTATCTATCTCACATCTATCTATTAATTTATCTATCGCTCTAATTATCTGCTGTCTCTGTGTCTCATCTATCTATCTATTTTTTTCACATCTATCTATCTCATATCTATCTATCTATCTATCTATCTATCTATCTATCTATCTATCTATCTATCTATCTCATATCTATCTATCCATCCATCCCATATCTATCTGGTTCTGATATCTATCTATCTATCTATCTATCTATCTATCTATCTCCTATCTATCTATCTATCTATCTATCTCATATCTATCTATCTCATATCTATCTATCTATCTATCTATCTATCTATCTATCTATCTATCTCCTATCTATCTATCTCCTATCTATCTATCTATCTATCTATCTATCTATCTATCTATCTATCTATTTATCTATCTATCTCATATCTATCTATCTATCTATCTATCTAATATCTATCTATCTATCATCTATTATTCTATTATCAGAGATGGTTGAATAACGCATCCAGCTTTTCCTTTTTTTTTACTAAAACTGGAGTTTTAGTAAAAAACTGCCTAATAAAACTGCCTCTTTTTGTTTTATCATTTGGATGCTAGCTTGAGTTACAGGGGCTTGAACCCGTTCTTTCTTTCTTTCTCATATTCATCTACCTATCTCATATCTATTTTATATCCATCTCATATCTATCTATCTATCTATCTATCTATCACATATCTATCATTATAATTATCTGCTCTCTCTGTACACAATCTATCTATTTCAAATCTATCTATCTCATATCTTTCTCTCTCATATCTATCTATCTCATATCTATCGTTATAATTATCTGCTCTCTCTGTGTATAATCTATTTATCTCAAATCTATCTATCTATCTCATATCTATCTATCTCACATCTATCTATCTATCCATCTATCTCATATCTATCCATCTAACATCTATCTATCTATCTCATATCTATCTATATATCTATCTATCTCTCTATCTATCTCATATCTATCTATCTATCTATCTCATATCTATCTATCTCATATCTATCTATATATCTATCTATCTCTCTATCTATCTCATATCTATCTATCTATCTATCTCATATCTATCTATCTCATATCTATCTATATATCTATCTCTCTATCCATCTCTCTCATATCTGTCTATCTTATATCTATTTAAGCATCTATCTATCTCACATTTATTATTCTATTATCAGAGATGGTTAAATAATGCATCCAGCTTTTTTTTAAACTAAAACTAGAGTTCTACCTCTTTTTGTTTTGTTATCATTTGAATGCTAGCTTGAGTTACAGAGGCTTGCACCCACGCTATCTATCTATCTATCTATCTATCTATCTCATATCTGTCTATCTATCTCATATCTATCTATCTATCTATCTATCTATCTCATATCTGTCTATCTATCTCATATCTATCTATCTATCTATCTATCTATCTATCTATCTATCTATCTGTCTATCTATCTCATATCTGTCTATCTATCTCATATCTATCTATCTATCTCATATCTATCTATCTATCTATCTATCTATCTATCTATCTATCTATCTATCTATATACAATCTGTCTATCTATCTCATATCTATCTATCTATCTATCTATCTCATATCTATCTATCTATCTATCTATCTATCTATCTCATATCTATCTATCTATCTATCTCATATCTATTTATCTATCTCATACCTATCTATCTATCTCATATCTATCTATCTATCTCCTATCTATCTATCTCATATCTATCTATCTCCTATCTATCTATCTCCTATCTATCTATCTATCTATCTATCTATCTATCTATCTATCTATCTCATATCTATCTCATATCTATCTATCTATCTCATATCTATTTATCTATCTCATATCTATCTATCTATCTATCTATCTCATATCTATCTATCTATCTATCTATGTCATATCTATTTATCTATCTATGTATCTATCAAATAGCAGCTGTCATTCCATTTATGAGTCTTTCAATCAGTTGTTTCGTATTACTTGACTCAACAGCAGAGACGTTTTTAAATGCTGATAAAAAAATCTTTACAAAAAAATAAATGTATTTGCATCCCCTAGAAATAAAAGCAGTCCCCTCTCTGCACCTTGTCCGTGGCAGTTGTCATAAATTATCCCAAATAAATAGTTCAAAACCCGAGGAAAACAGTAGAAGCTGATAGCAGCATGCAGCATTCACTCTAAATATCAAAATGAAAGACCTTAACGAACAGACTAATTTTGGTGGTTGGAAAGCGTAGCTGCAATCAAAATGTGTAACAACATCCTTGGTGCACAAACCTTCCTAAGTTACATTCTGTGGACGACAAGGTTATTTTAAAATAAATGTTGACAATTTAGAATTCTGGATGTTTTTCCCATCATGCCTCAGGATGAAACACGGGATACAGTACAGCGTTCCACTTCAAATGATTGTGAAATGAATCATATCTTGACTAAGTTATTGTGTATGGAAGGTGCGCCCCACATTTACTGGCATAAAGCAATACTGCAACTACTGTAAATTGAAGTATTTGAAAAGATTACTGAGTGGTAATGCCGTGTATCATACTAAATCCAATGAAGTAAATCTGATGTCACATGCTAATAAAATAATTCAGAAACTGATACAATTGTGTTGCTTATTTACAACTAGAAGCAGACATAAATATGGAAACAAAGATAATTGCTTGTCTTCTCCATCAGGCATTCAGAATGTCACTTAGCATTCTTACACACTTGCATATATCTATTATTGATTTTTACTGCAGATATCCAGATGTAGCAAACATCAGACATTGAATATGTTATGATAGCAACAATGTATCTGTTCTATTGTACTGCAATGCAGTATATTGAGTTCTCATGATGCACCAGTCATTTGAATGTATTTAACAAATAAAATATGTATATATATATATATACACTCACTCTCAAAACAACTAGAAGAGTTGTTGTTTTACTGCAAAACTCAGCATGCAGTTACATCTCAGACAGATATGCAAATGATTAGCGTTGTGGTGTGATTAGATGAACAGTCTTGACACCTGAGGCCCTAAAAGTGCTTCTACCCTTGGCCTATAAAAAGGTTCTCAAAGGCTACTTTTGTGTAGGGGACCTTTTTTTCTGCTTTCTCCAGTGTTGACCATTAGACACCTCTACAATGCAATCAAAGAGATTTTTCCCAGTTAACAGACTTTGGGAGGGGGCGCATTATTGGAATACGAGAAGTTGGATGGTGGTATCCATTGCCTGCCACCTGGGTCGTTCTGACTAGACTGTTAGGAGGTGTTGGGACCAGTAGATGTGTGAGAGCACACATACAAGGTGACTGGGCTAAGGACAACCTCGGCAGACCACAAGTAGAGAGGATCATCTGATTGTCCAACAGGCAAGAGCAGCTCCAACTGTTTTGTTGTCCGCCATCTATAGACAGGTGACACCATTGTTGCAGACCTTATGTCTGTCAGAACCATTTCAGACACTTGGCTGAAGGTCCTTTGGGTTCCTAGTGCCCATTACATGTACTGTCCCGATCATCTTCAATCCTACCTTTGCTGTGGGGTGGTGTACTGCCCCCCTGCTGGTGTGATGGTCTGGGGGGCCATCACATATGACAGTCAATCATTTCTACTAGCGGTACAAGGGACAATGACAGCTCAGTGATATGTTCAGGACATCCTGCAGCCACATGTGTTCCTCTTATGGCAGGACTTCCAAGAGGCATTTTCCAGCAGGATAATGCTCGGCTGCACACACAAGGGTGTTACAGGAAGCCTCCACAATATTGCCACACCTCCATAGCTGCCCGCTTGCCACATTTGTCACCAATAGAACATGTATGGGACCATCTGATACACCAACTTCTACAGCCTATGAGTTTGCAGGATCTAGAGGCTCGGTTACAGACAATGTGGATTGATATGCCGCAGGATACCTTATGGAACCTGTATGCCTCTTGGAATAATATCTTGCAACCGAGCTAGAGGCGGTACAGCAGAGTAATAGAGCCTCTATGCAAGGGTTCAGCTTTCCATGATGAATTCTCCTTTTGCTCTGATCCTATAATCACTTATATCAACGTTACAATCACACATAGGAAGTTTCATTCGATTTTGACAACTTCTGCTAGGGGAGGGAATTCTTTTGTACAATGAGCGATACAGTTGTATGAAAGAATAGGACAGCTTGAACTGATCAATTCAAATTCTATGCCCCAGACAGAAAACACAAATGTCACTTGCTTTATTAATATGCAGATGTACAGATAAAGCAAAGATTAAGATGACAATAACCCGATGCTGTAACTAACAATGCTGTAAATTAAAGGAGATGTCCCGAGGCAGCAAGTGGGTCTATACACTTCTGTATGGCCATAATAATGCACTTTGTAATGTACATTGTGCATTAATTATGAGCCATACAGAAGTTATAAAAAGTTTTATACTTACCTGCTCCGTTGCTGGCGTCCTCGTCTCCATGGTGCCGACTAATTTTCGCCCTCCGATGGCCAAATTAGCCGCGCTTGCGCAGTCCGGGTCTTCTCCTCTTCTCTATGGGGCTCCGTGTAGCTCCGTGTAGCTCCGCCCCGTCACGTGCCGATTCCAGCCAATCAGGAGGCTGGAATCGGCAATGGACCGCACAGAAGCCCTGCGGTCCATGAAGACAGAGGATCCCGGCGGCCATCTTCAGCAGGTGAGTATGAAGACGCCGGACCGCCGGGATTCAGGTAAGCGCTGAGCGGGTGGTTTTTTTAACCCCTGCATCGGGGTTGTCTCGCGCCGAACGGGGGGGGGGTTTAAAAAAAAAAAAAACCCGTTTCGGCGCGGGACATCTCATTTAACTTATTAGGAACTGGCAATCAGGTTAACAATTGCTACATTTGTAGCAGAAAAACAGCAACATTTCAGTCACAGTTCAAGTCGCATCAGATTGGTGCAGGTTCTCGCTCCTGACTTTTTTGGGGGGTAAAGAATCACATCACCAGGGAACATGCAGTCATTCATTTACACTCATTCATATTAGTGAGAGCTGCCTGGACCTCTAGCCTACAATTAAGTTCTGTACAGTTGTATTGACAAAGGCAGTTGACTACGCTGTTCAGTACAGTTGAGACAAAGGTTTACTGACATATATATCAACCAAATATATTCCAGAAGGATAATGAATCCTTAGACAAGTTAGATATACTATATATGCTGAACGTAATGACAGCATGTGATGTGAATATGGCCTGAGCTGTGTCTACCATAAGAAATGTGGCCTTATGAAAAATAGGATCAACTAATGATATGCCTACATTTACGGATCCAATAAGTATTGATCTGGGCATAATGCATCCGGAACTGGATCACTTTTTACAGATGTAGCAGGGGCGACCTCATTGTTTTGGACTACATTATTTGTGCATGGTGATTATTCTCTTAAAGAGTAACTGCACTTTTTGCAAAGTTTTGACTTGTGAGAGCGAAATGTCAAAAGTTTGATCAGTGGGGGTTCTGCTGTGACCCCCACTGATCGCTGGAACCCAAGCACTGTACCCATTCAGCTGCCTGTCAGCTCCTCTTGGCACTGAAGACGGATGCATAGAGGTCTATTGAAGAGAGCCAAAGGGGCACAGCACTCGGTGAGCGCTGCAGCCTGCTCATTTCAGCAATCAGCAAAGGTGTCAGCAGTGGGACCCCCACTGATCAAAACTTTTGACATGTCGCTCTGACCTGTCAAAAGTTAATAAAAAATGCAGTTACTCTTTAGTTAAAAAGTAATTATAAATACTGACAGTTGGAGGAATTCTTATAATCTAATAAAAAAAAGAGAGAGAGAAGAGAGCTCGGCACCCGGCGGGTCAAATACAAAAATGCTCAGGTCTCCAATGGGGTTCGTTACTCGAATAGAGCTTTCGAATATTACGTAAAGATCGACTCGACTAACGAGCACCCGAGCATTTTGGTACTCGCTCATCTCTACTCCCCACCCATCTTAGTTTACATTGCTGTAGCAGTGACATACCTGTATAGTCATGTGAAAGCTGCAGCCAATCTGATCCCATCTGCCCACTCCAAAATGGAATGTCACCAGTGATGTCCTGTATGCATAACTAGAAATATCACTAGAGATGAGCGAACGTACTCGGTTCGGGTGTTTTTGGACCCGAGCACCGCTTTTTCCGAGTATCTGACTACTCGGGCGAAAAGATTCAGGGGGCGCTGGGGGTGCGCGGGGGGTTGCAGAGGGGAGTGGGGGGGGGGGAGAGAGAGCTCCCCCCTGTTACCCACTGCTACTCCCCGCTCCACCACGCCACCCCCCGGCGTCCCCCGAATCTTTTCGTCAGAGTAGTCAGTTACTCGGAAAAAGTGGTGCTCGGGTCCAAAAACACCCAAACCGAGTACGTTCGCTCATCTCTAAATATCACCTATTTCCCCATGGACACCACTGGGCCAGAAGAATTGGTGATGTCACAAATCATGTGACCGGCAAAAAGAGTGCCAAACAGGCGCAGTTTGCCAAAGCACCTTATTTATAAAATATATTATTATAGCAAGTGAGGGGGTAATATAAAAAAACAGTGACAATATCTTCAACGTCTTCATGTTGACCTAATAAAATCCTATGTAACACATCCTGATACATATCATGAAGAAAAGTGTCCAATGACAAACTCCGCTGTGCTTCAGCTCTACTTTCCTGGGCAATAACATCTTCTTCAATTGAAGCTGATATTTATACTTCAGTTGCAATTACTGGAGATACTATGTAACAGCTGTGAAACAATAAAGTCATGGCGGTAGTTGGATATTAGAGAAGACCTAATGTTTTTACTCTTCCATAATGTCTTCCTTCGCCCACTAGATGCATCTACGCTTCATCAATTACCTTTCTATCCTATATAAATGCCGCTAACGATAAAAGTAACAGTTTCTTAAGTGCACTGCAAAATAGGTTCAACTTTGCTGCTAGAGAAGACCTCGCCAGACTGTTTTTTTATTTCCTCCGTTTTAAATGTGTGACATCTGCACCCTGCAATGAAAGGTCTCTGTGATAAGTAAACCTTTATTGGAAGCCTTTTAGCTTTATTAGTGCCAAGGTGTATAGAATTTGAGGGTATGAAAAATCATTAGCGGCACACAGCTATTTCTAAAGCATCACTATTGTCAGAATACAGAGTTTTCTCCCCAGGAGGTTCTAGAGAAAATTATTTACATAGATGCCATTATCCAAATGATTTTCTGTCAGTTGAGTCTTCAAAAGAAGAACTTGCAACACTAGATCTGAATGCATGCATTAAGTGAAGGATGATTGGTAAATAGGAGGGCAGGGTTGTTAGTGATTCTCTGAGAACAATCAGTAGAATGGCAGTAATGAGAGAGTTACATTCTACCGGATAGGTACCATACAATTGCTTGATGGTTCCTTTTTGGTTAAATTACCTGTATATTGGTTTTCTTTTATTTTGGAAACATTTTAGCGACATTATCAAAGATATGTCTTTGTTATAAAAAATGTGGCATTGTGCTATTGTCATAAGACGGTGACACCTTTAACGAGGGCATCTATAATTCATGGGTGTTGTCCTTAAAAAAGTGGCGGGGCTGTAATATGTAAAGAGGTAGCAGAGCTGTGCAGGTGGCTGCTGTATGTGTGGGTATGGTCATGCCAATAAAGGGTCTGCAAATGGTGACTGTGCAAAAAAAACAAAACTGCAGGTTATTTGTATACAAAACTATAATACTACAAGCAGTATTGTACATTTATGTAACAAAGACAACTTTTGGAGTACATATGTTACTTTTCAGTGAAAATCAGTTCTGTGGGTCTGGAAGCTGTAGCCATAGAAGACCTGCCTTCAAATGGTTTACCCTGTCATAAAAACTAATCTACTGAGCTCTGGGATATTTTCATTTATTTATTTTATTTTGGAAGCACATTTGAAATATTTCTCATGTTTCAGAGCAATTTGGGACTTTCACACAATCGGATTTGAATTTGTGGATTCCGTGATCGGCATTCACGTGGACTTTCCATGGTAAAACGTGGGCATTGAACGGCATGCATTTTCAAAGTTTCCTCCGTAGTCGCCGATACGAACTGCATATTCCCCAAGCAGAAAAAAAATCGTAGCATGCTTTATTTTACCGAGTAATCTACCCAGACGGCATCCATTGATGTCAATGGAGTCGTCCAAGCCATATGCAACTAAGATGTATGGGCTGCGGCTAGCCACGTCATAACTAAGCTACGGCGCGGGAAATACTAACAAACAAAAAAATTCCTGTACTGTGCATGACCAACGGCGAGCCTCCGTGGTCATCCGCAGTAAAGTTAAGTGAGGTACACAGGGTCACCGGCCGGGTTCCCAGACGGAATCTGCTGTGGGTCTCCCGCATGTGGAATCCAACCCGCTTGTGTGAGCCTGGCCTTACTAATTAAATATTAGTAACAGCCTGTTTCAGGCGTTTCACCCCTTTGGGTGACATGTCCCCAGCAGAATGCAGAACATACATTTACATCGCTGCTGCACAGAGACCAGCAAGCAGTAACGTAGGTTTACTGTCAGTGGTCACGAATGGGTTAATCAGAACTCAGATTAGACCCCAAAATTTATCAATCCTGAGGTCACACCTTAAAGTTAATCAGACCTCAGACAAGACTCCAAAGTGTAGACTCTTAACTCACTTCAGATCTCAGACCAGAAACTGAAATTAATTTAGACCCCAGAACAGAGACCTAAATTATTTCAGACCACATATCAGAACCGAAAATTAATTCAGACTCCAGACCTCTTCTGCTCCAGGCGCCATTTACACCACACTTAGTTCTGGAACCAGCCGATGTCAGCACATTGTGTACAGCGGCAATTATTACACCTTGACATTGGACAATGTCAGGACTCAATGTGGCAGAAACAAAACCATTGTTTTCAACTTTATCTGGAACTTCAAAACACAGGTGTAGTTAAAGGTAGTGCCTGCCCAGGAACACCAGTGTCCATAGTGCATTTTTTAAAGTACCCTTTT
Source organism: Eleutherodactylus coqui (assembly GCF_035609145.1). NCBI lineage: Eukaryota > Metazoa > Chordata > Amphibia > Anura > Eleutherodactylidae > Eleutherodactylus > Eleutherodactylus coqui. The sequence continues at coordinate 128,173,052 of NC_089846.1, forward strand.
ACCATGACACACTATGTCCTGATGCTGGACTTAGGGTGCAGCACCAGGTGGCAGGGTTTGCTCGTACATAGCAGGCCCATTTTATTCAGTCTATGTACCACCACACCCTGCCACCTAGTTCTGCACCCTAAGTCCTGATGCCAGTCAGCATCAGGACATAGTGTGTACCATCACCCATTACCATATGTCCCCATTCTGGATAGTGTCAGAACCCAATACAGCATGTGACTCTTAGAATAGAAGGGGCTCAGAGAGCAATGAGTTGTTTCAGCAGCACTCACCAATCCCAGGGCCAATCTTTGTCCGAGCCACTGCCATTGTGTTCAGGATCTGGATATAGGTGAAAGTGGTGCTTGCTGCTCACTCAGATATACCTCTATCCAGGGCTCAGAAGACCTGTTTTAAAAGCACACTGTGAGCCAAAATAAGGTGCCAGGACATTCTGGCACCACAACACCATTGCAGTAAGTCTTGCTAAATTGGTCGGCCAATTGATAGTTCTCCAGGATTCCTGCTAGTCAGCAGCTCTCCTCAAGTCAACATCAAATTATAAAGATATGGTATGGCCTGGTGGGAAATAAGACACCTTGAACTCCACTTCTGGAATCCTCTATTTATTCTTCACTGGCGCCCGGAGTCGATCCAATGCCATTGTTGGGCGCCAAAATGTGCAAGAATCAATAATTGCTATACAATATGCTTTTTGGAATCCAAATTTTTAGTTAGAGGTAATCTGAGCTCAGGAGATTATTTCTCACCACAACAACACTTAGCATGATCAATGTAATCTGTTTATTGATTGACAGGCAACAGTTTTTATAGGGGCAAATGCTTCAATTGCAATAATTCAAATCTATTATAATTCATTTATTACCATTGGTAAAAAGAAACTAACAGAATAGGAATATGCAAGATAAGGAATTTAACATCTAAATTGCTGAAGGAAAATCAGTGCAGGCGCAGTAGAATCCTACATGATTAACATCTCCAAACACAAAAGTAATTTAATTATAAACAATACGTTGTTTAGACAGAGACAGGAGAACAGGGGGCAATGACATTCAATCTAGGGCCTTGGAATGTTCTAATCATTGAGGTCCCTTCTTATTCTTCAATACATTTTAGCAAATCTGGTTAAAGGAAAAGTACAAAGCATTGACACAGACTACATCATACAAAATGGAAGGAGCATACTATAAGATATACAAGAGAAGATGGAGTCATATTCATTTCACTAACACCAGGCAACTGCACCAATTCTATGAATAGTGAATTTCACTCTCCAGGATATAATTTGCGAAGTACTTGTGGTGGTGGCAGCAATCAGCAATGAGTTCACCTAGGTTGGTTGTAATGTCCTCCCCAACTCAATAATGGCTCCTGGCTTAACACTCTTGCACCTCAACCACCGCTTTCTGCCTCTCTCTTAGACTGTCACTCTCTTAGGGTTTCTTTTACTATGCCCTCTAAATTTGCAGTCTGTCTCTGCCACAACTACGTTCTACTGTGTCTCAGGATGGGACTGGTATGTAGCTCTCTTGGGGCATGTGCGCAGTGTCTCTGGTGTCTCCATTGCTCTCGCATTCACCCCTTACTGTGATGTTCCTATACTAACTACCATATAATGCTTACCCCAATGCAGTGGTGTCAAATGTACCTATATTTTACATATCCAATAAAATGTACTGATGGAATTTACAATGACTTTTAAATTTGTATGGGTGCTATTATGGCAGTAATTAAAGTTTGTCTCACAAAGAGAATTCAGCCGATAACGGCGGCACTGATTGTCACTCCACCGCTTGGGGACCGGCCACCTGTCCTCTCCTTGCCTTTCCCTGTCAGGTGAGCTGGCTAATCCCCAACCACAAACAGAAGAGTGAAAAACTCAATGCCGCCGCTATTGTATCACTATAATGACTGAAACTATTTACCATCATGGCAAAACAAATAAACAAGTTGCCGGCAGCACAATCCTGACTGCTAGTTTCAGCGAGGCAACTTGATGCGCAGTCACAAAGGAGCCAGAATCACCCGATCAAATCTTGAAGCAAAAATGGGGATGTGGGAATCTGAATGATTTATCAGCTGCTGTAACAGGGCCCTAAAATATCAGCTCCCAGCAGGAGCAGACAATCTATAACAATGTCCTATAGAAGAATGAGCTCCCAAGTATAAATACGTATGGACATCTACTCATGCAGCTACCAATCATGAGAGGGTGGATGCTTAATATTATAATGGCCCACCAATAATGCTTCGATAAGATGCAAGTCACACAGTTATATGTAGTGGATTATGCTGGCTAGCAGTCTGTTGGCCTAGGCAGCCTGCCCAACCTCCTCAAAATAAACCCCACAAGTACTGACACCCCATTCTCTCCCAACTTTATACGGCCAGATTGCAAATTGTGGGGGGAAAAAAAAACCTTTTGGTCAATATTTTGGTCAAAATGTGCAAGTTCCATGTTTTATGGTGCCCATGGTGATGATTATTATTCATTCAGTCGCATCCGACCCTCGGTCATTCCATGGATCAATGTTCTCCACGCATTTCTGTCTTTCATAGCTTTTTTCAATTCCGCAATTGACAGGTTCATGGTGGCATTGATTGTATCTAGCCATCTTGTTCTTTGTGATCCTGATCTTCTCTTTCCACTGACCTTGCCAAGCATCAGTACTGTTTCCAGTGAGTTGGTGCCCATACACATTAGATTAACCCTTTCCAATCCACTGTCTGACGTCTAAAGACATTCTGATAGAAGGCTGTACATCTCCGATGTTGGAAGTCGTCCGGCAGGGTATTCTTACTGTAGATTACTGGCCGCTCTATTGTCAGGGGCCTCTCCAGCATGTCCCATACCGCAGTACTGACTCTAGCCAGCAGATGGTGCCAACCTTTAAGGGCAGAAAGAGAAAGCCCCCTAGGAAACCCTGAATCCAAAATTGGATTGCAAAGGGTTAACATAAGCCAAACACCAGCCAATCATTCAATTGTATTAGCTGTTTGGCTGATGATTGTTCTCTAGATGTTCTGGAAAAAAAGAATCAGGTGTCTTGCATTTAACATGTCTGATCTTTTTGTTCTCAAGGGAGAAGAGCTAATGCTAGAGGTATCTAGCAGAAGCCTAGGGAGCAATTAATAATTGGAATGACTAAACGAGCAAACAATTACTGAGTAATTTACTTTTAAACAACATACGATTATACACACAGGTAATCCTTCACATTATAACTCATTAGTCTGTTTCTCAGGGGAGTTTGGAAATGCATTGGAATGGTCTATGAATAACAGAATGATTGTTTTTGGATAAAACAACTGGTAAACAATAAGTGATGACTTTTATGCCTTCAAAAAGGCCCTTTTACATGGAACGATTATCGATTAAATCATCATTAAATCATGCAAAAATGAACGATAATCGTTCCGTGTAAACATGGGCCAACGATGAATGATACTTTGTCCCTTTATCACATGTCATTCATTTTATGAATGCATATGTATTTTTTAGCATTTGCCAGTTGTTTTGTGTAAAAGTCAATCATTCTGTCATTCGCAGAACATTTCCAGGCATTTCCAGACTATCCTGACAGACCAACGATGGACTGAACAAGCTGTGACGAAAAAAGGGCAAAAAATGAAACTGATCATCTGTGCAGCTAAACGGATGCCACTTGAAAACAAATAATTCGGTCATCATTCGCTACATCCAACAATTAATTTCTGTAAAGAAAACCCTAAAATGAACAAAAAGCAAACAAATTATAGTTCTTTATAAGAGATGAGCGAACGTGCTCGTTTAGAGCAATTACGCGATCGAGCATCGCTTTTTTCGAGTAACTGCCTAATCGGGCGAAAAGATTCGGGGGGGGGGGGGCGGGGGTAAGCAGGGGGTGAGCGGGGGGGAAGAGAGAGAGAGACCTCCCCCCTGCTAACCCCCCCTCTACCCCACCGCCTCCCGCCCCCCGGCGCCCCCTGAATCTTTTCGCCCGAGAAGGCAGTTACTCGAAAAACGCGATGCTCGATCGAGTAATTTCCCTAAACGCGCACGTTCGCTCATCTCTATTCTTTATTAAATGATTGTCTAAGTTTACACTAAACGATTACCATTCATATTCCCATGATTCAAAGATTATTTGAGCAATAATCGTTTGGTGTAAGAGGGCCCTTAGTCCCCTCTCCCTATTGAGAACACTTACATGATTGGCTGCACTGAACATGTGCATGGGTGAGATAAGAAGGAATGCCTATCCATGAAGCAAGTATTTTGCCAATTGAAGGTGAATGGTCACTTTAAAGGGGTTTTCCATGGAAATACTATTAGAGACTTATCATCAGGATAGGTCATCAATAGTTGATTGGCTGGGGTCCGCTGCTTGGGACCCCGACCAATCAGCTGAGCCGGCGCATGCTGTCAGCACTGCAATAACACAGAGGTTGGAGGGAAAGCCTCCCTGCCGACCTCTGTGTGGTGGCTGCTGCTTGTAATTGCGGGCATGGCCCCCACTGATTTCACTGCACAAGGGTCAGAGTTAATTGCTTCCACTCCATACCCTGTGTGTTGTCGGGCAGACAGTGGGTGACCGATCAGCTAATCGTCCGGGATCCTGAGTCGCGAAAAACGCATGCTCTAGAACTCATACACACTCAAAAACTGCCAAAAATGCATTTCTGTTACTTATACTGACCTCCTAAGGCTGAATGTTCACTTCCACTCAGGGATTCCACTGATGAATTTCCGCAGCGGAATCCCTGCTTGCCCGCGGACATGGGGCGAAAAATAGGTTTTCTTACCTCCCCGACTCCCACGCGGAACTCCTCGTCACCGGCCGGATTTTCTTTCTCCAGCACGGCAGATGTGTCCGGATGTGACGGCGATGTGCCGGACGCATGCACAGTGCTTTTTTTTTTTCAAATGTCCGGCTCTCCCGCGGATCCGCGGCACAGTGAAATGACAATTGTGGCTGTGCCGTGGATATGACGGCTTCCATTGACTTTAATGGAAGCCATCCCGGATAATCCGAGGCAAAAATGGAGCATACTGCAGCATGCGACCCCCACGACGAGAGAAAATGGCATCCGCATGCTTTTAAATAGTTTGCGGATGCTAATGCATCCTTATGGGCGGCTCTGACTTACGGATCTCCCGTGCGGCTCACACAAATCAGACCCACAAGTGGACATTGGGCCTAAAAATGCATCAGTATAAAAATAATCCAATTCGTGTGAGCTCATCCACCACACCAAGGGGAATCTTAATGGATGGGTACCTACCCCTCTTGGTACCTAGCTACATACTATCACCGAGCGGCGGACCCTAGTAGATCAACTATTGATGACTTTTCCTTAGGTGAGGTCATCAATAGTATTTCCCTGGAAAACCCCTTTAAATCCTCTGAATAGCAGCTATTCTTTACTGTAGCCCACCCAGCCCTTGCCTACATGCCCACTGTTGATATATCTCATTGCACATGTTTTCCACCATCATCCCTGACTATTTACCCAATACTTAAACTTTATATAGGTTAAAAAATACAATATTCTCGTAACGCTTATTTTCCAATTCTAAGGCTGGTTGCAGACAACCGTTTTTTAAGGGGTTATTCAGACAACCGTATTTGCGTGCATTTTTGCATGCGTGAAATATACGCAGAGAATAAAACCCTCTAATGTCAAAGGGTTCATTCACATGAATGTGCCTTTTGTGCATTGCACAGCATAGTCCCCCATAGAAGTCTATGTAATGTGTGCAAAATTGCACGCAAGTGTTTCATATGCTGCACAATTCCGTGAAAAACAGAACACATCTGGACCTCATTAGGCTAAACAGACTTTCAAATCAGGGCATGGGTGTTTTGTGCGCACATGTGAACAAGCCCTGCATGTACAAAAAGTACAGTACTATGCGCCAATACACACAAATCAACCTCGTGCACTGTGCAAATACTTTGCACTGAGGCGAGCATATTTGTGCATGCGGCCGTCTGAATAAGCACTAACTTTGTATATCGTCCGTGTTTTGCAGACCATTATACAGAGCTAATGTAAATCTACGTATTTATTACATGCCTATTAGAGATGAGCGAGTATACTCGCTAAGGCACATTACTGGAGCGAGTAGTGCCTTAGCCAAGTATCTCCCCGCTCGTCCCTAAAGATTCGGGGACCGGCGGGGGCGGCGGGGGAGAGCGGGGAGGAACGGAGGGGAGATTTCTCTCTCCCTCTCCCCCCCCCCCCCCCCCCCCCGCTCCCTGCTGCAACTCACCTGTCACCTGCGCCGGCCCCCGAATCTTTAGAGACAGGAGCAGAGAGATACTCGGCAAAGGCACTACTCGCTCGAGTAATGTGCCTTAGTGAGTATACTCGCTCATCTCTAATGGCTATATTTTTCACGGTTATGACTTAAAAACATAACATGACCTATTTGTGTCCATTTTTACAAAAATCAAAGTATTTACATTTATTGGAATTTTTTTTTATAAGCAAAACATAAATCATTTTTTACGCAGCAGATGACAGTAAAAGAAGAGGAAAATACAAATCAAATGATGATGAAATACTGATGACATACAGTGCAATGTCATCTGTAACGCATCGCTATTACGGACGTCTTACAATGCGCTTGTCTGAAACCGTCCGAATGATCTATGAACTCCTACAGTGTTCATCCAAAAAGTTTTTTCCAAGTACAAAAGTTGAAAAGTTGGAGACCTCTGTTAATAAAGGAATACCCGCCATTAGCATGTCTGACACCGCTGCACAGCCACAGTATCGGCTAATATACTTATATAGGATACGAATTCTCTCCTTATAAGCCCGGTGGTGTGAAGTCGACACTAAAGTATATATTGTAATCACTGATTCTGTTATTTGGACAAAGATGTTGTTTCCCATCAGATTTATAGAGCTAAACCCTTCCATGAAGCAGTAGATTTCCATTCGTAGTTCTTAATCTGTTATATCCTATTGTATCGCGGAGTCCAAAGCTTCCCCGCTCTTTGTCCTTATTTCTACACAGCCATGTATTTCTGCATTGAGCCCATGAAGCTCCTGACCCTGTTCTTACCATTGCAGCTAATCCAAAGCCTTGTATTCTAAGCTGACCTGGTAGAGAAAGGGTTATACCTCCTACAATGGTATCCGTCACATCTAAGGCTGGGTTGGGACACGTAGCTTTTGGCCCCAGTCAGACCGATATTATGGGATGAGTTGGTCTGAGTTTATCATTTACATATGGAGATATTTGCTAGAAACAATTTCTACATGGAAAAAATAGTTTGCGATTTCAGGGAGATTGATTATTTGTTTGCAAACAACAATTCATGTAGATATTTGTCTGATTTAGTCTGCATGGCAGCCAAAATCTGTAGGTATAACCCTAAGGGCGGCTTCACACGAAGCCGTGTGCGTGTGCCGAACATAGTTGCACACAAAAGTGCGCACCCACGTACATGCACAAACACGCATGAATGCAGATCCGTGCCCATTGCCTTCAATGGGGCTGCGGATGCCAGCAACCCCTGCAGTGATTTTTGGGGAAGGGCTTTAAATATAAGCTTTTCCCTGAAAATCATCACAGTGATCAGTGCCAAGAGGACTCCCTGTGGGGAGTAAAGAATCCCTTGCTACAGCTGTCACAGCTGTGATAGCTGTGGCAGAGGATTTCTTCATCTCCATGGGGAGTAAAGAATCCCCTGCCACAGCTGTCACAGTGCTTGGCCATTCATTGAATTCTATGAATGGCCAGGTGCTGCCTGTAATTGGCTGAGTGCTGTGACCAATCACAGGCAGCACTCAGCTGTCATTCAGTGAATGGCTGAGAGATGCCTGTGATTGGCTGAGCACTCAGCCAATCACATACAGCCCTTTCAGCAGGTGGGGATTTTAAATCCCCACCTGCTTAAAGAGCTTCATACCAGTACAGGGAGAAGAAAGGCTAGACGCGCCTGAACCCGACAGCTGAGGAGAGGTGAGTATAATTTTTAAAAATTTTTAACACATTCTAGGGATGATTTTCAGGGAAGGGCTTATATTTAAAGCCCTTCCCCGAAAATCCCCGTAGGGCTTGCCAGCAGCCCATTGCGTTCAATGGGACTGCAGAAGTGCCGGTCCCATTGAAAGCAATGGAAGAACATTGCAATCCTCTGCCACAGCTGTCACAGTTGTGACAGCTGTGGCAGGGAATTCTTTACTCCTCTCGGGGAGTCCTCTTGGCACTGATCACTGTGACAGTGCTATCACAGTGTTCTGTGACAAAGGGTCTCCCCGCTGGGGAATATGGACATGCACCACGGACCTATGGTGCACGCATGTCCTATGCTTTGCAGGTACGTGCGTTTGCACGCCTGTAAAACACGGACATGTAAACACACCATGGGGAACCAATGTTTCTAACAGGAGCGTGTTTTTGTGCGCACAACTGTACGCACATAAACACTCGTGCGAATCCACCCTTGAGGCCATTTTCACACGGACGAGAAAATCGCATGAGATTAATGCATTGCGCAGCGCACAAATATGAGCCCCATTCTTTTGAGTGATTTTGCTCTTGCACCCCGCAATGTGGGAAAAAATTGTGGCATGTTCTATATTTGGGCATTACCTTGGAACACATAGCATCGCCCTTTTTTTAATGGGGCCGCCAAAGCATCGAGCGACATGCGAGGTTTACACATTGAAAACAATGGATAACACTTCGCCATCCTCTGCCGCAGCTAAAAGCCGTGGCGGAGGATCGCTACTTCCCTGAAGTTTTGTGACATGTGCAAGGGCATGTTCGCAAGTGCGATATCAGGATGTTTCACAGCCCAATATAGCACTCGCCCGTGTGAAATTAGCCTAAGGCCTCCTCAGGCGAGCACTGTTTTAGCGCATTGAACACGTGTGAAAAGATTGTATCTATTAGAACCAATGGTTTCCTATATAAACATTCACATGAAGAAATTGTAGACGCGCTAAACACGTGCTTTCCATAGACTCCTATGGGAGCTGGATAACACGCACCACGCACCTCCGATTGTGTGAACAGGCAATTTCATGGCTAATTAAAATAGCTGCAAATCACCCATTCAGGCGATCTTTGTGCAGTACAGCCACAATCTTTTTACGTGCCTATACTGCGCTAAAACAGCGCTCATCTGAACGAGGCCTAAGGATACTTTCCACTGAGTGATTATTGCCTGAATTCTCACTGAAAACAGCAAGTTCGGACAATAATTGCCCCGTGTGCACTTGGCTGACAAAAGGGCACTGAGTAAGAAATCGCTCGCTTGTCGGAGTCACTTGGTTTGTAGCAAAACTAAAAACCAAGCGACAGTCAGCGCATGTAAGTAAGAGCTGCTCAAAGTTTGAGCAACTTCTGTTTACCGCGAATGGTGGTGGGCGGCCAGATCACCTGTTGCTCCGCCTCATTTACTTAAATGACTATGTTTAGGCAGAGAAGCGATAGTCAGGCGGCAGTATGTAGGAAGGCTTATGTGCTTATGCACCCAACAGTCATCCCATGCAAAGGGACCTTAAGTCCAAAGCTGAATTTACCCAAAGAGACTCCCATTCAGATCTGGGTAATGGGCAGCAGTCAAATAATTAAAAATGAGGAATTAATCCATTCTAAACATTAATAAGCAGATATTGGTATCCTACAATTTCGTATTGGTGATCATGTAATGTAGGGAAGCCTTAAAGGGGTTTTGTCATTAAAATAAAACCCCATTCCCCAGCTAGGCCCTACCTAAAATAACAATAAGAGTTTACTCAACTCTCCTAGAGCCCCGGGATGCAGCTAACAGGAGTCACATGCTTCTGCCAGGCCGATCTTCCCGGAACCCACCGATGCCAACGCTGGCTGTCAGATACATGGCGGTATTAGAATGCTTTCAGACAAGTGTATTATTATTCCATGTTTTCTCCATGATTTATGAATGTAATTCAGGGCTAGCGTAAATCTATGTATGTGGCCATATTTTTCTTGCTCGTGTTTTAAAGATGCAGCATGCGCTCCTTTTGTCCATTTTCTACTTGCTATTTGCACTCATTGCTATTGTCTTCCATTGAGCCCGTAGAAAATAAAACCAATGACAACAATATATGGAGATCAAACAATAAAATGCTGAGGACATGTGATTACAATGTTATCTGCGACATATCCGTATTATGAATCCGTATTACAATATGCTTGTGTGAAACTGGTCTGAGGCTGCTTTCATTTGAGCATACTTTGGCTCCATATTTGGTGCATGTTTTTCGGACTGTAATACAGAGTTATTGTAACTTTATATATCGATTCACATGGCCGTATTTTTTTCGGCTCTTTTTCAAAAATGCGCAAGGCCTATTTTTTCCGGATTTGCCTACATATTGCCATTCTTTTTTGTTGGGTAAATACGGATCAGTGTTTGGCCAGTAGAAAATAAACTATACTGGGGAAAATACTGGTCAATGAGTGATGAAATACTGATGAGATACAGTAGTAATATCAGTTGTAACACTTCCGTAACGTCTATCGTATTACAGATGTGTGACAATATGCTTGTCTGAGCCTTAACCCTTTCCAATCCAACTTGTATCCTGGTTTTCCTAGGGGGCTTACTCTTTTTCTGCCGTTATACAACAGCACAATACGCTGGCTAAAGCCAGTACTGCATGAGGTGACACGTTGGATAGACTCCGACAGCAGAGAGGCTGGCAATATACAGTAAGAGAACCCCGACGGACGTCTTCCAACATTGGAGCTGTACAGCCATAAATCATAATGTCTTCAGAGGTCAGACAGTGGATTGGAAAGGGTTCAGGTTAGTATTTTGTATGAGTGTTTGTAAGCCAAAACCAGGAATGGGTCCAAAACCAGGAGAGGTGCAAATCTTTCCATGAGGCAGTATTCTGGTCATGATTTTACATCAGTATTTGGAACCCAAACCCAAAAATGGAAGCCACAGGTAAAAAGCACAATAAAAAGATTTGCGCTTCTCCTGTATTTTGAACTCACCCTTACTTTTGGCTTCCAATATTGATTCAAAAGACCGACCAAAATAATGTTGTGTGAAAGTGTCTTAAATGGTTTTCTTTCTTTAAAAGAAATAAAATGTGTGGCTTTAGATAACAAATTTGGACAGACTCATCTTCTAAAGTGGACCTGTCACATCTCCTGACATGTCTATTTTAGTAAATTGTATTCCCTATGGAATAGCAATTATGGAGCATCTCTTCCTAGAATTGTGTAATTCTATTGTTGTTCCTTCTGGAAATTTCAGAATAAATTCACAACTGGGTGTTACCAGTTGAGGCTGTATGTCCTTCCATATCTTAACATTGTCCAATCAGTGCTGACAATGTCAGATTATGTTATGCCCCTTTTACACAGGACGAGAATCTCAAAATTCTCATTTGCCTGAGTGAACGAGCTGCTGACGTCCTCACCAGCTCATCCGTGCTCGGTCAGCCTGTTCAGACTGCGCAATTCTCATTGAGAATCATGCAGTTATTGCTCACTTGTCGTTCAGTGTTTCACATGCCTTCAAGGAGGCCACACAATTTTTTCTTTTTACTCTAATTTTTTCTGCTGTGGCTTAACAGGGAGTGAGCTACCTCTTAATTGACTGATGGGCTAAGTATAAAAGGCAGGTCCTGGGTGAATGTTTGCAGAGAGCCTTGTGAGGAGTGAGCTGCCCCAGTGCTACTGGAGAGCTGGGTGTTCCTGTACAAGAGAGAGGAAGAGAAAGAAAAATTCAGATTCCTGAAGTGGTGCTAACGAGTTGTTGTAACACGAGTGCCAGAAGGAGGTTTGGAAAACATTACCTGGAATTACTGAACACAATTGCCGAGCCTTCACCTGGAGTGAGACTTCCAGCGAGAGAAGATAGTCCAACAGCCAAAATTTGGATATTCAAGTTATAGTGGTGTGTAATCATGAGTACTATCATCTAGGATGTTCACCAGGAATAAAATTGCTTTGACTTAATCACTGTACAGCCTCCCCAAAGGTACTGCGCTAATCAGAGAACAGTGACTGGATATTTCAGTTAGCGGATTTAGTCATTTGGTTATCCACAGTTCCTGCAAGACTAAGTTACTTCAGAGGAGATTTCTATAATCAACCAGCATTTGTGGAACTATTATAAATCCGAGTGTACTATAAATTAGATAATTTTAATGTATTTTTGAGGGTGGAAAACGCCTTTTTCTCCCTTAATGCCACAGGACGTATGTTTACGTCCCGACTGGGGGCACTTAACACAACAATACATAAACTTATGTCCTGTGGATGACAAGAGATCAGAAGTGAGCCTATGCCATCCTGCAGTGGGAGCTGGCCTCCCACTGCAACAGCGGGAATCAATGAGAACATCGATACCCGCTCTTAAGCCCTTACATGCTGCGTTCAGTGCACAAGGTGACATGTAAAAGGTCATAGAGGGAGCGTGCCTTCTCTGTGAACGTCATCAGCACTCCATGTTGTAATTGCAGAAGGCTGACAGATTGCCATAGCAACTGGGCACCATACACTGGTGTCTGGGCCTGCAATGGCTATTGTGAGCGATAATGCCTTGCTGTACAAAAGTATTGAATGCATGATCATAGGGATCAGAGCTTTTATGGTTCAAGTCTCCTACAGGGACATAAAGAACGAAAAAAATAGTGTAAACAAAAAATGTAAAAAAAAGAAAAACTTCCTCCTTTGCTCATTTTCTCCTATATATATATATATATATATATATATATATATATATATATATATATATATATATTTGGTATCAGCTTATCCATAGCAACCTGTACAATTAATTGAGCGTACTAATTATCCTGCACAGCAAAAAAATATATTAAAAAAAAATTGAGGAAAAATGCTTATTTGTTCATTTTGCCTCCACAAAAAAAGTGATAAAAATGATCAGAAAAGCCGTGTGTAACCCAGAAAATTACCAATAAAAACTACAGCTCCTCCTGTAAAAAACAAGCCCTCACAGAGATCCATCCATGGAAAAATAAAAAAAGTTATAGGACTTTTAAAAATTTTTTAAAATGCCACGATGCAGAAAAATAAAATCAAGAAAAAAGTGTCTTAGCACTCAGTCAGATGGGCATTTTTTGCTGCGCATGTATTTTGCGTTTGCGATTCGCATCTGTATAGAAGCAATGGTTTTCAACAGTTGCGGTCACATTTTTACATGCGCATAAAATTTGCACCTACAAAAGATAGACTATATGGGTGTCAATGGACGTGGTCACGCGATTTTTTTTTACATGTGCAGTGCGATTTTTTTTTCACGCGTGAATAAACGCATGTAGAAAAACGGCCGTCTGACTGAGCCCTTATTGTGCAAAAATGGAAAAACCTAAAAAAAAAAAGTAATAACTTGGCTATCTTCGCAGTCATACCAGCCACACAGAAAACAATTATCATGTCAATAATGCTGCATGATTAAGAAAAATGATGTGTTTTGTCTCCCGGTACCAATAAAAACTACAGTTTGCCACATAAAAAACAAGCCCTCATCTGTCCATGTCGACGGAAAAATAAAAAAGTTCTGGCTTTTGAAAAGTGGAGAAGAAAATCCCCCCAAAATCTTTGCGTCCTTATGGCCAACATAGGCCGTGTCCTTAAGGGGTTAACACGCAATTGTAAATCTTTGTTATGACATAAATGAATAATAAGTGCTGAAGGACAATGTGAACAGAATGGAGGTATAGTTTGTATTATAAAATATGGAAAAATGATACATTTCGATACAATGTTTATCTTTCAAGCTCTTGGATACATGAGAACACTAACTGATCTGCTCCATATATGTTAACTATCCCAGAGATGTAGAACTTCGCACACTGCATCGAAAACATTTATATTCACTGCCACAACCCCTCGGCCTCAATGTCCTTCCTACGATCAGAGGTCAGTTCATATCCCTCAAAAGAGCAAAATAACTTTCTATAGGCAGGAACTTGCGGTTTTCTCTTTTTAGGGTTTTTGGATATTGTCCATAAGTATGCATGCATTTTCTAATCTTCAAATAATCCCTTTTTTTCCCCAGCTTTCCACTGTAGTGATTAGAGGTTACAACCCTGCAGGAAGTACAGGTTGCCATAGAAACACAAAATATCTGCTCCCAGCTTAGTGGAATTCTTCTCAGAACACAAAACAACATTAGTAAATCCTAAGCTTTGATTAACTAGATTATTTGTTTTAGAAGGCTCCCACCTGTGAGGTACCAATAATTTATCACTCCAACGTGTTACCTCGAACTAGCATTAATATTGCACTATGTGGCAGATTTTATAGTCATTACAGACCTGTATGCTTGTAAATAATGTCTCCAAAATAAAAAAATCTGTGTATTTCTGAAAATGCAAAAATTATTTATACCTTTTATAATTTTTTAATACATTTTGACAGTTTTTCTCGCTACTTTTTAGCTTTCGAAGGGAATACTTGTATATTATAAACAAGTATGGCATTTTGTCAAAGCAGCAACAGCGGGTATGTGTGATAAAATACATCTAATAGCACTAGAGTAAAGATTTTATTAAGGGAGTAGAAGACTTATTAATAGGTGTTGTGTTAGGATTTGTAATAGTCTTGATGTGTAGAACTGTAATGTATTCGGTGGCATTGCATATTCCTTCCCATTTAAAGAGTCTGCCATTGGATGAAGTCAGTGGGGCTGGCTGCAGGGCTCTATTTCTGTTTTTTGTATCCATACTCACTTCTCTTTGCCCAGACAGCCTCTTATTAGGTCTCGCTCCTAGTGCTATCAATGTGTCAAGTGGGCGGACACTACCGCTCACTGTCAGTGAGTTGATGTCAGACTGTCAATCAAGTCCAACATCACCCATTAACACTAAGTGGTGGGGGCTGCCTTCTTCACAAACTGACAATGCTAGGAGCCAGGGGCGTAATTATAGAGGATGCAGGGGATGCGGTTGCACCCGGGCCCAGGAGCCTTAGGGGGCCCATAAGGCCTCTCTTCTCCATATAGGGGGCCCAGTACTATGAATAAAGCATTAAAGTTGGGGGCCCTGTTACAGGTTTTGCATTGGGGCCCAGAAGCTTCAAGTTATGTCTCTGTGCAGCATGGTTTAGGTATGGGTACGGGTACAGACACAGATAGAGGGGGGGCCCAGCTAACGTTTTGCATCAGGGTCCCTGAGCCTTTAGTTACGCCCCTGCTAGGAGCTAAGAAGAGTCTGCCTGGGTGAATAGAGGTGAGTCTGAAACAAAAATGGGGATAGAGTCAATGGGACCTTGGCTGCAGAGCTATGCAGCCAACCCCACTGACTTTATCCTGTGACAGGTCCTCTTTAAGTTAAACAATAAAAAAGTACCAATAATGTGAAACATATATCAAAGGAAAAAGAAAACCGCCCCTCGAGATAATAGAGTATATATATATACATTTTTTTTAGTTTGTTACGCCAAAAGCTAAGAAGAGCCTACTTGGTTGAGTATGAAAAAATGGGAATAGAGTCAATGGGGCCTTTGCTGCAGAGCTATGCAGGAGGCCCCACTGAGTTTATCCTGTGATAGGTCCTCTTTAAGTTAAGCAATAAAAAAGTAACAAGACTTTAATATATGTTGCAAATTATTGTTGCTTTTTATTGTTCCAAGTGATTATGTGTAGAAGAGGATAGGATAAATGAGTGGTCATTTGGCCTTTTATCGCAACTGAAACGTCTTCCACCACTATACTTGCAATGGAGATCAATGGAAGTCTGCAAACAGAGGCTGGACAGACATCTGTCTGGGATGCTTTAGTGAATCCTGCACTGAGCAGGGGGTTGAACCCGATGACCCTGGAGGTCCCTTCCAACTCTACCAGTCTATGATTAAGTAAAGTCTTTCCACTTTTAGCTAACACCAAACTTTGAAAGAACAATGTGATACTATGATTTCTGTTTGGCACTTGCATAATGTGTTGTATGCAACCATTTATTGCAGCAGGGATTAAGAGGATAGGCCCTGTGTAAATATAGCTACTAGAGATGAGCGAGTACGCTTGGATAAAACAGTTACTCGAGCGAGCAACGCTCTTCTCGAGTAACTGCATTCTCGTCCAAGCAGGCTCGGGGGTGTTGGGGAGTGGGCGAGGGGTAGCGGGGGGAGAGCTGGTCACATGTTCTTTCTCCCGGAGCTGCAGAGAGACGTCTGGCTTGAAGTACGGCCGTCTTCTTTCTGCAGTAATACGGGCGCTGTTGCGCCCGTGTGACTAAGCCCTGATAGTAGTTCAAGGGCTCACTAAAACATTGAGCGGCTCCTATTTCCATGGGCTAATACCGTAGTTGTTTGGTTTACATTTTTCTAAAAACCAAGCGACTCTGAAAAGTGAGTGATTTCTTGCTCAATGCCCTGGCAGCGGCTGCATTTACAAGGGACGATTCTCATTCAAATTTGTTGTTTCCAGTGAGAATTCGGCTGAGTATCGCCCCATGTAAAGTATCTTGTACAGTCTTCCACAACAAATAAACAGATTGTTTACTGTCTAAAGCCCTCAGGGTCATTCTTTCTTTCAGCAAGATCTTTGGTAATAATGGGGGGCCCTAGTATATATGTGTCCTCTAGGGATATTTGGCAACTGATTTTCATTCAACGAAAGCTAAAGCTACTTTGCTGGGTAATTCTAACTTTCCCATTTGAAGAATCTATACTAATATAATAGCAAAAATCATAATACTCTATTCTAACCTTATAAGGCAAATTACTACCTTTACAATCAGCAGCTTTAGACCTCCTTCACATGGGCGCACGATTTTGTCACATTGCTACAATGCTACAAATCGCATGTATGTGAAGCCAATGCTTTCCTTTGAGTTACTTCACACATGCGATGTTTTGTAGCATGCGACAACCCGACACAAAAACCTCGCGGGTCCGGCGATATGCATGCGACACATGAGGTTTTGCAACCCATGTTTCCCTATAGAGCTTTCCTTTCTGTTGCATCGCATTGCACAACAACAAGGTTTTCATGCGGTGCGATGCAACTTTGACAGTAGGAAATTCTACTGTCATAGCAATAACATAAGCCCTAACTGCTGCCAAAAAGTAAAAAACACATACATCACCTCTCCTGCACTGTCAGCTCGGCCGCATCTTCTCCCCAGGTCCCCGGCACTGATCATCTTATTGTCTACTGGCCGGGGATTCAAAAATTCCTGCCTCCTGGAAGCACTGGCTGTGATTGGCTGATGCTTATCCAATCACAGCCAGTATTCGATTGTTCAATCACAGCCATTTATAGAGCACTGGCTTTGATTGGCTGAGCGTCAGCTAATCACAGCCAGTGCTTCCAGGAGGTGGGGATTTTTTAATTCCCGGACAGAAGAGAAGAAGTTGATCAGTGCCGGGGACCCAGGGAGAAGATGCGGCCGAGCTGACAGTGCGGGAAAGGTGATGTATGTGTATTTTTTTTTCTTCTTCAACTACGGCTTATTTTCGGGGAAGGGCTTATATTTTAAGCCTCCCCTAAAAATCCTCACATGTGGTGCTACAAAGTAGCAGTGAGACTTTGTAGCACCACATGCGACTTTGTAGCGCTGCAAAGTCGCGGTATCACTGCAAGAAATAGCAGCGATATCACACAGACCAATGATGTGATATCGCTGTGATTTTCTTGCAGCGATTCCGCGTCGCCCCATGTGAAGGAGGCCTTAAAGTAATAATTATGAGTAGGGCAACCAGGTAAGGCAGTCTTCACATCCAGGTTGGTTTTGTTTATTCAGCATATTTGCCAGGAAATGGCAAGCAAAACCATAGACACCTATGGCCTGGTGAGCAGGTATTGATGTGGCATATCATCCGCAATCAGGAAGTGGATCAGACATATAGTCACAACGTCAGCCATGGCTAACGTGACTACACCTTCGGCACATGCACCCTGTCATTCGACACTGCGTGTTGATGAGTGCATTCTTCCTGTCACTGCAGAAGGCTCCTGGGGTGTTGTCTGTCAGAATTCTATCAGTGGGCTCAGTGTGCCCTTCTTCACAACCCTGCTGCAACATCTCCTGTAGTGTTTGGGCTGGTTGGCCAACAGGAAGCTGTTTCCCTAAACTGGCCAATCAGTCATGATGGAAGTGTATATATTCCAGACCCGCCTCTACATGGGCGCCGGTTATGTCCTGCCTGAGGTGTTTGGTGAGGCAATGGACTCCTGTTAGTTAAGAACCTGTGTCTATTTCCTCTGTGTGGGGCTTATTCACTTCTACCTTATACTTTCTTATATACATTGCTCTTTCCTTCTGTATTAAACATCTTCTCTATCTTCCATTTAGGAACCAACTAAGCCCCATAGGTTCCTGGCATGGGGCCGCCCCATACAGGGCAATCACCCTGCTTCTAGGCAGGGTCAGCCACACCAAAGTCGGTTAGGAAAAGCGTTCCGATCCCCGCAGTTCCACTACCGTATTTTGCGATATATGGTGTTGCCAGCATTTAGGTGATGTAATATATATCTATATCGGTCCATCGTGGACATTAATTACGTCTTGCTCTGACATGCTGGTGACGTCCATGAAGGGCACCATTCTTGCGCCCTGAACGAATGTAACATATCTTATTTTACTTTTTTTTTCACTACAAAGTATAACAACTCTGTATATAGTTGGTCACTGGAAAAAGTACATTATCCAGTATATATATATATATATATATATTATAATACAATGGTGGCCTCTGGACAAAATATGAAAATGGTATTTCTAAGGTTTTTCATTTGGCACAGACATCAGATGTAAAGCCACGACATGATGTGCTCAGAGCCTAATTCTGATTCTGCATGTGGTCTCTGCCTGTCTGGAAGTTTTGCAGCCCGTATCCTGCTGATAGATTTGAAGGACAATGACAATGATTTTGAATTACTTCCAACCCTTAATCCAAATAGCGGGTAAAGCAATGGCTTGTAGAGGGAGCGATCTCACTAACATTACATTCAGGAGTTTCTATGTATGTATTTCCCTATTGTATTAGTATAGACTCACGGCTCGGCTGCTGTATTGGCTCTATAAGAGATTTGCATATGTTGCTGTTGTATACGGGGATGACCGCAGAATACATAGAGGGGACAATGTCAAAGAGATACGGATAGAAAGAACAGAAAACAGATGTCGTCTTTGACCAAATATTACAAATAGTCAGTAAAACCCCAATTCTCCAGCTACTTTAGGTTAAATTGTTCCTTGTACGATATTTTTTTTTATGATGATTTAATTCTCTAATAACACAATTAAATGTGATTATAAAAAAAAAAAATAGATTGGTTGTAAGATCTAACGGCAAAGCTTCAGGCGGCCATAGTTTTTATGATTGTGGACTGTTCTAGTCTATCAATTATCTCATGGAAATGGAAGCTATTTAAGTAATTAGGCATGGCAGGGTGTGTATTATGTTGCATTGCTGAAAAGGCGCTGAGTGCCGAATGTCACAGTGGTGTTATCTGATTGGCTGCGGAAATCACATAAGTGTATTAAATTACAATCACAATTTTTGTTTCAATGGAATTGTGTCTACATTTATCACACACTCATTTCTCTGCAGCCGGTGGAAGCCGAAGCTGAGATAACTGGAAAACACATCATATTGTCATTCTGCAAGATGTAAATTTCTGCATGCTATGTATAAAATGAAAGCATTTGGTATTTTTTACCAATTTGGTTTCATCTTAGGTTCCATCATCTCTACAGCATAACAATGTATAATCTAAAGGGGCTTCATAACAATTCCTGTTCTTTGTTCCCTGGGTACTTGGAGGTTTGGTTTTAAAATGAGACAATTTACAGGGGATTAGATAAGGTATTTATTGAGGTTGAACATTGGACCAAAAACATTGCTTCATTATTATAACTGTATATTTATGGAAACAAGCAAGGATTCTGAGCAGCGACTGCATCCAATATGCATGTGATCCGGCATTTGTGTAAATCCCCCTCTGATTTATCCAACAGTTCAAAAATATACTCCTAAATCAACCGGCTACCTATAAAATTGCCTATAGAAACGTGTGATTGAAGAAGACATGTTAGCATTAGAGATGAGCGAGCATACTCGCTAAGGAGAATTATTCGATCGAGCATTGTCCTTAGCGAGTACCTGCCTGCTTGGGGGAAAAGGTTCGGCTGCCGGCGCGGGTGAGAGGTGAGTTGCGGCAGTCAGCAGGGTGAGCGGGGGGAGAGAGGGAGAGAGAGATCTCCCCTCCGTTCCTCCCCGCTCTCCCCCCGCAGCTCCCCGCCCGCTGCCAGCAGCTGAATCTTTGCTCCCGAGTGGGCAGGTACTCGCTAAGGGCAATGCTCACTCGAGTAATTGTCCTTAGCGAGTATGCTTGCTCTTCTCTAGTTAGCATGCTTAACATGCCTGTGTCAGTAGATACATTGGGGGATTTTGTCTTCCTCTGGATCAACATTGAGGGGTAGTAGGATGAACTGGATGGACATATGTCTTTTTTTTACCTTAAATTCTATGTTACTTGTTTTCGCAAAGAAATAGAAGTTCTGGGGCATTTTTCACAACATTTCTTTACGCTTTCCTTTTGTTTATCTTTCTAGAAATGAACAAATAAATTGAAAATTCATAAAGATCCATTTACACACAAGGATAATGTTTCAAACAATTGAATGATTTTACGATCAATTTGCATAAAGTGTTAATGGCCATTAATGACCATTAACACTTTATCATCTTTATTTGCATGTAAAAGGGCCTCCTGGAGCTGTTTGCAGAGCTCCGAGTGTGATTAATCACGTCCAGTTGTGCAAACAGCTGCATTGTTCTGCTCGCGGTTGCTCTGCTCAATGCGACAGTGCTAAAATCTGTATGTGAAGCCCATGGTTTCCAATGGGTTCCTTTACATTAGCTATGTTTTGTTTAATGCTATGTTGCTAGAAAAACAAAAACGCGGCACACTCTATACTGCCGTGATTTGCGATGTTTTTTAGCCCACGTTTCCCTATGAAGCCTCCTTGTCTATCACATTGCATAGTGAGAACTTGCGATGGTAACATTAGAAAGTCCTATTAACATTCTCTTGATAAAATGGCACAATTTTATAGTGCAAGAAAATTGGGGGCAGCAGCGACGCCAGGCAAGATTTTTTTACAAGAAAAAAAAAATCACTGCCGCTACAAAATCGCGTGTAGAAAGTCGCAATATCGCAGCGATTTTGTAGCACTGATATCGCTGTTGTCCGTGTGAAGATGCCTAAAGCACACCTGTCACCAAGTTTTTGATATACAATCCAAGGTCAAGCAATGCATGTAATAGTGTTGATAATAAGCTTTTCATATTGCTATACTCGCCCTCAGTACCTTTACAGTCTTCGTTTAAGGTTTTCTTGTGCTGTATCAAAATGAGATGTCAGGATTTGAAATGGAAACCTCTTTGTACTGCAAGCACTGACCCTTCTTGTTAAGCTATCCAGCTTGTGAACACTTTCCCTGCATATGTCTAAGCCTTGTTCTCTGATCCCAGTTATCAGCGCCTGCCTCCTGTCCCTGATCCAGCCTCTTGCCTTGATTGCATCTCCTATAAAAGCCTGGCCTTGCCACTCCCTCAATGCATGATTGTTTTGTTCCACCACTTTGATCAAGTTCCTCTTCCTCCTGCTCCTCTGCTGCATACTAATACTTGCTGCTGACCTTTGGCTTCCGTCTCATCCATTTGTACCGTATACCGTGACTTCCCAATAACGACTCCTGGGCATTCTGACTACTCTCCAGCGACTGGCTTGGCTACTACACAGCGGCTCCAATCCATCATCGGTAAGACGCGACATGAGATGATTTTTCCTGCTCAGATGAGCCAGGCAAGGCCCGTGATCTTGATGGAAAGATATACTAATTTCCTTTCCTAGCTTGCCCATGCTTACACATTAGCATTCTCCTGTACTTGCTGTGACTTAAGAAGTCTGGTGCGCATGCGCCTTAAGTACTGTTACCGCAGTGTCACCTGATCTCTGACTGCAACCGCTGCTTAATGCTAAATGGCATCTAACACTACCGGTGGTGTGTTCGCCTGAATAACACTTCATTGTGAGGATCAAGGCAGCAGATAAAGGGGGAAGCATTAAGCAGCAGAGAGTATCTGAAATCAGGTAACACTGTGAGTAATGGTTGTTAAAGCGCATGTGCGCCGCGATCCTGACATCACAGGAAGTAGAGGATAACACTAGGGCACAAGCATGGGCAGGCTATGCCACAACGCATGTGCACAATTTCATCTAAGGAAGGAAATGAATATGGCTGTCCATCCAGAACGCAGAGAGTGCCTGGCATGTCTCTACAGGAAAAATCTGATGCTTTGATCTCATTTTATTGCGAAACTTTAAAAGAAGATTGTAAAGGAACTGGGGTACGTATGGAAAGCTTATTATCAATACTATTACATATAAAGCTTGGATTCTCTACTCAAAACTGCCCAGACAAGAATGCAGTTACTCGAGAAGAGCGTTGCTCGCTCGAGTAACTGCTTTATCCGAGCGTGCTCACTCATCTCTAGTAGCTACCCATCTAACATATTATACCAAGTAACTGCATTCTCGTCCGAGCAGGCTCGGGGAAGGGGGGCGGCGGTTGTGAGCGGGGGACGGCAGGGAGTAGCGGGGGGAGAAAGAGAGAGATCCCCCTGTTCTCCTACCCGCTCCCCCGAGCCTGCTCGGACGAGAATGCAGTTACTTGAGAAGAGCGATGCTCGCTCCATTAACTGCCTTGTCCGAGCGTGCTCACTCACCTCTAGTTACGTGTCCCGGGGATGTCAAACTTGCACTCCAAAACATCCTGCCATCAACATGGCTGCCACCGAAAATCGGCACGCATTCCATCTGCTGGAAATCACCTATGGCCATGAGATGTGAGTTGCAAGGTGCACCAAAGTGAAGCCTCGGTCATAGGTAAGACTTCCGCTAGACATAGCTTGTGTTCCACATACAAAAATTAGAATTCCACAGTTGGAAATATAATAATGTACAATAGTATGGGTGTGAGATTATTAATAATAAAACAGGGATTAAAAATGTAATTCTATGAGCAGTATAGAAAATCAAGTACGATGGAAAGGACTTGTAACAATACTAACATTCCATTAATTAGTACAATAGGAAATTAGAATGATCAATTACATATGGAATTAATAGTGTGCCCTAAAATAGACGGTATTCTCAACAAACAGATATGGATCAAATAAAGTGAATAAAAGAGAAGCTGCACATTTTCGAGCGTTTACTCAGACCTCTCGGCGCCAAAGTATTTAATCTAAAACTCCGGTACATTTCTTTAGTTTTAAGTACTTGACACTTTGCCTGCAGGATTTTTTCTAATGGGATTTCTTCATACCTGAGGGGTCTTTTTATGATGAACAGAGGAATGCCTTGCCGCCTTATGGAGAGGATAACTGTTACAATATTATGGCAGTGCTTGTTCATTCTCTCTGGCAATGTACTTACACATATTGATAGACCCATAGTTCATAAAATATTTGAGTTGGAAAGGTTCAGCTTTTCCCTCATTTACTATTCTCTTAGTGTTATGCTTAATACATAAACAATATTTCTATAACCGTAAGACACATTTATAAACCCCTAAAACATAACCCAAAGTACAGGAGTATATTACGGTATATTACCTGCAGTAGTTCCTCTCTGCCGCCCCTCTAATTCATGTGTTCCAGGACATATTTTCAGTTGACCGTGATGGCTGCAGGAATTCTCAAAATACTAACGACCGCCTGTCCATCCGTGAGTGAGTTACATGCTCCGCCCCTGATCACATGAGGGTGACATCATCAAAGGTCCTCAAACATAAAACATGCAAAGGCCACTGTCTGGCCGAAACACGTTCATCGTTTACCTGTTAGATGTATGCATTTTAATCAATAAAGTTTTTGGTTTTTTTTGTTTTTTTTAATGGTTGAAGCCCTCCTCCATTTCTACAATTTCTCTTATAAAACATGCGGAGCCTGACAACAATCGTGTGCTTGTAGGACCTGTAATGATGTCACCGTCATGTGATCAGTCACCTGTCTGGGAGCAGTTCGGGGGTCACATGACCAGAGGGGGATCAGTGTGTGCAGGACTCTGCTGTGCTGCTTGTGATCCCTGTTGTATGAGATGAAAAATGTATGTAGAAGAGCTGTGTGTGTGATATGTAAAAGAGCTGTGTGTGTGATGTGTATATAGCAGAGCTGTGTGTGTGACGTGTATGTAGCAGAGCTGTGTGTGTGACGTGTATGTAGCAGAGCTGTGTGTGTGACGTGTATGTAGCAAAGCTGTGTGTGTGACGTGTATGTAGCAGAGCTGTTTGTGTGACGTGTATGTAGCAGAGCTGTGTGTGTGATGTGTATGTAGCAGAGCTGTGCGTGTGTGTGTGACGTGTATGTAGCAGAGCTGTATGTGTGTGTGATATGTATGTAGCAGAGCTGTGTGTGTGACATGTATGTAGCAGAGCTGTATGTGTGTGTGTGACGTATATGTAGCAGAGCTGTGTGTGTGATGTGTATGTAGCAGAACTGTGTGTGTGTGACGTGCATGTAGCAGAGCTGTGTGTGTGTGACGTGCATGTAGCAGAACTGTGTGTATGTGACATGCATGTAGCAGAGCTGTATGTGTGTGATGTGCATGTACCAGAGCTGTGTTTGTGACGTGCATGTAGCAGAGCTGTGTGTGTGTGATGTGCATGTAGCAGAGCTGTGTGTGGGTGTGACATGCATGTAGCAGAGCTGTGTGTGACATGCATGTAGCGGAGCTGTGTGTGTGACGTGCATGTAGAAGAGCTGTATGTGTCTGATGTGCATGTAGCAGAGCTGTGTGTGTGTGTGAGGTGCATGTAGCAGAGCTGTGTGTGTGAGGTGCATGTAGCAGAACTGTATGTGCGTGAGTGACGTGCATGTAGCAGAGCTGTGTGGTACATTGCACTACCAAGAACACTGGTGCTATCATTTCCTAATAATTACTAGTCTAAGTACCTAAACAACAATGTGTCTCACCCTTTGATTGGCCAGTGTTGATCACAAGAGCAATTCTGGCCACTCAGAGAGCTGGCATAGTGCATTGGTAGTCTACTCTAACCAAAGCAATGTGGGGGATTAGGTAGTCTAAAGACTGCATCGGCCTTCTTAGATGGTCAAAAAATGTGACCAGAATAGGTGGATTGAAGGTACAGCATAGAAGAACTGCAGGCAATATTCGCCCCTTCCTTTCCGATCCTGGGATATAATTTTGTTCTGCAACCAGAACAAAATTTGCTCTTTAGTATCAGATTCTACCTTGCAGCCTTCTTCAGATCTCTGCGCTCCAGCTTTGTAACTCTTCTGAAGGGTAAGGCCCACAAGACAGAGCATACACTCAGTCAGTCCTGGCACTAGCTTATCCTCCTCTAGCATACTGCATCAAATAACTGCAGAGAATTGCAGTTCAACCACAGATCTCCTGGCTTGAACCTATGATGATGAGAGGGGAAAACTAAGCATTCACTCAGTCCCTGTCAACAAGATACACGATCCTGGAGCAGGTGAAGACATATAAATAATTATAAGAACAATATCAATAATAGTCTCACAGTGTCTCAGATTCACAGTCTCTGCAGCACATATCTAATAACTCTATCATTGTTCTTGTCAATAATGTATATTGCTACACTCTGATGTCAGAATTGACTGTAGGAATTGTAGAGTGTTTAGGTACACACCCTATTGACAAGGCGAATCTATATATATATAAAGACGAAAGCCCTCACTGATTCACTGACTGACTCACTCACTGACTGACTGACTCGCCACTAATTCTCCAACTACCCAATGTCGTAGAAACATGAAATTTGGCACAAGCATAGATTATGTCCAAAATAGGAAAAGTAAAGCACTCCCAACTCGATTATTCAATTCTAGCGCAAAAGAACTAGCGACTAAATTTTACGTACAGAATCTAATTCTCTCACTTCCCGATGTCGTAGAAACATGAAATTTGGCACAGGCATAGAATATTTCCACAATAGAAAAAGTAAATGGGTCCCAACATGATTTTTCAATTCTATTGCAAAAGAATTCGTGCCCAGATTTTCGTACGTAATCTAATTCTCTCACTTCCCGATGCCATAGAAACTTGACATTTGGCACAATCATTGATTATGTCATAAATAGGAAAAACTAATGGGTCCCAACTCGATTATTACATTCTAAGCGCAAAAGAATGGGCGTCCAAATTTAACGTATGTAATCTAATTCTCTCACTTCCCGATGTCATAGAAATTTGAAATTTGGCATGAGCATTGATTATTATGTCCAAAATGGGAAGTTACTGGGTCCCAACTAAGCGCAAAAGAATTAGCGTCCACATTTTACGTACGGAATCTAATTCTCTCACTTCCCAATGTTATAGAAACTTGAAATTTGGCACGAGCATTGATTATGTGATAAATAGGAAAAGCTACTCGATTATTCAATTCTAAGCGCAAAAGAATTAGTGTTCAAATTTTATGTACGGAATCTAATTCTCTCACTTCCTGATGTTATAGAAACTTGAAATTTGGCACGAGCATTGATTATGTCATAAATAAGAAAAGCTAATGGGTCCCAACTCGATTATTCAATTCTAAGTGCAAAATAATTAGTGTTCAAATTTTACGTACGTAATCTAATTCTCTCACTTCCCGATGCAACAAATAATTACACAAATTTTTACCACACAAATGTGAAATTTGTCATGACCATTCTTTGTGTAATAAATATTGGAAATTTAAAGGATTGCAAGTTGATTATGTAATGTAACTAATAACACACATCTGTACTACACAAACTTGAAATTTGGCATGACCGTTCCCATGTTATGTAACTAATAACATATCTGTACCCCGTAATATATGAGACCGTTATCTTCTCAGCAAAACAAAACACATTTAGAAATATGAGTATATACTGACAGGAATAAAACTAATTGTCTTATGCATTGAAAGGCTGTAAAGTACAAAAGGAAGTGGACATGGACTGCTGGGATGGAGTATGCCTTTAAGTATAAGAATGGGCTGCAACCTTCAGTCCGGGTAGGAAATTAGAATAAAAAGGGGAGTTACCTTTCAGGGTAAAAATGAGGAGAGTGTGAGAGGTGGACATTCTGTGGGGTGACATTTTCACATACAGTCTGAGATAAATCTCTCTGCTATCTGCCTATACACTGAGAGGAATCTATCTGATCTGTGTGTTATGAGCAGCATGTGTGAGGTGGCACATTCTGTGTAGTTTTCCGTGTGAACACCAGATAAACACCAGTACCAAATTAACTCGGGCGAAGCCGGGTATATCGTATAGTCTGATATATGAGTACCTATCCCTAATCCCTTCCCACTTGGTGAAGCAGTACTAACCACTGCAGTTAGATGTGGAATGATTGGGGAGGTGGCTGCTCATGTTCGCAACTCCCTCCAGTCAGCAGGGGAAAGCCGGGGGGGGGGGAGAGAGGGAGAGAGATCTCCCCTCCGTTCCTCCCCGCTCTCCCCCACCGCTTCCTGCCCGCCGCTGACAGCCGAATCTTTGCTCCCAAGCGGGCAGGTACTCGCTAAGGGCAATGCTCAATCGAGCAATTGCCCTTAGCGAGTATGCTCGCTCATCTCTAGCGATCTCCTTTCTTATAACTGTGTGATCACCATCAGCACAACATCACATGAGCAACATGAGCCTGTGCCATCTCTGCCTACTGGGAAGAAACTAGTTACAATTACCTTTTGTATTCACCTAAATCAGCTACAGACCATAGATCTATAATCAGGAGGGTAAATCATCAGCAGTAACTGTGATAGGAGTTTTTGTATCCTCCTGTAAAGAGCTTGTGCGGTAGGGTCCATCACACAGGAATTATGCTAACTGAAGAACTGAGAGGGACATAAATGCAAGGGAATTTCAGGTGGTCGTAGGAGATCACATGACCCACCTCAGGGGAAGGATTCCAGGAAGTTTTAGATTGAAAGAAGTAACTAATTATGGTAATACTAACTGACCTATACACTGGGGGTCTAGTTACACAATGACTGAAAAAAACTTCACCGAAGTGGCTCTTTAAAGTGTACTTATTGGTGGTCATTGGTTGTCTATTGCACTCAGGAAATTTTCGGAAGTCTCTATATTCAGAACACCAATTCTATATTGATATTGAGATAAGGTTTTATACTAGAAGTTAAAAATGAGACTTCTATTAACAAGCTTTGCTAAATTGGCAAGTTCCATCAGGAAGCCTCATATCTGAGAAATAAATCTTTCATAAATGTCACGTTGTTAATTATTAAGATGTTCCTGTATTGATATTTCACATCAAGTGAACGATCACACTACCTGTAATATGTAAGCAAATTAATGTCATGGAGGGCAGCTGGTGAGTCACATCTGACATTAAATGAAATCGTTATTTACATATTAGATGTCGGTCATTGGCAGTAACCTGGGGAGCGCGTCCATGTTGCTGGAGAAGACTTGTCATAGAGACAAGTCATGTACTATTAAAGGTGTTCTTCAAATTTAGGCAGCTTCCTAGCAGAAATGAATGCTTTAGAAATGGAATCTACCAACAGAAGTTAGGAGCTGAAATATGTAAAAGTTGGAAATGTATTATCGCAGAGGACTCCAACGTGAAGGTAACCCAAGATGTTTTTCCTGGTCAATATTACAACAATACTGAAGTTTTTACTAAGCAAATTGTACCTACTTATCACTGATTAATCATAGTATTACCATATGGTATATATGCTGCTATGGAACTTATAAAAGTAGACGCATAACTTCAAACTTTCGGGTTCCATTAAAAAATTTGCAGCAGGGCTCCTGTATAGTAGTACCGTGTTTCCCTGTAAATAAGACACTGTCTTATATTATTTTTTGCCCCAAAAAGAGCACAGTGTCTTATTTTTCTTGGGGGGGGGGGCCTTATACTCACCTGGTCTGCAGCCTCCAGATGGTGTCCGGCGGCACGCGGCATCCTCCTCATCTCACAGCTATTTTCTGCTGGTGACGGGGCTTTGAATACCCCTCCTCCAGCAAAGCAAGCGCTGTGATTGGCTTATCGAGTGCTGGCAGCCAATGACAGCCGGCGCTCGATGAGCCAATCACAGCCATTCAGTGATGTCATTCACTGAATGGCTGTGATTGGCTCATCGAGCGCCGGCTGTCATTAGCTAATCGAGTGCCGGCAGCCTATCACAGAGCTCGCTTTGCTGGAGGCAGGGTATTCAAAGCCCCATCAGCAGCAGAAGACAGCTGTGAGACGAGGAGGACGCGGCGCCAATACAGCGCCGCCTGAGACCATTGGGACGCCGTGCACCAGGTGAGTATTGATTTTTTTTTTTTTTACGGGCACATTAGCTAGGTCCTATTTTCGGGGAGGCCTTATATTTCAAGCCTCCCCGAAAACCCGATAGGTCTTACTATCGGGGTAGGACCTATTTTTGGGGAAACACGGTAGTCATCTCAGATGGGGTAGAGGGACCTTTTGGTCCCTTAAAGGCTCTTGAGCCCATGTACAAATGCAACCTCTATTATTATATGCTATTACTCTTTTCTTCCCATTATTTCTGTAACATTATATCATTAGTCATATAAGGTAGAGCACCAGTAGATAGAATAGGTAGTTAGGAGGCAGTAAGGGTGATGAATTGGTGAAGGGTGGGAAAAGCTGCAAGGAGGCTCAGGAATGGGTAAAATATTAACTGAAGAGAGTAGCATAATAAGAAGGGTGAAATTATAATACAGTGGCAAATCTACACAAAGGTAGTGAACTAACCTTAGACTGTAGCAGAAGAAAGTTCAATACACCGGCCTGGTCAGTATTTGTACCGAGCGGCCAGTGCGAGTAAAAACTCTGCAACATATATAGACCAGATGCTGTACAGTTTATCTGATGAGATATTTATCTATGTATGGCCGCCTGCAGACGAGCGGGTCGGATCCGGCAGCGAGAATTCTCGCCGCGCGATCCGACCCGAGAGCCTGCAGTGACAAGCGCGTACTCTCCCGCGCCTGGCGGCCCCGCCTCTTTCATGTGCCGGCTGCCGCGCAGCCGGCGCATGCGCAGACCGGAGCCGGCGGCCGGGTGAGTGCGTGCCCCGCAGAAAATTAGGACATGCCGCGGTTTGTTTGCCGCGCGGCCGTCTGCATAGGAGTCTGCATAGGAGTGCGTATTTTAATGCACTCCTATGCAAACTTTCAGCGGCGGAAATCCCGCGGGAAATCCCGCGGCGGGATTTCCGCTCGTGTGCAGGCGGCCTATGGCTGTAGCGGAGGACTATATGCTGATATAGAGAACATAACTGCCAAATCATATTCTGTATTAAAAGGTCATTCCAGTTAGTGGACAAAATTGCATGTCCGTGCATGTCCGCTGCTGCACCATTCATTTCAATGAGGCTGATGAAAAAAGCAGAACATAGTGCTCAGCTATCTATCTGCCCCGTTGAAATTAATGGAGCTGTGGCTGTGCATGCATGACCAGCAGCGTATTCTCTGCTATGTTAGAGAAATAGGGAGAAGCAATCTTGCATTGCCAAATGGGGGGAACATGGGTTCTCAGCACTTGGGATTGGTGAGGGTCCCAGAGGTCGAACACCCACTAATCTATAAGTTTTCACTCATTCTGTGGATGGGTGAAAACTTGTAGTTTCATCCACTAACTGAAATACCCCTTTAGGTCACACCCCCAAAGCATGCCCCCCCCCCCCTTTTTTTCCTTTGGCCAGTATTATTTTTATGAAAAAATGGACAACCCTATACAGTACAGGACATAGTAACATAGAATTGTATACTGAAAAAAGACTTGCTTCCATCCAGTTCAGCCAATTACCCCCTTAATGTTAATCTAGAGGAAGGCAAAAACCCCATTAAAGTAGAAGCCCATTTTCCTAATTTTAGAGAAAAAATCCTTCTCAACTCCAAGTCTGCCAATCAGAATAATCCCTGGATCAACAACTCTTCTGAAGTAATCAGTGACTATAACATGTAATATTGTTACACTCAAGAAAGGAATCCAGCTCCTTCTTGAACTTTTTTAGCGAGTTCACCATCACCCCGTCCTCAGACTTTATTCCTCAGCCATTTTCATTTTAAATCCCCACTTGCTGAAAGAGCTTCAGAGCAGGGAGAAGACAGGCTGGACGGGCCTGAACCCCAGCAGCTGAGGAGAGGTGAGTATAATTTTTTTTTATTTTTAACACATTCTAGGGATCATTTTCAGGGAAGGGCTTATATTTAAAGCCCTTCCCCGAAAATCCATGCAGGGCTTGCCGGCAGCCCATTGCTTTCAATGGAACTGCAGAAGTGCCGATTCCATTGAAAGCAATGGGAGAACATCGCGATCCTCTGCCACAGCTGTCACAGCTGTGGCAGGGGATTCTTTACTCCTTGCAGGGAGTTCCCTTGTCACTGAACACTGTGACAGTGCTGTCACAGTGTACAGTAACAAGGGGACTCACCGCTGAGGAATATTGACACGCATCATGGACCTATGGTGCACGCACTTCCTATGTTTTGCAGGTACGTGCGTTTGCAGGCCTGTAAAACACGGACATGTGAACACACCATAGGGAACCAATGCTTCTAATAGGTTTGTGTTTTTGTGCGCACAATTGTACGCACATAAACACGCTCGTGTGAATCCAACCCAAGAAGATATTTTTCCCTGTAACTAAAGCTCCTATGGAGAAGTGTGAAATTAAAAAAAAAAAAGACAATGTGAATGATCTTCAGAGGTTTTATATGGTGTAATGGGGGACATAGTTGTTAAAAAAATGGTTAAAGGGGTTGTCCCGCGCCGAAACGTTTTTGTTTTTTTTTCAACCCCCCCCCCCCCCCCGTTCGGCGCGAGACAACCCCGATGCAGGGGTTAAAAAAGAACACCGCACAGCGCTTACCTGAATCCCCACGCTCCGGTGACTTCTTACTTACCTGCTGAAGATGGCCGCCGGGATCTTCTCCCTCGGTGGACCGCAGGGCTTCTGTGCGGTCCATTGCCGATTCTAGCCTCCTGATTGGCTGGAATCGGCACGTGACGGGGCGGAGCTACACGGAGCCGGCATCCTGCACGAGCGGCCCCATTGAGAAAAGAAGAAGACCCGGACTGCGCAAGCACGTCTAATTTGGCCATTAGATGCCGAAAATTAGACGGGCTCCATGAACACAAGGACGCTAGCAACGGAGCAGGTAAGTGAAAAACTTCTTATAACTTCTGTATGGCTCATAATTAATGCACAATGTACATTACAAAGTGCATTAATATGGCCATACAGAAGTGTATACCCCCACTTGCTGCCGCGGGACAACCCCTTTAAAATAATAAGTTTAAAAAATTATAGAATAAAATAAAAATATATACAAAAAAGAAAGCAACCCACCGCCGACACCAACCTAAACTATCACCATATGTATCCTGTAACTCGAGACTATTCAAATTATATATTAAAGCGTCCCAAACAAAATGAGGAACCCATTCCTGTATTTTATTTTTGTGTAAATATTCTAATTTTAAAAATAAGCAGCTATGAATGAAAAAAAATTATTTAGCTTTTAACTTTTAATAAAACTAAAAAAAACATTAAAAAGATTCAGTGAGAATTATATTAAAAAATAGCCATGTATGTCCGGGAAAAAAAATGCTGCAAAAATAATTTTGGTAGCTGAAGAAAAAAATATAGGGCATCCCCTATAAAGTCTGGTCCTTTAGAACCAAAACACCCTAATTCTTAAGGGGTTAAAGGGCCAACTATTTCAGTATTTATCTTTTTACTATTAATGTAGTTAAAGAACAGCTTAAGGCCTCCCTCACACAGGGCATTTGCAGAAACGCAGCGTTTTTCAACGCTGCATTTACTGCCAATTCCGCACAGTTTCAGCAGCGCTGGCATACTTTATGCCAGCGTTTTGTCTGCATTTTCATCTCGGCTGAAAACGCAGCCAACGATGCTGAAAAGAAAAAAAAAGCAATACTCACCTAGCCGCTGCAGTCTGGGTCGCGGCCGCTGGTCTCTGCCGCTGATCCGGGCTTCCTCTGCACTCCCAAGTCTATTCCCGTAGGCCAGGTTTGAGAACCCCGCCTCCAGCAATAGAGTGCTGTGATAGGTTGTCGGCGCTTGCTCGATGTCCAATCACAGCCCTTCATTGACTGTCTGAGCCAATCAGAGCTTGCCGGCGCTGATTGGCTGAGACAGTCAATGAAGGGCTGTGATTGGTTGTCGGCGCGCTCGATGCCCAATCACAGCACTCTATTGCTGGAGGCGGGGTTCTCAAACCTGGCCTACGGCAATAGACTTGGGAGTGTTGAAGAAGCGCGGATGAGCGGCAGAGACCAGCGGCCGCGACCTGGACTGCAGCGGCTAGGTGAGTATTACTTTCTTTTTTTTCTCTACCTAGCTGGGACTGATTTTCGGGGCAGGGCTTCTATTGCAAGCCCTCACCCCGAAAATCGGTGAGCGGTTAACGCTGCCAACAATGCGGCACCAAGTGTTGCCGCGTTTTCAGCAGTGCTAAAACCGCTCCCCATTCATTTCAATGGGCGACGCAGGGCTGAAAACGCCCAAAAATAGAACATGCATCGCTGTCAAAGCGCAGCGTTGGAAGGCGCTGCGTTTTCAGCCCTGTGTGAGCAGCCCCATTGAAATGAATGGGGGTGTTGTACAGCGTTTAGCGCTGGGCTGAAAAGGCAGCGTTAAATGCTGTACAAAATGCCCTGTGTGAGGGAGGCCTAAGGCTAGTTTTTCTCTATCTGGCAATGAGTTTCTCTGTCTCCAACTTTTCTGCTTTTATCTACTTTTTACATAATTAAAAGCACTTTCTTTTTGTTGCGTATTGCCCTCTTTACATCTTTATTGAGCCACATTGGTTTTCGTCTATTTCTAACCTTTCTTCCTGTACGGTATGAACCGCTCGCAGTGAGTATTTAATATGGTTTTAAAAATTTTCCATTTATTGTCTGTACTCTTATTTCTGAGTACATTGTCCCAATTGATAAGGTTAAGGGCATCTCTAAGCTGTTTGAACTTTTACTTCCTAAAGTTTACGACTTTTGTAGCCCCCTGATAAAACTACCTGTGGAAATGTATTATATTATGGTCACTATTTCCCAAGTTACCCCCTGAACTGCATCTTTGTTATTCTGTTTGGTCTGTTGGTTAATATTAAAGGGGTTGTCCCGCGAAACAAAGTGGGGGTATACACTTCTGTATGGCCATATTAATGCACTTTGTAATGTACATCGTGCATTAATTATGAGCCATACAGAAGTTATTCACTTACCTGTTCCGTTGCTAGCGTCCTCGTCTCCATGGTGCCGTCTAATCTTCAGCGTCTAATCGCCGGATTAGACACGCTTGTGCAGTCCGGTCTTCTCCCTTCTGAATGGGGCCGCTCGTGCCGGAGAGCTGCTCCTTGTAGCTCCGCCCCGTCACGTGTGCCGATTCCAGCCAATCAGGCGGCTGGAATCGGCAATGGAACACACAGAGCCCACGGTGCACCATGGGAGAAGACCCGCGGTGCATCGTGAGTGAAGACCCCGGCGGCCATCTTACTAAGGTAAGTATGAAGTCGCCGGAGCGCGGGGATTCGGGTAAGTACTACACGTTTTTTTTTTTATTCCTGCATCGGGTTTGTCTCGCGCCGAATGGGGGGGCTATTGAAAAAAAAAAAAAACGTTTCGGCGCGGGACAACCCCTTTAAGTCTAAAAAGCGTTGTCTTCCCCTAATAATTAAGTTCTCCACTACCAGGACCTGTCAAGCTTGCCCTGCACTCCTATTCTCCTTCATACTGGAAGAGACACTCTGGTGGTCATTGCATGTCATGCTGTAGGAGTGTTAATTCTGTAATGGCATTCCCCTCATCTGCCAACTTTGCAAACTTGTTGGAGTGTGGCAGTTCAGGACTAGCCTCCCTGGCACTCTTCCCTCTACCCCTCTTTCTGTCACCCTGCTAGCTGCCTGCTCATCCTGCACTCCCAAGCTGCCATCCACCCCCACATCTATCCCAGCAAGTGTCTGCACAGTGTGCAGAAAACATCTTTCCATGTTGTCAGTGGCTCTCAGTGTTGCAAGCTGCTCATTTAGATCCAGGATCTGGGCTTCCAAATACACAACATGCCCGCATCACATACAGCAGTATGCACCCTCAGATGGGTTTTCAAGGACTGCCTACATGGCACAAGATGTACACTCGATGGCATTGTGAATCATAGAGCACGTTCTAAATGGGGATTGTACAGATAGAGTAAATAAAAGTAATAGATGCAAGTGAAAATTAAACTAGATAGGCAGTAATTAAATATAAATGACTTTTCTAAAGTTCCTGAATCTAAAGTGACTAATCTCAAGTCACACACTTAAAGGGGTTGTCCTGCGAAATCAAGTGGGGTTATACACTTCTGTATGGCCATATTAATGCACTTTGTAATATACATCGTGTATTAAATATGAGCCATACAGAAGTTATTCACTTACCTGCTCCGTTGCTAGCGTCCCCGTCGCCATGGTTCCGTCTAATTTCGGTGTCTTCTTGCTTTTTTAGACGCGCTTGCGCAGTCCGGTCTTCTCCCTTCGGCTCCGCTGGGCAGCATCAGCGTTTTGGCTCCGCCCCCTTGTACGCGTCATCGTGTAGCTCCGCCCCCGTCACGTGCCGATTCCAGCCAATCAGGAGGCTGGAACCGGCCCACATCATGGGGCGGAGCTACGTGATGACGCGTACAAGGGGGCGGAGCCAAAATGCCTATGCTGCCGAGCGGAGCCGAAGGGAGAAGACCGCACAGCGCAAGCGCGTCTAAAAAAGCAAGAAGACACCGAAATTAGACGGAACCATGGCAACGGGGACGCTAGCAACGGAGCAGGTAAGTGAATAACTTCTGTATGGCTCATAATTAATGCACAATGTACATTACAAAGTGCATTAATATGGCCATACAGAAGTGTATACCCCCACTTGCTGCCGCGAGACAACCCCTTTAAGAAACAGCACACTATAGAATACAGCACGCACATTCAAGTTTGCACACTCGCTTTTGTTTGCTTCACATAGCTTTTATCTGTAAAATTCCTGCTCCTCTCTTTGGAAAGGACACAGGAAGTGTCACAGATGCAATTTTTTTACAAACTTGATTCGGTAACCCCGCCCTTAATTAATCTTCTATGCAAAGCAATGGAGAGGCACCCACAAGCAAATTCTATGTGTTTTTAAAAGTAACAATGTTTAACAATATAACCCCCCCAATTTCCCCCCCACAGCACAATGTATTTGATCTCTAAAAAAAATAAACAACATAGATACAATGTATAAGCTAAAACATTACTATGAATTGATATGAAAAACAAATAAATAAATACAAATACAATAGGGAGAGTTGCACTCAGCAATGCCCACTAATCTCAAGTCACACCCTTAAACAGCACACTTTAGAATACAGCAAACTTAGAATACAGCGAGCACACTCAAGTGTGTACACTCATGTTCTCTCTTCCTTGCTATCCACTGCTTTCTAAAGTGAAGTCTTTCTCTAGTAATAGAGATTATGGAACACAGTAAGTGGAGTAGAGTGATAACTCATGCTAGCCATGGAAATCTATGAAGAGGCAGAGGGGAGGATGAAGGAGAGATGTACAAATGCTGCAGCAGCTAACTGAATTTAAAGATACAGTCTGCAGAAAGGAAAACTAGTGAAATTTGCCATACACAAATCATATAAGGGACAGAAAAAAATTGTTATTTCTCATGTGCAAACAAATAGCAGCTTATTCTGATCAAGACTCCTTACGGAGTGGAAACGCGTCCTGTGTAGACGTCTGACTGTTTTTATGTAGCGCTTCATTCAATAAAGGCTTGTGGACACTAGCTCTGTGAAGACAGCCTTTTTCTGCATCTACTATTCTGAAAAGTCATCTGTAAAGTTAAGAACTGTTTTAAACATATACGCTTTTACAATTTTGGTGATTTTTCAAAAAAATTTCCCATGTCACTATGTATATTAAAAAAATAGATCCTAAAATCCAGCATTTTTTGCACTGGCCACTAAAACTAATGAGAGTCTGACACTTCCCGTTTTGTAGAGAAAACTTTGTCATCTCATTATCAGCATAAGCAGAATTACAACAAAATACCACATCTACATATATACAACACAGGGTCCGCCATTCACAATAGGTGATAATCACAGCTCACCTTCGTCCCCTCCCTGCATAATGATCTCTACATAGATCACAGAGCCTGCCTTCAACATTCTTCCATAAAAGTTAGTGGTTTCCATTCAGCCTATTGTCTATTAGCCCATGAAACTGCGGTACAAAACAGGAAGTCTCAGCCTATTACTGGGCATAATGGGAAGTGTGTAAATTGCAAAATATTACAAATTTTAAAAACAGCAAAAATTAAAAACAATTGTTTAACATAAAAAATTGAGTTATATAATAAGTCATTTTCTAATTATACATTGCCGTTAAAGCTATGTAGAATTTTTAGGACTAGGTGGAAAGCATAAAGTAATTGGAAGACAATTAGTATTACAAGGAAGTCTGCGGTTAAGGACCTTTTAAAGTGAGTTTTTCCACCATTAGTAATAGCATATTTCTAAGAAATGCAAATGTAAGAGGGGTGGTCATGCCACATTTGTAATTATCTTGTATTCTCATTTTCAGATATTATATATATACATTGGTGTTACACTGTGGACAAAGGCTGACCTCTAGTGGTCATTCAGTGTTGTTGCTTTTGGTTCCTTTTGCAATGTAAATGTATATTATTTTTATGATTGGCTGTTGGGAGGTCACATGTTTGGACAGGTCCTAAAGGCTCTGTGGCAGTAGATAAAGTGATTTCTCATAGCGTCAGAGCTGAGTACACCAGCATAGATGTGAGAAAGGAGGAGCAACATGCTGAAGAGAGAAAGAAGAAATGGTTGCCAGCTGGGTTTTGGATCAAGCTCTCCAGCAAGGCCTACATACAAGGAAGAATCCAGTGAATGGTTGAGCGCTGCTGCGTGTGATTGGCTGAGTGCTCAGCCAATCAGAACAGCAAGAGAGAAGATGTGCCAGAGCCTGGACAGTGCTGCTAGGTGAGAATTTTTTTTTTGCTACACTTAGGAATGATTTTCAGGAAAGGGCTTATCTTTCAAGCCTTCCCCCGAAAATCACTGTGGGGGTTGCCTGTATCCCATTACGTTCAATGGGGCCGGCGACAGCAGAGCTGGCCCCATTGAAATCAATTAGCATGAAGCTACGGTCACTCACATTTTGATAATACGTGGAGCACTTTTTTTTTGCGCACATAGGTGCAGAAAAAAAAATGCTCATCCGACTGAGCATGCACATTCCAAGTTGCACACGCACATTACAGTTATCATATGTACAAAGCATATCCAGAGACTATTTCAGTTACTTGCTTTCCTGTTTACCAACCCCTTAAGGACCAAGCACAGTAAATATGCGGCCCTTGGTCCTGGGCTTTAACCCTTTGCAATCCAATTTTGGTTTCAGGGTTTCCTAGGGGTCTTTCTCTTTCTGCCATTTTGCAATGGCGTCATCTGCTGGCTAGAACCAGTACTGCAGTATGTGCCATGCCGGAGAGGCCGCAAACAACAGAGCAGCCAGTAATATACAGTAAGAATACCCTGCCGGACGTCTTCCGACATTAGAAGCTGTACAGGCTTTAATCAGAATGTCTTCAGACGTCAGACAGTGGATTTCAAAGGGTTAATCCCAGCCCATAGCAGAAATACAGTGAGGCATTAAAGCCTCTGCTCTTGCAATCAAGCAGGAGCACGTCAAATTCTCAGCTTTGTTTGTTTGCTTTATACAGCTCTTACCGTACTACTCCTTTCCGGGTACATAGCGCTCTGTGAGCGCTATGTTCTAAGAAGTGAAAGTCAAGGTGTTTCTTGATGCATTACTACAATATAACCTGTTATGCCAGGTATGGCCCAAGTTCTGGTCTGTGAGTGATAATGCATACCCTGCCACTAGCAGTACCAACGGGTTCAAATCTGGAGTCTTCTGCAGTCACCAGCCCCACAGATCCAAACCTGCCAGAGGGCCTGACCTCCACCAAGGAGCCCATTTCACCACCACTTCCTAATTGGTAGGAGTTGGACTATTGGTTTAATTTAACAAAGCTGTGAACATGACTGCCATTGCGAAGGAATGGTTCCATTTTCGATAAATGATAATATATGGGAGGGTAGATCCTCCAAGCAAATGACAGATGAATACTGTTATGCTTAATCAACCAAAAGCTAGGTAAGATATAAGATTGGCGGGCACATCTATATCGGAAGGGTAGAGGTAGCAGCTGCAACAGTTCCCTGGTGCCTGAAGGGGTCAAAAGTTTCCTCTGCTACATATGAAGACATCCATATTATAAATGGTAAGTGTAGGCCTGCTACAGCTTTTGCTTTGGGGCGTAGCAGCTTGACATTATCCTACTGAAGAATGGGCTATAAAAGGTTTAATTGTAGTAGAATTAAAAAGTTACTAATGTACCACTTCACAGACAAAAAGTATCAGAACCGATCCATGTTCTCTGGATCCACGGACTCTGTTGACCGCTGTATATTTTGGCACATCAGCAGGCAAATACAATCTATTCGTTTCATATATTGTCAACTTGATACACAAGATAATAAAGAAAGAGAATGAAATCCCAACTACAATGATAGGTCCAGACTAGTAATTTTCCACAGCACTTGAAAAGCTAGAACCAGTACATGTCTGGTTAACCATGTGAAAAGTCCACTAAGGAATTAGCGACCGTTACTTTTTATTATTTAATATTTTTTTTCCATCTGAAACCTTCAAGGACAATTATGGGATCCTTGGTAACTGGAAAATATGTAAACCATAGCAGAAGGAACAATGGCAAAGCAGCCAACGCATAACACACCAGTCAAACAGGATGAACCTCAAAACACGTAACTGGGCAGCTGGAACATTCCAGACTCTCGAGCTCCATGCTGTCAGCCGCTTTGAAGTGTTGCTTCTTTTAAGAAAATGAAGATGTTCCTTTTACAACTTCAGAGAGTATAAAATCTGATTTGCATGAAAGTAAAATGCATAAATAATAGCATCACTGGCAACTTACAGGCTAGTTCTACAAGAACAAAATCTAACTTTATTTTACATCAAAGAGGTCATATTAATTTCGGTTCTCTCAGGATATGTTGAACTGTATCACACAAAAAGAAGATTCTAAACAGAGTTACATCAATGGCCACAAGCAGGCAAGTCGGAACATGAATAAATATTGATTTGTTGTTCGTCGCTGATAAGTTGGCATGAAATGCATCATCCCAAGTCAAACCTACACAAAAGCTTCACTAATGAACAAAACACCAGCATTTTTTATAATATATGGATTTACCAATTGGTCCTATTCTACACTGAAAGTTAATACATTTTTTTTAAACCCACCTTGGAGCAGGTATGTGGGAGATATGTAGATTTCCATATGAAAGTGTATTTATGGCAACAAGAAGTGGTCACGTCTTATGTAGTTCCTTTTTTCCATATCTGTATTCTGCCGGGCAGCTTGAAAGTAAGTGTCCAATTTTCCAACAGTGCCACAACAGGGAAAAGAAGCATCACTAAGTTGTCATTGAAATCAATGGGCTGTAAGTGTAATGTATAAGACTGGTGGGACCTCCAGAGACGCTCTTTGTAATTATTATAAATTTCAGCTAACATATATGGGTTCTGAATAGAGGACAGGCATCTGCTAACTGATGATTGCCGAAAAAATGTTTAAATATTGTTTTTCTAAAACAGCCCCCCCCCCCCTTTAATCCCTTAGCTCTCTAAGACAGATCTATCATGTACCACGGCTAGTTCGTTCTATGATGGATATATACATTATATCACACTGCCACTGTATCCACAAGATCAGAGCCAGGTTTACGGCTGATATGCCTAGCTTGCCACAACTCCCGGGATGAGAGGTAACTGTGATTTTGGCAGGTAAGCCCTTAGTTCTTGTGGTCAATAGTAACCGCAGCATCTAAGTGGTTAGACAGAGAGAAAGGGTTCCTTTCGTCAGACCATTGGCCCCATAAGATGTGATCGCAGGGTGCATTGGTTGCAATGGTAGCCAGAAGTTAAAAAATGGACTCCATTTCTGCCATCGATGAAAGCCTATTGTCTATGCTAAAGGCAGGGTCTAACAGGTTGCCTGTCAGTGGAGAAATGACAGGTATAATGTATTACAGAAGCAGAAGCATTGCAGTGTATTATACCAGCAATGAAATAATCACATGGTCAAGTCCCTTAGTAGGACTAAGAAAAAACTGTTTCATTATATGTTAAAAAATAAATAAAAAGAATGTAAAAAAAATGAATAAAAATTGATCAAAAAGATGCATTACCCCATAATAGTACCAATAAAAACTACAGCTCCTTCCAAAAAAAAAGAAATTTCACACGGCTCCATATATAAAAAAGTAGAAAAGGTAAGACTCTCAGAATATGGCAGCATAAAAACTAACAATTTTTTTTTTAACCCCTTAAGGACCAGGTTGTTTTGTACCTTAAGGACCAGACACTTTTTAGGGATTTTACCCATGTGGCGATTTTACTGCTCAATTTTTTTCCTTTAGCTACCAAAATTATTTTTGCTGCGTTTTTTTTCTGACATATAGAACTATTTTTTTAATATCTTTTTCACTGACTTTTTTTTCCATTTTTTAGTTTTATTGGGGGTAAAATGCTAAAAAAAAAATATTTTTTTATCATTTATAGTTTTTTTAAAATTATTTTTATATTTACACTAAAATAATGGAAACGGGTTCCTCTATTTATTTCAGACATTTTGATATATAGTATGTATGGTTTTGGTTTACAGGGCGCATACGGCGACGGTTTTTGTTGGCGTCTGCTTTGTGTTATTCTCTTTCTTTTGTATATATTGTTGTTTTATTCTGTTATTTTGTTTCACTTATGTATGTAATTATGTTTTTTACCATGTATGTCCCCCATGACATCATGTAAGACCTCTGGGGGACATTCACTTTTTTTTTTTTTTTAACTTTATTTGACACTTTCCCACTGTAGCTGGGGCGTCCATAGGGAGCCCCAGTTACAGGGGAAAGCAACCCCTCTAGTGACATTAGTCACTTCCAGAGCTGCCAGGGTCTAGTCTGACCCTCCAGCTCTGCAGTAGCAGGGAATCCCAGGAGGGCTCCCGTAGTGAAAGTACATGTTACTTTCACTTTCCCCCCACAGTGCTCATTGAGCACTGTATATCGGGGAAGCAGAAGGCAGAAAGGGTTAAAAAAAACCTCCTGCCTTCTGCTTCGGGTTATCAGCTGTAACTGTGACTGATTGCAGAGCAGGAGACTTAAAGCACCACCGTAATTTTACTATCGGCGGTGCTCTAAGCCCAGGACCAGCGGCCGTAAATTTACTGTGTCTGGTCCCAAACAGGTTAAGCAAAGTGCTTCTATTATGCAAGTAGTATGCAAAAAAATCCTATATAAATTTGTCATCGCCATAATTGTACCCACGCACAGAACAAAGTTAATATGTCAATTATACCGCACAATGAACGCCATAAAAAGGAAACTCAAAAAACAAACCTTAAAAAATTGCAGCATAATAGTTTTTTTCCTTCCACATGATGACCAACACTTCATCCTGCTTCCTCCATTAATGTAGAGTGCGCTTGAGTCCCAATGTCCAAGACCTATGTAAGGGCAGATGGAAGGCGTACTGTGTATCTATGGAGGTGGCAGAAGAACGTTGCAACAAGGTGTGGCACATCTTGACGCATCTTGAAGAAAAGATATACTTGTAACCTATAACCATGTTTTGCCCAAATTTTAAATCATTCATGATGAAGTGGCCAAACCCTTTCATTCTAGTTCCCGAAACATCGAAAACTTCACATCTGACTCCAGAGTTGGCAATGGTTAACAGCCATAGGAAATGCACCAAGGATCAATATATCAGGATGAATGTAAGATCAATACAGTCCTATGAAGAAGTACTCCTTGCTTTGCACAAGTCCTCTCTAATAACATAAAATGGCTATTTCTAGTCTTGTATTTATTGTAGTTATTCAACATCCATTTAATACGTGTAAAAAAAAGTAAATGTATCTTGAAGATG
Source organism: Eleutherodactylus coqui (assembly GCF_035609145.1). Lineage (NCBI taxonomy): Eukaryota > Metazoa > Chordata > Amphibia > Anura > Eleutherodactylidae > Eleutherodactylus > Eleutherodactylus coqui. Next base: position 128,216,109 of record NC_089846.1, read on the forward strand.
ATGGAATTTGTTTTATGAACAGAACCACTCAACACTTCTATCAACCATAGGCGGTTTCATCACTGTTAGCAGCAGTAGTTTCACCCAAACACTGCAAGCAATTTGCTGTCTTTCACGTTGCTTTTTATACTCTTTTGTGCTTCTTTGCAAACTTCCTTTAATACAGACACATAGCAGACCATTGTATAAACTGCAGATTGTGGGCTCTCCCACAGCATTTTTTTGGGTTCAAGCGCTGGCGTAACTATAGGGGATGCAGGGAATGCGGTTGCACCTGGGCCCAGGAGCCTTAGGGAGCCCATAAGGCCTCTCTTCTTCATAAAGGGAGCCCAGTACTATGAATAAAGCATTATAGTTGGGGGCCCTGTTGCAGTTTTTGCATTGGGGCCCAGCAGCTTCATGTTACACCTCTACATTAAGAAGTTAGGAGGAGTTGGGGGGCCCCAGGATAAAATTTTGCACCGAGGCCCATGAGCCTTTAGCTACACCCCTGGGTTCAAGGCTAGATTTTTTTGCAATCTAGGCTGTCCTAAGAGTAATATATTACTATTTCAGACCTTCTTCATTAGGAGCTGATGTTTTCTGTAGTACCCAGAGCTTTATAAATGGCTGGCCAATCCTTTCAGTCTTGCTATAGTATTTCAAGAACTTTTTTTAGCTTTTCCTAAAAATTCATATGATCCTAGCACAGTGTTGAAGCTTAGAGGTGACTGTTCCACTTGTCCAGGTCTGAAACCGTCCTAAATCACGCCCATCTGAAGAAGCCTTTAAGCCGTGTGCAATCTGCAACTGCAAATTTGTGACAGAAATCTGCATTTAAGCCTTCCGGCACACCAGAGTGATGGCTGTGTGCCATCCGTGCCATTCCATGGACAGCACACGGCCACATTTATAGCCAATGGAGCTGTACACTTGGCCATTTTTTAGTATGGACCATTGTAAAAAACTCATAGCATGTCCTATTTCTGTCTGTTTCATGGAGAAAAAATGGGACCTGCAATATATGTCAATGTGCGGCATCTGTGTATATTGAGAAACACACAGACTGGTTTTCATGCATTGTCTAATGCGTACTGCACTCTAAGGCCTCGGTCAGACGGGCGTTTTTTCGCACGATTTGCGCATGCGCATGCGTCCGGCGATGTTATAGAACCATGAGCGCTTTTTATGCGCTCGTCCGATTAATTATAGAACAGAAATCGCAGATGGCACCTATCTGCGATCTGCGATTCCTGTTCTTCTCTTATATGCACTCAATGGGGCCGGCGGCAGCAGCGCCGACCCCATTGAGAACATATAGAAGACAAATCATTCTTCTCTGCCACAGCTGTAACAGCTGTGGCAGAGAAGAACGATGTTTGCCCATTGAATTCAATGGAGCCGGCAATACAGCCGGCTCCATTGAAAGCAATGGGCTGCCGGCGAGCGTGGGATGAATTTTCGGGAAGGGATTAGAAATATAAGCCCTTCCCTGAAAATCATCCAAAACTGTGTAAAAAGTTAAAAAAAAATATATACTCACCTTGTCCCGGCAGACGGAGTTCAGCTGCGGCCGGCCGGCAGTTCTCCTGAACTGCTGTGAGTAGTATTCAGCAGCCAGGGATTTAAACTCCCCGCCTACTGAATGAGCTGCCTCTGATTGGTCACAGCCCTCACCAATCAGAGGCAGCTCTCACTCACCCATTCATGAATTCATGAATGAATGGGTGAGTGAGTGCTGCCTCTGATTGGCTCAGCGCAGGGACCAATCAGGGGCAGCTCTTAGCTATTGAATGACAGCTGCCTCTGATTGGTCCCTGCGCTCAGCCAATCAGAAAACTACTCACAGCAGTTCAGGAGAACTGCTGGCCGGCCGCGGCTGAACTCCGTCTGCCGGGACAAGGTGAGTATATTTTTTTTTTTTACTTTTTACACAGTTTTGGATGATTTTCAGGGAAGGGCTTATATTTTTAAGCCCTTCCCGAAAATTCATCCTGAGATCGCCCGCCTCCCATTGCTTTCAATGGAGCCGGCTGTATTGCCGGCTCCATTGAATTCAATGCGCTGGACAGCGCTGCACTGCTCCGGCCCATTTCTAAAGAAACGCGGCCAGGAGCAAATTTTTCGGGCGATTTTTTGGCCCCGGTCACGCGATTTGCGGATGTGCATCCGTCATGCGATCCGCAAATCGCGGCAAAAAACGCCCGTGTGACCGAGGCCTAAATCATTCAGATGGGTGTATTTGCACACATCCACAATCCTCAGACAATAGAACCAATTAATTTCAATGGGCTCATTCATATTTCCTTTTTTTTGGAAACATGCATTTCTTGCGCGCGCGAAAAAAATACAACCTGCTCTATTTTTGTTTGCTTTTTTGTTCCAAAGGACCCATAAAAGTCTATGGGAGGTGCGCAATTCCATGAAAAATATAACGCATTTAGGACTCATTAAGCTAAATAGCCATTTAAACCGTGTTCGTCTGCCGCGTGCAAATGAACATACACTGCGAGCACAGAAGGAATTTGCCAATACACATGCATTCACAGCGCAAAGACATTGCTCTGAGTGGTGCGCAAAACGCATATGCCCTTGTGAAGCTTCCCTAAGGCCTCATGTCCACGGGGAAAATCAGGCCCGCTACGGATTCTCCATGGAGAATCCTTAGCGGGTCCCTCCTACCCCGCGGACATGAGCGCTAAAATAACAATTATTACTCACCCGCGCATGCGCCGGCCCGAAGAAAAAAGATACAGCCGCGACGGAGAGAAGATGAAGCCGCGAAGAAGGGAAGATCCGGAGCAGGTGAGTAAATTCCGATTTTTGTCTCCCGTGGATCCGGACGGCTTCCATAGGCCTCAATAGAAGCCCGCGGGAGCCGTCCCCGCGGGAGACCCGCACGAAAATGGAGCATGTCCAGATTTTTTCATGCTCCATTTTTTTAAAAATCCCTTTTATTGACCATCCGCGGGTATTTATCTACCCGCGGATGGTCAATGCATCCCTATGGGGTGCGGATCCGCGTGCAGGAGAACAGTTAAAATCCGCTGCGGATTTTAATTCTTCTTTTGCCCGTGGACATGAGGCCTGAGGGGTAAAGAAATTCTGTAGTGCAAGAAGCAGGTTTGGTTTGTTTCTCCTTTCCTACACCACCATGTTAGCTCAGTACATCCAGTGGCCTCCACCATGCAGTACAAGTTATACTTTATAATTATTTGCATGGAGCCCATTTGCTTTTCATTATCCTCGTCCGGTTTGGTGGTCCAGGTGTGGGCTGTTATTTCAATGATTCGCTTTGTTTAAACTTCTTTGGTTCAAGAGGTAAAATCCAACACATAGAAGTTGGTGCTCACACTGAGAACAACATAAAACTTGGCTTAACCTTCTCTTAAACACCCCGCTAGAGTGACCTTTCTGTCAGCACATGCTGCCATATCTCCCGGTAAACACTTCATATTTGATTCCTGGGTTTCAGAGATTTTCAGATTCTTCTTTTAGCCGCGTGACTTAGAAATCCTTACAGTCATAGAGTTGCCGGAGCTCCTGCCCTGCGTTGATTCTACAAGAAAGTATCGCTAATAGTTGCCCTTATTATACAGTGAATCCCATTTTCAAAGGCATACCTCAAATTTACCATGACACAGATTGTAGTAAAGGAATACTACCGTGTTTCCCCGAAAATAAGACAGTGGCTTATATTAATTTTTGTTCAAAAAGGTTTAACTTTTTTACATGTATAGCTGCCTTGACACTATTTAAATTGACATTTTTAATTAACTGTTAGCAGGGCTTAATTTTGGAGTAGGGTTTATATTTCAAGCATCCTCAAAAAGCCTGAAAAATCCTTTTGCATCCTCAAAAATTCTGGAAAATCATGCTATGTCTTATTTTCAGGGTATGTCTTATTTTCAGGGAAACTGGTTAGATGTAGAAAATGCATAAAAATATAAAATTGTTATCAATTTTTTTCCTTAAAAAAGGTTTCCGAAGAGTAAAACAAAATTTATGGGCAGGGCATAGGGTGAAAATAAACAGTACCCACTTATTATGGCCTCTACTCCCAGAAGCTGCTGTGGAGATCCGATGCAATTCATTGACTGCTGCAGCCAATGATTGGTTTCTGCCATAATACTGCTATGAACGGCACATGATCGCTGAAGCCAGTGATTGGTGGATCATGAACAGCACATGACTGTTGCAGCAAGTTCCAGACCAGAGTGGTGGGGGGTGCATTTGTTGGGGGGCATTCAATGGGTTAGTATTGCTTATTTGTCTTCAGACTATTCCCTACTGGAAACTGTAGAGTTATAATGAGTATAAATAAACAAACACAAAAGTTTCTTTTTATGTATAAAGACTTTCAAAATAAAAAACAAATGTTTAAAAAAACAAAACTATGAGGAATATGTAAAGAATTCTTCCATATATGTCCCAGGAGATCACAAATCTGGTTGTAAAACAACTGGCTATAGAAAGAGCCTGTCCGATTTCTTGCCACCTATGCATTTAAACATATGAGAGCCGGGCAGAGAGGAGTCCCACTGGACTTGACATATGCAGTATGTAGTTACTTACTACTTAATTGGCTAAAGAGCTGGGACACTTAAAGGGGTTGTCCCGCGCCTAAAGTGATTTTTTTTTTGCCCAGTCCCCCAGTACCCCCAAGAATACTGCTGCCAGGTGTTATTAAAAAAAAAAATTCCCTGAATCCCCGTTCAGCAACTTTAAAAAATCTTCTTTCCAAGATGGCTGTCGCTGGTCTTCTCCCACGATGCACCGCGGGTCTTCTCCCATGGTGCACTGTGGATGTTCTTCTGCTGTCTGAGCTCCATTGCCGATTCCAGCCACCTCATTGGCTGATCGGCACCATGTGATGTGGGCGGAGCTACGGGATGATGCTGAGAAGGGGGAGGAGCCAGGACGCAGCTCGTGAGCAAGGACCTTCCAGAAGGGGATTTATCTCTGTGCAAGCGCGACTGTTCCGGCAACCAGAGAAGCAGTTTGCTCGTCGCCAGCACCAGGAGGGGGTAAGTGTATAACTTCTAAATGGCCAATATTTAATGCACAATGTATATTACAAAGTGCATTAACATGGACATACAGAAGTGCATAACCCCACTTGCTTTCGTGGGACAACCCCTTTAAGTCCAGTGCCTAGGGTGGCTCCTTGTGGGGCTGCAGCAACAGGTGATAATAGGCCACTAGGAGGCTTGATGGCAACTGGTTAAAAGTATGTCTGGCAATGAAAGGGTGGATCTGTTCAATAATTAGGAGGCACCTGAGATGGTGTACCTCTAAGAGAAAGTTCATTGTGGCATGATGATCTAGAGAGATTGATGCTGCTCACCAAGAACCATGACAGGGGAGGACATCCCTTATGCTGACACCTTGATGGTATGGACTGTTGAACTGTAAAGTTGTGGCATCAGGCCTGATAGTAAGGGTAATTCTGATGTTTAGTTGGAGGCTGGATGGCAAGGTGTTTGTTTAATGTCATGCCCTGTAAGAGTCTATGGTACAGTTTGAACATTGCTCTGATCTGCTGAAGTAATAAAAGGCTGCTGAGTACATGTCTTTTTTTAAGAAAAGCTACGTTGTGGATGTGAGTTCCTGGAGTGTTGCCATCCATCATATTTGTAAAGGATGGCAGTCTGAGTGTGACTAACCGACAAGTTATTACTTTTGTGCTGTTGATTTTCTGTGGATTTCCGCTGTGTAAGATCTACACTATAATAATAATAATAATCTTTATTTGTATGGCGCCAACTTATTCCGCAGCGCTTTCAAGCATGGGAGAACGCAGACAATACAACAATTACATGTGATATACAATCAGTTTGAAACAAACAGGGCGAGGGTGATACAGGAGGTACCGGGGGGTGGGGGCAATGAGGCATGGGGGAACACAGGCAGTACGGGAATTACATGTGGAAATCAGTTATTATGTAGCAATTGGGGTCGGGGCAGTAAGGAGGCGCAGTGGTAGAGGTCGTATGCGATAGGCAGGGTGAAAGGTGTGGAGAATCATAGGGAGGGGCAGGGGGACTAGGTCAGAAGATTTGGTATGCCTCCCTGAATAGGTGCGGTTTTAAGGCACGTCTGAAATTTTCTGCATCGGGGGATTGTCCGGATGCCTTGCGGTAGAGCGTTCCAGAGGATCAGTGCTGCTCTGGTGAAGTCCTGGAGGCGAGCATGTGAGCTTTGTATAAGAGGGGTGTTTAGTCTGAGTGTGTTAGCTGATTGGAGTGTGCAGGCTGGGTGGTGTATGGACAGAAGGGAAGCAATGCACGGTTGTGAGCTTTGTGGGTGAGGGTGAGGAATTTGAATTTAGTTCTGCAGTGGATGGGCAGCCAATGCAATGATCTGCATAGTGCAGAGGCATCTGAGAAATGGCTGGATAGAAAAATTAATCTAGCATTCAATATGGATTGGAGAGGGGAGAGTCTGGTGTGAGGAAGGCAAACGAACAGCGAGTTGCAGTAGTCGAGTGGGGAGTGGATGAGGGTGACAACAAGCATAGATAGAGAAGAGAAGGGGACCAAGGACTGAGCCCTGGGGACCCCGACAGTGAGAGGAAGTGGAGAGGAGATAGAGCTAGCGAAGGAGACGCTGAAAGAGCAGTCAGAGAGGTAGGAGAAGAACTAGGAGAGAGCAGTATCGTTTAGGCTGACAGAGCGAAGCACAGTGAGGGAGAGGTCATGGTCAACAGTGTCAAATGCAGCGGAGAGGTCAAGGAGGATTAGTAGGGAGTCGTCGTCTCTTGACCTTGACGTCATCAGGTCATTTGATACTTTTGTGAGGGCGGTTTTGGTTGAGTGTAGGGGGTGGAAACTGGACTGGAGGGGGGCGAGGAGAGAGTTGTCAGAGAGAAAGCATGTAAGGCGGGAGTGAACCAGGTGTTCTAGTAATTTGGAGATGAATGGGAGATTTGAGATGGGTCTGTAGTTGGCAGCGTCAGTCGGGTCAAAGGTTGTTTTTTTAGCAGAGGGTATATGATGGAGTGTTTGAATGAGAAGTGAAAGGTGCCAGAGGTTAGGGAGAGGTTGCAGACGGTGGTGAGGTGAGTAATGACAGCTGGGGAAAGGAACCGGAGGAGGTGAGAGGGAAGAGGATTGCCGGCGCAGTGGTGGGGCGAGCAGTGAAAAACAGCCTGGAGACTTCTTCCTTTTGTCGTTGCTTCTAACATAAAAAGTGATGGATGCAGTGCTGAGGATCCCGGGATCTGGGCTAGCCATGCAGTTTTCAGAGATTTCTTTTCGGATATTGTCGGGTTTTTTTTTTTCTTTGATATAGGTGGCTAGTTCTCCAGCACTGTGATCAGTCATGGTTGCCTGTTCTTTGGGGCTGAGGAAGGAGTGGAAGGTGTCAAAGAGTCGTTTGGGGTTGTGGGATAGCGAGGAGATGAGGGAGGTGAAATAAACTTGTTTGGCATGGTCAAGGGCAAGGTTATATATGTCTACGCTCCATGTAGACATAGCCTAAGAGTTCTCGCGTGATGGGGATGCCCACCTTATACAATGCCAGTTGAGTGCCCCTCCTATTTTCTCTACAACATTGCCTTAGGCCTGTCGCACATGACCGGATTTCTATTGCGGAGTCCATGGCCGGCATCTGCAAGGAGGATCTGCAGCAAACAGCAAGCTTTAAAAAAGGTAAGTGCTTTCACTTTTTCCTTCACACTCACGGAAATGAATTGTGATGAGGAAAAATCAAAGCATGCTCTATTTTGTGCGGGCTCCACGCGGATGGCCTCCATTGAAGTCAATGGAGGCTGTCCGACTCACAGCCCATCTGCAATTGACATTGCAGATAGGCCACGAGCACCCGGATCATCGCCTAGCAACAGCACGGGAAAAACAAATATATATAAAAAAAAACCTGTACTGCGCATGACCAATGGCAAGAAAAGAAGGTACGCAGGGTCACCAGCTGTGGTCAGAGCCGGATTCCACTGCGGGCTCCTGCATGCGGAATTTGACTCGTTCGGGTGAGACTGGCCTTACTCTGAGTTGTGTTGCATTACTTCTCATTCATTAGATGAGAACTTTTTTTATCAAATTTAATATGTATTGTTCAAAACAAGCCATAATTATCTCAAAGTGCGAAAAAACATATGTGGTACGTAAGTCTTCTCTTCCTGGTATCTGCTCTTTCATGATATTACAAATGTTTTCTAAGTGCGCAGTCTAGAAGGATACATTGAAAAGAACTTTTAAGGCCCGGAGATTTATAGACACATGTTACACATTTCGATGTTTCTGTACATTATCCAGCCAGATTTACAACAGATGAAACCGATTTGAGCTTCTAACTCTTTCTGGTAACAATATGTAATATGTTATAAGCTGATAGAGCAGGAAAGGGAACTTCACGGATGATGATAGCGTCATGGAAGCACAACGATTTTAGAATCCTGACTGCTACTTTATAAAAGTGTTACAAGTTATTAAAGGATTCTGTAAACCTGCAAAGGCTTTAAAACTTCACAACATTTGGGTGATTTCATATATCTTTAGTATGTCAGAAGCAAGGTAGGCGCTTGTCCCCACTCCCCTTACAGTACTGGCAGCCACATGCCAGCTATCCAACACAAATTTCCTTTTGTATGCCCCAGTCATATAACCACAGGGCAAAGGGATTGTCCCCCATGGGGGTCAAACCATTATGATGTGTAACATGTTTTTGAAGTGAAAGGAAACAGTAAGAACATTATATATTAATAATATTTCCTATTGTCTTCACGGTAGAGGGGGTTTCTTGAGATTTCTTAAAGGGGTTTTCCTATTGATAACCTATCCTGAGGGTAGGTCATCATTAGTTGATTGACAAGTGTCTGCCGTTTGGGGTCCCTGCCGATCAGCTGATCATTCGGCCTGCTGTCAGTGCAGACAGCACTGGAAGCAGATTGAGCTGTTTGTATTGCAGCAGCCTAGATTGGTACTGCAGGCACAGCTTCCATCAATAGTTCCAAAAAGAGAGTAATCAAGCAGCACGCGTCTAAAAATCGTTCATGAAAACGCTTCAATAGGAAACCATTGGTTCTAATAGACTCGATCTTTTTGCGCGGCTATTTGTGCGTCTGAACGAGGCCTTAGGGTGCCTTCACACTTGCAATCACAATAGCGCTACGTTTTTTTTAACACGAATGTCAATTGGACTTTCTAATGTTAAAAACGCATCGCACAAAAATCGCAAGTCCTATTGGCATCTGCGTTTAAAAAAATGAGCGCTATGTACTAAGAAGTGAAAGTGGAAGTATAACGTGTCCGCCGGAGCCCCTAGCATAGTAGAGCTGCAGGGTCCTAGTAGATCCTGACCAGCTCTGCCAGGGACTATTGTCACTACAGGGGATGTTTTTCCCTGTAACTGAGGCTCCTATGCATGCCCCAGCTACAGAGGAAAAGTGTGTAATTAAAAAAAAAAGACCATATGAATGACCCCCAGAGGTCTTAAATGACGTCATGGGAAAGATAGATGGTAAAAAAATTGTTACAAAAATAAGTTAAAAAAATTAGAGAATAAAATAAAAATATATACATAAAAAAGAAGATGACCATAAGCCAACGCCAACCAAAACCGCCGCCCTATGCACCCTGTAATCCGAAACCATACATATTATATATCAGAACACCCAAAATCAAATGAGGAACCCATTCTCATACTTTATTTTAGTGTAAATATACTAATTTTAAAAAAACAACTATAAATGTTTAAAAAAATCTTTTTTTTTTTTAGCTTTTTACCAACTAAAAAATGGGGGGGGGGAAAGTCATGTTCTATTTGCCGCGGGCGAACACGAGGACGGCTTCCATTGCAGTCAATGGAAGCCGTCCGTCACGCTATCTTCCGCTGTAGCACAGCGGAAGATAGCGTGAAAACGCTCGCCCACATCATATGATGCTGTGGGCATGTCGTATGACGCTGCCGGCGCGTCATGCGCTCTACTGTGCATGTGCGCCGGAGCATCGTGCGGAACGTCGGGCGGCAGAATCGGAGGTAAGTATAGGGTCTCTGGGGGGAAGGGGGGGCGCCGTGACCACAGCAGAGCCCATCACGGCTGTGGGCACTAGGCCTTAAAATGTATCTGGTCCTTAAGTTACAAAAAGCCTGGTCCTTAAGGGGTTAATTGCTTTTCATAGTTTTGTGGGCCCTGATCTCGGCAACACTCTTTCTTCTCTTCAACATTCTACCGGTCAACACTCACATTTAGGAAAAGGTGCGCTGCATGGCGGCTCTTAATTCTCTTGCTATCTCTCTCCGTGTCTAAGGGCAACACTGACATCTCCTGGGTGAAGTCAGCCCAAGGTAGACTTTGGTTATCTCTCAGCCTCTGCCATTCTGGGCCACACAGAGCTGAAGGTGCCTGTGTGGCTCCCTTGCAGAACTCTCAACCCTCCTCTCTCTTGCAAGCCCAGAACAGAACTCTCTTGCACACACCTTGCAATCACATATATGAAGCATAGTCATGTGACCACCAACTCACAATATAAAATGATACATTTCTAGATAGACATCTCACATACCAGTTAACCTTTTCAGTGCTGCAGCCATGCAATACACATCAATCATGCAACACAGAAGACACTGACAATACCATAGACAAATGCATATACACTATTATGAAGGGGCCCCTTTGTTCTGGGCCACTACAAATGGGCGAATCATAACAAGAAGAAGAGGATCTGGATGGCTGGAGGTGAGGTGAGTAATTTTGTATCTTGTCTTCACCAGAAGAATGGGTGGAGACAAGCTTCATGCCCACAAGCAACGCCCACAACTTGATTGGCTGAGCCAAAGAATGGGTTTCCATTATGTCCCCTCCCACCTCGTGTCACTAACCACATGGCCGCTCTCCCGTGTGCCCTTACTGGCTTCTGCACCAGACTGTGCCAAAGCAGGGACGAGAAGAAGAAGGCAGAGCACCAGGGGCAGTGACACTCCGCCACTCTCCCTTGTCCCCTTCCCGGCTCCTGCGCAGTCAGTCTCTTCGATGCCATCACATATTGCAAGCATTATGCGACGTTGGCGAGAAGACTGACAGGGAGTGACCGACTTTGCCGGAGTAGAGACGGGAGAAGGCAGAGTGCGGGGGCAATGACAGTTGGGGGAATGTAGCGGAGGGGGAATTACAGTGCGAAAGGTCACCGGGGGAAGTATCACTGTGGACCTACAAGCTCTCAGTGGTGCTGGCTTGAGGGGGTGCCGGCCGGGCATTTTGACAGTGGGGGAATGCAGTAGATGAGGAGGAGGTAGGGGGTGGGGGAATTACACTGTCAAAGCTGAAAGGGAAGAAGGTCGCTGGGGACATTATGACAGTGGAGCTAGGAGCACAGACCAGCGATTTCTCCAACCAAGCCAATGAAGTTGTGACCGTTGGTTGTGCACGTGCAGCTTGTCTCCACCCATTCTTCTGGTGGAGACAAGAGACCACAGTACCAGTGAGGTGACCTGGGGGACTGGAGAAGCTCAGAGAGGAGAAGATGTTGTAAGAAAACTGCCTGAGGAGGGATAGGTAAATATAGATTTTTTTTTTTTTAATGACAAAACCCCATTAACCCTTTCAGTGGCAGGTTTATTATTACCATGTCATGCCTCACAGCACAGGCTTTTCAAATCATTTCCAAATTTTTTTTTGGGGGGGGGGGTTAATGCTTCTTTTTTTATTTAGCTTGTTATGTCTACAATAGGAAGGTCTCTTCAAAGCGGAAACATAGTTGAATGCTTTAGCAGATACTAAAATCTGTGCTAAGTAGGCTTAATTAACATATGTACAATCCATTCCTTTATAATAAAGTTGAAATAAAAAAAACAACCGAATGAAACACAATTGTCTTATTGCTAGTTCATTACACATACCTCATGCAAGGAAAGATATAAAATATCATATTTCAGATAGTCAGACAGCCTACATCTGTCTTGTTGCTTGTCTACCTATTGCATTTTTCTCTGTCTCTATTCCAGACATAACTGTTCATTGTTTTCCTCTTTCAATGAGAAAAAAAACATTTTTGTGCATTAAAGTGACTGTCTACTTTTAACATCATGTCTGTTTTAGATCAAAACTTCAATTCTGGCTGCCTGCAGCCACCACTAGGGGGACCTCACTGCATACAGCTGAGCTGTAGGTTGAACTCAGTAGTAAAATAGTATGCATAAAGGGTATTTCCCATCTCATTATGTCGTGGCAAATATCACTAGGATACCATCACTTTATGATTGTTTGGGGTCTGACCTCTGGGACCCCCACCAGACCTAAAAATGAGAAGAACACAGCATCTAGCACTGTGTCCTCTTCACTGCTTTTGTGGCCCCTAGTCATCCAATTTGCAGAGAACTGTATTGTGCCTCCCTGGAATGGGACTGGCTGTAGTACCCTGCACAGCCAGATTACCATGAGTGCTGCTGTGCAGTGAAAAATTAAAGGGAACTACACCAGTTTGGCATCCCCCTATTTCTCAGGATTGTTGGGAGGCAGAGATCCGATCCCCAACAATCATAAAGGGATGATATATCCTGGCAATATGCCACCAGTTTATGAGGTAGTAAAACCTCTTTGGGGTATGTTCTCACATAGCACAAAATGGGGCGGATTGTCCACATTGAAAAATCTGCATCATTTCCGCATGAAAAACTATGTCAAATTTGCACCACCGGTGCAGATTTTGTTGCACATTTTGGTGCAGATCTGCATCTGATTTCACACGTTCAATAATTTTGATGCGGAAATTATGTGGATTTTGGTGCAGATTTTCTGTTGCGGACAGTCACGTGGGAACGTACCCTTTAGAGCAGTGGTAGCGAACCTATGACACGCGTGCCAGAGGCGGCACGCAGAGCCCTCCCTACTGGCACACGCTGCTATCGGCCGCCCACCACTTGTAAATACCGGCAGGGGCTGCGGCTCCCCTGCCGGCATTCACTCAGCTGCTGTGCTAACATCGCCGATCCCGGCGCACACTATGACATCAGTGTGCAGCCGGGATCGGACGGCACTGGAGTATTATGTTGCCACAGGAAGTAGGGGGTGGTGACATAATACACCTGTCATAGAACTGGTTCACACCCCCAGCTTCCGATTGGCTGGGGGCGGAGGACTGCAGCGAGCCTGAGAGCTGCAGGCCCGAGGCTGGGAGCGCTGGCACGGGCAGTGCAGGGCCTGGTCAGTGGCCCCGGCATGGAGGACAGCAGTGAGGCAGGGAGCGCTGGGACAGAGGACAGCGCCGACCCTGGGAAGGCTGAGACGCAGGAGGAGAGCGCACCACAACTGAGGTGAGTGAGTGGGGGAGAGGAGGCTGCAATGAGATGTCACTATTAGGCCGTGGGCCATTGTGGGATGTCGCTTATACGCTGGGGGATGTCACTATTATGCTTGAGGTCCGCTGTGGGATGCCGCTATTATGCTTGGGGGGTGCTGTGGGATGTCACTATTATGCTTTGGGCGCCACTGTGGGATGTCGCTTTTATGCGCTGGGGGCCGCTGTGGGGTGTCGCTTTTATGCGCTGGGGGCCGCTGTGGGGTGTCGCTTTTATGCGCTGGGGGCCACTGTGGGGTGTCGCTTTTAAGCGCTGGGGCCGCTGTGGGGTGTCACTTTTATGCGCTGGGGGCCACTGTGGGGTGTCACTTTTATGCACTGGGGGCCGCTGTGGGGTGTCACTTTGATGCGCTGGGGGCCGCTGTGGGGTGTCGCTTTTATGCGCTGGGGCCACTGTGGGGTGTCGCTTTTATGCGCTGGGGCCGCTGTGGGATGTGTCGCTTTTATGCGCTGGGGGGCGCTGTGGGGTGTCACTGTTATGCTGGGGGGCCGCTGGGGGGTGCCGCTGTTATGCTGGGGGACCGCTGGGGTGGTGGTCACTATTATCGCTGGGGTGGGGGTCACTGTTATTGCTGGGGTCGGTGATGGGGGTCATTATTACCGCCGGGGGGGAGTCACTATTACCGCTGGTGTATGTTTACATGTGGTGGAAATGGGCAGGGCTGTTTCAAAATAGACAGCATGTAGATTTTGACTGCTTTTTGGATGCGAAAATGCTGCAGAATTTGCGACGGAAATTTCTGTTGAGGACATTCTGCAGCATTTCCATATCCAAAAAGCAGCCAAAATCTGCTCCCTGTCTATTTTGCAGCGGCCTGGTCCTTTTTAGAACGACGGAGGTAAAATCATATGCCGTGATAAGCCCCGCCCCCTGACATGTTGGCACTTTGCGATAAATATGCTGGTTTTAGATTGCAGTTTGGGCACTCGGGCTCTAAAAGGTTCGCCATCACTGCTTTAGAGGTTTTCCACAGTCAACATTTATCACCTCTCCACAGGATAGCTGATAAATATATGATCACTAGGTGCCCCACCACAGGGAAACCGATAGATCACCAGAAAGGGTACCTCATTTCCCCTGTTTCTCCTCACTATGGTCATAGTTATACGGTAAGGAGGAGTTAGAATGGACCCGCAGTCGAGCATATGCCCTGCTTCCCTATTCTGTGACAGTAGGACTGATGGAAACAGCCGAGCACTCTACTTTGGAGAGGTGGATAAACCTTCATTTGGAGAAAACCCCTTCAAGCCCATAAACACCCCTCCAACCCCCATGACAGCTGCATGTAAACTGTTTAATCATTTAACTGTATGGCCTTGGAGGGGAACTCAACATCAGAAAAAATAAGCTCTAACAGCTAAATATTATTTAGCAGAGACGTTTTTACTCCTTTAGATGAAATACTAATTCCAGGATACACATTAATTTTAAGCTTTGCAATGGTCAAGAATGTACTGTACACTCCTAGACCGCCCCTCCCTGCAGTCTAAAATATTCAATGGCTTCAAAGATCTGCCCCATCTCTTTATTGTCCAGCACTTTAGCGAACCCTTCCAGGATTTCATTTCGGATATAATCTGAAATACTTATTTCCATGCTGATTTGCTACATGGTCATAAAAATTGCATTAAAGTACTATAAGCAAGCAATATAAATTAGCAGGATCTGCATAATGTATAAACCAATAAATTAATGATTAAAGGGGCTTTGCAAATGAATGAATATTATGAAATGATTTTTTATTCTTACCAAAAAACGGCTTTAAAAGGGTTAATTTTGGTTAAAATAAAAGGTCTGCTTTTTTGCTTGTTTTCTTAAAGGGGTTGTCTCGCGCCGAAACGTTTTTTTTTTTTCCATAGGCCCCCTGTTCGGCGCAGGACAACCCCAAGGGATGTGTTAAAAAAAAAAAAATGTATTACTTACCTGAATCCCCGCTCTGCGACGTCTTCCTTCTTCTTACTTCTTCCTTCACCAAGATGGCCGCCGGGATCTTCACCCACGATGCACCGCGGGTCTTCTCCCATGGTGCACCCTGGGCTCTGTGCGGTCCATTGCCGATTCCAGCCTCCTGATTGGCTGGAATCGGCACACGTGACGGGGCGGAGCTACGAGGACCAGCTCTCCGGCACGAGCGGCCCCATTCACCAGGAAGAAGACCGCACAGCGCAAGTGCGTCTAAAAATGCAAGAAGACATCAGAATTAGACGGATCCATGGCAACGGAGAAGCCAGCAACGGAGCAGGTAAGTGAATAACTTCTGTATGGCTCATAATTAATGCACGATGTACATTACAAAGTGCATTAATATGGCCATACAGAAGTGTATAACCCCACTTGCTGCCGTGAGACAACCCCTTTAACCAGATGTGGTGTCACTCATGTCCTTAAGCAGTCTCGCGTATTGCAGCTCAGCCCCATACACTTGAATGGGACAGAACTGCAATATATGTTAGGAGCAGCAGATCTGGACCTGCTGGGCCACACGCTGGGTAACTTTTAGCTAAATCCAGAGGTGACACCTAAGAAATCCTAGCCTTTCCCCTTACCAGTTAGGATCTGGGCTTTACTGTGTGGCTCCTAGGCCGTTACACCAGAAGTGGTTCTAGTTATGTGACACCTGACACTACAAAAGACCGAGGCGGTGGCGGAGCATGTGAACAGAGGCGTAGTCAGAAAGTACTGGGTCAAGGCAGGCAACATAACTACAATACTTTGGTCAGGGCAGAGGTCGGGGCACACAGAGCAAGTTCAGTATGGTACAACAGGCCAGGACTTGAGGCGGGCAGCAGACAGGAGCATGGTCAATATAACAAGCTGAGGTCAGGAGTGGAGAACGGCGGGAAGTCAAGAGCAAGAAACTGGAATGTCAGAACAAATGTGTAGCACCTTCAGCTAGACCAGAAAGACAAAAAGCTTAGGAACCTTCCTTTGAAGGAAGGTGTCTAATATAAACAGAGGTGCTCCATGATTGGCAGGGTGTAGGCTGGCCCTTTAAGAGCAGGATGCCAAAGTGAGATGCCTGCAGGAGAACCAGAGGGAAAATATGCTGAGGCCACTAATAAGAGAAAGTGAGGTAGGATGGCGGCCACGAATCATAAAATACAGCCAATGGGCAAGAGTATTGATGCTCCTAGGATAAGAAAGCAGACCTTTTTGCTATTGAATGATCACAACCAGTGTTATGTGCTGGGTTTTGGGAGATGTGTCCTCTATGTGGCTCTACTTGCTTTTCCTAGCTCATTGATTGATAGGTTTATCCTTTTGTATGAAAATCTGTCAATAATGGTGATCTGGTGGGAGAAGCCAAAGAGAGCCACCCAGCAAACACTTCTCTTTGAGCCCAGGAAGGAATGCACATTAAGGGCTCAGTCACACGGGCGCATCGGCACCCGTACACCGGCGCCGATGCGCCCGTGTGACTGACGGTTAGAAGACGGCCGTACCTGAAGACGGCCGTCTGTCTCCAACGCTGATCATAGAACACATGACGGGCAATGGAGCCGGTCACATGATCTTCCTCCCGGCGCTGCAGAGAGACGTCCGTCTTCAGGTACGTCCGTCTGCTGGCTGCAGTAACACGGGCTACGATGCGCCCGTGTGACTGAGCCCTAATACCATATAACAGAAATTAAACTCAAAGCTAGAATTTCAATTCTCCATTCAATATATCTACCTTATCTAATGTTACCTTTACAAAAATGGCTACTGCAAAATGACCTAAAAAGCAAATACCTTAGTAAGGCTTCTAGAAGTGCTGTAAGTCTATTTTTCCTTATACTCATGAGACAATTAGTTCCCCATACTAGATAACTCATATTTCTGTGCAACCCTCCACTGAGGCCTCCATCCTGTGCCAGTCATTGCGCTGGCTGCTCATCTACTATAGAATACACTGTCATCCATAAAGCTCCCACAGAGCTGCACTTCCCTGTATCTCCTCCCTTATCTCTGCTTACCACACAACTTGTGCTCTCCATTCTGCTAATGATCTCAGACAAACATTCTCCATTATCTGAACCATCTCCAAAACTCTTCTTGAGCTGCACCTGCTGTCTGGAATGCACTACCTCAAAAATAGGTCAATCCCCAGTATCCACAGTTTTAAGTGTGCCCTAAAAACACATATTGTTAGGCAGGCATACTACATTCCCTATTCTAACTCTTTTCATTTCCCCTTCTTCTACATTTTTCATAAGAACCCGACTCCTTCATCCAACAGTATCCCCCACAGTCCATGTACTCAAAAGTACTTCATATCTGTACACACACAGATACTACATACACTGGGGCAGCACCGTGGCTCAGTGGTTAGCACTATTGCCTCGCAATGCTGGGATCCTGTGTTAAAATTCCCAAGTTTCCAAAAACATTATGGTAGACAAATCAAGATGGGAACAGACCCCAAATGGAAGTGATGAAACTCTATATACAATGCTACCAAATATATACGTGCTATATAAAAGAAATAAATATCAGCTGGTGACTGGCTGCTATGTATACTACACCCTATTCATATAAGAGATGGCTGAACCACTATACAATACAAGCACTTGTATCTCTGGCATCACCACTATTTCCTGATAGACTGTAAGTTCTTTGAAAAAGCGTTCACATTCCTATTGTTCAAGTTATTTAATACTATACGTAATGTCTGATGTTTGTCTGAGCATGTACCCTCTGATTGCTGAAGCACTTTATAAATATAGACTAGTAGTAGTAACCGCAGTAGTAGTGTTGATTATACTACTGGACCTATAGCCTATAAAAATAATGAGATCACATTAAAAATGAGCGAGCACGCTCGTTTAAGGCTGGTGCTCGAGAGACAGTCGGTATTTTCGAGTAACTGCTTATTTACTCCCCCCCACGCTCCCTGCCGCTCCCCCCATCTCATGGTGCTCAGACAAGTAAGCAGTTACTCGAAAAGACTGATGCTCCCTAGAGCAATCCAATTTGTATCCTGGTTTTCCTAGGGGGCTTACTCTTTTTTTCAGCCATTATACAACGGCGCTATCTGCTGGCTAAAGCCAGTACTGCATGAGGTGACATGTTGCATAGGCTCCAACAGCAGAGAGGCTGGCAATATACAGCAAGAGAACCCCAACGGACGTCTACCAACATCGGCGGTGTACAGCCTTAAATCATAATGTCTTCAGAGGTCAGACAGTGGATTGGAAAGGGTTAAACGAGTGTGCTCGCTCATCTCTAGATCACATACATTAAAATGTATTTAGTGATGGGGATCATCAGAGCTGTATTTAAA
The DNA here is from genome assembly GCF_035609145.1 of Eleutherodactylus coqui. Taxonomy (NCBI): domain Eukaryota; kingdom Metazoa; phylum Chordata; class Amphibia; order Anura; family Eleutherodactylidae; genus Eleutherodactylus; species Eleutherodactylus coqui. Next base: position 128,234,665 of record NC_089846.1, read on the forward strand.
ATTCACGTTACTCTCTCAACCACTAAAATGTATCAATAAAGCCAACAACATGATTATGTCCTAAATGGAGAAAGATAAAGTGACATAATGTGTCAGATGGAAGGCAAGTGCACCAAAATGTGTGTTTGGTAGCAGTGAATGAAACATCGAGACTCCACTTATGCAGGTGGAGTCTCATGAAGCCAAACCAAGCTTTTAGTAAAGTTCTACCTGAAATAGGCATCCACTGGTACAGTTCATTCAGCACTAGTCCTGAACATTTGTGTATATAGAGTATTATACAGGGCTTTTATGGGTCTTAGGGCTTATTCAGACGACAGTATATCTGCTAGGTATTCACACCCGGCCGAGATATGGTCTCCCTCTCTGCAGGGGGAGGAGGCTTCAAGAGCCGGGAGCAGTGCACTGAGCTCTCGCCCCCTCTCCACCCCCTTAGCTCTGCCTCTGTTCCACCCCCTCTCATTGCAAATAGTGCTGAGGGGCAGAGAGGGGGTGGGAGCTCAGTGCATGGCTCCCTGCTCTTCCAGCCTCCTCCCCCTGCAGAGAGGGACACCGTATATTGGCCGGGTGTGAATACCTGGTCGCTATATGGTTATCTAAATAAGCTCTTAGACAGTGTTATACACTAGTTTTAGGGGTTTGCATGAACTTTCAGTTCGTTTCAAACTCATTCAAACCAAAACAAACTTTTTACAAACGTTTGGCGAAACCGGCTGAACCAATCACTTCAAAGTTTGCTCATCACTAGTGATAAAAATAGTAAACACATTCTTAATAACAATAATATTTATTATTTTCATAATTAAAGACTAATAAAGCATTACTGAATCATTACTTACACTGTATTATTATTATAACAATTACAGTGTATTCATGCAGAGTTTAAAGGCCCTTTTACATGGAATGATTCATTCAAAAAAATCGTTCAAACTATCTAAAATGAATAATAATGGTTTAGTGATAAAACATTCACTTTTCGTTCATTTTATGTATGTTGGCTCGTTCACAGTTTGAATATTGACCATTCAGTCGTTCTCATTTACCGATACAGCAAGAGCGAACGACTGAATGATTTCTGGTTTGAACGAGCCAACGATGTATCTGCCTGTATAAACAGGCTGCATGAGCGGACGAGCTGGCGGAGCCGTCACTCAGTCGCTCAAACAATGTATCATTTGCTATAAACAAGCTTTAAAGAACACATGGGGTCTTCTGTATGCAATCAACACATTTTCTCTTTTTGAAGGAAGCAGCAAGAGGAATATAGAAATCTAATCATCAACCTCCAAGCTTGTTTTGTTTTCACATCTGAAAAAAGTACTTCTTTGCAACAGAAAAGTTAATTTAGCGAGCTTCTGTCCTCAGGAACAAAACCTCATACGATTTGAAGACGCTGAGCTTAAACGTTCCCATGAAAAGAAATCGTACTTGGCAAAGTCACTGCTGACTCCTACTGGTCTCTGCGGGCCTCTGCTTACAATGGACTGTGTGCAATAGTCTTCTGCTTTCTTCAAGCTGTTGCTGTATTTACTCATTTTATACTAACGGTAGTTTAGAATTCTAAGAAAATATTCATATAAACACATGCTATTGTATATTATTTAAGTATAACCTAATCCATCAGAGCTGTGTGCAATATTAGAGCATCGAGTACAAATGAACTCTGAATGTCATAATTGTTTTATATTAGTGAGAGATAATAATATAGATAGATATGAGCTTCATATTAGATAGATAGATAGATATGAGCTTCATATTAGATAGATAGATATGAGTTGCATATTAGATAGATAGATAGATAGATAGATATGAGTTGCATATTAGATAGATATGCGATAGATAGATAGATAGATAGATAGATAGATAGATAGATAGATAGATAGATAGATAGATATGAGCTTCATATTAGATAGATAGATATGAGTTGCATATTAGATAGATATGAAATAGATAGATATGAGAGATAGATAGATAAATAGATATGAGCTTCATATTAGATAGATAGATAGATAGATAGATAGATAGATAGATAGATAGATATGAGATAGATAGATAGATAGATAGATAGATAGATATGAGGTACATATTAAATATACATAGATAGATATGAGATACATATTAGATAGATAGATAAATAGATATGAGCTTCATGATAGATAGATAGATAGATATGAGATAGATAGATAGATAGATAGATAGATAGATATGAGGTACATATTAAATATACATAGATAGATATGAGATACATATTAGATAGATAGATAAATAGATATGAGCTTCATGATAGATAGATAGATAGATAGATAGATAGATAGATAGATAGATAGATAGATAGATAGATAGATATGACATTATGAGACAAATAGATAAATGGATGGATGGATATGAGATAGATAAATAGATATGAGAGAGAGAGAGAGAGATATGAGCTGCATATTAGATAGATAGATAGATAAATAGATAGATATAAGCTGCATATTAGATAGATATGAGGTAAATAAATATGAGGTACATATTAGATAAATATTAGATAGATACGTAGATAGATAGATAGATAGATAGATAGATAGATAGATATGAGGTACATATTAGATATATATGAGATAGATATGAGATTATGAGATAAATAGTTAGATATGAGATTATGAGACAGATAGATAAATGGATGGACATTAGATAGATAGATAGATAGATAGATAGATAGATAGATAGATAGATAGATAGATAGATAGATATGAGATAGAGAGATATATATGAGATAGATAGATGATAGATAGATAGATAGATAGATAGATAGATAGATAGATTATTGGATAGATAGATATGAGATAGATATATATGAGATAGATAGATCCTAGATAGATAGATAGATAGATAGATAGATAGATAGATTATTGGATAGATAGATATGAGATAGATAAACAGATAGATAGATAGATATGACATAGATAGATAAATAGGTATGAGATAGATAGATAGATATGAGATAGATAGATATGAGATAGATAGATAGATAGATAGATAGATAGATAGATAGATAGATAGATAGATAGATAGATATGAGATAGATAGATAGATTGATTGATTATTGGATAGATAGATAGATAGATTATTGGATAGATAGATATGAGATAGATAAACAGATAGATAGATATGACATAGATAGATAAATAGGTATGAGATAGATAGATATGAAATTATAAGATAGATAGATAATAATTGAGATTGCAATCATGCAGCACAAACATAGTAGGTAAATCTAGCCCTCCTACGTATAAAGTAGTTTTGATCCAAGTCTTTCTTTCTGTGTTTATAAGATGATGAAAAAAGCCCAGACCATTTCTAGCACGTATCATCTGAGGAAAATATATGACCAGTATAACTTTAGACTAAATTGAAAGCTGGAACCTCGGCTCCAAGTTCCTAGCATGAATTAATAACCCCCACGTCCTATTCCTCTTCCTGAAAGTATATCACAGCATGTAGACGGTTTTCAATACACAAGATATTACTAACATAGAGCGCCAGCTACGCTTGCACCACCATCACTGCAGACACTGTATAGTAAAATGACCGACTTAAGGAACATTTTCTGAGATTCTAATGAGTGTTATATAAAATATATATAAAGCCTCATCATAGCACACAACTGTGATGCATTACCCTTTACGGGGTGTGCTATTAAGTCACAATCTGTCATTTTGGTGACTTCTATCAATGTAGTACACTAGCTAAAATAAAAATATAAATGATATTGTTATCTTTGAATTGCCTCACTATCTGCCCATATTCCAATCTTGTCATGGTCCAAGGCATATATAGAAAGCTGCATCTATTTCTCTCTTGAGGAGCTTGGAAAAATATTCTTACAGCTCAGATAATAAAGATGAAGATAATGATCAGATTGAATTATCCTAATAAAATACATGTAGCCGTTATCATTAGAACATTAGGACATCATTAGCCTTACCGTGGGCTGTTGATGGCTTCCTGCAAAGTAAGTTACCATGGCATCCTTTTCACACACTATATATGTACATATATATATATATATATATGAAAAGTAATAGTTTATATGGATATAAGCCCTTTTGGCTTGTGCAAAAGTTTTTACTACAGTGATTTTGAATTGTTACCAAACGTTAACATCCTGAAATGCGGCAGTGAGTCCTACTATGTGCATTTATATAAGTTGTTTTGCATTATGGATTTTAATCTGGCCAATAAAGAATAATTTAATAAGGTGCTAGAAATAAAACACTTGCAAAGCGCCTCATGGAACAGTATGACGGATATGACCTGATGAAGGGGCTCTATGCTTTGAAACACATTTTATCCCAGATCAGTAAAATTGCACTTTTCAATACTTCTGGATTTTGCATGCTGTCACTACAAACAATTGGTAATGCCAGACCTGCATTTTTCTACACCTGTCTTATAATAAAGCATCATGGTATTATTCATCTACATCCTCTTTGTGCTTGTTGTACTAAAAACCATTATAGATCACTAACAAAATCTACAGACAGGTTACATTTGATTGTATACACTGATTTCTGGTCAATTTCTAACCAAAATAAATTGTTTCCACCCTAAAACTGCTGATACAAATTATGTGATTTTTTTGACTTCTAAACAACTGACTTCTGAAAAGTGAATCATATGGAGTGATCAGCCGATCATGGGCAATCATTTGCCAATCTGCACATATGGGGTTTTCTCTGCATTTGCCCATGATCAGCCAGTTGAGTGAAAATTGTTGCATCACCATTTTTGATGATATTTTTCTAATGCTTATGGGCCGCTGTTATCCAATTTTTACCTAAAAATATTTATTTCAACGGGGAGTAGAAGATAAGTGTATGCCGGGTACATCTGGTAGTGGCTTATCTACTAGAATAACTAAGGATTTAGTATGTGTAGAGTGTATTCACGTGAAGCAGATTTGTTGCCGAACTTTCTGTAGCTGTCCTATTCATCTGCATTGGGCTTGCGGAAGTTCATGCATATGTTACAGAAATACCCATTCAGGGCAGCTTCACATGCGTGTATGCAAAAATGTGCACGCTTCAACGCAACGTATTTGCGCTATGAACAAGGTTGATTTGCATACATTTCTGTGCATTGGGGTCCATTCACAAGATTGTATATCGGTTAGGTTTTCACGCACAGCCGATATACGGCGTCCCTCTCTCCAGGGGGAGGAAGCTGGAGGAGCTAGGAGCAGTGCTCTGAGCTCCCGCCTCCTCTCCACCCCCTATCCGCCCCTCACCACTATTTGCAATGGGAGGGGGCGGAACGGACAGAGCTAAGTTCCCGGGTGTAGCTCCGCCCCCTCCCATTAAAATTAGTTGCGAGGGGCGGGGAGGGGGTGGAGAGGAGGCGGGAGCTCAGTGCACTGCTCCTGGCTCTTCCAGCTTCCTCCCCCTCCAGAGAGGAATGCCATATATCGGCTGGGCGTGAAAACCCAGCCGATATACGATTGTGTGAATGCACCCTTATAGTGTAAGCCTTTGAACACGCAGGACCTGTTCACATGTGCCTGCAATACACTCCCGCCCTGATTTAAAAAGCTATTTAGCCCAATGACATCCAGAGGGGTTCTTTTTTTCATGAAATTGTGCAGTGAATTGCGCAGTTGCATATGCATTGAGTGCGCATTTCTGCCCCACCCATAGGCTTCTATGGGGACCCTTGGAGCGCAAATGTGCACAAAAATAGAGCATGTTCTATTTTTTCATGTGTATGCATAAAAAGAAAATGAGACTAACCCATTGAAATCAATTGGTTTTATTCTATACGTATTGTGCTCGCTAATACGTCCGTGTGAAGCCGCCCTCAGTTGTATGGATTCTCCAGTCAAAAAAATTTCTGCATCTGCATTTGTAAATAAACCAGAAATTTGGTTTTACACACAGAATTTTAAAGCAGAAATCCTTCCTGACTCCAATCTGACTAATCGGAATAATCCCTGGATCACTGACCCTTCTGAAGTTATTAGTGATTATAACATATAATGTTGTATCGCTCAAGAAAGACCCTCCTGAACTCTTTTATCGAGTTTGTCATCACCATATTCTCAGGCAGAGAGCTCCACAGTCTCACTGCTCTTACAGTAAAGAACCCCCTTCTATGTTGGTGTAGAAACCTCCTTTACTCTAGACGTATAGAGCGCCCCCTTGTTTTGGGGGTATGTGAGCTGAAACACTGCATCCAGATATTTGCTAGGACTGTATTTTACATGTTTGTCAACACATCAGAGCTTTGTACTTAATGTCAGTCCTTTGCCCGCATACTTCCCACGAGCACAAAATGCTGCAAGAGGAAAGAGCCTAAAAGGTTCCGTCAAGCCTACATTTTATTGGGTCAGCTTCCCATGAGTGTAAACACATTTGCCCACACCACAGCATATTTGCTTCATGAACTATGCTTTTTTGCATGCGCATCGGCGTATTGTACTGTGCTTTTTTTTACCTGCAAGGCACGTTTATCTGAAGGCAGCAAACAAAGATGCACCAATTGAAATGACTAATTAGTCTTAATGAGTTCCAGATGTGTTCTCTTTCCTGTGCAATTACACCGTTTTTAATCTCCTTCTGTATTGCATGTGCATTTGTGCATTCCTTGTTGACTTTTAGGGCTTATTCAGACGACGGTTATCGGCCGGGTATTCACGCCCGCCAATATACAGCGCCCCTCTCTGCAGGGGGAGGAGGCTGGAAGAGCCGGGAGCAGTGCACTGAGCTCCCGCCCCCTCTCCCCCCCTCTGCACTATTTGCAATGAGAGGAGGCGATACGTAGCTCCGCCCCCTTCCATTGCAAATAGTGCCGAGGGGCAGAGACGGAGAGGAGCTCAGTGCACTGCTCCTGGCTCTTCCAGCCTCCTCCCCCTGCAGAGAGGGACGCCGTATATCGGCCGGCGTGAATACCCGGCCAGTATACGGTCGCCTGAATAAGCCCTTATGGTGACATTTGGTGCACAAATATGCAGAAAAATAGAGTATGTTCTATATTTTTGTTTGCACAACCACAATACTGAAATGTGAGCAAACCTATGGAAATCAATGGGCTCTATTCTCTACGTATTGCGCTCGCAAATCTGCCTGTGTGACGCTTGCCTTACGGTGAAATTAAACATGTCCATTTTTTTCCCCCACTGATTTCAATGGGTTTTCAAAAAAGCGTAAAAGTTTTCCGTTTGCTTCTGTTCCGTTTGGTTCCTGTTTTTTTAAATGCAACCAATAACGCTGCAGGCTTGCGATTGGTTCCAAAGACTAAACAGATTGGAAAGAAATAGAAACCTATTGAAATCAATGGAGAGGGAAAAAACTGAAACATTTTTCATTTTAATTCCGTTTCTCTGCTCCAAAAACTAAACAGAAAAATGAAAATCCCTTATGGGGCGGACCGCTGGTGTGAACGAGCCCTATGAAAGTCAAGTGTTTTAAGTACACGCCTTTTGATGGTGCTTTTAATTTTGTGAAAACTAGAATTTTGAATACTTATTAAGAAAAAATATATATAACACTGAAATTGTCAAATAAGGTGTGTGAAACCAACCAAAGATAAAGTTATAACTCTAGGAGAAGTTGCTCTGGTGCCTGATGGGACTAAAAGGTCCCACAAAGTTTCTTTAAAGGGATGGATGGCAGGTCTTAATTCACTCATGTACATTTCAGAGTGCCAGACAGTCGTGTCCACCGGCTTCAGCAGGCTTGCTTTGAGAGGGGGTTGGTGCTGGTAAGTTGTAGGACCTGTGAGCTGTGGGCGGAGCTACAGCACTGGCCGGGAGACAATCTCTATGCATGCTGGGAGTTGTAGGTAACAGTCTGTTGCTGGGTTTACTGTAGAAGTGATGCATGTAGCCACAGGGGCAGATCAGCGGCTGCATGGAATGAAGAAGAGAGTCCAGAGCAGCAGATAAAAGGTACAGGTTGCAACTTACTTACCTGTACCTCGAAGATTTCAGCATTTTCAGAATTTCCGATTTGTGCCCAGAAAGCTTTAAGAGTATCATCACATGAAATGGGTCCCTAGCAGAAAATCTGCATAAATAGGCTGAAAATCTACAAAATCTGCAAAAATTGCACCAAACAGTGCAGGATTTTTTTTTTGTGGACTTAGTTGCAAAAATGCTTTAGATTTACTGCAGATTTCATTTTCTGCATTGCAAAGGGTAAAATCCGCAGCATAAACGGACATATTGCAGACTTAAAATCTGCACCACATGTCAATTCCCGTGAGTATTTTCTGCAAATTTACTTTCCTTAGGGCTTAGTCACACGGGCGCTTCGGCGCCGATGCGCCCGTGTGACTGAGCCCTTACTGCAGGAAGAAGCCGGCCACACTTCAGGATGGACGACTCCCCGCAGCGCCGAAGAAAGAACACATGACCAGCAATGAAGCCGGTCACACATTCTTTCTTCCGGCGCTGCAGAGAGACGTCCGTCCTGAACTGCGTCCGTCTTCTTCCTGCAGTAACACCGGCGCCGATGCGCCCCTGTGACTAAGCCCCTAGCATGTGGAGGACTTTTGCTTAAACCTCATCCACTTCGCTGCTATTCTTAATGCTGTCAGTGCAGCAATTCTGTAAGACAAATCCACAGCGGGCGCACTTCATACCTTAAGGGCTCAGTCACATGGGCGCAGATCCGCCCCTGTTTCTGCCCGTTTCGGACTGCTGCACTGCAGGTGCGGACGACTCTCCGCAGCGCCGGCAGAAAGAACACATGGCCAGCAATGGAGTCGGTCATGCAGAGAATCGTCTGCATGCAGTGCGGCCATCTTATCGGGCAGGAACACGGACGGATCAGCGCCTGTATGACTGAGCCCTAAGAGAGACCAAAAATACGAAGGCTAGGAAAGACGAAAATATGAAACAGGAGCAGAAGAAAAAAAAACGAGACACGTATCCCTTTAAGAGAAAATAACTTTTTTTCTCCGACAGCACACTGCTGCAGGGCACTAGTTAGCAATTTAAGTCTTCCACATTATAGAGAGTAAATAGCATAGTTTATGATTAAGTGGTTAATAGAGCTTAAGATATTCTGCCGTTCTTGTAAGAGATCTAGTAAATTTAAATGTAGTAGAACATCTAAAAGCGGATTAGAAATTTGTGAACCGATCCCTCCTGCATGAACCTGTAAGAGTCTTTTAACTGTTGCCAAAAACCGTCAAGCAAGAAAAATGTAGTGTAGTTATAAAACAAGTGGGGGCTCAAGGGGTCTTTCAATTACTGTATTTTTTTTTTTCTGTCTTTCTGTATTGTGCAGCAGATCATAGCGGAAAGGGTTGCTAACAGGTACTGAAAGGATTTAACACATTTGACACTTCAATAACAATTTACAGAACTCAATTTTCCTTTTGAAAGGATTCGTTTGAGTGTTGATGGAAAGGCTGAACAAAATGAGAGAGATTACTTTAGTAACTTACAATAGGTGGGGATATAGAACGGTGACTATGGCTGCAATGCCATCGCCTCGGAAAGAGTTAAAAAATTGGTTACACCAAATTAATTGTATTGATCTTACCAACCAATAGGCATCGAGGAGACTAAAAAAAAAAAACGATACAAAAACGCACAACGGTAAACTTGACACAATAAAAGTCCATTTCTTCTTCATACTACTATTATTTCCAGCATGTAGTAGAGCGGGGTATACAGGGGTGTGCTTAGTCCCCCTGTGATCTGGTGTTTGTTCATTTGTTCATTACTCCGAGCATCTGCCATTGCAGATCTAGCAATGGTTTGATGTTCCACCCCTTTGAACATGGCTTGGCCTGTATTTTCCAAGCTAGGATCAAAATAGGCATGACATAAGATCCAAGTATAGAATAAGCAGGGAACAAGATTAACATCCCCAGCTCAACGGTGAAAGGCAGCAGTCACACAAGCTACTAGAAGACACAGATTGTGGTCAATACACTGGGAGTAGGGTGGCTGTATAAAGACAAAGACATCTGGGAGAATGCAAAGAAAGTCTTGTTTGAACTCAAAAAATGGTCTTTCTAAAAATAAAAAAAAATAGGAATCCTCGTTAACGTTAGGCTTTATGCACATTAGGAAGCGCGATTTGGTTCAGTGAAAAACGGATCCATTTAACTGTGACTGTACATGTATTTTACACCAGGTTTTTTTGCGTTTTTGCATTATTTTTTCAATGCAAAGTGTTATTTGAGTGTTGTGCATTTTTCACGTGTGTAAAAAAAATGGAAAGTGGTGTAATTGATATAAATTAATAGTCCTACTGAAGTCAAAGAGTGCATGAAAAAAGACAGAGCACATGTATTCCCATTTTTTTCACACACTCATTAACAGTAAGGGCGACTTCAGACAAGCGTATGTGCAAAAACGCTAGCTTTAGGCCTCCTTCCCACGGGCGACAAAGTCGCACGATTTTGTAGCATTGCATGTGTAAGAAGCCCATGGTTTCCTATGGGTTCCTTCACACATGCAATGTTTTGTAGCATGCTACAAAAAGACACAAAAACCTTGCGGGTCTGGCGATATGCATGTGACTTACGAGGTTTTGTAGCCCATGTTTCCCTATGGAACCGTCCTCTCTGTTGCATCGCATCGCACGAAAACGTGTAAGAAAAGAAAAAAAATACACATACATCACCTATCCCCCGCTATCAGCCCAGCCGCAGCTTCTTCCCCAGTCCCGGCACTGATCTTCTTCTTCTCTTCTGGCTAGGGATACAAAAATCCCCGCCTCCTGGAAGCGCTGGCTGTGATTGGCTGACGCTTAGCCAATCACAGCCAGTGCTTGATGAATGACTGTGATTGAACCAATGATTGGTTAAGCGTCAGCCAATCACAGCCGGTATTTCCAGGAGGCGGGGATTTTTGAATCCCCGGCCATAAGAAAAGAAGATGATCACTGGCAGGGACCCTGGAAGAAGATGCAGCCAGGCTGACAGTGCGTCAAAGGTGATGTATGTGTATTTTTTTTCTTCTTCAGCTGCGGCTTATTTTCAGGGAAGGACTTATATTTCAAACCTCCCCCGAAAATTCACGCATGTGGTGCTACAAAATCGCAGTATTGCCACAAGAAGACACAGTGATATCACACAGACCAGCGATGCGATATCGCTGCAACTTTCTCGTGGTGATGCTATGCCGCCCGTGTGAAGAAGGCCTTAGCACAAACATATTTGCTCAGTGAACAGGGTTTGATGAGGTAGATTTGTGCGCCTGTCTGCACATAATACTGTACTTTTTGCTCATGCAGGGCCAGTTCACACATGCACCCCTTCCATAGTTTACAAGGCTACTTCGCCTAATGAGGCCCAGATGTACTTTGAGTGCATATTTGTACACTTCCCATAGACTTCTATGGGGCTTTTGGAGCACAAATACACAAGAAAATAGAGCAGGACCGAAGTTTTTGCGCGGTCACAAAATGGCGCTCATTTGGTTCTATTGCACACGTATATATTATACACACAAAAACACCCACAAATATGGATGTCTGAAGAAGCCCTTATGGCCACTTTTGTTGCGTGAAAAAGCTAAAAAATTGGACAATGTTGTATATTTTTAACAAGGACCATTGGTGGCATTCACGTTAAAGGGGCTAAGTTCTGTGCAAGTTCTGTCAGTTGCAAACTCGGACAGAACTCATACGTTAAACTCAAACCTTTGAGTAGACCCTTAACCCCTTGAGTGGTGGGATTCTTACCACCCTGTCAGGCCCACCAGAGCAGTTTTTTTTTAAATAGGCCAATCATTTAATTTCAACTAATTTTTCAGTCGCGTTCCAAGAGCCATAACTTTTTCATTTTTCCATTGGCACGGCCGTATGAGGGCTTGTTTTTTGCGGGACAAGTTGTACTTTTTGATGGCATCATTTTTGGGTATATATAATGTATTGCATAACTTTTGTGAAGAAATTTGTAGGGGGATTGGATTTCATTTTTACGGCATTCAGTGTCCAGAAAAAATAATGTGATAACACGATTCCGGCGATACCAATTTATACAGGTTTTTTTTAATGTTTTGCTATTTTTGTGCATTTAAAACATTTTTTTTCTTAAATTTTTGCTTTTGTGTCGTCAATGGCAGAGCTCTAGAAGGCCTTGTTTTTTGCAGGATGAACTCAAGTCTTCATTTATCTAATTTTTAGGAACATGTAAAATTTTGATTGCTTTTTACTCCATTTTTTCTAGTGGCAAGATTAACAAAATCTGTAATTCTGGCATGTTTTTTTACTTTTATTGTTCACTGCATTCTCTGAGCAGTATAAATAATATATTAAAGTAATTCTACAGGCCGGTACGATGATGCCAATACCAAATTGTAAGAGTTTTTATCTCGTCGCAATTTTTTCACAGTTTAAAAAAAAAAAGTAATCAAACATTTTAAAACAACCTCCTTTTGCCATAGCTGTAATAAAAAATCTAAATCATTAAAGAAAAATACATATTTGGTATCGCCACATCCGTAGAAGTCCGATCTATCAAAGTAGCACATTATTTACCCAGCATGGTGAACGTAGTCCGAAAAAAAAATAAAGAATGCCAGAAATGCACTTTTTCAGTCACCCAGTCTTCCAGAAAAAATGCAATAAAAAGTTGTATGTATTTCGAATTAGCACTAATAAAAACTACAGGATATCCCGCAAAAAATGAGCCCTCGCTCAACTATGTCAACAGAAAAAAAAGTTATTGCGTGCAGAAGATGCAGCAGAAAATAATTTTAAAAAATGAAATGTCTTTGAAAAAAAATACAATTACTACAGCAAAAAAACTATACAAGTTTGGTATCGTAGTAATCATAAGAATAAAGTTATGATGTCGTTTTTGTTGCAGTTTGTGTGCCGTAGAAACGCACTGAAAAATGGTGGAATGTCATTTTTTTTTTATTTTACTCCACCTAGAATTTTGTAAGCGTTTTTCAGAACATTGTATGGTACTTTAAATAGCTCTTTCCACAAAAAACAAGTCCTCGTACAGCGATGTCGATGGCTAAATAAAGGAGTTATGGTTTTTAAAACGGGGGGAGGAAAAAAGGAAAGGGGGAAAAAAAAGGGGGCCACTTCATTAAGGGGTTAAATAATGTACTAACTTCCTTCTCTGGGTCATTACGACACAGGGATACCACATGTGTTATCTTGTTTTTAATTTTTTACAAAGTAAAAAGTAAATGTTAAAAATTTTTTGTTCCTTTAGGAGACTTCCACAGAGATTCCACAGGACCCCCTGATCACATTCCAGTGGTCTGATGGTGACAGCCCTTTACATATTGCAGTCGCATTGACCACCGCATGTAAATGGTTAACGCAGCAGAGATCGAAGGTTTTCTCCATTCTCTGCTGTAAGAGCTGCTGCCCAGCTATCTTCTGACAGCCAAGCACCAGCTCTCCCTGCCACAGAGACCATCGGCTGGCTTCTGACAAACCGATGGTCTCCATGGCAACCTGTAAGCAAAGCAGTGTAGGAATTTGAAAATAGAAGCCGGAGATTGTTGGCAGATCAGTAATATCCTCCTGCATTTTTCAAAGTCCTGCACTGCTCTGTGTAGGTCTGTGCAGGCAGAGCACACTGCCACAGCTTCTGGCATTGTGCTCTGCAGGTCCCATAGTGATACATAGCCCAGAAATCTTCTGGGCTATATGGCTATGGGCAGTGGAGCTCGTCTCAGAAAATTTCTGGGCATGCCACACAAGGGGTTAAGAAAATCTATGTGCAGCATGAAACATGGAATAAAGCATTGTAATTTGGGAGAAATTGCAATTATTGTCTCATTTTAAGCTACCGTACCATTTTATAATAATTGTTATTTCATTTTCTTAGAACACTTTATTTTTGGAAGGCCTCATGCAAAGCCGTTGGCACAAAGCCTGCGTAACAGCATATTGCAGTACATATGCTAGTGTTTTACTAAATCATAGACATAGGCACACAGAATATCACTAAATAGTGCCTCCTTAAGGCATCTAATGATTGTCATACACATTAGGTTTACATCAGCCAAACTCATCGATTGTAGCGGGACCAGACGCTCATCTAATCTGTATACGGCTCCCTGTTGGATTTCAGCTACCAAATTATTTGTTCTCATGGAATAAGCCACTGCCACAGGTGTCTGCCATCAGTTTTCACAACATATTCCTTCTCGGCTGAGTCTAACATGTGTGTATAGGGGTGTTGGACATAAAATATATGGATAGTATTAGATTGTTGCCTAAAATAAATGTTGTTAGTGGGAGGAATTTTTTTATAGAGTCAATGAGACAGGGGCATAACCAAAGGTTCTTGGGCCAAGGTGCAAAAGTTCAGCTTGGGCATTCTTACTGCCCCCTTCCCCAGCTACTTTGCTCACAAAATACTATATACAATTATATAATTTTATATTAATACAGTTCATGTCTAGCAAATAATGTGAAATGGTTCAAAAGTAAGTTAAAAACCTAAAAATAGTATGAAATTTTAACCTGAAACACAACAATAGTCTGTATTCATGATTTGAACCACAGGGCTTTTTTCAGGGAACATATCAGGGACAGCTGCTCTGCAGCATAAAAAGCAGATTATGGTTTGAAATTTGATGCAAACTATTCCTACAGATGTTTCAACTTTTGCAAATTACTTTCAAACCCTCTGATTCTATGTAACCAGTGTTAGAACTTGCTGCATTTCAATACCCTTTAGGGAAATTTTGCTCTTCAGGACAGAGCACATTGCTATCATAATGCCAAGAAAAATGCAATTAACCAAAAAGGACAGACAATTATAACCCTTAGTGGTGTAGGTCTTTCTTACAGAGAAATTGTGTTTTTGTAAGTGATCGAGTAGGTGAAAGGATGGTTCCATTAGTGAGTGCCACAAACTGTCAAACATGGAGGAGAACGCATGATGATCTGGAGCTCTTTTGTTGGATCCAGAGTTGGCAACTTGCACAGGTTGACTGGCACACTGGACAAAAAGGACTACCACAGCATTTTGCTATGCTATGTAATACCCTTTGGTGTACACCTAGTTGGTCAATGGTTCATATTACAGCAGGCACTGATTCAAAACATACAGTACTTCTAGGTTATGCCAGAACTACTTAAGAAGACAAGAAGAAACTGGTAGGCTTCAAATAATAGCATATGGCCTGTACAATCTCCAGACTTAGACCTCATTGAGCTTGTTTGAGATGAACTTGATAGATGAATGAAGCAAAAAAATCTGCAAGTGCAGCACATTTGAGGGAACTTCTGCAATAATGTTGGAAAGAAACTTCTGAACACCAGTGAACACACTGGACAAAAAGAGGTACGACAGCATTTTGATATACCACATAATATCCTCTGGTGTATGCTTGTTGGTCAGGGATTCATATTTCAGCAAGACAATGATCCGTCCATTTCACAAACAGCAGCACTGCTACATCCCTTTAAGAGCGTAAGTTGTATTGTACTTTATCCAAGTAGTCATCAATTACACATTGGTAAAT
Source organism: Eleutherodactylus coqui (assembly GCF_035609145.1). Taxonomy (NCBI): domain Eukaryota; kingdom Metazoa; phylum Chordata; class Amphibia; order Anura; family Eleutherodactylidae; genus Eleutherodactylus; species Eleutherodactylus coqui. Next base: position 128,250,110 of record NC_089846.1, read on the forward strand.
AGAATTAGGGTATGTTCACATGTAACAGAACTGCTGCTGCAAAATCCACAACATTATAAACAGAGTCAAAGTCTTCATCATTTCAGCCTGTGCAGCGCTCCTCTCACCTCCCAAATACCGCCCCGCATGCCACTGCCTGCACTTTTGTAGAGGCACACACACTCACATTCATGTGCTGCCTGTCACTCCTAATCCTCTTGCTGAGGTGCTACACACACTGCCTGTCACTTGGATCGGCTAAGGCATGGGACAACTCCTCGCCCTTTTTCTTGTTCACATTGTGACATCAGGATAAGGGGAACAAGTCATCCAACGCTCTTGCTAAACTGAGCGACATGCAGCACATGAGTGTATAGTGCTTGTGAAACAGATGTTACTGTGTACTGAGTTCTCAGTCGGACAGGGGACACAGGGAACCTTGCGGCAAATTAAGTGGTGAGGAGGGCCTCTGGGCCCCCAAGCTTAGATGATGGGTCACAATTCTGACCCCTGCGACCCCTATTGCTGTATTATGGATTGGTACAACATTGATCCATAATCCGGCCATATGCATGAGACCTTATTCTTACTGTGTGGTGAGTTCAAGTAGTGAATATTTCGGAGGTTTAACATAAACATTTGACCCATATATTTCAATAAAAGAACCCTGTGATGTCAGATTTATGAAAACGTGTCTAAAAGAAAAAATGTCTTTGTTGCCCACAACAACCAATGACAGAGCAGCTTTCATTTTTTATGGTGCTCTGTGAAAACTAAACCTGTTCTAGGATTGGCTGCTATGAGCAACAAAGACAGTTTTTCTTTTAGACAGTTTCATAAAACTGCCCCATTGTTTCAGATATGGAGTAGAGTATCAGCTGTACCAGAAAATATGACTTGTCAACAGTTGGTAAAATATTATCATCTTCAAACCCCAAGAATATCTTAAAACAACCCCAGGTTCTGTGATACCCATGAAAATTGGCATCTTAGAAATAAATGCAGCTGTACCCAGGTTGAATCAAAATACTAATGACCACCTGTCTGTCTGTCCATGCGTGCTCCGCCCCTGATCACATACCGGTGATGTCATCAAAGGTCCTTCATCCCGAGTGAGTGAGTTACCTGCTCTGCCCTGATCACATGACAGTGACGTCATCAAAAGGTCCTGTTAGTACACGGCTGCTGTCAAGCTAGGTGTTTGTTAGTATTTAGAGATGAGCGAGCACCAAAATGCTCGGGTGCTCGTTACTCGGGACGAAATTATCGCGATGCTCGAGGGTTCGTTTCGAGTAACGAACCCCATTAAAGTCAATGGGTGACCCGAGCATTTTTGTATATCGCCGATGCTCGCTAAGGTTTTCATTTGTGAAAATCTGGGCAATTCAAGAAAGTGATGGGAACGACACAGCAATGGATAGGGCAGGCGAGGGGCTACATGTTGGGCTGCATCTCAAGTTCACAGGTCCCACTATTAAGCCACAATAACGGCAAGAGTGGGCCCCCCCCCCTCCGAACAATTTTTACTTCTGAAAAACCCTCATTAGCAATGCATACCTTAGCTAAGCACCACACTACCTCCAACAAAGCACAATCACTGCCTGCATGACACTCCGCTGCCACTTCTCCTGGGTTACATGCTTATAGCCGGTTCCACTGAAAGCAATGGGCTGCCGGCGTGCGCGGGATGAATTGTCGGGAAGGGCTTAAATATAGAAGCCCTTCCCTGCAATTCATCCAGAAATGTGTTAAAATAAACAAAATATATATACTTACCTTGTCCCGGCAGACGGAGTTCAGCGCGGCCGGCAGTGGGTGTGAAGGGGGTGTGAGTCAGACCTGCCTCTGATTGGCTCAGGCTGACACATTTCTGGATAAATTGCAGGAAAGGGCTTCTATATTTAAGCCCTTCCCGACAATTCATCCCGCGCACGCCGGCAGCCCATTGCTTTCAGTGGAACCTGCTGTATTGCCGGCTCCATTGAATTCAATGGGCAAACATCGTTCTTCTCTGCCACAGCTGTTACAGCTGTGGCAGAGAAGAATGATTTGTCTTCTATATGTTCTCAATGGGGTCGGCGCTGCTGCCGCCGGCCCCATTGAGCGCATATACAGAAGAGAACAGGAATCGCAGATCGCAGATAGGTGCGATCTGCGATTTCTGACTATGGCCTAAGAAGGACCGTTGGGGTTCTTGAAGCCTAAAATAACTCCTAACGCTCTCCCTATAGCAGCTCCGGCATCAGCAGCACTGTCCCTGATCTCTGTCAGAATGCATCTGTGGCAAGCCGCGGGCGGACAGATTTTAATACTCGGGTGACACCTGATCTCGCCAGCCACTCACTGCAGGGGGGTGGTATTGGGCTGGAACATCACAGGAGGAAGTTGTAATGCCTTCCCTGTCTTTCTATTGTCCAGAAAAGCGCGCAAATTTCTCAGGGAAGAAAATGAAAGTGACTCGAACACCGCGTGGTACTTGTCTCGAGTAACGAGCATCTCGAACACCCTAATACTCGAACGAGTATCAAGCTCGGACGAGTACGCTCGCTCATCTCTATTAGTATTCCATAGCAACTGAAGCCTCGGGGGGTTGAAGGGGATGGAATACTAACAAACACCTAAATCAGCCTGAGTTGAACCATGGAAATGACTGTAAAAAGTGAAGAAGATCCATGAATTCCTGCTAGTGAACAGTCAAGAGTCCGAAACATTCAGATTCTGATGTGTGTGAGCTGGCAGTAACTCTAAAGGGAAAAGAATAGGATTGTTGAGAGGGAGAAAGAACAGCTGAGAACTGAGAGACAGTCAAGTTGGAAATGCTTCAAACCGACACAAGACGTATCCTTTTGGGCAATAAGCCCAGTGGAAAAGACTTCTTCAGAGGTGAGATTGAAACGTACGGTACCCAGGGTACTGGTAGTTAGAAGGTATTGGTAGATAGAGATTATAAGGATTAGGTCTAAAAGGGCAAATACGGTTAAGTATAATTTATTGATTAACGGACAATTGCTTAAGTTACAATTTATTATTTGCTGAGAAATAAGTAGTGAAACGTCATGCTTAACTATCATGCCCTCCTATGGAGAGAAGCAGTAGATTTTATCATAGAATGTTATGCAGCATTTAAGTAGCGAACCCTCCCGTGGAGTGATGAACTGTAATTAATTAATCATTTCTGTTTCGTAAAAATGTAATTTGCTGTATTAAACTGCCTCCGCTTCTGCCTATCATCACCGTGCCATCAAAGGCCATCCTTCCCGAATCCTATACCCGTATCATGTATCAACTCTGCACAATGCCAGTATAGCTATCAGATTTTTTTAAGAACCCTACAATGCGCATAATCTGTGTTATTTTTGTATATATTTGACTATTTAGTTCCACTATTATTGAATAATGATATAATACTATTTACAGCCACATGTAGATCATCTTTTTAAAGGGTTTCATGTGGCATGCACATTTCTTTTCATATTGACTACAGCTAATTCTCTTTTATACAATTCAATATTAGTCCTCCCTAATATATGACCCGCACTTTAGTTAAACATAGGTTTTTATCTCCTTTATTGCTAAGTAGATCAATATCATATGAACTATGCCGAATGTAAAGAAGAATTTAATAAAGTTTATATAAACACCGGACATCTGTGAACCAAACAGATGCATTTCATAAAAGATAATGATACAAAGGTTTGCTTCAGCAAGCTGTTGGTTTCTCTGTGTAGCCCTAAAGGGTAAAGGCATTCATTTAGCATTTCACAACAGAAGCTCACTCACTCCATTCAGATTCCTACAATTTAGTTTTATGGAGGAGCCTTCTTAATTCAAGAAAGTGTTTGCATGTTATGGACTAGGATAAGACTATAATTATAGCCTACACCCAAAAATTAAAGTTAGAGAAAAAACATATGGTATGGCTACCCTTTCACCTCCCGTTTTACATGATTTTGTTACTTTCTATGACTCCAGTGTAGACTTGGATGTTGTAGGCGTTTTATTGAAGCTGTCCATCCTTGAACACATTTATCAAATTAATCACAACCCTAAATATTACTTATGTTTAAAGAGGACCTATCATGTTGGGGCATCCAAGTGGGACATCCAAGGTGACAAGGTGTGTTGTCTTGTTGGAAGTATTGCTGACCATTCCCAGAGTATTGCCACATTGTTGGCGGCACATTATTGTCTGGAATGTCAAGGTACGGATCCGTGTTCATGGATTTTGCCACAGCAACCAAAAGATTGAGACCATCCTACATAAAACATCCCCAGATCATAACAGAATCTGCACCATATGTAATTGTTGACACAACATGCTCAGGCAAAAAGCATGTCAGTAATCGAACCGGGGACCTCCTGCTCTCCAGTCAGTGGCTCTCACTAATGAGCCATCCAGTCTGTGGACAGTACCCTTGCATTACTATCAGCCTTGTTCCATATTCCGGTAATTTCGTTCCTCCCTCCTGGTCCTGACCCTGCCTCTGATTAGGCTCATTATAAAAACCTGATCCTGCCACTGCAGCAATGTGTGAGTAATGCGCTCCACTAGCCCTTGATCAAGCTCCTTTTCCATCTGCTCATCTGCAATTCTCCCGCTGCTGAATCTTGGCTTCACCTCTGACTACGCTACTTGCCTCTTCCACCTGTACTGTAAATTGAGACCTCCTGCTGCTGACCCCTGGCTTCCCTTCTGACTACTCTCTGGACCTGCACAGTAACTACACCCATGGCTTTTTTACCAGACCCAGCACCAATATACTTTAGAAGGCATTTACCAGTCATCCTCCACACCCAGATACTTCCATCTGATTTGAAGATGGAGCAACATGATTCAGCACTCCATAAAATGTTCTTCCATTGCTCAAATGTTCATTGATGATGCTCCTTGCACCATTGTAGCCAATAGCGTGCAGTTCCTGTCACAAACTATGGCTGACACCTCCAAGGGTCTGCTTCTTATGTAGCATGGTTTAGGACATGTGACATGCTAATAAGACACAATCCATTCTGCTGACCCCTGGCTTCCCTTCTGACTACTCTCTGGACCTGCACAGTAACTACACCCACGCCTCTTTACCAGACCCAGCACCAATATACTTTACAAGACATATACCAGTCATCCTCCATGCCCAGATACTTCCATCTGATTTGAAGATGGAGCAACATGATTCAGCACTCCATAAAATGTTCTTCCATTGCTCAAATGTCCATTGATGATGCTCCTTGCACCATTGTAGCCAATAGCGTGCAGTTCTTGTCACAAACTATGGCTGACACCTCCAAGGGTCTGCTTCTTATGTAGCATGGTTTAGGACATGTGACATGCTAATAAGACACAATCCATTCTACTGACAGGGATGTCAAAATACTTTTGGTTGGATGGTGTAAATGACTAAATAGTCAGAAATAAGCTCCTAGGTTCCCTCCAGGGAGATTGCTTTCCTACATAGCAAAAAACACAACTGAAACTGCACAGCCACAGCTGTCAATACCACACAATGTTGCCAATATTATCTAGAAGATCCTGGGTGACGTTTCAGCTGCAAGTGTATTCAACATGGACACAGAGATCTGACTGCTGTAAAGGTGCTATTACACAAGCGTTACCTGCTGCGGGTAATGTTCGTGATTTACCGCTAATTGTTGGGCCAAAGTTGGAAGTTCAGGTAGAGGTAAAAGGCAAGCATTACCTGTGACAGGTAACGCTCATGTAATAGCACCCTATGTTAGAAAAATAATCAGATTATCATTATTGGACCTTAAAAGAACATTATGATAGAAGGTCGACGTTTTATGATAGGAAGAAAAGTTTCTAATCCACAATATGTTTACTAATTAGGCAGAGAATCAAGAGAACAGATACTAATAGCCTTCTGGCAGCCTTAGAAAAAACAGGCAGTAGCTATTATTCTTGTTTTCTCACCTTGATTGGGTCTAAAGAAGCATTTGATTCTCCAGCTGAACATTGTATCCACCACTTCGATCTCTGAGCAATTACCAGCAAACAATGTGATTAAATGGTAGAGGCAGGCAATACAGGTTGGCAATTAACTCCATGTTGTCCTTGTTCGGTGCTGATCCTTATTCATATGGAAATACACCCAGAACATTACTGTTGCTCTAGGGTATTACTAACTTACACATTGAATTTCCATTGGATTTATCAGCCACTCATTTCACTCCTATTTAAATAAAAGGTGTTAGCTAAGCAGATGCGGCACATTGTGCTAAACGTGCTACTCAGTAATTCACTACTAAAAAGAAACAGTTCTAATATAGTAAGAAAGTGTAGATTTTTTCCCCTTTGTCACATTGATGCATACAGTAAATCAGTCTTAGTTGTTTATACATTTTAGTGTGATTTGTTAATTAGCACGTCACATATCATATAATATATGCCACAAAATGTAATGTCCGCACAATTCAGTATTATGGAATGTTAAAGGTATAATATTAAAAAAGTAAAATATCCAAGATGGGCTGCGCCAGGGGGCAGGAAGGCATGGGACCCCACCTGGTCCCCTAGGAAATGTTTAGGAACACTATGCATCCTAAGGCCGGATTCACACAAACGTATGCGTATTTGCGCTGTGGTTTTTATGATAAAACATGCCAGAAATGCATGTCAGATCGAACCTGGCATACATTTCTCTGTAGGCACTTACAGGTAGCAAGATACACCTCTTCATGTATTAGGTGCATCCAGCACTGGGGAAAAATTATACTAAGACTAGGTTGGAAATACCAGTCTTAGTAAATTTTCCCCATAGACAATGAGAACAATACACTTGAAAATCTTTATGTATTGAGTATTCAGCAATTTCAATAAATGTACTATATTCTAATATCACCTAAATATCACAGTCTTCAAAACTTACTATGCGATAAAAAACTTTATATTTGCCATAGCTAATACTAATTGTGCAACATACTAGCATAAATGTGCTTCCAAACCAGAACTTCACTTTGAGGGCTTAGTCACATGGGCGCATCGGCGCCCGTGTTACTGCAGGAAGAAGACGGCTGGTCATGTGTTCTTTCTTCAGCGCTGCTAGGAGTCGCCGTCTTGAAGTACGGCCGTCTTCTTCCTGCAGTAAGGGCTCAGTCTCACGGCCGATGCACCCATGTGACTAAGCCCTAATATTATATAAGATGCATTATAGTCTAGATAGTTTTCATTCTTACATGTTGGCAGGTCTTTACTTGAATGAAAAACATTATTTTTCAAGAATATGTAAATTTTGGATCAAACTTCCAGCAGATATATTTGAAAAAGAGTAATATAGAAGGACGGACTAAAAGACCATGTGGCCTTTTCTTTCATTGATCTGATATGTTTCTATGTTTCTAAATTCAGTAAAAATGTGATATAATGCCAACTACAAAAGATACAATATTGAGCAATATCATCTAATTAATAGATCACCATCAAAATAAACATTCATCTCCCCAGAGATTCAAGCTTCAGAGCTGGGAGTTCTGTAGAAACTGTTTGGGTAAGAATTCAAGGAGAGAACAACAGAATGAACACTATTGTAGGCATTTACTATAGGCCGCCTGGACAAGCAGAAGATATGGAGGAACTCTTTCTACATCAGATGGCCAAGCTCTCAAAAAAACATGGCATGGTGATCATGGGAGATTTTAACTATCCAGACATTTGTTAGGAATCTCTCTCAGGTAAAAGTAATGGATCCAACAAATTCTTATCCGCTCTTGCTGACAACTTTATCTTCCAAAAGGTAGAAGAGAAAACAAGGGGATCTGCTATCTTGGACCCAATTCTTACCAACAGGCAGGAAATGGTTGAGGAAGTAAGAGTGGCTGAGACCTTAGGAGGCAGTGATCATGCTATCCTTGAATTTTGGATAAAAAAGGGAGGAAAATCGGAGAAAACTCAGACCTCAAGGTTAGATTTCAGAAAGATTTCAATGAACTCAAAAAGATGGTAGGAAGAATCCAATGACTGGATGTTCTTAAGGACAGAAATGTCCAAGAAGGATGGGAAATATGCGAAATGAGATTCTCAAAGCACAATCATTAACAATCCCAAAAAGAAGGAAGAATGGGAAGCATTTAAAGAGACCAGGATGGATGAACATAGAACTTGCACACATGTTAAAAAGAAAGAAAAATATGTTTATCAAAGGGGAAAAGGGGTGAATATCTAAAGAAGAATATAATGCAGTCTGCAGAAACTGTAGGGCAAGTGTCAGAAAACCTAAAGCTAATAATGAATTGAGGCTTACAACAGAGGCCAAAAGCAATAAAAAGGGATTTGGGGGGTATGTCAAAAGCAAAAGAAAAGTCAAATATGCTATTGGATGCTTACAAGATGAAAATGGTGAATTGGTGAAGAATAATGTTGAGAAGGCTGAACTTTTAAATTCCTATTTTGTATCTGTTTTCTCTCAAAAAGTAGATAGAACATCAACTGATCTTCTTGTGCTATTGGGGGAATAAAAGAATGCAGGCTATCTGTAAGCAGAGAGATGGTGAGGGAACACTCAGCTAACTTAAATGAATTCGAGTCTCAAGGTCCACATGAATTACATCCTAAGATACTAAAGGAAGCAGCGAAGGTAATTGCTGAACCACTCGCTATCATTTTTGAAAATTCCTGGAGAACAGGAGAAGTCCCAGAAGATTAGAAAAGGGCAAATGTTGTCCCTATCTTCAAAAAAGGAAAGAAGGCGGATCCAGGAAACTACAGGCCTGTGAGCCTGACTTTTATACAGGGAAAGATCTCTGAACAAATTATTAAACAGCATGTATGCAAGTACTTGGTTGAAAATGGAGTAATTAACCAGAGCCAGTATTGGTTTGTAACAAACAAATCATGCCAGACTAATCTAATTTCCTTTTATGACAGGATCACCGACTGGGTTGATCAGGGAAATGTGGTGGATATAGTTTATCTTGACCTTAGTAAAGCATTTGACAAAGTATCTCATACTATACTTATTGAAAAAACGACCAAATATGGGATTGACAAGGCAAATGTTAGGTAGATTCACAACTGGCTGAGTGATCATACTCAAAGAGTGGTCATAAATGGCTGCACATCCAATTGGAAGAATGTATCAAGTGGGGTACCACAAGGCTCTGTCCTAGGCCCAGTGTTGTACAGCATTTTTATAAATGATCTGAGGGAGGGAATTGAGGGGAAATTGATCAAATTTGCCAACGACACAAAGCAAGGAGGGATAGCTAACACTAGGGAAGAGAGGGAGAGTATTCAAAAAGATCTAGAAAAGTTAGCACAGTGGGCAGTGACTAACAGAATGGTATTTAACAAGAAGAAATGCAAAGTCCTACATCTGGGCAAGAAAAATTAAGACAGCACATACAGAATGGGAGGAATTGAGTTAAGCAGCACATGTTAAAAAGACTTGGGTATACTAATAGATCATAGACTGAACATGAGTCAACAATGTGATGCAGCAGACAAAAAGGCAAACACAATTCTGGGATGTATTAAGAGAAGCATAGAGTCTAGATCACGTGAGGTCATTATCCCCCCCTCTACTCTTCCTTAGTCAGACCTCATCTGGAATACTGTGTCCAGTTCTGGGCACCCCACTTTAAAAAAGACATAGACAAACTGGAGCAAGTTCACAGAAGAGTTACCAAAATGGTGATGGGTCTGCAAATCATGTCCTATGAAGAACAGTTTAAGGATCTGGGAATGTTTAGCTTGCAAAAAAGAAGGCTGAGATCAGACTTAATAGCAGTCTACAAATATCTGAAGGGCTTTCACAGTGCAGAGGGATCAGCCCTAATCTCATCTGCACACGGAAAGACTAGAAGCAATGGGATGAAACTAAAAGGGAGAAGACACAAATTAGATATTAGAAAAAACTTTCTGACAGTGAGGGTGATCAATGAGTGGAACAGGTTACCATGGGAGGTGGTGAGTTCTCCTTCAATGGAAGTGTTCAAACAAAGGCTGGACAAATATCTGTCTGGGATGATTTAGTAAATCCTGCACTGAGCAGGGGGTTGGACCCGATGACCCTGGAGGTCCCTTTCAACTCAACCATTCAATGATTCTATGATTCTAAGGCTCTATAGGGCCCTTCATAAAAATTGTTTAGCAAATTTTTGGCGTAATAAGTCACAAATATTTGTTCAAGTAGGGATTTGTGCAAAAAATTGTGAATATTCTCTGTCTGTGCTACCGTCCTCCACTTTTTCTTAAAGGAATGTGGCTTGTTGGGAGAGGATGTGGTCACCTCAGACCAACACATTTATGCATCATTTACTCCAGAAACAGGCGTAAATTAGACCAGGAATGAACAGCAGATCAGATCTGATGTACATTTATGTTTAGGCACACGGAGAAGTCGAGATACACCTAAGACATGAGAAGCAGTGCACCTCTTCATGTATTAGGCTCATCATGTGCCAGCGGAAATATTAAGACCGACACTTGAAATGTTGGTCTTCCTAATTTTGCTTCTATGTGTTGAATCTTTTTACACATGAAGAACTGGTAAGGAATATTATGCTAAGATAGAAATGTTAGATATTGATTGTTTACTGTACTGTACACAAATTATCCGTAAACTGATGCCGCCATTGACTACAATACTATTAACAAATCCATTTATTGAATCTGTTGTAAAATAGAACACTGCAGACAGTTAGCAAGAGTTGCAGATGGCAAGCTCAAATGTATTCCTTAATAGGGTATATATACTGTACAGACAGACTATGCAGCTGCTATAGAACCCCTGAAGATTGAAAGACCCAGCTCTGGTTTGCTCATTTCTTATTTTAATGGCTGCTGAGAACCTATACAGGATAAATGTAAGGTTCTGCACATTGGCAGGAGAAATGGATGCCACCAATATACACTAAATGGGGTACTGCTAGGGAAAAGTGAGATGGAAAAAGACCTTGGGGTACTAGTTGACTGCAGACTTAACTTGAGCAATCAATGCCAGTCAGCTGCTGCAAAAGCAAATAAAGTCATGGGGTGCATTAAAAGAGGTATAGGGGCGAGGGATGAGAACATTATTCTTCCGCTATATAAGGCACTTGTCAGGCCCCAGATGGAATACTGCGTACAGTTCTGGACACCGCTGCTCAGGAAAGATGTTGCAGTGCTTGAGGAGGTCCAAAAAAGGGCAACTCAATTAATAAATGGAATGAGAGGACTGAAATGCCCAGAGAGGCTATCAAAATTGGGATTACTCGCCCTGGAAAAAAGGCGGTTAAGGGGCGACCAAATAACTATGTATAAATACATTAGGGGACAATACAAGGATCTCTCCCAAGATCTGTTTATACCAAGGACTGCGGCGGTAACAAGAGTGTATCCTTTGCATCTAGAAGAAAGAAGTTTTCATCATCAACACAGAAGGGGGTTCTTTACTGTAAGAGCAGTGAGACTGTGGAACTCTGCCTGAGGACGTGGTGATGGCACAATCCATAAAGGAGTTTAAGAGGGGACTATACGTCTTTTTAGAGCACTATGATATTACAGGATACAGACATTAGGTGACCAGCGGGGTTGTTGATCCGGGTCTGGGAGTTAGGTAGGAACTCAAATGTTGATCCAGGGATTATTCTGACTGCCATTGTGGAGTTGGGAGCTAAATTGGCATCTGCCTCGTTGGGTTTTGTTTGCCTGATCAACAAAGGGGGTGGAAACAGGCTGAACTAGATGGCCATTGTCTTCATTTAGCCTAACATAATATGTTACTATACAGAGATCTCCTCTCTATGAAGCAGCCAGCATCAAAAGTGAGGGATCAGCCCAAAGTTCATGATAGGGAAACTAGATCCAAACAAGTACCAATACCTTTTTTCTAAGACCATTAAGTAAATACTTGCCAAAATCTAAGAGAATAAACTGCGTAAAGTATGATGCATTTAGCATCATAGTGCATTAAAGTGCAACCGTACCAAATACAGGTCCATTTTGCTATGGGACCAGCTCTTCTTTATACATGATTCTCTATATAACATAATGTACGCTGGTAACATCCTTGAAAAGCATGATAGTTTGTCGTTCCTATTTTTGTATGATTAGAGAAAAAATAGTCATCAATACAATTAGAAAAATGATGAATTCTGGGCTCTTGTCTTCTTGGGACCCTTTAGGCACCAAGATCTTCTACATCCTCTATAGCTAAATCCTTGATGATTTGTCAAACTAAGTAACAAAATAATTATGATGGACTATTGTATAGGATCATATAGCCTGGACAGCCAGAGTAACAAACAGACAAGTCCTGAATTGTATAAGACCCAATATATCATTGGAGGGCTAGATGACCGGACTCAGACTCACGTATTTTGGCCATGTAATGCGAGCAGAGTCGCTAGAAAAATCTATAAAACTTTGACAGATCAGTGGCAAAAGAAAATCGGGCACCAAAGGGCACAATGGCTGATACTGTCAAAGGTGATTCTGGCATAGATATTGCACAACTGAACGAAGCAGTTCGAAAACATGGAGGGAGCTCGCCTCTAGAGTCGTCGAGGGTCTTGAACGACTAAACGGCTAACAACAACAACATTGTATGGGAAAAAAGTTATCAGCCAATTATGGACAACAGACATTTAAAATATTTTCCGAAACCAATGCCACACTTACCGCTACTTCAAAAAAATATGTGACGACTTCCTTTACTTTTGGTCATTGCAACAACTTGAAATTATTACATTTTCTACTGATATGATAGTTGATCATAAAAAATAAAGTTCTGCCTGTTTTTCTTATGTGGTCAAATAGCACCTAAAGATCAGACAGAAGACACGTGGCCATGAAATAAAATATACTTTGGAGGATTGTCATTAAATTCTCTTTAATGACTCGCTAACTATAACCATTCTATATTATGTTGTCACATTTGTCAGAAGCTTCAGTTAATAAAAAGGAAATAATTTCACACATTTATACCCCAATTGATTTCCATGTGAAAAAGCATGATGTTTATATATCACTTATCTTGCTGAGTTGTCATGTAGATGGAACAGTTGCTTTGTCGATCGCTTTTGTGCTACTTAGAGAGAATTACGTGTTTAAATAGAGACCTGAGAAGTTTTGAACAAGCACTGCAGAAGAAAAGGTTTCCTCTTAAAGCCTTAATGAAGTGGCGAATTCTTCCTCCAACATCAACGTAGCCTTGTGTAGTTTGTTTTCACTGTGCTTAATCACTGACCAAAGCTTCAGTGCGGACCGCCAGTTCCCAATAAACCATAAAAGGCAGATCAGAAGCCATTGTTCTTTTTTATAGGGCTTAGCGTACAACAGCTGAATAAACCTGTTCAGTCAGAAGAGTCTGAGGAGAAAGGAGTTTCCTACAATCAAATGGTCAAGCCCCGGGTAGAGCAGGAAAGACTAAATTAGACCAATATTAGATTTTTATTTCTTTGCAGCTGGAATTCAGGTTTTACGTTCACAAGAGGGAAAATCAAAAAATACCATAGTGCACAAGAGATAATGGTTACATAATGGTTTCAAATTTTTCATGACTGATATTAAGAAACGTAATACGTTTTAGGAACATTAGGGGAGATTTATCATATGTGGCTTTTAGTCTAAGGCCTCATGTCCACGGGGAAAATCAGGCCCGCCGCGGATTCTTCATGTAGAATCCATAGCGGGTCCCTCCTGCTCCGCGGACATGAGGCTAAAAAATAAGAATAAACTCACCTGCTCCGGATGATGCGGATCTTCCTTCCTTCGCGGACGGATCTTCTTTCTTCGGCCTGGCGCATGCCCCCGGCACATCCGCCGGGCTGAAGAAAGAAGATCCGTCCGCGAAGGAAGGAAGATCCGCATCGTTAGGAGCAGGTGAGTTTATTCTGATTTTAGGTCTCCCGCGGATCCAGACGGCTTCCATAGGCTTCAATAGAAGCCTGCGGGAGCCGTCCCCGCGGGAGACCCGCACGAAAATGGAGCATGTCCATTTTTTTTCCCGCACGCGGATCCGCGCCTGACGGGAAAAATGACATCCGCAGGTATTTAACTACCTGCGGGTGTCCAATGCATCCCTACGGGGCGCGGATCCGCGTGCGGGAAAAACGCTGCGGATTTAAAATAAACATTTCCCCGTGGACATGAGGCCTTAGTCCTGATCTATCATGCAACAAATTCATCAAAACATCACAAGCTGTAGGTTACGTTAGGTGCAAATATGTGGTATAAAAGTATGTGCTGAAAATATGCTCCCCCCCCCCCCCCCCCCCCAGCACTGGAGTAGCTGTGCAATTTTTTTTATGTGACTTTTTAAAAAAGTCACATGAGATGAATGTGATCGACAATGCTACGCCACCTAATCCTTAGTCTTAAATTTAGGCTAAAAGTTAAATGACGTGATCAGCCATAAATAAGCAAAAACAATCTCACGGCTCTCATAAATAATAAAGTAGACCGAATAAAGTCGCAATAAAGATCAAAATCTAGGCGCATGTGCTTTAATAAATCTCGCCTCTTGTTAGGCGTGTAGCTCTAGGGAGCACACAGGTAGCAGAAACACCTTGGTACTGGTACCTAAGAGGGAACATAAAAACTCAGCAATATTATAATTGTTATGTGGCCGGGTGGGGAAGTTACAGATTTGGACCCAAAGCCTTCAAATTACGGCTATGCAAATTATGATCAAAAATCAATTTTCTGTATTTTATTTGGTGACAACTCGTTCTCTAGTCATACAAAAATGTTGTATGCGCTATCTGCAGATGTAGCAATGCTACTCATGCTCTGCTGCCAACCTAGCTCAAGGGCCTCTCTGCTGCAGTTCACAGCGGGACACAAGCTGTAAGCACGGAGAACAATGCAGCTGTTTGCTTATGAAAAATAGCTGTATTGTTTGCCGAGCGATAGCGGTGGTGTCCAGCTCTGCTTGCATAGCTCTTAAAAAGCTACTTACCTACTATAAACTATGCAAAGATGATCGCTCAAAACTGTCACTCAAACTGTCGTTTGAGCAATTTTTGAGCGATCATCTATCAGTGTAAATGGGGTCATAGACTTGACATTTGTGAATATTTGAGCCACCCATTGAATGAGAGTTTTATACATAAATCCTAAAGAACATATTACTCATAATGCATAACATTGTTCCCTCTGAAGTTGTGAAACATAAAATAAGAAAAAAAGGAGACATACTCTCCAATCTCTCCCCATCTCCAACTCTACCATCACCACTACATTAAAGTATGTTTGCAACTTCCCAAATGTTGCGCTGACATGTCCAAAACCTGTTTCATAAAGGGTATCCTTTTCATGAAATGTAATATATTCCAAAAGAATTCCATATTTCTTGCACACTCCCCAATGATGGAGACTATCTGTTATCCAATTTCTCAAAATTAGATTTCCCCTAAATAAAAAGCTTTAGTAGACCGTGTTTCTCTGGACCAAGAAAACATCGACTTAGCTGATTTATTAAAGGCATTCTGAAATGTTTTCTAAACAAATCAAAATATCGTCCTAGTATCTCACAAGTTCTAGATGAACTAGGTCACTCTTATCCCATTTACACTTATTCATTTTATGCTTCGGACATAAATCTGAGGTTCTGTAACTCATCTTGTACAATCTTAAGGGGGTATAATATATGCAAGATAAAAACTATGAAGTTGTGTAGCTATATTTAACCCCACAGTTCCCATGGAATTCAAAGTAGAGATCTATTGCACATCGGATGACTACCAATATCTAAGTTCCATTTAGTTTGGAAACTAGATAAATACCCTCTTTGGTCAAGATTCTAAATATATTCGACATTAAGCTTTTGCTTTATGACAATAATGCTGTAATGAAAAGAGTGTTCGAAGCAACACAAAACCCTTAAATTTGCTTAATTTTACTGCATAAGATATTTGAATATAATACAAATAATCCTGAATTCATTCTGGAAATTCAGAAAACTCTTAAGACTACCATCCATATAAAATAAATTAAAAATCTGAACAATTTACCTTAAAGGGGTTCTGTCACTAAAAAAGAAAAATGCTCTACTTATCTATTCCTCCCCCATCAGTCTACTTACCAGATCTTCACCTCCCTTATCTTCTCCTGTCTCCTGCAGTCCGGGGGCTCACTTCACCTCCACTTGCCTGATTCTGCTCCTTCCTGTGAGGTTACCTACATTGGGTTGGCAGTCTGCGCAGTACGTTATGTCAAAGCTCACAGGCCAGCAGGAGGACTGCCTATCTTCTTCAGAGATTGCTCATGCCAGCTGTCTCTGAAATAGATTACAATTCCTTCCCAGGCAGTGAAGCTACAGCACAGGGATGTGACCTTCACTGACCCAGCAGGAAGGAGTTTGTGATAAAGCAGCCTTCATAACAAGCTGGGCCCAGCCTGCAGTGAGCTGACCTGGGGCACTGGAGAAGCTCAACCAGGAGAAGATGTGATAAGGAGACAGACAGGGAAGGGATAGGTACTTTTAGATAATTTTTTTTTCAATGACAAAACCCCTTTAAGGCCCATTTTATAAAATATATTTATAAAAGTCAAACTTTTATTCCCCTGAATAGAAGTAAATTGAGTAAGTTTATACAGATTTTAATTATCTCTTGAAGTCTGGTCATTATTTAAAACACTATCTGACATCAGTGTAATATATACTGTAGGCTTCCAGAACAGAATAGAGATCCCTATAATGACCTTTCTGGTAGAGATTTACCCACAATCCAGTATAATCGCACTCTTCACACTTATAGGATATGCAACATTTGGGCTGCAATAAAATATTTGTCAAGCTCTAGTAGTGCTAGTCCTGACTCAGAAATGGTGCTAAAAAAAATTCTTAATTATAATTCATTGTGATTTACAATTCCATATCAGATTATTACAAATACGATTCAAACTATGGAAAATTCCATTCCCTATACAAATAGGATAGAGAATAACCATCTTAATAAAATTACACAAACAGTCATAGACAAGCTAATTATGCACCGGGTCCTTTACTCTATTTTAAATTTTTCTAACAAGGTAAAATATTCAAAAAAAAAAAAAAAAATCTACCCTCAAATTCTTAAATATTTTAAGGAATCTTTAGGGCTTATTTATACTCACACATAAATTAACTATATCCTTTAGGCCTCAGGTAGGACAAGCAATTTTTTAGCACGTGAATAGGCACGCTAAAAAAATTGCACATCGCGTGTACAAAAATCACGTGAGCGGGTGAATTTGCACTCGCATGTCCTATCTTTGACAGGTACAATTATTTAGCGCTTCTAAAAAATGTGAACGCTTTCATTGGAAAGCATTCATTCTTAGGCCTCGGTCAAACGGGCGTTTTTTGCCGCGATTTGCGGATCGCATGACAGATGCGCATCCGCAAATCGCGTGATCGGGGCCGAAAAATCGCCGGAAAAATCTGCTCCTAGCCGCGTTTCCTTTGAAACGGGCCGGAGCACAGGAGCGCTGTCCAGCCCATTGAATTCAATGGAGCCAGCAATACACCCGGCTCTATTGAAAGCAATGGGCTGCCGGCAAGCGCAGGATGAATTTTCGGGAAGGGCTTAAAAATATAAGCCCTTCCCTGAAAATCATCCAAAAATGTGTAAAAATAAAAAATATATATATACTCACCTTGTCCCCGTAGACAGAGTTCACCTGCTCTGAACTGCTCTGAGTAGTATTCAGCAGCCGGGGATTTAAAATCCCCGCCTGCTGAATGGGCTGCCTCTGATTGGTCACAGCCCTCACCAATCAGAGGCAGCTCTCACTCACCCATTCATGAATTCATGAATGGGTGAGTGCTGCCTCTGATTGGCTCAGCACAGGGACCAATCAGGGGCAGCTCTCAGCTATTGAATGACAGCTGAGAGCTGCCCCTGTTACAGCTGTGGCAGAGGAGAATGATTTGTGTAGTATATGTTCTCAATGGGGTCGGCGCTGCTGCCGCCGGCCCCATTGAGCGCATATACAGAACACAAGGAATCGCAGATAGGCGCGATCTGCGATTTCTGTTCTATAATTTATCGGACAAGCGCATAAAAAGCGCCCATGTGTCCGACACCATTGCAAAGCAATGGTTCTATAAAATCGCCGGTCACATGCGCAAATCGCGCGAAAAATCGCCCATGTGACCGAGGCCTAATAGAGCTGCGTTTTAAGGGTGCCTATTCATGTGCTAAAAAATCACTCGTCTGACCGAGGCCTAAAGGGGTATTCCGTGGAAAGTACTATTGATGACCTTTTTTCAGGAAATCAAGGTGCACAAGGAGGTGCGAAAGAGGTACCCAAAAGTTGCTTGGGATTACATAAAATGTTTTTTTTTGCCATAAATGCATGCCCGCGGGTTATAATAAGTACTATAGCTCAGCCTCATTCTCTCGATTAGGGCTGAGCTAGAAAATTAGTTACAGTATAAGGACAAGTGTGGAACTGTTCCTAAAAAAAGCTAATTCAACTTCTTGAATAATAGTAAGAATAAAAACAATTACAGCCATGGCAGGAAGAATTTAACTGATTTAACTGCATATTCATACTACTCTCATTAAACTCTAAATTAAATTCATACACAAACACTTAAAGACGTTGTCCACATTTATTTTGGGAAGTCCCCCCCCCCCCCCCCTCTCCTTTCTCAGTACCTTTGTATTAAACGTACCTGTCTGACAATGTCCTGGTTCTTCATGGCGGCTGTACATCACATGACCTATGACATCACAGCTGGCTCCTGGGCCATATATGGGACTAGGAACAAATTAATAATAACCTTTTTTACAAGATTTCACTGATGAAGTTCCATGCAGGTCAGCTATTGATTTTAGTGATCACACATACAGTAGATACAAACATGTCACCCCAGGAGCCAATGTAAACAGAGACCAGTAGTGAGGTCCAAGCGGCAGCAAGGTGTAAGCAATGGCACTTAGTAGGTAAGTATTGTTTTTCTTTTTTATTACTATTTCTCTCCCACTGCCAATGTATATACCTATTTTGAAAACCCCTTTAAGCATCCCATAGTGGTGAATAAAGGCGGATAGATTATTTTTTTCTAATTCCTTCACCAAAGACTGAAATTATTTTATAAATTGGAGTTGTTATAGTAGTTCAGTCCTTATAGGTGTCTGGGGGTTAATATGCGTGCGTGAGACCATTAAAATTAGCAATAATGAGATTAAATGGCAAACAAATGGCAAGTTCTGCTTCGTAAAGGAGAACATAAATGTCCACAAGTTTGCTTATGATTTGGAAGTCCATATACTGTACACATTACAGAAGAATCTAAATTTTGCAGAATCGCACTAGAATGCTCATTAGCAATGGTCAACTTTGTTAATCAGTATAGTTGAGCGAACGTACTCTGTCGAGCTTGATGCTCATTCGAGTATTAGCGTACTCTATGGTGCTCGTTACTCGAACGAGCATGAAGCCGTGTTCGACCCCGCCCCAGTTTTTGGCTCCTCCCCTCTGTGACGTACCTGTTTTGGCCCCTCCCTGCTGCAACGCAGCACGCGTCAATGGCAAATTTTTTATCTGGCAGGCAGGGGAGAGAGAGAGAGAGAGAGAGAGAGAGACACGAAGAAAAAAAAAAAAGCTCAGCACCCGGCGTCCCACATACAAAAATGCTTGGGTCTCCCATTGTAGCCAATGGGGTTCGTTACTTGAGTAGAGCTCTCAACTTTTACGAAAAGCTCGACTCGAATAAAGCGGACCCGAGCATTTGGGTGCTCGCTCATCTCTATTAATCAGTTAATAGTATATTCTTATTATGTGCAGCAACTACATAGGCCTTTAGCCAAGTAGTTATACCTTTAAATTTACTGGTCCTGACTAGAGATGAGCGACTGTATTCGCTAAGGCACATTACTCAAGTGAGTATTGCCATTTTCGAGTACCTGCCCGCTCGTCTCAAAAGATTCGGGGGCCGGCGGAGGTGAGCGGTGAGTTGCGGGAGTGAGCATGGGGGAGGGGGGGGGAGAGAAATCTCCCCCTAGTTCCTCCCCGCTCTCCCCCCCACCAGCCTCCGAATCTTTTGAGACAAGCGGGCATGTACTCAAAAATGGCAATACTTGCTCAAGTAATTTGCCTTAGCGAGTATGCTCGCTCTTCTCTAGTCCTGACCTATTTAAAGTCAGTTAAACTTTTTGATACAACTACGCTGTTAATAAGTAGGAGCATTGCTATAAGCTGATCAGTTTAGGCAACCTCAAGCAATTGCAGAAGGAGAGTTCATACTATCATACAATGGCCATCTAATACTTCCTTACAAGGAGCAAATATTACCTTCATACTATGACTAATGACTAAATATTGATATACAAAGGTGACTGAATAATATGACTATACAGAGACCAATAATTCCACCATAATTTGATATACAGCCATCATTATGATGAAGACTGTACAAGTGAGGCAAAGACGGACAAGAAACAATTACATCAATGACTCTTTGCCATTGTCTTCTGATTGTAATCACTCTTATTCTCTGTCTTCTTCATCTGACATAGAGTTTCATGGATGCTATCAGCCTATTAGATAAAATATAACTTTAGAAATTAGCATTTCAATGAAAGGAAGATTGATTACAAATGTAACATTTTGGTGAATATTACATATGGGACAGATTTACTAATCTTGTCTAATAGTTACATTTAGAGCAGACAGTCTGAAATGTGCCAAATGTATCATTTAGCATGAACCATAGTGGTTCATGCTAGATGATGAATTTCGCTCATCTTCAGATATTTCTGCCTAGCTTTTTATCACCTACTGGTTAGCTTAGTTTGTGAAATTTTGGCACTTCTTGCTGCATTCAAGCCATGTCCCATTTCCCGCTTCATCACAGCCATTTGCCAATAGGCCACTCTCCTTGTTGAGGAAAATCCAGTGAATTATTCTTTTTGATGGATTTGATTCATAATATGTCTCAAATTTGAAACAACATTATAGGACAGAAATGCACCAAATTTGGTCACATTTTATGACGAGGACTAGGCGCACTCATGTTAGTAAATTCCCCCCCCCTCCCCCCATTTTTTTTTTCACAGAAAACAAAGGCAGTAATACAAACATTCAAGTGAATGAGATACATTTATTTTTTTTGACCATCGAAATCAAATGAAAACAGACCAAAAACCCATATTCCTTTAAAAAGAAAATTGATTATACTGACTTTGAAACAGTATGTTTCTAAATAATGCTATTTGTATAGCACCAACTTATTACGCAGCGCTTTCACGTAATTTTTTTTATTTATTATTCTCCACCAAGCTGGGTACTCCTTTTAGGTATTCCTTGGTAGGATGGAAGGCTGAGTCAACCTTGAGCCGGCTACCTGCACCATGCAGGGATTGAACTCGCAAACCTTCTGGTTGTAAGAAAGAGCTTAGTACTGCATTTCTGTTGCCTTAACACCCTGCACCACAGAAAGTAATGGAGGCCTCAGAACTGAATCTAACTAGGTGAACATAATTCAATGTTCCTGTGCCTAGGTAATGTCCAACATCCCTATCAACATCTATGTTCATATCGGCCAAGCCTACAAAATTATTTAAATAGGCTGAGGAGCCAAGGATTGGACTTGTAGACATCTAACACAGTAATGCGTCCACATACACATTAGACCATTGGCCAACATTTATCTAATGCAGAGCTCCCCAACCTTTAGTACCTTATAAGCAGCATTTAACTTTCAGTGATGGTCGGGAGACAAATTCAACTCAAAAATGGAGGAGAACATTTTTTAGGCTATGGCTATATGACTACCTTGGCCGCAGCACACGTCACACTATAGCCCTGCTATATCCTATCCTAATGTAAATGCAGTCCTTTTGTGTCTCATAAGTTGCCAAAACCATGACCCCAAAATCACAAGAAATCCAAATCAGCTAGATTTCTTGTGATTGTCAGGTTGCAGTCAGAGGAACTTGCAAGTTGCATTCATTATGGTGCAATGTAGCAGGGCCATAGTGTGTTGCAGCCAAAGTTGCTAAGCAATTCTAGTCCTACGGGAAGAAATAATAAATTGTGAAATTACTAACATTTGCTAAAAAATATTTCAGTATGAAATTTTACACTAGTATTATGCCATCCAAATTGACATGGTTTGGAGGTTAGGATATGTCTACAATAGAGATGAGCGAGTATACTCGCTAAGGAACATTACTCGAGCGAGTAGTGCCTTAGCCAAGTATCTCCCCGCTCGTCTCTAAAGATTCGGGGGCCGGCGGGGGGCGGGGAGCGGCGGGGGAGAGTGGGGAGGAACGGAGGGGAGATCTCTCTCTCCCTCTCTCCCCCCCCCGCTCCCCGCCGCAACTCACCTGTCACCTGCGCCGACCCCCGAATCTTTAGAGATGAGTGGGGAGATACTTGGCTAAGGCACTACTCGCTCGAGTAATGTGCCTTAGCGAGTATACTCACTCCTCTCTAGTCTACAACAATGTCAATTGTCTGTACATATCCTGAGCAGTCAGGACTTCCACAGAGATCCACACAATAACCAGTTGTGAACTACATGTCACTCTTCAGCCATTGGTTGGGGACCAGTGATCTAATGTATATGAGCCGTTTTAGGGTGGACATCAGATGACTGTTAGCCAAACCAGGACCAGCTGACCATCTAATGTGTATGATGACGTCCCAACTTCCCTGATGACAGATGCTGAGGATCCTTTTGGTTTAAAGGAAAATAAGCTGTCATTCGATGTCAAGCCGGGCTTGCATGTGTATGGAGGACTAGCTGTCTTACAAACAAACATTCAGCCAACAGCTATCTTAAAGGGGTTGTCCCGCGATAGCAAGTGGGGTTAAGCACTTTTGTATGGCCATATTAATGCACTTTGTAATATACATCGTGCATTAAATATTGGCCATAGAGAAGTTATACACTTACCCCCTCCGGTGCTGGCGTCCCCGTCTCCATGGCGACGATCAAACTTCTTCTCTGGTCGTGCGAACAGTCGGGCTTGCGCACTGAAGATTCCTCTTCTGGCTGGTCCGGGCTCACGAGCTGCGTCCTGGCTCCTCCCCCTTCTCAGCGTCATCACGTAGCTCCGCCCCGTCACATGGTGCCGATCAGCCAATGAGGTGGCTGTAATCGGCAGTGGAGCTCAGACTGGAGAAGAACATCCACGGTGCACCATGGGAGAAGACCCGCAGTGCACTATGGGAGAAGACCAGCGGTGCACCTTGGGAAATGACAGCGGCCATCTTGGAAGAAGATTTTTATAACTTCATGAAACAGCTTCATGGTGAGTAGGAACGCTCTAGAAAACTGATTTACATGGGTAGTTTGTGATGCTTGCTTAACATGGGGGACTGGGGTGTGAAAAATTTTTCATTTTGGCCGTGGGACAACCCCTATAAGTGTATTAGCTTTAGTTTACATTGGATACTCTAGTTTTCTCCCACCCTTTAACAGGTCATTTAGCATGCAATGAAACTGGCTCTAGGATGTCTGTCTGAGATAGAAGAATTACATTCTGGGTTATATTGACTTCACATATGGCTTTCAAATATGTTGGTGATAGAATGCTATCCCTTACAGACCTTCTAGGATTGTATTAAATCCAGAACATACACATCACAGGCAACATCACCTAGTGATATGCTTCTTTTGCTCCAGCAGCACAGAGAGACAAAAGCTCCAAGGATAGTTTCCTGCTGACTGTTAAGTTGGAAGGGTCACAAAGTTCTATAAAACACCCCAAATTACTGAATTTGCTAAGTGTAAAATATATTGCAAGGCGCTTCACTAAAATATTCATGTATTTGAAAAATGACCTTGTAGCTTCTTGTGCATACATGCACCGTACGTAAGAGCCGACCGTATCAGGACATAATGGGTGAAACTTTGTATCAGGGCATGCAATGTATAAGGAGCTAATTCTCAAAGATGGTAGGACTCTGAATGATTGGTTCCCCAATATGTTTTAGACATTCTGTATTTCTCTTTTGTTTTACCCTTATCATTTACAATAAAAGATAGCAAAAAAAAATAAGCAAGTGTAGAAACTGAGTGAATAAGTACAACACATTGACATGTATTGGGTGGGCTGTAAATTAGGCACATCATTATATAAAGGTGATCCACGGCTCTATCCTCTTTGTCCAGTGTTCCTTGAAATGGACATCGTAACAAACAAAGGAATGACATCAAAGGGTAAAAATCCCCAAAAAGGACAACTCAGAAGAAGGGATGTAAAAATAGGTTTGCATGAGTGCAGTTGTAATGCATCAAGGTCAGACTGAGCCCCAAGGTGGGCAACTAAAATAATAAATGGAGTGAGTGGACTACAATACCCAGAGACATTATCAAGTAATGGGTTATTTAACATAGTAGCACAGTGTGTAACGCTGAAAAAAAGACACATATCCATCTAGTTCAGCCTATTACCCTCCAATGTTGATCCAGAAGAAGGCAAAAGTCCCAATGAAGTAGAAGCTAATTTTACTTATTTTTGAGGACAAATCCTTCCTGACTCCAATCATGCAATCAGAATAAATCCCTGGATCATCAACCCTGCTGATGTACTCAATGACTATAACATGTAATATTATTATACTTAGGGCCACCTGCAGACGGGCGGGTCGGATCCAGCGGCGAGAATTCTCGCCGTGGGACCCGACCCCAGCACCTGCAGGCAGGAGCGCATACTCACCCGCGCCTGGCGGCCTCAGCTCTTTCATGTGCCGGCTGCGAGCCCCGCACAGAAATAGGACATGCCGCGGTTTGTTTGCCGCGTGACATTTCGCGCGGCCAAACCGCGGCCATCTGCATAGGAGTGCGTATTGTAATGCACTCCTATGCAGGCTTTTAGTGGCGGAAATCCCGCGGGAAATCCCGCCGCAGGATTTCCGCCCATCTGCAGGCGGCCTAAGACAGGGGTCCAGGCCCCGTCTTCAACCTTTTTTAGTGAGTTCACCATCCCCACGTCCTAAGGCAGAGTTCCATAGTCTCACTGCTCTTACAGTAAAGAACTCCTTTCTATGTTGGTGTAAAAACCTTCTTTCCTCTAAATGTAGAGGGCGCCCCCCTTGTCACAGTCCTGGGTATAAATAGATGATGGGAGAGATCTCTGTATTGTCCCCTGATATATCTATACATAGTTATTAGGTCGCCCCTCAGCCATCTTTTTTCTAAACTACATAACCACAATTGTAACAACCTCTCTGGGTATTGTAGTCTATCCATTTCATTTATTAATTTAGTTGCCCAGCTTTGAAACCCACTCAGGCGCTCATATATCCTTGAGTACCGGTGCCCAAAACGGTACATAATATTCCAAATGTGGTTTAACCAGTAACTTGTAAAGAGGAAGAACAATGTTCTCGTCATGTGCCCCTAGACCTCTTTTGATGCACCCCATAATCCTATTTGCCCTGGCAAAGAGTATTATGTGGTGCAGAGTGTTAAGGCAGCAGAAATGCAGTCCTAAGCTCTTGCTCATGACCTGAAGGGTTTGCGTGATCAGTCTCTGCGTGGTTCAGGTAGCCGGTTCAAGATTGACTCAGCCTTCCATCCTTCCGAGGTCTGTAAAATAAGTACCCAGCTTGCTGGGGGGAATAAAAGATGACTGGAGAAGGCAATGGCAAACCACCCCATTAAAACAGTCTGCCAAGAAAACCTCGTAATTTAATGTCACCCTAGGAGTCAGGCATGACTAGGTGTTTGCACCAGAGGACTTTACCTTACCTTAACAGCAGCTGCCTGACACTGGTTGCTTCAGTTCAGCCTACAGTTAACTAAAATCCCCAAATCCCTTTCAATGTCAAGTTTTCCTAGAGGTAATGGTGACATGTATTTCCCTGCCCATGTGCATAACCTCATATTTATCAGTGTTAAATCTCATTTGCCACTTTTCTGCCCAAGCCCCCAATTAAGGCCTTAGCGGAATCCGACCCTGCCCTTGGTCAAGGGCCTATGTACCTGTCCGGGTTTTCTGCCTGCTTGTCCAGGTCTTCTATTTCCTGTATTGCGGATATGTGCAGAAGCACCAGCCAGCACATGCGCAGTACAATTTTTTTTTAACTCCTGCTTTCCCGCAGAATCCATGGCCTGTCTGTAATTGAATTGCGGATGGGCCCCGGATCGGACGGCTTCCATTGACTTCAATGGGAGCTGTCTGTGCGGGAGCTGCACTGAAATGGAGCAAAACAAATCCGCATGCTTTAATTCCAGTGCAGACGCCCATACTTCCCTATGGGCGCTTAAATTGGGGATGTTCTACGCGGGTGCCCTGCGTTGAAATCAAAGTACACAAGATCCAATGACTCTCCCTATCCAGTCTAGAATTTACGTCCTCGTAAAAGCTAAGCAGTTTGGTTTGACAGGAGTGACCTCCCCCCATAAACCTATGCTGATATGGAATTATACAGCTATTTTCCTTGAGGTACTCCAGAAAAGCATCTCTTAGAAACTCTTCAAACATGTTACCCACAACAAAAGTTAGACTTACTGGCCTGTAATTTCCCAGTTCACTTTTTGACCCCTTTTTGAATATCGGCACCACATTTGCTTTGCGCCACTCCAGTGGAACAAACCCCATCACTATAGAGTCCTTAGATATAAGAAACAATAATCTGTCAATCACAGTAGTTAATTCTCTTAGAACCCGGGGATGTATGCTATTGGGACCTAGTGATTTGTCTATGTTAATTCTTTTAATGATTCTGCACTTCTTCCTGGGTTAAGCCCCATTTACACAGGACAAATGTTGGGCAAACGATGCCTGACACTTGTCCATGCACATACTCGCTCCTGTCCTGCTGTACAGGAGCGAGTATCGCTGGCTCTCTGACAGAGTGGCCAGCAGGGGGGCAGGCCGGCTGGAGGAGATTTCGCTCCTCGCTCTCCCCTGCCCCTCTCCATTCACTTAGCACAGTGCTCCTAAACCTTCTTTTCCTATAACCACCGAAGAGAAGAGAAAAATATTTATGCGCTCATGTGGATACGAGTATGGACAACGTTCACAGATAGGGATGAACCAGGGGCGTAACTATAGGGGATGCAGTTGCACCCGGGCCCAGGAGCCATAGGGGGCCCATAAGGCTTCTCTTTTCCATACAGGGAGCCCAGTACTATGACTAAAGCATTATAGTTGGGGCCCCATTACAGATTTTGCATTGGGGCCCAGGAGCTTCAAGTTACGCCTCTGGGATGAACATATAGTTCAGTAATAGAGATGAGCGAACATGCTCGGCCACGCCCCATTTTCGCCCGAATATCGCGATTTCCGAGTACTTCCGTACTCGGGCGAAAAAATTTGGGGGGCGCCGTGGCGGCACGGGGGGTAGCAGTGGGGAGTGGGGGGGAGAGGGAGAGAGAGAGGGCTCCCCCCTGTTCCCCGCTGCTACCCCCCGCACCGCCACGCCTCTCCCCGCCCCCCGGCGCCCCCCGAATCTTTTTTACCCGAGTACTGAAGTACTCGAAAATGGCGGTACTCGGGTGCGTAAGTACTCGAAATGAGTACGTTCGCTCATCTCTATTCAGTAACCATTTTATTAACAGCTACCCGTTCTGGCAAACATAAATGCCTTTTTCAAGCTTAAAACAAGAGGTGCTCTCCTGACGCACTGTTATTTCTTTTCCTATAAGGTATGACCTGCTTACAGTGAGTATTTAAAATGATTTTTTTTTAATTCCCATTTATTACCTATACTCTTATTTCTGATGGCATTGTTCCAGTCAATAAGATTAAGGACATCTCTGGTATTTCTATACCAACATTACAGTGGATTCTTTACTGTAAGAGCAATGCAACTATGGAACTCTCCGCCTGAGGACATAGTGATGGCGATTCTGGCAAATTCGCTAAAAAAAGTTCAAAAGGGGCCTGGACACCTTTACTGAGTGTAACAATATTCCATGCTATGGTTGCTAACTTACATTAGAAGGGTTGTTGATCCAGGGATTTATTCTGTTTGCTAGATTTAGAGTCGAGAGCAGATTTTTTTCTCTCAAAGGAGGAAAATTGGCTTTTACCTTATGTTTTTTTTTGCCTTCCTCTGGATCAATATTGCAAGATAATAGGTTGAACTGGATGGACATATGTCTTTTTCCAGCCTTACATATTATGTTACTCATCAGACATATCATATTATCACTA
This sequence comes from Eleutherodactylus coqui, assembly GCF_035609145.1. Classification (NCBI taxonomy): domain Eukaryota; kingdom Metazoa; phylum Chordata; class Amphibia; order Anura; family Eleutherodactylidae; genus Eleutherodactylus; species Eleutherodactylus coqui. The sequence continues at coordinate 128,278,130 of NC_089846.1, forward strand.
TTTACTTATGACTTTATACAAATTATTGAAAAGCATGTTACCAAAGCATAATAATGGCTGTCAAAACCCTTTGCCATACATGCCAGAGAAAATGACCCTATCAATGTATATACATTTTGTACACATATTGCTATCCTCATAGATATAGACATATACCTATCAACATGTTTTCATGTTATGTCAATGTAAATGCCAATATCAATGTATAGAATCCCTATTGAACATGTCCATATCAATATAGATAGATAGATAGATAGATAGATAGATAGATAGATAGATAGATAGATACAGAGGCATAACTTGAAGCTTCTGGGCCCTGATGCAAAACCTGTAACAGGGCCCCCAACTATAATGCTTTTTTCATAGTACTGGGCCCCCAATATGGAGAAGAAAGGCCTTATGGGCCCCCTAAGGCTCCTGGGCCCGGGTGCAACCCCATCCCCTGCATCCCCTATAGTTACGCCCCTGGATAGATAGATAGATAGATAGATAGATAGATAGATAGATAGATAGATAGATAGATAGATAGATAGATAGATAGATAGATAGATTTATAGCAAGAGAGAAAAATATTACTCAACACAATACCAGAGGATCCCCCATTGACCAATGGCTCTAAGACACAAACATGGCCTCCCTAATGCAACAGGTCCCCAAATCTTCAACAGAGGGAGAACTCATTTGAAGATAATTTTGGTGTAAATCACTATTTCTTGTCATTTGATTAACAACCTATTAGACCTTATTGATACATGTATGTCTTGTTTATGTAGAGGCAACAAAGTGGACATGTATATGTAAAGACGAAGGGACACCCCTTAGATTCATTTCTTCTGGTGGGCCAAAGATCCCAGTCTGATGCTATACATTTTGTTCCATCTGAAATGTCTCATCATCACATACAGTGTGTTTCACTCGAAGCCCAGTCCAAAAAATAAGCTACATTTGTGTTCGGGACAATAACATCTCACAATAGTAAATATTGATCCTACCTTGACTCTTGGAGAGTTTTCACTGAAGATGTTGAAATTGACCATGGCCGACTTCCAAGCACTTCTGAACCCACAGCAAGGACAGGCTTACTTGAAACTGTTTTGATAAATGAGCCCAACCTTCTTTAGAAATATGAACTGCATGCCGAGAGGTGCTGCCACTGACCACCAATACACGTATGGCGGGAAACAGGATATGAGTTATTGATAAACACTAGATTCCTGAAAATTAGCACATTTCTACATACATTATGAGCCGAAATATGGGTTGCGCTTCAAATGAAACATCCAATATATGGCAACAGTAAGTGCTATAGGTTCCTTGAAACAAATATTTCTAATATTCCGTTTTGATTGCCACTACAACAATTATTAATAGAGATTATTTACTGTATATGTGGCTTTAATATAAACACTGTGAGAATTGATCTACATATCAAGATTCGATATACATTACAAATTTCAGTCCATATTCTCCCCATAAGACATTACAGTGAATTTATTAAAAGCTTTGCACCAGAAAGTTGCCATTTTCGGCAAAAGCGATGTATGGGGTAAAATTTTAACTTTTCTTGCCTCCCACCACGTTTGAAAAGTGGCAAGAAAACCAGGATTGATCAACCAGAGTAAGCTAAGCCAGAAAGTTTCCAACAGATTAGTAAAAGACAGAAAGTTGTGAAAATTCATACCTGCCCATAGCAGACATAAATTTCATTTTCCGTCTGTCCAAACTGCCCAAAATTTAATACTAGGTCTGCACCTCTTAATGAATTTGGCTTTGGTTTAGGACTTGCGTATGGAACATCAGTTGTCAAGTTTTCATAAATCTCCCCATTATTCCCTTCTACTACTACAGTTTCATGCCTTATGCATTATAATAGTGACATATTATTAATACTAGATAGAATCTAAGACTGGAGAAGAGGATGGATCGATCTATCCAAACTATATCTGTCCGATAGCTCCAGCTATAGCCTACTATAGTAGCCTGTCTTCTTTGTCTCCCTCCTAAGACCCAATATTATTGATCATGAGATCTCATCTTCAGTGAGCAGCTAATCATTGTGTGTAGTGTTACTTAGCCAGAGGTAATGCAAGTCTTTCCTCCAACTGAGTTTGTCTCCACAGGTGGCATTACGATGTCATTTCTATTCTCCACACTCTTGAAGCATCTGACAGCAAAAGCTACCAGATAACTGATCACTCTAGACAAATATGAGATGCAGTATGTACTGAGGAAACTTTGAAGTAAATTGCATGAGCATTTTTAAACACATCCATATGCATTTGGTATCTTAAACTTCAACGTTCACATCAAAAGGACTCCCAATCAATTATGGCATTATCTTTATTCACAATATGCCCTATTTTTTCGACGCCATGTGCACTTTTCGCTTTCAATGAATTTGCACATATTTGAGGTCCATAAGAAAATATTTAAATGTCCTTGTTTTTGGCCATCAGAGAGGAAATTTAATTTTGTCCTGAAGAAGAAATGGATGAAAGATTGGGAAGTACTGACAAAGAGGCCTTCAAACAATTCATGTGTACAAAGACAAAAGCTAAACAAATATTTAAATGCCTTGGCGGCTCGGGAAAACGGAAATAAGGATCCAATTTTCCAAGCTTTTAAAAAATAAATTAAAGATAAGAGATTAAATCCAATATCCAATCAGGTATCTGCCATTTATGTCCTTAGAATCTGTCCATTGACAGATATGTTAGATATAGAATGCATCCATGAATACTGTACCAAGGCATGAGGCTGCGCTCATATGGAGGGATACAGATTTTGTCCAATTTTATTATGACTACAGGCCCCGAGCGATTACTGAATGAATCATTCCAAGTAAACAATGCCAGCGACTGAAGGATGAATGATAATTTTTTCTTTTATCATTCGTTATTTAATTTCTGCAGGAATCAAAGCCAAACAAGCATCGGCTGGTGTAATGGAGGCTGAATGGAGACGGGCGGCTGGAAATGTTCTCCAGTGCACTTTGCTTCCATTCTGTGAATGATCATTCCTATGTGAAAGCACAGGAGCGAATCGTTGGGAAGACTGTCAGGAGCTTTAGTGTCCAATAGGCGTTCCATGTAAGAGGACCCTATCATTGTAGCTATCCTAATTTGTACAAACAATGTACAAAAAACAATACGTCTGAACTTAGAATGAGTTAAAGGACTTGTATGAAATTAAATATAAAGTTCTCCTGCTTTTTCAGAAGGCAACACCATGATTGTCCATAGGCTGGGTATGGTATATCTCCTCAGCCTCATTTAAGTGAATTGGGCATGGCTTCAATACCAGGCACAACCCATGAATAGAGACGAGTAAACTTTTGAAAAGTTCTGTTAGGCTGGTCTGAGGAAGTTTTGCAAAAAGTTTGGTTCGGTCCAAGTTACTTTGATTCAAACCAGAGGTTCTCCAGAACTGGTATAAAAGCCCTGTATAACACTATGAGCGTATTCAGGGCCAGTGTTGAGCGAATCAAACCAGTAGAACCCTAATTCGGGTAGAACTTTGCTAAAAACTCGGTTCATGTTCCCATGAACAAGTGCTGTGCTGTTTCTGGAAAACAGTACAGACATTAATGTCTAATGCCATGCAACTGCTGAACATTATTTTTTATACACATATACATAAAGCTCTTGCAAAATTACTATAAAGTTCCAAAAGAGTTATTTTCCATATGATGGATCATAAATCTTAAACCACCAACTACTAGCATTGGGCACTTGAATCCCCGAACCTCGCACATACACCCAGGTAGTCAATCATGTGTGTGGCTGCTGCGCAGTCCACACTATGAGAGTTATCACAACTGTAGAGTACATGATCGACTGCTGCTCCATACAAACCTCTCTTTGCCACAGTCATGCCAAAAAAGAAGGATAACCCCCTATACTAGTGAACGTTGGGGATCCAAGCTGTGGGGCACCAGTGATCTCCGTTGGGGATCCAAGCTGTGGGGCACCAGTGATCTCAAATTAATCACTTACCTTGTGAATGAATGATAAAAAAACTTTAAAGTAAGGGATACTTAAAATGAATTTGTGCTTATATAAGGCTATGATGAGCGAATTACTAAACAAGCATGTATAAGGATAATATAAGGCTAAGAGTTCATTGACTTCTAGACACATTTGGAAAAATATGTAAACTATGTATCCTTTTTAATACAATGTTGCATATATAATATGTACCCTTCTATATCTAAATTCCCCTTGATGTAAGACAATGCTTAAATTCTTCATTAAAAAGTCTGAAGTCTGAATTTCCTAGTCTTAGGACATACTTTGTAGCCAGGAAACCCAATCCCAGACAAGTGTGACAACAATGCGCCAGTCAACAGGCATGTGTTGATTTCACAAGGTGAAAATAGCATTTCACTAAATTATCAGTCTGACCATTGACAATCCCTGATTTACAGCTTTTCTCCACTTTTTTTCACCCTCACCTGCAGACCCCATGGGGAAATGCTGATTGCTTTAATTTTAACATTTGGAGTAAACCCATTCACTAAACTTTCTGGCTGTGTGATTCAAGCTCAGCCTCTCTTTCCTCTTTTTGTTCTCACACGAAAATCAATTCACTTGAAGAGCCTCTTAATCCCATTTTTGCAATCAACAATCGCCACTTGTATACCGCTCTAATAGATTAAGAACTGGGATGATGCGGTTGTCTAGTCTAATTCGAGCCTATTCAGGTAACTGCAGCCTTAGGCACTTTGTAGTACTAAGTGTAGAACTCTACAGGAAGACTTTTGCGATCATAATTTCCTGTGGAGCTATGCACTGCACCCACTGAGTAGTCTGAATTACTTTTAATTAGCCCCGACAACCACAGAGAGCAGAAACCTAGCAAGTAACAATAACCAACTCATTGGGCATGACTTGCATGGACTATATTTTTTTTTGCATCAGAAGAGTGAACAGAATTGCAAAACGTACATCTGTTTGAATGACAGCAACCTGCCATAAATCAAGTGGGAGACAACAGAAAACAGTTTAAGTGAAGGAGAAGGTGAAGTTAGAAAAAAAAAAAAATTTTTGCAAACTTTATAGTTAAAAGCCTGTGAAAGGTTTAAGGCCTACCGTGTCACTATGGCAACCATCGGCCGGCACATGCTGAGCTCTAATATCATAAAAGCTTTCTGGTCGCAAAAAGTAGATGTGGTTGCAGCCTCTGCCAAAATACTAAAGACTGCTCCTCTTCCCCAAGTGTATAAGTGTCTATATTAAGCCAGACATGACAGCTACATTATACTAATATATCAGGAAGTTTCCATTGGGTTAAAAGGGTGGAGTTTGTCATTAGTTTACAAAATTCTCTTCTGTATTTTAGATTTGCCGTGTTTCTCTTGAAGACTATTATGCTAATGAAGAGTCTGAAGTTCTCCGACTTGAAGTGGTTACTTTATTGATTTTTATAACTCATGCTTTCCTAATTATAACCATCTATATTCAATGGTATGGAGAAAAAAAAAATTCTAAGAAGATATAGGTTTTCTTCTTAAGAGTTTCAATCACCGCTCCCTCTCTTTTACCTTTTCTGTGTTCAGAAAATAAAGAGAACAAAGCAGGAGTCCCACTGGTTTGAAACTAGCAGAACAGACAAACAACACAGCACAACTGTTCCTTCATGCATGACTGGGATTAGGATAAAAGGGAAGAAAAAGACTTCTGAGAAAGAGAAAACAACAAAAGGAACAGGAGTGCTGACAAAACTTTGTTTCTTTCTATGGAGGCAAAAGAGAGAAGAAAGAGCCCTCTTATAAAGAAAAAAATGAAAAAATACAGATTAACAACCAGTAGTAGAGGACTTTCACCCTCTGCTTTATTTTACTGGTCTGATTTGCCTAGAAAGAAGGAGGGTCAATACAGTGCAAGTCTGGACAATACTGGGGGTTAGTGACACTCACCGAAATATATATATATATTTAGAGAGTCATCCAGGAATTCCTGCTTTTTACTTGATGTTTATTTACCCATTCCCTCCTGCTTTAAGATATGCAGACAGGGGTAGACTGACCATTCGGGCATTAGACCTGTACCCAGTGGCTTATGTTGAGACATGGCTCACAGTCCCCCGTGGTCAGTTACAGCATTCCTTAAAATTAAAGGGGTTGTCCCGCGCCGGAACGTTTTTTGCTTTTTTTTCAATAGGCCCCCCGTTCGGCGCGAGACAAACCCAATGCATGTGTTAAAAAAAAAAACGTTTAGTACTTACCCGAATCCCCACGCTGCGGCGACTTCTTCCTTACCTTAGCAAGATGGCCGCCGGGATCTTCACCCACGATGCACCGCGGGTCTTCTTCCATGGTGCACCGTGGGCTCTGTGCGGTCCATTGCCGATTCCAGCCTCCTGATTGGCTGGAATCGGTACACGTGACGGGGCGGAGCTACGAGGACCAGCTCTCCGGCAGGAGCGGCCCCATTCACCAGGGAGAAGACCGGATTGCGCAAGCACGTCTAATCGGGCGATTAGACGCTGAAATTAGACGGCACCATGGAGACGAGGACGCCAGCAACGGAACAGGTAAGTGAATAACTTCTGTATGGCTCATAATTAATGCACGATGTACATTACAAAGTGCATTAATATGGCCATACAGAAGTGTATAACCCCACTTGCTGCCGCGGGACAACCCCTTTAAGTGCAGAAAAATAAATAGGCGAAGTGATAACCCCTTCAACTTCCTTATATTGACTCAAATCGAGTGTATTATGGATATAGTTAGTAGTTGGCCCATGACGGTGCAGTTACTATAGTTCTTAAAGTAGAAAAGACCAATGGGAAAAGCCGATGCTCTGTGCCGACCAACTGTCAGAAAGAGTGGAGCACTTCAGCCGAGCGCTGTTTCCATAGCGCTCATTAAAGTGAATGTGAGCTAAGTAAACGGCATAGCACACTACGTAACGCTGTTTCCCTAGCCTCCATTCACTTCAATGAGAGCTACGGAAACATTGCGGGGCTAAGTAATCAGCTCTGTCCATAGGCTCTGGCCGGGTAGCCGGTAAGCTGGCAGCAGTTTTCCATCTCAGTTCTGAAAAGCTGAGAGGGGAATACCCCTTTAACCCTTTCCAATCCAATTTGTATCCTGGTTTTCCTAGTTGGCTTACTCTTTTTCTGTTGTTACACAACGGCGCTATCTGCTGGCTAAAGCCAATACTGCATGAGGTGACACGTTGGATAGGCTCCGACAGCAGATAGGCTGGCAATATACAGTAAGAGAACCCCGACGGATGTCTTCCAACATCGGAGCTGTACAGACTTAAATCATAATGTCTTCAGAGGTCAGACAGTGGATTGGAAAGGGTTAATAATAATCTTTATTTATATAGCAACAACATATTCCACAGTACTCTACAAATCAGACAGAACATAGACAAGATGAGACAATACGTACAGTTTTAGACTAGGAGTGCACAAGCATGTTTAGTAATGCTGGGACTGAGGCCGGCAGGGCAGTAAGGGAAGGCAGGCATGATGGGGTTAACGAGGAGGGTAAGGGTTAAATAGTAGAAGGAATGCTGGGAAAAGGGGGGTGGGTGAAAGGATAGATGCAGTTAGAAGAAAGAGCGCGAAAACTGGGGGAGGAGCCAGTCCAGAAGCAGAGGGAGAAGAAGACGGACCATTGAGCAGCAAAAGAAGAGTCCCACCCACCCGCCCTAAGGGAAGGATAGTTGGGGGTAGGGTGAATCGTCATACCAGCAGTTAGGGGGAGAAATCATAAAAGCTTGGTGGGGGGGGGGAAGGCAGGGGCTGGATAGCTACTTTCCACTGGTGGTGATTAAATAGTAGGTGGGTCGCCTATTGGCTTTGACAGGGGGATGCCTTGCAAAAATGGTTGGTGTGGCTAGCTGGCCTCGGGATTGGGAGGTAGGCGACTAGAGGCTAGTTGGTGAGTCTCCCGAGTCAGGTCATTTGCGGCAGAAGGTGTGGTTTTTGGGAAATTGGGTCTCCCGAGTCGAATGGTAGGCGACAGGAGGCAGTTACACCTATTTCCCTGCTTGGTGAGGCGACAGACATTTTTCTCAGGGCTCCAAGGATCTCTCCCAAAATATTTTCCTATTGGGGTTAAAAGTTTATGTTTATTGTTGTGTTTGTAATAATAAAATTGGCTGCTGTGGCCAAAATTATCCAAAGAAAAAGTTGCCAGTGATTATTTTACATAAGTGTTTAATGGGATAGATTACAGCAGATGACTCCGTTATACCCTGGTCATGCCTATGCCGCTATACGCATGGAGGCTTTTTCACACGGATCAGTCATCTGCATGAAAAAACTCATAGTCTGTCCTACTCCTGTCCCTGAAACAGACAAGAAATATGCTATGCCAATGCATGTGAATGTGCTATGTCCATGTGTATTGGGCAGCACATGGATTGGCGTCCATGTGCTGTCCAATACAAGTTGTGCCCAAGTCTTTTGGGCACACTCCCCATTATGACTATTGTGCCTCTAAGCTTAATCAAATAAACAACTTGAACAATAGGAGTGAGGGCCTGGGTCTCAAGACTTTACAATCTCCAAGGAAAGAGGAGTGATAAAAAGGTACAAGTGCTTGTTTTGTGCAATGGTCTAGCCATCTTTTAAATTAGTACAAAATATTACAAAAGCAATATTATCCAATCACTAGCCGGTATCTGTGAATGTATGGGCATCACGTGTATTAGGGTCGGGTTCTGAGGAGGAATGTAGAAAAGAGGTAAACAATGAAGAGTTAGATTAACCGGTTAGTGACCAAGCCTGTTTGCGCCTTAATAACCAAGCCAAATTTTGGATATCTGATATGTGTCACTTTGACATAGAATAACTCTGTTAAGGTTTTGCATATCCAAGTGATTCTGACTTTGTTTTTTCGACACATATTGTACTTCATCTAGACAGTAAAAATAGACCGATAGAATTTGTGTATATTTATTAAAAGCGCCAAAATTTGGAAAAGTTTGAAAAAGTTGTCATTTTTTCACATTTTCAATTGCAATATCTCAAATATGTGCAAACATACTGTACAAATTTTTGATAAGATATATATTTTCATCTGTTTACTTTATTCTGGACGCACATTGGAAAAACTGTAGTTTTTTTTAACCATTTAGGAGACGTACAAACTTAACAATTATTAACATTTTGAGGAATATTTTGTTTTCCTACACCAAGCCAAGATGGCAAAGGCTCATAGGTGTCAGAATGATAGATATTCCCACAAATGACACCATTTAAAAAACTAAACCCATTAATGTATTCACTGAGGGGGGTCATGACTATTTGACCCCACAATTTCTTTTCAGGAAAAAATAAAATTTTATATTTTTGCAAATATGTCATATTAAAGGCAGTTTTTTTTCTATAGTGCACATGAAATTGAGGATTTGCACCCCAAAATGGATACCCCTGTTTGTACTGTGTTCAGAAACGTACCGATTGTGGCTCTAATATTATGTTTGTATGCACAACGGGCCCAAACCGAAAGGAGCAGCCGATTGCTTTCAAAACAGAAATTTTGCTTGAAGGTGTTTTAGACCCCATTGCACACTTGTAGAGCCGTTGAGCGGCCAAAATGATGGAGGACCCCCACAAATTACCCTATTCTGAAAACTAGACCCCTTAACGAATTGATCTAGGGGTGTACTGCATATTTTGACCCCACAGTTTTTGAATTAATCTAAGCAAAGCAGAAAGAAAAAAAATACAATTTTCATTTTTTTGGCAATTGTGGCAATTTAAAACAGTTTTTTTTGTATAGCACACATATGAATGAAGACTTGCACCCCAAAATGGATAGCCCTGTTTGTGCTGTGTTCAGAAACATACCCATTGTAGCCCTAATCTGCTTACAGGACACATGGCTAGGCCTGTAATGGAGGGAACACCACTGGGTTTCAGTGCAGAACTGAATAAATTCCAGGCCCAATTGCTCACTTGTGCAGGAAAAATATAGACTCCCTAAAAATAACCCCTCCGCCCCAACCTTTTTGGCATTCCCAAAATTTTAGCTAAAACTAATAATAAACTGTGTGGTATGTCTGAAAACAGGGGTAATTACGAAGGCCCGATTGGGATGGGCACATGGAGCAATAAAACCAAGTATCCCTCCTCTTCCCATGCTTACTGCAAACCCAACACTTTTTGAGGGGTAAATTTTTTACCTCTGTGGCAGGGATGGGGTATAAAAAGTAGTGCTCTGTGAGGTTTCGTAATCTTGCTGAGGTGCGGGGTTTTCACACAGAAGGCGTTCAACAATCTGCTCCTGGAACTGCAGGACAGCAAGCATTCGCGGGGCTTCTTGTAAATTGCGTCGACGTTACAGGTAGTGATCTGAATAATGCCAGGCTCACATAGCCATATGTGGAATCCGCTTGTGGAGGCCCGCAGCGGATCCCAGCTGTGAGCCCGGCTGTGGCCCTGCATACAGCCATGTAATATACTGCATACTAACTCAGGCGGTCATGCGCTGTACATCTTTTTTGTTTGTATTTTGCCCCGGCCTTCTGCGCATGCGCGCCACATGGGTGCATGCGCAGAAGCCCACGACTGGTACAGATCGCCACAGGACATCACGGAGGACGGAGGTGAGTATTTTCATCTGATCTGATCCATGAGGGCAGCTGGAACATTTACTTTTTTAAACTTTTCCGTGATCATCGATTACAGGCCCGGGGACCGCACACCTGGTGAGATCTCCAGCCTCCTGGCTGTCTTCAGTAGTGTTCCTCTGTGCATATGCTGCCATTCTTTCTTTGGTGCGCATGTGCAGAAGATGGCAGAGGGTCTGTTCTGGACCAGATTAATGCGGGACATCACAGAGGATGGGGGTGAGTAGTTTTAGCCCCCCTCATGGATGCGATCCGTGAGGGGAGCTGAAAATCTAACTTTTTTTAGCTTTTTATTTACTTTTTTGCAATAGGCATGATCCATTGGATAACGCCGATCGCATGATCGGGGGGGCTTTCTGCGGCCCCCCCATTACAGCTCCAGGTTGTTGGCTACCTCTGGGAATCAACAGCATAGAACTGTCACGTCCAGAGCCTGCAGGGCTTTAATTTGCATGTTTTTACGTACTTGGGCGATAAAGCCCACTTAGGCATGACATAAAAACATTATGGGTGGTCACTGAGAGGTTAAGGAATGGTGATAAGACTTCCTATGTGTTTCTAGGGCACGCGTATAGGCCCACTCCACTGAATTTTTTTTTCCATTCATTATGTAGCTAGCCTCTCAGTATATGTAAGTTGTTCAGTGTTACCTTGGTTAGTTATTCCTTTTCATCTGAAACTAGAAGTCTTTTTTTACTCAGGTGGGTCATGTAATGTCAATTCTGACCAGATTAGGTTTTCTTGGGTTCATCTAGTCAGTTTCTCAGTCAGCATAATTCCTTTTGATGGACCCTACAACAGAAACTGCTTAGAGCAGGATGCAGAAACTCCTATCACACAGTTATAATAGAGGAGATCACAGCATAACCTCCTTCCATTCTTCCAAAGCCGGTAAAATAAGTACCCAGCTTGATGGTGGGGCAATAAATAAATAATCTGAAAGCGCTGTGGAATAAGTTGGCGCTAAACAAATAGCAAGATTTATTTTGTATCACCAGGCAGGATGGGGGCTCTCATTCTAGAGATAGGTGATAAGTGCAGGTCCCAGATGTGGAATAATATGTGATAAATTGTGAAATAATATTAGCAGCATGTTTCATAAGCTTTAATTTTTCAAGCTTTGTTCTATAAGTTTCCAGAGCCTTGTAAGATTCCTCCTGACATGTGGTATGATACAGTTCCTTGTGAATGGATGTAAACATAAAACTCGAATAAATAGAAGTGTGATAGCTATAATTTTCACAGAATGGTAGAGTTGGCAGGGACCTCCGGGGTCATCGGGTCCAATCCCCTGCTCAGGATCACTAAATCACCCCAGACAAATAGTTATCCAGTAGAGATGAGCGAGCACCAAAATGCTCGGGTGCTCGTTGCTTGAGTCAAACTTTTCGCGATGCTCGAGAGCTCGTTTCGAGTAACGAACCCCATTGAAGTCAATGGGCGACTCGAGCATTTTTGTATATGACCGATGCTCCGCATAGGTCTTCACTTGTGAAAAACCAGGAAATATCAGAAAGTCATGGAAACACCACAAAAACGGATAGGGCAGGGCAGGGGCAGCATGCAGGGCTGCATCTCAGGCTCCCAGGTACCACTATTAAGCCACAATAGGGGCAAGAGTCTGCCCCCCCACCTAACAATTTTTACTTCGGACAAACCCTCATTAGCAAGGCACACCTTAGCTAAGCACCACACTACCTCCAACAAAGCACAATCACTGCCTGCATGACACTCCGCTGCCACTTCTCCTGGGTTACATGCTGCCCAATCCCCCGCACGACCCTGCGTCCACAGCGCACACAAAAGTGTCCCTGCGCAGCCTTCAGCTACCCTCGTGCCACACACTCGCTTCATAACACTGTCCGTGCTCTCACTGAAAAACATCCACACATTTGAACACCTAGCCCTCTACACGGAGGCTTGGCGGGAGGGTGTACTTTGGAAAACAGTTGGGGGATTATTCGCTCTGGCCCTGCCTCTACCCCTGGTCACCCCACTGCCTCTTCCAACCTGTCCTGCTGCTGCACTTACTTCCCCCTCTGAAGACCTGTCCTGAGTAGGCTTAGCAAACCAGGTGGGGTTAGTCACCTCATCGTCCAGCTGCTCTTCCTCCGAATCGTCTGTGCGCTCCTCCCTCGGACTTACTGCCCTTACTACTACCTGAGTGATAGACAATTGTGTCTCATCGTCATTGTCCTCCTCACCCACTGAAAGCTCTTGAGACAGTTGCCGGAAGTCCCCAGCCTCATCACCTGGACTCTGGGAACTTTCCAAAGGTTGGGCATCGGTCACGACAAACTCCTCAGGTGAACGAGGAACAATTTATTCCCACTCAAGGCAGGGGCATGAGAACAGTTCCTGGGAGTCTGCCTGCTCATCAGAATATGTCATTTTCATGGAGTGAGGAGGCTGGGAGGAAGGAGGAGCAGCAGCTAGAGGATTCAGAGTTGCAGCAGTGGACTGCGTAGAAGACTGGGTGGCCAATACATTGCTGGATGCATTTTCTGCCATCCACGACAGGACCTGCTCACACTGCTCTGTTTGTAATAAAGGTCTACCACGTGTACCCATAAATTGTGATATGAAGCTGGGGACCCCGGAAGCTTGCCTCTCTCCTAATCCCACAGCAGCCGGCTGTGATTCACCTGGACCAGGAACTTGGCCTGTGCCCACACCCTCACTTGGACCTCTGCGTCCACGTCCACGTCCTCGCCCCCTACCCCTCATCATGGCGGATAACGAATAGAGCGGGGGACAAATAAATTTCCCCACTCTACAGCACTGACAACTGTGGCTAATTCACCGCACACAGAGACTTGTAGATAGCGGAGGCTCTATGCTGTGACTAGGAAAAAGTAACCCGCTGTCTCCTGCTGATACCTTGGGGTAATTTACGGCTCGCAGAGACTTGTAGATTATAGAGGCTGTGAGGAGGGGGAGAAGACTGTAAAGCCAGTGGATAGTGCTGGTAACTGCGGCGATCTCAACCCCACCAACGGAAATGGTATTGTGGGACGCTCTGTACAGCGGCTGAGCTGAAATACTTAGCAGTGGCCCCAGTAATATTACAGTACTGTTTAGCGGTGAGACCGCTGTCTAATTCACTGCAGACACAGAACGGTATAAATAATTATGGAATTATTTGCGTACACTTTCACGCTGACAGCGGTATTCTAACCCTAACTCCTGACAAGAATAAAATTATAAGGAAGGCTGTAAGCAGGCCTAGCTGTGAAATACTGAAGCACTACAACTCCCAGCAGGCACCCAGTAAAATGCAGACGGGGAGATGCAGCCCAACGAAGGAGCTGTATTTTTTTTGTTTAAAAAAGAATGCAGGCTGTATACTGTCTATATCACTTTCCCTCTAAAAGTGGTTGTGTTGGCCCTGGGCTGTGCGTATAATTCACCTCAGACACAGACCGGTGTAAATAATTATGGAATTATTGGCGTACACTTTCACGCTGACAGCGGTATTGTAACGCAAACTGCAGCCAGAAAAAAATTATAAGGAAGGCTGCAAACAGGCCTAGCTGTGAAATAGTGAAGCACTACAACTCCCAGCAGCCACCCAGTAAAATGCACACGGTCAGAGGTAGCCCTAAGAAGTACCTTTGGGGTTCTTGTAGACAGGATCCTACACTACCATTGTTCCTATCTCAGGAGCACTTTCCCTATACTCTGTATAATAGACTGCAGACTCAGAACACTATAGTTGTAATGCCCTGCACAGCCCGAGATAAAAAAAATGTTTTTTGTGCAAAACTGCTCCCAGCAGCCACAACAGTAATGCACACGGTCAGATGTGGCCCTAAGAAGGACCATTGAGGTTCTTGAAGACAAGAATCCTACACTACCACTTTCCCTATCTCAGCAGCACTTTCCCTATACTCTCCCAGTGTGTGTCTGAGCCGAGCCGCGGGTGGGACCGCTTTAAGTACTCGGCAGTCACTTGATCTCGCCAGCCACTCACTGCAGGGGGGTGGAATAGGGCTGCCACGTCACAGCAGGAAGTGGTAATGCCTTCCCTGCATGTCTATTGGCTAGAAAATGGCGCTAACCATGCAGGGAAGGAAATGGAATTGACTCGAGCACCGCATGGTGCTCGTCTCACGTAACGAGCATCTCGAGCACCCTAATGCTCGAACGAGCTTCAAGCTCGGACGAGTGTGCTCGCTCATCTTTATTATCCAGCCTTTGTTTGAACACTTCCATTGAAGGCGAACTCACCACCTCCCGTGGTAACCTGTTCCACTCATTGATCACCCTCACTGTCAGAAAGTTTTTTCTAATATGTAATCTGTGTCTCCTCCCTTTCAGTTTCATCCCATTGCTTCTAGTCTTTCCTTGTGCAGATGAGAATAGGGCTGATCCCTCTGCACTGTGACAGCCCTTCAGATATTTGTAGACCGCTATTAAGTCTCCTCTCAGCCTTCTCTTCTGCAAGCTAAACATTCCCAGATCCTTTAACCGTTCCTCATAGGACATGATTTGCAGATCGCTCACCATCTTGGTAACTCCTCTCTGAACTTGCTCCAGTTTGTCTATGTCTTTTTTAAAGTGGGCTGCCCAGAACTGGACCCAGTATTCCAGTTATTTCACTGAGAGAAATAAAACCCAAAGGATCCATAGGACCCATGTTCTATTCTAAGGAGTTAAACATTACAAATTCTAACATGAGTTATGGAAAGAAGTGCTGGAACCCCATTAGATGCTTATCAAGTATTTTCATAATATCAGACGATCATTGTCACAAGCAAACCTGATATCACACATTGCTTGATCTGCATTTGCTCTCCACACTTAAAGTGTAGAGCTTCACACTCTTTTCCATGCACAAATTCATAAATTAAACGCAATTAAGGCAGTAGTCCTGCTGGTAATAAATATTTTCTAGTGACAAACAAGTAAAGTTTATAATGTGCAAGTGAGATGTAAATGGTAAAGTTAGAAAATAAGCTTTAGTCTGAAAATAGTTTAAATTCCTCACAGGAAGGGAAATGTATAGTTGGCACACATGACACCCCTACTTCCTTTGTATATCCATACACTGTCATGCCAAAAATCATGAGATAGCAGTATGTGAAGTGATTATGAAGGGGCATTATCTTAGGTGATGGCTTAAGAATGCCCACACTTGTATAAGTTTTGAGATATTATCTTGTGAGTGAGATTGAACACTGGGCAGCGTGATCATGGCAAGGTGGCATGAATTATTGGGGGTTCAAATGAGGCATGGTAGTAGGTGCCAGACTGATTAGACACTCAATTTCTGAAGTTGTAGGGACATTTAGCATTCCTTCATCCACAGAGTGATGTGTGTACCAGAAATACGTAATTGAAGGCATTATCACTCACAGTGGTCAGCGCAGTAACCGCCAACAAGTGCTTAATGATCCCAACTTGTGGCATCTGGCTGGAAATGTCTGTGCGAACAGATGAAACCAACAATGCACCGTATAGGCTGGTGGTGGTTCTATACTGGTGTGGGCTGTGTTCTCATGGAATGGGTTGGGTACACTAGCCTGCTTAAACACATCATTGACTGGAGCCTATTATGTTTCACTGCTCGGTGATCATTTCCAGCCCTTCATAGGCTTCATGTAGCCCCACAATGATGGGATGTTCAAGAAGAATACTGCACCATGCCATTGGCCCAAGTTGTCCAGAATTGGTTCAAGAAGCGTCCTGGAGAGTTCCTACGAATGGTGTGGCCTGCACTTTTGCAGAACATAAGCCCAGCTGAGCATTTATGGGATGTGATGGAGAGATTCATTTGCACCTCAGATCCTGCACCTACAGATACTACGGAGGTTGGATGGCTATCTAGATGGCACAACTCAACATCCCTCCAGAGATCTTCTGCCCACTTGTGGAATCAATACCACACTCAGTTGCTGCACTGCATTGGGCTATAGAGGATCCTACATGATATCAGTTCCCGTTCCATGCCTTTTGATATGTCAGTATATAATATATATATATATATATATAGAGAGAGAGAGATGAACAGAGTTATTGAAAATTATTTTCCTGATTTGAAACACTCATAACTCACATTTAATGACATTAATGATGACGGCCATGTTTGTGTCTAGAGATGAGTGGGTCAATCCTGCCTTTGCTGTGGAGTGGCACTCAGCCCTTACTGCTGGTGTGATGGTCTGGGGGATCATCATATACAACAGTCAGTTAACCCTAGTAGTGGAATGAGGAACAATGACAGCTCACCGATCTGTTCAGGACATCCTGCAGCCATATGTGTTGATTCTCATAGCGGCTTCCAAGAGGTATTTTCCAGCAGGATAATGCTCGGTCACACATGACAAGGGTGCCACAGAAATGCCTCCCCAACATTGTCACACTGCCTTCTGCTCTGATATTGTAATCACCTACATACGTCAATGTTACAATTACACATATAAAGTTTCATAAGATTCCAATAATTCCTTCTAGGTGCTTGCTTTTTTTTAACAATGAGCATAAATCTATATATATTATCTCAACAGAACTAATATAACAAGTGATTTCTCCAAATTCAACCCAAAGTGCCACTTTAAATGACTACTGTGGTCTCAAAATTATTCAACCCCTTCATGCCAAGCATCTTTAGTATTTTGTAGAGCCCCTTTTGCTGTTATGATCTGCTGCAAACATGATGCATAGCCAGACACTGGCTTCTGACAGCACTCCCAAGGAATCTTAGCACATTCTTCATGGGCAATAGCCTCCATATCACTAATATTCGACTTTGACAGTCTCTCCAGAATCTTCCAGGACTTCATTTGAAAGCAAGCCTTGCCACTGACACCCAATCTTCTGCTTCCTCGCAGACATGAATTGTTTCTCCTTGGATTTCCTGATAGTTGATGGAATTCATTTGTCCTCTTACACGCTGCAAATAATCTTATCGGACAGCTGCACAACATAGTCAACTATGGACACACTAGACATGGGCACTTCCCCTTCCCAGGCTTCTCTTATCAGAGTCAGGGGTCCCCATACGCATCTCCCATACAGGAGTTCAAAGGGTGAGAAACTCATTGAGGCCTGAGGTACCTCTCTGTAGGCGAATAACAGATGCGGGAGGTAATGCTCCCAGTCCACATCTGTGTGACTCGACCAACACCTTCAACATCTGTTTCAAGGTGCCATTGAACTGCTCATGGAAACCATTAGTCTGGGGGTGATACAGGCTGGCTACGAGATGTTGTGCCCGATTTCTCTTACACAGACACCGCATGAGGCTGGACATGAACTGGGGTCTCTGATCTGTAAGCATCTCCCTGGGAAATCCAACATGCAAAAATATGGCTATTAAGGCATCGACCACCTTAAACAAGAAGGGTGAGAGGATGCAGCCCTGTTGCATGCCTTTGCCGATCCCAAACCAACCTGTGTCCCCATACTGTGTTCTCACAATGGCTTCTTGATTGGTATAAAGTTATTTTATTAGCTTGACTAGATGTGCAGATACGCCCAGCTCTTGTAGGGCCTGCCACAGCTTGTCATGGTCGATGCAGTCAAAGGCCTTGATGTAGTCGTTGAAGCCATGTAGATATTCTTTTGGTATTCTCTAACTTTTTCAATGTTCCATGGCACATTTGCAACATGGTCACAGGTGCCGCGTCCTCACCGAAATCCTGCTTGCAGATCAGGGAGTGCCGCTTCAACTACTGATCTTAGTCTTTCCTGTATAATTTTGAAAAAGACCTTGCTTACTTCTGGAATGAGGGCTATTGTTTGGTAGTTGGAGCATTTCTGGGAGTCACCATTCTTTGGTATAGGGATGAAGACAGATCTTTTCCAGTCCTGTGGTCATTGTGTGGATGCACATACTGCCTGGCATAGCACTGTGATGGTCTTCACTGGTACTGGCAGCAATGGCTCTGCCAGTATGTTATCTATGCCTGATGCTTTATTTTTGGCTAGTTATTTCATTGCCATAACCACTTCTGACTCCATAATGGAGGGCTCCAAGTCCACAGGCTCCAACTCATGCAATGGTCCAGGTTTGTGGTTGCAGACACATAATTCCTCTGAGTATTCCCTCCATCTATCCTTGATACTTCAGTCATATAGGAGTCATCCATACATGCCGATCCCAAGCCCGGATAAATGGGGAGGATTAGGGAAAGACCTGGCGACCTACCCTGTAAAAACTTTGCCTTGGAAACCCTATGAAAGAATGATTCAGATATGGTATCCGATAGCAGGCCCCCCAGGCCAAAGGATTCTCTAAATGCTACTGGGGAAGAGCAAGGTCTGAGTACAAGTAGTCAAGGTTTTCCTCATGACGGAACTGGGAAAAAGCCCTCGAGATGCCCAGCTGCTGATGCACCTCATGATAAAAGGAAAGGACTGCGCTGTACCAGATCTCACATACTAGCAACATGGAATGTGTGTGGCATAAGTCTAGGGAAATTGAACATTGTGAAACGCAAAATGACAAGCCTTAGGGTGCCTACCCACTAGCGTTTTTTTTCTCTACAATGCGAGATTGAGTGCCTCGCAGCGCAGAGAAAATGCTGTGATATTGCAGCGATAACACTCATTGTTTTCAATTGGGCCATTAAATAACAGCTGAGGGCTGCCTGTGATTGGTCAAAGCGCTCAGCCAATCACAGACAGCCCTCAGCCATTCATCAATGAATGTCTAAATGCTGCCTGTGATTGGCTGAATGCTTAGCCAAGGACATCAGCGCTCTCTGGGGGAAGGGATTTTTCAATCTGCGGCCTCCGGATCACAGAAGACAACTGCCAGGGCAGGAGAGAGGAGCCGGATTACTCTTTTAGGTGTATATCTATAAATTTTTTTTTACAGCTAGCCATGATTTTCAGGGAAGGGCTTATATTTCAAGCCCTTCTCCAAAAATCATCGCTGCAGGGGTTGCCTGCAACCCACTGCTTTCAATGGGGCCGCAGCAGTGCCGGCCCCATTAAAAGAAATGGGATAGCATCACGGACTTCTGCCACAGCTGTGACAGCTGTGGCTGAGAATCCCATCATCCCCGGTCGCGCAGGAATGAAGGAATCCTCTGCCGTAGCTGTCACAGCTGTGGCAGGAGTCTCCGATGTATTCCCTATGTTTTCAATGGGGCTGGTACTGCTGCTGCCGGCCCCATTGAAAACACTGAGCGATATCGCAGATTTTTTGTGTGCACTGCAAGACTTAAGAAAAAAATGCAGATGAGTATGGAACCATTGAAAATCATTGGTTTCATAATGATCACTCTCGCATCGCAAGGAAAAATATTGCTAGTGGGTAGACACCCTTAACATTGATATTCTTGAAATTCTCGAATTGCACTGGACAGGTAATGGATATTTCCAGTCTTATGACTTCACATTGCACTATTCCAGATATGAGGAAATCAAGAAGAATGGAGTAGCCTTTATTACAAACAAGCAGACCTCAAAGGCAGTAGAAAGTTTTAGAACAATCAGCGATCGTATCATTGCTATCCGGGTACAAGCTAAGTCAGTGAACATCTCAATCTTATAGATCTATGCCCCAATGACTGATGTTGATGAGGAAACCATTGAAGATTTTTATGCTGACATCCAGAAAACTCTAAATGAAGTGCCAAAGAAGGCCATCATTTACATTATGGGTGACTTCAATTCCAAAGATGGCAGCCAGAAGCAACCATCACAGGAAGATTTGGGCTTGGTGAAAGAAATGAAGCTGGTGATCGCCTGGTACAGTTTTGCGAAGAAAATTGTCTCAGGATAACAAATACATGGTTTACACAACCCAAATGTCAACTGTACACATGGACATCTCTCAATGGCCTCCATTGAAATCAGATTGATTACATCCTGTGTAATCATCATTGGCGAAGTTCAGTTGTTGCAATAAAAACTTTCCTGGCGCCGACTGCGGCACTGATCATAAACTTCTTGCAGCGAAGATCAAGATCAAATTCCATAGCATTAAAAAAGGTGCTCCATTGAGAAAATTTGACACTTCTAAAATCTCCCAATCATACACTATTGAGGTAGCAAACCTATTCAAACTGCTTGACACACCAGAAAACCATCCAGAGGGACTATGGCCTTATATACAAGGCACAGTTATGGAAACAGCCAGTAAGCATCTCACCTATAAGAAGCAGGAAAAACGAAGCTATTGGTTGTCTGAGTAAACCCTCAAAATAGCTGATAAAAGAAGAGTAGCAAAGGTGGCTGGCAACGAAGACGAAGTTCGGCAACTAATGCTGATTTTCAGCAAGCAGCAAGGAAGATAATGAAATGGACTGGAATGACCACTGCGAACAACTCGAAGCAGAAGCCATGAAAGGCCATATGCGAGGCCTATTCTCACAGGTCACGATGGCCGAAAACCTTTCTTGGCATGCAACAGCATAATCAAAGGCAAAAATGGGAAGGAACTGAATGACCAACAGACTATATCTAGTACCTTCCCTCTAAGGCAGGTAACTAAGCATTAGGTCTTCTGATGCTATACGTGTTTGTCATTTGTTCTGATTTCCTGGTTCCTAGTTCTGATTCCCTGATCCCTGGCCTGCTTTCCCATGCTAAACCTGTTCTTCATGACCTAACCTCTGGCTTGTTCCTCCTACTGAAGTTTATGCTGCATGCTCTGACCTCAGCTACGTTTCCTGGTTATGCCTCTATTCACACACTCAGTTAATGCAGAGCCTCTATTCTCACACCGTGTTACTGCAGAGCTTCTGTTAACATACTCAGGTACTGCATTCTGGGGTATTTGTACTGTTAGCTGCCACATCATCAAAATAGGGTGTGGAACACCGGATCCACATCCATTCACTGATACTTTACCTGTATCTCCTCTCTTAACTTTTTGGACCACTCTCTTGACTTAAGACACATTTAGACACAACGATTATCACTCAAAATTCGCTTAAAAGCCGTCTTTTGAGCGATAATCGTTCTGTCTTAATGCGCTGCAATTGTGCACTGTTTGTGCACTATTCACTCATCGCTCATTTCAAGCAAGCTGGAAATGAGCGATAAGCCTTATCAGCGCCGCATGCTGATTTTCTCCGCGAGCGGCACTGATGGCCTTCTTTCAGCTGATATCCCACTGGGACTTCCCAGCGGGATACCAGCTGACAGCTCCTAGAACAAAGGAGCTGTATATAGAAGACAGCGCTCCAGCTCTCTTCTGCATACTCTGCTTGGAGCACTCAGCTGTATACCAGTTGAGCGCTCCAAGAACACAACAGCTGTATACAGAAGACAGCGCCCCCGCTGTCTTATGTATACAGGGGGAGCCTTCATTTACACACTAATAAGCTCTTAAGTAGCTTGTTACATTCGTGTGGGCCCACACGAACGTGACCCAAAGACCCGTGTTAAGACCAAGGGACCCAAAACGAACTTCAGACTGGACGTGCTGACAGTAACACCAACTGAAAAGAGAACTGCGTACTGCGGACTAAACTCACGGACAGCCATAACCTAGGACAAATGTCCATTACACTCGCCAAACATCCCCGCACGCTAAAGTACATGGAATTGCTGTAATATATAAACAAGGAATTAGTTCGTGAATTGGCCATGAGCCCAGCGATCAAGGGTCCTCGTGTCTCGCGGTCACTACACTAACGAGACACATGATCCAGCAGCGCAGTTAACACAGCAGGCTACTACTCAAAGGTAACAGGACACCAGTCACACAACAAGCTGCAACACAGAAGTAGCAGGACACAAGTCACACAGCAAGCTGCAACACAGAAGTGAATATGACTGCTCACCCTGGACACCAAATAGACACTGACAGGAGCTGTGTATATATGTGAGCAAAGACCCAAGGGATTAGCTAGCAGGAGATCACCACTCCCAGCCAGCACAATTGTGCCACAGCTGTGGAAATGTGCTCCTAGAAACTATAGTACTACTGGTCCTAGCAGCACAACCTAACAGTTGTCCTTGTACATGTTCCTATAGATTTGATACAATGTGCTCTAATGGTACATGTTCCTATAGATATGGTACAATGTGCATGCAGCGTCCCGTAGGGTAACCTCAGACACACGGCGTATGCTTAGGAGCTGGGAGGGTAAGATGGTTGCTTGTCACGGTGGCACTTACCATGCTCCCTCCTGGAGGGACGCATGTAGCCTCAGCCAGGGCAGCGCTGCATCTCTTCTGGACACCCCTTAGAGAGGGATGCCCAATAAACAGGGATAGGGGTTGTCATGGGTGATGTCACTGTTCTGATACCCACCGGAATGACCCTCAGCGGTAAAGAAGTGAGTCACAGACTTTGTAACATACCTCAGGTCCTTGGGAACGGTCAGGGCCTGGCAGAACTTTACTTAAAGACCACACTGAGTGAAAGGCACAATTTACAAGTTGAAAGTGCAGGAAAACTAAACAGTAGGATAGTACCTCTACATGGTTATCCCCAGCATGGGGCAGATGTGTAGGAAACAGCAGTATTTGAGTACCTCTACGCAGTGATCCCAGGCACAGGATGGCCATGAAGGAACAGTAGTAGGGGAGTACCTCTGTACAGGGACTTTGGCCTTGACTCACCACCAACACGCTCATGCTCTCTCTCTTTTGGAGGCTCTCACTCCTTAATGGTCACTGGCACACAGAAGATCAGAAACCGCTTTTCCTCCTCCATTCTTCACCACATGGGAGTTGAGGGTACTCCCATGTGGCTGGCACTCTCAGGAATCCAGAAGAAATGGAACTTGAACTCCTTTCCCTCTCTCAGACACTCCTATTTATATTCTCACTCATACCACATGACAGGACATAAATGATACATTGCAAGCATCTCCCAGTCTCTTCCAAACACTTAACTCCTCACTTGCTGCAGCTGAGCAATACACATAACAGAATTACTAGACACTTTTGCACATCGCACCTACAAAAGACATGACATGTATGGCATTATGGAGGGGGCCAGAAATAGATGTACTGGGCACCTACATGTGCTCCTTGCACATGTTCCTATAGATATGGTACAATGTGCTCCTTGTACAGGTTCCTATAGATATGGTACAATGTGTTCCTTGCACATGTTCCTATAGATATGGTACAATGTACTCCTTGTACATGTTCCTATAGATATGGTACAATGTACTCCTTGTACATGTTCCTATAGATATGGTACAATGTGCTCCTTGCACATGTTCCTATAGATATGGTACAATGTGTTCCTTGTACATGTTCAACATGAATTTGTTTCCACCTCATTGATAATAAAGTTTAACCAACAAGGCACGGTCAGGCAATATGGGAGTCACAGCACTGTAGTCTTATTGTTCTAATCTAAATAACAGAATCTTTTCTCCGGCTGCATTATATACGCCATTCCGTTTGGGTACAGCTCCAAATATTCCCCTAGTGGCTCCACTGAAATCGAAACCCCCATACCACCACTGAGTATACACACAAACTTTTATTGGGTTCTGCCCAATAAAACCTCTGAACACCTCTAGTTTAATTATGCTCAACTTTTATATACTGTATATGAAGTGTATGTGACCATATTGCTTGAGAGACTGATATAAAAGTTTTAACTTTGACAGAACTTTTTATCAAAAGAAACATTGACCAAAATATCTATACACCCCTTTCAGAAGCACTAAAAAAATAACGAAACAGGATGTAACTAACACTGTAAGTAATTAGTCTGAAATTAGCTTTTGAGGAACTGACACCTTAGAAGTGTGTAACATAGAAAGCTATGAAAACTTAAATTTGAATACAATTTTGTGTGCATGCTGTATGTCCCACTTATAGCAGCCTAAAATATATGGTGCTGTACAATATCGGTTGTCAGTATTAATAACTTTTACTTTTTATAAACATGGTCCGTTTCCAGTGCGCATTAGTGCAGCTACTAGAGAACTGCTACAGATTAAAGGGGTTGTCCCGCGGCAGCAAGTGGGTCTATACACTTCTGTATGGCCATATTAATGCACTTTGTAATGTACATTGTGCATTAATTATGAGCCATACAGAAGTTATAAGAAGTTTTTCACTTACCTGCTCCGTTGCTAGCGTCCTCGTTTCCATGGAGCCGACTAATTTTCGGCGTCTAATGGCCAAATTAGCCGCGCTTGCGCAGTCCGGGTCTTCTTGTTTTCTCAATGGGGCCGCTCGTGCAGGATGCCGGCTCCGTGTAGCTCCGCCCCGTCACGTGCCGATTCCAGCCAATCAGGAGGCTGGAATCGGCAATGGACCGCACAGAAGCCCTGCGGTCCACCGAGGGAGAAGATCCCGGCGGCCATCTTCAACCGGTAAGTAAGAAGTCACCGGAGCGCGGGGATTCAGGTAAGCGCTGTGCGTTTTTTTTTTTTAAGTCCCTGCATCGGGGTTGTCTCGCGCTAAACGGGGGGGGGGGGGGGTTGAAAAAAAAAAACCCCGTTTCGGTGCGGGACAACCCTATATTCAGTTATATTCTATATGCAATTACCTATGGATAGAGAGATGAGTCTGTGGGTGAATAAACACACTGATTATTTACCAGACTTGGATATGCTGCATGTGTTTGGAATATTTAAAGGACCTCAATCATGGTTGTGACATTGGCATTCCTCTGTCTTTGCATAGTGCTGCTTTTGTTTGCGATAGATAAACAGACTGATTGATATCAAGAAAAAAGAAAGTGAACCCATATTATAGAGACATGTGAATATGGAAAATGGCTACAAAAACATTGCTAAAGACTTGGGTGTACATCAATTCATGGTTAGACAAATTATCTACAAATGGAGAAAATTCGAGACTGTTGCTACTCTCTCCAGGAGATTGCATACTGATAAGATCACTCCAAATGCAAAACAACCAGTCTTGAAAATGGTGAGAAAGAAGCCAAGGGTAGCAGTAAAATACTTACGAAGGACTATACAAATTGCAAATACTTCTCTTTATGTATTCACTATTAGAAAGACACTAAATGTTAGGCACCTGAATCCCCAGAGGCCCCTCTTTAAGGCAGAGGTACTGTAAGGGTTGTGCTGGTTGACATCTGTTGTACCACACAGGTTTCTAGCAGCACAGCCCCACAGGTATGGCATGATTGTGCTGGCTAGGTCTGGTGTTCTCCTGCTAGCCAATCACCACCAGTCTGTTTGCAGATAAATATCCGACCTCTGCCTGGTTGGTTTAGGTTTTCATGCATGCTTACTATAGCTGATCTGTATCCTGTCTGCCTCTCTGTCTTGGGTCTATTTCCTGACCTTCTGTCCTGTATGAGGCTTCCAGCATATCTGCGTCTGTTCATATGTTTATTTTCTGTCCCTTTCATGTCAGTTTGTCTCCACTCTGTCCTGCAACTGTCTGCTTCTAGCTCCATCTGGTTCTGTCTGTGTGCCAGTTCTGTCTGTTTCTGTGTATTAATCCTTTAGGGATAGTCAAGTCCGAGGTTCCAGCACAGGGGTGCCTATATCGAGGCGATTGCCTTGCTTACAGGTAGGGTTCTGCCATTCTCCCTACAGCTTGGAGTCAGTTGTCTTGCTAGTGTAGGGACCCACAAGACAACGAGGAGCCTTGTAGTGGCTTGCGGGCTTAAGTAACTTGATCAATCCACGAACCAATACCTCGTACCTTCATAGCATTTCCATCTGTTATGTGTTCTGGTATGCAAGGTGAGTTTTTGGGTCCTGTTGGCAGTCCCTATCTCTGGTAACATTCGTGGGGGGCTGTGGCCCACCTCATGTTTGCCTGCGACCACCTGGATGTTCCACAGTGTATCTGAGAAAATGTAAGGGTACTAATTCCTTAACCTAAAGTTGAAGAGACAGGGGGTGATGCAACAAGATTAGTGATGAGTGAGCTTTTGAAAAGTTCAGTTCATGCAGTTTGCTGAATTTTTGCAAAAAGTTTGGTTCAGTCCAAATTAGTACGAATCGAATCAGAAGTTCACTAAAACCCCTAAAACTGGTGTATAACACTGTGCAAGAGCCATAAGAGTCTTGTGTAACACACTCTGTGTTATACATGGCTTTTATAGCTCTCAGATAGTGTCCAGGCCTAGTATTGAGCGAACCAAACCAATAAAACTCTTTTCATGTAGAACCTTGCTAAAAGTCAGACTGAACTTTTAGCAAAGTTCAACGCGATACAAGGTTCTACTGGTTCAGTTCGCTCAACACTAAACAAGACAACTACCCAAAGGATACAAGTAAATTAACTGAAGAATGGTTAAAAAAGAAGCTTAGTGTTTTGGAATGGCCAAGTTAGAATCCTGACTTTTACCCTATCAAGCTTAAATAACATAGTACATTCTAAGACAATGTATAGCAAGACAACTGCATCAACCTGGCAATCACAATAAATGTTCCACCTCCACCACAGATATATAAAATCTACCATAAATACATAATGGATTCCATCCAGTGCTTCATCGCCGCCCTCTCCTCTATGTTCATCCAGCGTCGGCATCTGAAAAAGAAAACTGCGCCTGCGCTGAGGGTGACCTACTACGCATGCACGAGGTCCCAATCTCCGTATCGCGAGATCAGAATGTAAAGTGTCTCTCTGCGCATGTGTGAGATCCCAATATCTGTATCGAGGGATCACAGCGTCAGAAGACATGGAGACTGCGCCTGTGTCAATCATCAATCACCGCGCATGCGTATAGACACATCACAGGATCATATCCTCCAGTAGGGAAACTGCATCTGCGCTAGAAATAACTCCCAGTACTTGTGCTGGATCCCAAGACAGAAAGACATAAAAGCCATGTATGCACCAATCATCCATACCATCATCATCAAGCCTGCAGACAAGGGTGCAGCCATAGTTGTAATGGACACGGTGATGTATGTGAAAGAGATTGAAAGACAACTAGGTGAAAGAAATATACGAGAGGTTACGGTATGATCCAACATCCAGGTTTCAAATCCAATTGAGAATTATGTACAATGATGCCCTAATGTCAGGCATCATTGATGCTAAACTGTTGAAATTTCTTCATATACAACATCCGGTGGTTCCTACCCTATACATTCTTCCTAAGATCCACAAAGATCTGCAGAATCCTCCGGGCAGGCCTATCGTGTCCGGGCAAAACTCCCTCATTTTTTAGATAAGATCCTGCGGTGCTTTGCAGAGGGGGCAGAGTCGTACATTAGAGGTACGTCTGATTTCTTGAAAAAAATTGCCACTATAACGATCAATGATGAGACTATTTTTATCTCTTTTGACGTAACCGCCTTGTATACGTCCATCAGCCACGACAAGGGGGTACAGGCAGTCAGGGGTTATCTCTTGGCCTCTGATATGCCCTCTGGATGTGTCAACTTTGCCCTGTCGCTTCTGGAGTCCATCCCCGTAAACAATTATTTTTTGTTTGGGGGGTTGTACTTCAGACAGCGACAGGGCACTGCCATGGGTTCCAACATAGCGCCTACTTATGCGAATATTCTTGTTCGCCAGTTTGAAGAGAAGTTCGTCTATGTTTCCCCCTTTAAATCTTCATTGGGATATTGGGATCAATATATAGACGATGTCTTTCTTTTGTGGGATGGGTCCCTGCAGGAATTCTTTGGATTTCATGAGTTTTTAAACTCTGTATATCCAGAATTCAAATTTACTATGTCACACTCTACCTCTGAGATGCAGTTTCTGGATGTGCTGGTTAAAAAGCAAGGTGTATTCTTACAAATTGATCTATATGTAAAAAACACAGATTGCAACAGGCTCTTATTATATGATAGCAACCATCCAATGGCCATGAAAAAGTATTTTCCTTGGAGCCAGCTGATGTGGGTGAGACGAATAGCACATGACCAGACTGTGGATCAGAGACTTAAGGAGATGTGTGACAGATTTTTACATAGGGGGTACCCAGAACACATTGTCAAAAATGCTGTGACTAAAGTGAGAACCTTATCTCAGACAGATTTGTTAATCCCTAAAATAAGAAGGGACAGTTCCGACAGACTACCGTTTGCCTCAATTTATAACAACATGAGTCGTACAGTGTCTGGTATCATCAAAAAAACACTGGCCTCTGTTGAGAATGGGTTGCCCGGAAATTCCTGAGTATGTTAATGCTTCATTGATGGCATATAGGAAGGGGACCAGTATAGGAGGCAGGGTGGTCTATTCCTATTTCACTAGTAAAAAAAACTTTGGTACACTCTACATTTATGCCCCCTAAAAGGGTCAACTTCCCATGTCTCGGTTGCTCCTGTTGCGGGAACTTAGTCAAGGGTGACCATTTTTTTCACTCCTTGAGGGGCAACCGTTACACAATCAAGGGGAGATACACTTGTGCTTCGTTATTCGTGGTTCACCTCATTACCTGCCTATGTGGCAAGCGTTATGTTGGTGAGACAACCAAGGAGGTGAGATCATGGATGGTGTAGCACAAAAGCACCATCAGGACTAGGAATATGGACGTACCTGTCTCAAGACACTTTGTTGAAAACTGACATACCATCAGTCAGTTTAAATACAGAGTGATTCACCAAGTCCCCGTACTACCCAGAGAAGGAGACAGAGATGCACTTTTGAAAAAGTGTGAACTCAAGTGGATATATAAACTAGATGCAATGTCTTCGAAAGGGTTAAATCAAGAGTATACATACTTGCCACATATATGAAGAATTCCAGTTGATCTACGTTAAAATATGTTGATGTACATTTTTTAGTGGATTTATTTAACCCCTTCCCGCCCCATGACGTAAGGGTACGTCATCGGAGCGGGGTGCTTCCCGCAAAATGACGTACCCTTACGTCATAGGGATAGCGTGAGATCATAGCAGATCTCGTGCTATCCCGCAGCGGGAGCCCGCTGTCACTAGACAGCACTGAGCCAATCAGAGGCAGGTCTCACTCACACCCATTCATGAATTCATGAAAGGGTGTGAGTGAGACCTGTCTCTGATTGGCTCAGGCTAAGCCAATCAGGGGCAAGTCTGAGTCACACCCCCTTCACACCCACTGCAGGCCGGCCATGCTGGACTCCGGCTGCCGGGACAAGGTGAGTATATATATTTTTTTTATTTTAACACATTTCTGGATGAATTGCAGGGAAGGGCCTATATATTTAAGCCCTTCCTGACAATTCATCCAGCGCTGTCCGGCAGCCCATTGCTTTCAATGGAGCCGGCTGTATTGCCGCTCCATTGAATTCAATGGGCAAACATCGTTCTTCTCTGCCACAGCTGTTACAGCTGTGGCAGAGAAGAATGATTTGTCTTCTATATGTTCTCAATGGGGTCGGCGCTGCTGCCGCCAGCCCCATTGAGCGCATATAGAGAAGAGAACAGGAGTCGCAGATAGGTGCGATCTGCGATTTCTGTTCTATAATTTATCGGACGAGCGCATAAAAAGCGCTCATGTGTCCGATACCATTGCAAAGCAATGGTTTTTAAAAAAAATCGCCGGACGCATGCGCATGCGCAAATCGTGCGAAAAATCGCCCGTCTGACTGAGGCCTTAAAGTGATTTTAAAAAATGTATGTACCTCAAAATGGTACCAATAAAAACTACAGCTGGTTTCGCAAAAAAATAAGCCCTAAGAGGGCTCCGTCCATGGAAAAATAAAAAAGTTATAGGACTTTGAATGCAGTGAGTTTAGAAAAAAATAATAATTTCCAAGAAAAGATTTTTTTATTGTGGAAAAGTGGAAAAACCTAAAAAAAAGAAGAATGTTGGTATCGTTGTAACCGTACCGACCCGCAGAAAAAAATGTAGTGTGTCATTTATGCTGCCTAATTAGCGCTTTAAAAAAAACACCAAAAATCTATGACAGAATTGATGCGTTTTCTCTCCCTACGATCATAAAAAAAATAATAAAAGTTTTATAATATAGTCTATGTACCCAAAAATGGTAACAATAAAAACTACAGCTCGCCACGCAAAAAGCAAGCCCTTATACGGCCGCGTTTACGGAAAAATAAAAAAAGTTATGGCTTTTGAAAAATGGAGATGAAAAAATACCAAAAATCGTTTGGTCCTCAACGCCAAAATAGGCCGTGTCATTAAGGGGTTAATATAATGCAGTGATGGTATATTGTTTATTTGTGTATTTACGCGTCTTTGTTCTGTTTTTATACGATTTCCTGTCCAAGTGTTCCATCACTCATCTCCCTCGTTTTCCTTCCAGCATTAACTTGTGGCCAATGCATGTTCCATGTGCCAATAAATGATTAACCCTTTCCAATCCAATTTGTATCCTGGTTTTCCTAGGGAGCTTACTGTTTTTCTACCGTTATACAACAGCGCTATATACTGGCTAAAGCCAGTACTGCATGAGGTGACACTTTGGATATGCTCCGACAGCAGAAAGGCTGGCAATATACAGTAAGAGAACCCCGACGGACGTCTTCCAACATCGGAGCTGTACAGCCGTAAATCATAATGTCTTCAGAGGTCAGACAGTGGATTGGAAAGGGTTAATAAATGAAATTTTGCATCTTAAAAAAGTTTTCCTTTTTCTTTTTTTCAAATTTACTGTGATATAAGTAGTTTGGAGGTTGAGATTGTCTGAATCGTAGGTATAATATCATCACGCTGGCAGTGTGTGACTTTATGCGTTTGCACGATAGTCATAATCCAGGGCTGGGTATAGTTATTTATACCATACTTATGGGATCATTCATTGATTACTTTGTGATAGGGTTACTATTCCTATGTATGCAATCTTGTTAGATATTGGTGGTTAATAATTGTGTGATATAGCTTGCGCCAAAGATTGATAGTTACCATGCAGATGAATTGTGCCCAACATCAGGGATGGCGTTTTAATTAACATCTTGTCTTTATAAGCACACACACATATCTGTGTAGGCCATCTTTATTATACAGGTGCTTGGGATACACTGGTTATAGCCCAAGCGTCTATATACTATGCTTGGAGTTAGGTCACTATATAGGTTATAGCCCAGTGATACTTGATCTTGAGTCCCAATGTGTGCGCAGCCAATGGTTGCTGTACATATAGTCCCTATGTGCAGCCAATGGTTGCTGTACATATAGTCCCTATGTGCAGCCAATGGTTGCTGTACATATAGTCCCTATGTGCAGCCAATGGTTGATGCATAGACAATCCCTTTACTGAGATGATGCGACTCCGGGATGTTCAGTCTATAGTCACGCTTACGCGTGGGTATGGATGATTGGTGCATACATGGCCTTTATGTCTTTCTGTCTTGGGATCCTGCACAAGTACTGGGACTTATTTCTAGCGCAGACGCAGTTTCCCTACGGGGGGATATGATCCTGTGATGTGTCCATACGCATGCGCGGTGATTGATGATTGACACAGGCGCAGTCTCCATGTCTTCTGATGCTGTGATCCCTCGATACAGATATTGGGATCTCACACATGCGCAGAGAGACGCTTTACATTCTGATCTTGCGATACGGAGATTGGGACCTCGCGCATGCGTAGTAGGTCACCCTCAGCGCAGGCGCAGTTTTCTTTTTCAGACGCCGAAGCTGGATGAACATAGAGGAGAGGGCGGCGATGGAGCACTGGATGGAATCCATTATGTATTTATGGTAGATTTTATACATCTGTGGTGGAGGTGGAACATTTATTGTGATTGCCAGGTTGATGCAGTTGTCTTGCTATAAATTGTCTTAGTATGTACTATGTTATTTAAGCTTGAGGAAGGCCATTTTGGCCAAAACGTTGCTTCTGTGGTGACGGGGCAATAAACAGCGTTTTCATTGCATACCTTTATGCTGCCAGTTTCTTCAATTTTCCATGGTATATACCCCTTTGGAGTCTTTTTTGGTTTGGATTCCTTCTCTGGCTATTGCATTGTCTAGCCTGACAAAAAGAGGGACAAGTGGTGCTGCTGATAGGACTCTCTCTATTTTTGACTTTTACCCTATCTGAAGAGGGCTGTGCACGCAAGGCATCCCAGAAATATTGACGAACTGAAACATATTTGCAGGGAAAAACAGTAAAATATTCCTCCTCAAAATAGTTCAAATCTTTTTCACAGCCAGAGGAAATATTTGGTGGAGGTAATTGCTGCTGAAGGGGGATCGACAGCTTTTCAAACTCAATGGTTCACTTACTTTTTCTCCTTGCACTATGGATTTTTACTTAAATTGCTGAATGAAAAATGGAAAAGGTACAAGTGTTTGCTATTAGCTTAGCTGTCTAGAATTAGGACTTGGATAACAATCAGACCACATTTTGTTAATAATCAATGCAGAAATCCAGGCAGCACCATAGGGTTCACTTACTTTTTTATTGCAACTGTTGGTAGATATTTTCCTAATATGGATAAAGACAGCTAACTAGTAACTGTACCCAGCACTGTAATGACCATTGTATTGTGCTACATTACTGGTACTGTAAATCACAACTTCACTGCATTATACTAGATATGACATCTTTTCTTCTCCCCTCAAATTCTTCGGCTGCCATCACTCTTCTAAGAAATCAGTCTCTTTTCAAAACTCCTTTTTGAAAACTGCCTTTGAAATGTTGACTATTGTTGGCACATTAATAGACGCTAACCTCAGACAAAGATACATCATTTCTATATCGCTACAAAACACAGGTCACTTAAGAAACTTTCACTGTCATATAATCAACTGCAAAGGAACAAAATCCTATACTGTTCTTATCCTTCATTTATCTTTAACAGTAGAGGTTTGTGTAGTTAAAAACTGCTCCAGTCTCACATTGTGAAATCTTACGTTCCTAGCTCACCTCCATCCCACCACAAACCCACCAAAGTAATTCCCACCGATGACCCAACTTCTTGCATTCAATGTTACAGTCACAATATAGAAACCAGCTTTTAACAATGTTTAGTTGCAATATGGAAGCCAAATCTCTTCTGCGTGCAAGAATGATGAAGAGCCAACGGTCGGAATGAAGAAATATCTCATTGAATTCTCTGAATAAGATCCAACTTTAGACATTTCAAAACAGTATGACCTATTATAGACGACTCGCCAGCCCTTAAAGTGGATCTTTCAGGTTCATTATGTTCCACTACCTAAGGGCCGTATAGGATGCAGCATGAAACGCTAAGTGTGTGCTCTTCGATTTCAATGATTTGATCAGAATTTTTACATATAAAGTTATGCATACTCTACTAGGACTCATAAAGAAAGACAGTATGTCTGGCTTTCCCTGTGAATCACTTTATGAGGGGCAAGTGATAGGCTCTAGAGCAGTGATGGGCAACCTTTTTGGCTTGGTGTGTCAAAATTCGCCGAAAAACCGAGCATAACTCGAGTGGTGTGTCACTTCGAAAAAAAAAAACCAAAATTTGCGATATTAATAGTTTAAATAAGAAAAATGTATACTTGTAACATAAAGCTGTATTGAATAAACCAAAAACGAATTATTTTAACTTACCTTGGCGCTGGTAATGGGCTCTCTTAAATGGCTGCCGCACAGGCGCTCCCCTCACCTCTCAGTAATGGCGCTGGTAATGGGCTTTTTTAAATGGCTGCCGCACAGGCGCTCCCCTCACTTATCTCAGTAATGGCGCTGGTGCCGCACAGGCGCTCCCCTCACTTCTCAGTAATGACGCTAATAGGCTTTTTTAAATGGCTGCTGCACAGGCCCTCCCCTCACTTATCTCAGTAATGGCTGCTGCTGGTGGCTGCTGGAGGCTCCCACTGCTGCTGGTGGCTGCTGCAGGTGGCGGCTAAGATGGCCTCCAGATCCCTTCCCCTGCGCACTCCGCAGCTAAAAATGCCGCCGGCCGGAAGTGAAGTCGGCGGTCTAACCGGAAGTCCCAGCACTACTAGACGCTCTGTGCCGGAGGTCTGTGGTTTTGGCCTACAGACCTCCGGCGCACAGCGTCTACCCGTCCCACCGCAATGTTTTATCCTCGGCTACTGCACCTGGCTGTGCAGGAGCCAAGGATAAAACATCCTGGTTCTCCGCGTGTGGCCGCATAATTTCTGTATGCGGCCGCAAGCGGGCCGTGTGTCAGCGAACATGGTCACGTGTGTCAGCACTGACACATGTGTCATAGGTTCGCCATCACGGCTCTAAAGTCACCTTCAAATAGAGTTGACATTTGCAGAACCTTAGAGACTATTTTTGTGTCAAAGGATCTGATGGTACTTTGGTGGGCCAACGTGACTCTTATATCTTCTGCTACATTCTCATACTCTATGAAAAATGATGTTATAACATGTAGAAAAATAAAAACTGGTAGAGGTCTAGCTAGTACTAAATGTAGGATCCAGGTTGTGAAGCAATATACTATACTGATAATCCAGTTTTATGAAAAGGAAGACATAGATGACACAACTCTCCTCACTTCTACAAGGGTAGCTCATCTCATTGCAAAACTACAACAGTTGTCAAGGCATTTCGGTAGCTGGAGTTTTGCAACATCTGGAGAGCTATAGATTGGAGGCCACAGTGCGAGAGCATCTTACTACTTCCCCTATTTCTTACAGAATCTAGTTAGTCATATGTACTGAGCCTTCTTCTGTTTTGAAGATACGATGATTAGTGCTTTAAGGGTAAACATTAGAGATGAGCGAGCATTGTCCTTAACGAGTATCTCCCCGCTCGGAAGAAAAGGTTCGGCTGCCAGCGGGGGTGACAGGTGAGTTGCGGCCATGAGCAGGGGGGAGCGGAGGGAAGAGAGGGAGAGAGAGATCTCCCCTCCGTTCCTCCCCGCTCTTCCCCGCCACCGGCAGCCGAATCTTTGCTCCCGAGCGGGCAGGTACTCGCTAAGGGCAATGCTCGATCGAGCAATTGCTCTTAGCGAGTATGCTCGCTCATCTCTAGTAAACATCAATCAAGCAATGGTCTGCTCTTTTTGAAGCAGAAGGACTCATGTTATTCACTAGCCTTTCAGAGGTTGACGCAACAATCCAGTGGCTATTGCAACAGTCATGATTATAAGTTGTGACAAAAAGCAAACATTTTTTGGAAAAGAGAACAACACTCACCCCCACACAATACGCAGTGAGTAGAACACATTGATTTCAATGGGTTTGTTCAAATGCACATATTTTCCTGCACATTTCGGTTACACGAAAAAACCCAGCATGCTCTATTTGAATGTGCATTTGCTCACCAAAAGTCTCCATAGAAGTTAATGGGGATGAGCAAATTTGCGCGCAATACACTAGATATACGAAATGCGTGAAACACTGCTTAATTGTGCAGAAATAAGAAACCTTAAACTAATTAGCCATTTCATACGAACATGCTTTGCGGGTGGAAAAAGTACAGTAAAATACGCCAATGGACGCACAAAAGAACATCGTTCAGTCCACAATTGCGCTGCAGTCAGACATGTGCAAATACGCAGGGGCGTAACTATAGAGGGTGCAGGGGATGCGGTTGCACCCGGGCCCCGGAGCCTTAGGGGGCCCATAAGGCCTCTCTTTTCCATATAGGTAACCCAGTACTATAAGTAAAGCATTATAGTTGGGGGCCCTGTTACAAGTTTTGCATTGGGGCCCAGAAGCTTCAAGTTACGCCTCTGCAAATACGCATACGTGTGAAAGAGGCCTTAACCGACAGAAATTGGACAGATGAGATGGTGATTGGTTGACTCTTACATATTAGTTATACTCTATGTCTACATTTTAGTTATTTTACATCATTCATCATACCAGAACTCAACAGAACCGTCACGCTGTTTTATCAAATATTTTCGGAAATTGACATATAAGGACATTTATTTTATTCTCAAACTATACCTATGCAATTGTTTTCTGTTAAGCCTCTCTTCATACCCCATGTTGTTTACTTAAGATTCTTCTCTTTCTCTTTTCTTTGCAAATTCCACCGTGTGATTATGCTTTGATTAAAGAAATGAAAATGCAGAGAGAATGAAGCTGTGTCAAAGACGAACTGATTTCAGCTCACAGTGAGACACGAGAGCTCTCGCTCCATGCAGAGAGGGTCATTAAATGCTCATATTATGTCTAAAATAAAAACCCATCATGAACAGAACTAATAGCTTCATGCTAACAGAAAAGTGGAATTCTGCCTCTTTGAAAGGAATATCAAGGTGAAGTCTTTAGTGTTAGGAAATTGTCCATACATTCAAATCAAATTTGTTTCTTTAGGAAGGATATATTGAAATCGGCTGAGACTTCTGTAACCTTCATATGACCTATTTAAGAATAAGTTTTTGTAATGAGTATTTACTTCAACGGTGTTTTGGGGAAATTAAAAGATTACAGCCGTCTTCATCTTCGGAATTGCCAAATGTTTTTGTTCATTAGCCGACCACCCAACGCAACTGGCGCAAGATTGACATTTTGAGGATAAACATTTAAAAGATTTATGTAGAAAGATAAGAAGTTGGACAAAGTACGTTGGCAAGCAAAAAAAAGACGTCCTTCAACCACCCTTGCTTTGCCACTTTGCTTGTGTTGTTCAGGACTTTCATCGGCCTCTGTTGAGTACAAGGTACCAACGAGATGTAAATTCACAGATGGTGAGTAAAAATGGGGTATTTTTATCCAATGTAGAGATTTATTAATTTGGCCTATGGCAGTATATGAATCTGGCATCAAACTGTACCAAAATGCCACCTTTCGTAATGCTCACAGTTTGATGCTGGTATAAATTCAGCCATATATTTGACAGAAACGTACTTTAACCCTTTGCAATCCAATTTTGGATTCAGGGTTTCCTAGGGGGCTTTCTCTTTCTGCCATTATACAATGGCGCCATCTGCTGGCTAGACCCAGCACTGCAGTATGGCACATGCTGAAGAGGCTCCCGACAACAGAGCAGCCAGTAATCTACAGTAGGAATACCCTGCCGGATGTCTTCCGACATCGGAGCTGTACAGCCTTTAATCAGAATGTCTTCAGACGTCAGACAGTGGATTGGAAATAGTTAAACTTTAATCGATACGTTGAAAACTTTGGCTTCAGAACACCCATTTTCTAATTTTACATAGCAAAGTGTCAGGCAAGGTGCAAACATCTGTTCATCTTGGCGCAAATAACTAATAAATGATAGGCAACCAAAATGTGCCAAAAAGAAG
The DNA here is from genome assembly GCF_035609145.1 of Eleutherodactylus coqui. Classification (NCBI taxonomy): domain Eukaryota; kingdom Metazoa; phylum Chordata; class Amphibia; order Anura; family Eleutherodactylidae; genus Eleutherodactylus; species Eleutherodactylus coqui. The sequence goes on from NC_089846.1 coordinate 128,315,649, forward strand.
TTACATCTCAGGTCAAAAAACAGTTGCGAGCAGAATGATAAATCCGTCCTACTGTTTTAGTCGAAACACCAAAACAGATCAAAGTCAAAACAAATTCACACTTCTCAAAAGTGTGATTTTTTTATGAATTAAAGGGAGCTATACAACTGTGAAAAGCTACAACATTTGTTAGAACTTTTGTCTTTTTTCTACGTCTGTCTTTACTTTGTAATTTGCTTCATATTCTAGGGATTTGTTCAAAGCCAGCATATTTCTGCATTTTTTTCCACCGCCTTTTTTTAGCAAACCTCTGCAACTAGATGTTACATGAATGTGAATAACGTTGGTAAACACTGCAAAACTTCATTGTCAATTACTTTGTGATGGTTGTGATGGTTCCTTAGTAGAGATGAGCGAGTATACTTGCTAAGGCACATTACTGGAGCGAGTAGTGCCTTAGCCGAGTATCTCCCCGCTCGTCTCTAAAGATTCGGGGGGCGGCGGGCGGGGAGCGGTGGGGGAGAGCGGGGAGGAACGGAGGGGAGATCTCTCTCTCCCTCTCTTCCCCCCGCTCCCCGCCGCAACTCACCTGTCACCCGTGCCGGCCTCCGAATCTTTAGAGACGAGCGGGGAGATACTCGGCTAAGGCACTACTCGCTCCAGTAATGTGCCTTAGCGAGTATACTCGCTCATCTCAATTCCTTAGGCGACCCCTATTTTGCTGCATTGCGGATGACCACAGCGGCTCGCCGACGGTCGTGCGCAGTACCGTTTTTTTAATGTTTGTATTTCCAGGGCCGTCGCTTAAAAAGGACGCGTGTACCCCCAGCCTATAAACAATGCTAATTGCATATGGGCTGTGGGTCGGATGGCCTCCATTGACTTCAATGGAATCCACGGCAAAATAGAGCATGCTGCAATTTTTCCTCCATTCGCGGAATATGCAATTCGTATCCAAGATTGTGAGTGAAAAAACATAAGAGCTGTTCAATGCTCGCATTTTGCCGTGGATTCTCCATACGGATGCTGATCATGGATTCCGCAGTTGGAATCCGTCCAAGTGAGCTCCGGCCTTACAGTTTGGATGCAATTTTGTGTAGCACTACTGTCACACACCAGTGGCCATGTAGGATTGGGATTGGAGTGACGTCCCAGCATCAGCCATGTGATCCACACGTCGGTGCATGCGCAATGTCATTCTGACCTTAGACTCCAACATGAGCACAAATTTGAAATAAACCATTTTTTATATTGAAGTCAGATTTCTCTGTCAGTTTTATGACATCACTCTTCTCATACTGATATTATAAGGTTGGCTTCACACAAGCGCAGCACGCAGCAAGTACTATTTTGGCATGCACTATTTTGGCATGTATGCTCGCATAAAACGCACCAAGATAGAACATGTTGTGATCTTTATTGCACACGTATTTTGCACAATGTGTGTGAGTGCCAAACCCAGGCATGGTATACACTGTAACAATACGTTTGTGTTAAGGAACCCCAAAGATGACATCACATGCATAGAAAAATGTCAGTGCTATCCTGATAATAGATACCCGCCTTACGATATTACTGCTTCTTCCAGGCACTATACGTAAGCTCACAAGTCCACATCAAGGGTCCTTGTTGGCTTGTGGGTCCTAAAACCACAAAAAGTAAATCCTGTCTACAAGCAGAGCAATCGTCCCAATAGAGATGGCCCCACGCTGGAATCTAGGGGCCTGGCTCACCCTAGATGGTAACGGGCAGGAACACCAGACAAGGGAAAAAAACATACACAGTGAAACAGGACAGTTCACTCCTAGTATAGTCAACACCTACAGACATACACAGAACACAACTAAGTAACACCATGTGACTTCAACATAAAGGAACACCACACAGAGTAAGACATGGATCACACCTGGTGTAGTCCACACCTTCAGATATACACTGAACAAGACAGTGTTCACACCTGAAGTCTGCTCACCTCACAGACGGAAGGAAACCTCATTCGGAACCTCATGCATATATAGCTAAAACAGGAGTTAGTTCAAGTGTCCACACACCAAGGGGAAAGCGCCTCAGACATCAAACTGACGTAAAAGAAACATGTTGTCATATATCACCTACCTGACAACGTACAGGGCATCAGATGTCTGGAGCTCACAACTGATTAAAAAAGAAGGGAATAAGGGCCTACAGAACATGCAGACAGAAAAATCAGGTGTCCAGACCATCTTCAGGGAAGGTGAGGGAAGCAACTCAAACTAGCAGCATGAAAAATACCAAGTACTGAGTAGGAAAGGAATAATGGGTAAATGACCAACACCCTCTAGTGAGAGGGGCTGGTATTTATACACAGTAGACCGGTGGTGATTGGCTGGCTGGAGAACTCCACACCATTAGCCCGCCAAATTAACCACACCTGCAGCAGTGTGCACCTGGAAACCCATAGAACTACAAGTCCCTGGAGCACAATGTGACACCTTTCTTGTCTGATGTAGTATTCTAGCACCAGACTCTTCCTTTGCAAAGCCATGCTGTTGTGATGGAAGCAGTATGTGGTTTAGCATTGTCTTGCTGAAATATGCAAGGCCTTCCCTGAAAGAGACGTTGTCTGGATGGGAGCATATGTTGTTCTTCAACCTCTCTATACTACTCAGCACTGATAGTGTCTCTCAAGATGTTGGAGGTTGCCCATGCCATAGGAACTAATGTAACCCCATAGCATCAGAGATACAGGCTTTTGAACTGTGTGCTGATAACAATCTGGATGGTCCCTCTCCTCTTGAGCCCGCAGGACACGGCGTCTGTGGTTTCCAAACATAAATTTTCATATTGATTCATCTGACCACAGAACAGTCTTCCATTTTGCCTCAGTCTATTTTAAAAGAGCTTTGGCCCAGAGAAGACGCCGGCGTTTCTGGATTGTGTTGATATGGGGCTTCTTCTGTGCAGGATACAGCTTCAAATCTGCATTTGTGGATTGCATGGCAAACTGTGTCCACAGACAATGATTTCTGGAGGTACTGAGCCCATGCAGTGATTTATATGACTGAATCATGGCTGTTTTCAAAGCAGTCACGCCTGAGGGCCCGTAAATCTCGAGCATCCAATATTGACCATCAGCCTTGTCCCTTCTGCATATGAATTTTTCCATATTCTCTGAATCCTTTGATGATATTATGTACTTTAGATGGGACAATATTGAGTCTTCGCAATTTTTCGCTGAGGAACATTTTTCTGAAATTGTTCCGCAAATTTAAGACTCCGGTTTTCACAGATCGGTGAACCTCTGACCATCTTTGCCTTTGAGAGACTCTGTCTCTCTAACATGCTCTTTTTATACAGCCATGTGACTTTGAAGAAAATTGACCCTCTGGCTGTTTTTTATTAGTACCTCTTACTTATCCAACCTTTTGTTAGGCCTGTCCCAACTTTTTTGAATGTGTTGCTGCTATCATTTTCTAAATGAATGAAAGGGGTTATCCAGTTGTAAACTATACATGGCCTATCCTCAGGATAAGTCATTCATAGTACTTTGGTAGGGCTCCGTTGTCCACGAGTCTGTTTGCTGAGCCAGTATACTCGTGTACTGAACTGAATTCTGCAGGAAGAAGACAGCTCCATTCTTACTGTAATGGCCAGGCTTGGTATTGCAGGTCCAATACCATTTAAAATGTGAACTTTGCCTGAAATATCAAGCCTGGCCACTGCAGAAAGCCCACAGTGAATATATATTGTGTGAAAGCACCCTAAGGCTTCCTTCACACATACACTTTTTGAATTTCATGCTTTTTCTTTTACAAGCATTTTTTATGTGGCTTTTGTTTGTTCCCATATTTTTGACCTGTATCTTTTTTAATCTTCTAGAGAAAGCTATGGACAAATGTCTACAAAAAACACACATCTAGAGCGATTTATATGTTTAAAAAAAGCCAAAAACAATTAAAGCACACAATTGTAATGAAAAAAAAGACTAAAAATTATATTGTTTGTAGTGCTTTTCATAATTCCTAAATTATATGGCTACAGCATATTTCACTGATGAAAAAAATTGCTAAAAAACCACAAGGAAAAATCCTGCAAAGGAAAGCAACCTTTTTTCTAAAAAAAATGCTTTTTTGGATCAACACCACATTTTTAGAGCCATTCTTCTGGATGTCTTTGGGGGGCAAAAAGAGCTGCTGTAAGATGCTAGCTGTAGCTCAGTTGGAAAATGCTCTTCAAGCTTTTTTATCACTCATGCTGTTTGGGTTTAGTGGTGTTTAGAGATGAGCGAGCAGGCTCGTTTAAGGCTGATGCTCGAGCGAGCACCATGGGGGGGCGGGGAGAGCAGGGGGCAGAGTGAGATCTCTCTCTCTTCCCCCCGCTCCCCCACCACCACCATCACCCCCCCCCCCCCCCCCCCGCATGGTTCTCAGACGAGTAATCAATTACTCAAAAAGACCGATGCTCACTCATCTCTAGCGGTGTTTTTTGCAATGGTAGCAGGCTGTATTGGATTTTTCTCTTGCATTGGATAACTAGAGAAAAAAGAAATGGCAGAAAAAAATCTGTATGTAAAACATGCATGAATAAAAAAAAATGCTAGCAAAAATGCCTCTACAAAAATCACTGATGTCTTTTAATGCCGTTTTAGGGTAAAAAAAACAAAGAACCAAAACCAGTGTGTGTGAGAGAAGTGAAGGTTCGTTTCACAAACCTTTTTTTTTGCTTCAGAAAAACACTGCACAAAAGTTTCAAAATCCATGTCTTTCATGTCAAAGAAATTTAGTATTTTCAGTACGGCCTATGGGGAACCATGAGCCTATTGTAACTGGACCTTTACACATTTCAAACAGAGACATGAACAATGCAAGAAACAAAGGGGAAAAAAAGGTTTAAAGCCTCAATAAGCAGAGGATTCAGCATCACAATGTACAATGAAATCCTCAGCTAATGAAGAAACAGATCTGATCGCTCCAATGTAGAGGAGACAAATGTTTTTAGCATTTATTGCAAAATTCTCATGATGTTATAAACATGATAATACTTCAGCAGACTGTTACCCTGGTTCCCTGAAAATAAGACATAGCATGATATTCCAGAATTTTTGAGGATGCAAAATGATTTTTCAGGCTTTTTGAGGATGCTTGAAATATAAGCCCTACTCCAAAATTAAGCCCTGCTAACAGGTAATTAAAAAAGTCAATTTAAATAGTGTCCAGGCAGCTATACATGTAAAAGACTTAAACCTTTTTGAACAAAATTAATATAAGACACTGTCTTATTTTTGGGGAAACATGGTAGTAGAACCACAATCCTCTAGTAGAATTGTAACAACAATCGAATCATAAATTAACCATTGTAGGATTTTACTTAATATCAAAACCTAAGAAAAATAGATAAAAAAAACAGAACCTCTACATTTTTTAGGGAGCAATTTGAATAGTATAAGTGACATTAAAGGGGTTTTCCAATTCTATTTCTGTTAGGGCTTATTCACAGGTGCATATATCGGCCGCTGTTTTCACGCTGGCCAATATATGCTACCATCTGAGCTGTCTTCCTCCTTCCCTCCCCCTTGCCGTCTCTCTGCCTCTCTCCTCCCCTCCGGCTGTTTGCAATGGGAGGGGCAAAGCTAAGCCCCCTCCCCGCCCCTTGTCCGCAGCCAGCAATGGGAGGGTCAGGGCAGAGCTTAGCCCCGACCCCTCCCATTGCAAACAGCTGGAGGAGAGGAAAGAGGCAGAGAGTTGGCGAGGGTAAGGGAAAACAGCTCAGATGGTAGTGTATATCGGCCGGCCTGCTGCAGCCAATTATATCCCATCAGCAAATTGAGTGCAGCCTATAAACACAGACCCAGTGGGGTAAACAGTGTTGCACTGCTTTGTTATTTTTGGGTAGCCTATTTTTAGCAAAACGAAAAAATTCTGAAAACCCCTTTAATAAATCTTGAAATATTTTTTATTCCTCCTTCTTGTTCCAAACTTCCATCCATAGAATTTCTGCAGCTCCACTACTTGAACACAGAAGCAGTTCCCATGTGAAATTCATACATTGTTTCTGTTAGCAGTATTCGTGTACTGGGGAGTCAGCTTATCAGCTGTGCCACACTCCAGGGACAGAGGCTCGCTCTTCAGCATCCAACGCTCTGTCTGTCTGGTACTGGTGCCCGCTCCTGCAGCCCCAGAAAAACCTGTCTCTAGAGAGGGAACAGATTAGCCAGCTCCCTTATACACAGACACTGAAGTCCATACACTGCTTGCTAATAGGAGCGGTGAATTTATTGAAAGGGAAACTCCAGCAAAAATACATTTTCCATCCCTGCCCCCTCACCTGATTGCCTGTCACACTTTGGGGGTCTCTTCTGTGTGTTGCAGACATTTCCATGCAGTGCAGCCCCCTGTCTGATGCTTATCAGGCAGCATCTTGATGTTGAGATTTTTTTTGTTTCACTTTCATATCAATCCCATGAAGTATCATCATAGCATTAGCTAGAGGCCATACCATTTCTGTCTGCTAGGGGGACAGTTTAATTATCATTAACTTCTATATTCTTCTAAATAAGCTACAGACCATAAGTATGCAGTCAGGAGGATGAGTTGCGATTAGAGATGAGCGAACGTGCTCGGCCACGCCCCTTTTTCGCCCGAATACCGCTTTTTTTGAGTACTTCCGTACTCGGGCGAAAAAATTTGTGGGTCGCCGTGGCGGCGCGGGGGGTTGCAGCGGGGAGTGGGGGGGAGAGGGAGAGAGAGAGGGCTCCCCACTGTTCCCCGCTGCTACCCCCCACGCCGCCACGCCTCTCCCCGCCCCCCGGCGCACCCGAGTACTTTTCACCCGAGTAGTGAAGTATTCGAAAATCGCAGTATTCGGGCGAAAAAGGGGCGTGGCCGAGCACGTTCGCTCATCTCTAGTTGCGATACCTTGTATTATAACTGTATGGCAAAAGCTATATGATCATCATCAGTAACTGTGATAGGGAAGTCTGTATTCCCCTCTAGGCTGTTTCTGTGGTAGGTTCATATAAGAGCATCACACAGATTGACTAATTGACTAGTTTCAGACATCCTAACTCCAAGTAAATCTAAGATGTTCAGAACTGAAATCTCATGAACATCAAAGGAGAAGGACTCCTAGAGTTTCAGATAGTAAATAATAACTGACCAAGGTAATACTGGCTGACTTATATATACTGGGGGCTCTTTACATAATGAATGAATAAAATAATCACTGAAGTGACCCCTTAACATAGAAACAGCCTCTGTGCTCAAGTAGTGGAACTGCAGAACTACATAGATGAAATTTTGGCAAGGTTTTTATAAAGAGACACAACTGAGTAATTAAAATATATATTCCAAAGTTTACTAACAACACATATCCCATTCACATCAACCCCCCCTCCCCCCCCCCCCAAAAAAAAATATATATATAGGTAATCTGTAAGGGCGAAGTCAGAAAAACATTTTTTTTTGCTCACACCTATGTGCGCAAAAAAAGTGTGTCTGATAGTACCATTGGTTCCCTATGATGTGTTCACATGTCCATCTTTTACAGGCGCAAAATACTTGCACCTGCAAATGATAGGACATGCGTGCACTGGGAACCTCCGTGCTGCGCATAGAGATTTCCCACGGGGAGTCCCCTTATCAATGAACACTGTGACAGTACTGTCACAGTGTTCACTGATGATGGGATTCCCCGCGGGGATGAAAAAATCCCCTATCACAGCTGTCTCAGCTGTGGCAGAGGATCGGGATCTTCTCCCATTGCTTTCTATGGGGCCAGCGCTGCAGACACCCCATGGAAACCAATGGGATGCAGGTAACCCATGCAATGATTTTAAGGGAAGAGCTGGACATATAAGCCCTTCCCTGAAAACCTTGCCTAGCTGCTGTAAAAAAGAAATTATATATTCCCTTCTGCCGTTGTCAGGGCTCCGGTGCGTCTTCTTGCTGTCTCCCCAGCACTGCTCTGAAACACTTTCCGCCTCCAGAAAGTGCTGGGTCTGATTGCCTGAGCACTCAGCCAATCAGAGGCAGTACTCAGCCATTCATTAAATTACAGCTGAGTGTTGCCTGTGATTGTTCACAGCACTCAGCCAATCACAGACAGTGCTCAGCTATTCATTAAATTCACATATAGGTGCACAAAAAAAAAATCGCTCGTCTGACTGAGCCCTAAAGAGGTGGTCTGCTTTGGATAATCCCGTTTTGTCATATGGGTCCCCTGATGATCATATGTTCACAGGGTGTCATGTTGCCTAAGACCCCAACAATCAGCCATAATATGTGTGAGAATATAGTAACAAGTACTCGGCTATCCTATATTGTCACCACAGATGAAAGTATTACACAGCTCTCATGTAAGTGCTGTTGGGTCCTTTAGAGCATCCAACACAATTTGCAGATGTTCCCCACTCTAGTTAGTAGATGAGGGTCCTAAAAATGGGTGTGTTTTGTAATAACTCAGAATTCACTAGTACATTTTTTTAATGGGTTTTCTACAATATGTTCTTATCTGCAACTCTCAAGGTATTTGTAAAAAAATTTGATTTAAAAAAGGAAGTGCAATAGCAGTGGATAACCCTGTCCCACAGCATCCCAAATCTCTCCTCCTAGATCTCTATGACTATTCATACTTTCAGTCTTCTATGGAAGTTCCTCTTACAGATATCACATATTACACAACATATTGCAACAAAACTCTGTTAATTTGGCAACAGAAGTTCCACATACAGTATATAACTTCTGACAGATGTAGTATCAAGTTCAAATCCACAGTTCTTCACTAACACAATCCGGTAGGGAAAAGTTTATGAGGTGGAAAACCTATTATGTGTTGTAAACCAGTGGGGTTGGGGAGTTGTAGGGGGTTTTATATATATATATATATATATATATATATATATATATACAGGGTTATTCAAAAAGAAGCAGCAGATTTAGGGATTTAAAGGGGTTGTCCCGCGCCGAAACGGTTTTGGTTTTTTTTCAATAGCCCCCCTGTTCGGCGCGAGACAAACCCGATGCAGGGATAAAAAAAAACAAACGGGTAGTACTTACCCGAATCCCCGCGCTACGGTGACTTCTTACTTACCTTGTGAAGATGGCCGCCGGGATCTTCACCCTCGGTGGACCGCAGGTCTTCTGTGCGGTCCATTGCCGATTCCAGCCTCCTGATTGGCTGGAATCGGCACACGTGACGGGGCGGAGCTACGAGGAGCTGCTCTCTGGCACGAGCGGCCCCATTCAGAAGGGAGAAGACCGGACTGCGCAAGCGCGTCTAATCGGGCGATTAGACGCTGAAGATTAGACGGCACCATGGAGACGGGGACGCTAGCAACGGAGCAGGTAAGTGAATAACTTCTGTATGGCTCATAATTAATGCACAATGTACATTACAAAGTGCATTAATATGGCCATACAGAAGTGTATGACCCCACTTTGACAACCCCTTTAATTACTAACAAACTACAAAACACAGATCCACACATCACTGAAAAGAAGAAGCTTCAAGGTTTTATATGTCATACCAGTAAGTTCGTACCAGGACCTTCAGAGAGAGGTCACATCATTTTGTTTATTCTACTTTCTGTTGCTACAGAGTGACAGGACCCGGACTGATTGGTTGAAGGGCTGGGTATAAAAGAGAGGTACTGTTCCCAGGCTCTATTGTGACTCAGCAGTTTTAGAGAGTACAGCAAAGAGGGAGACTCAGCTAGTGGAAGCTGCAGCAGAGCTGTCCTGTAGTTGGACTTTGTGAGTACCCAAGAAGGAACACCTTCGGTGATTGACACTGCAGCTTTTGACTGAGATAAAGGGACCTGTACCTGCAGAACAGACAACAGGTGCATTGTGTATAAATACAAGGTGATTCTGCAGGCAAAGCACAAAGCAGAGAGAGACCTCGAAAGTGGAATCCTGAACCAGATCCTACGTAAAAACTGAAATGACTGCCGAAGAGGCTAACTGTAGAAACATCCGGATGCCTAGTTTTGGCGGCACCTGGTCATAGGTAAAACTGTTCTGCAATACCCCAACCTTTTGGATAGAGAGGGGCCCATAAAGAACAGTGTACAGTTTGAGTTATTATGCATGTACAACCAGCTGAACTGTGTAGGGGGTGGGCAGAAATGGTGGTAGTCACGGTGGCGTAGCTGCTACCCTCACGAATGGATGGCGGTACGCAGGCTGTAAAAATAATAAATGTGGTTTTTAGTTTATGGATGCTACCATGCAGATACGGGCATGGTAAGATGGTCATTGTCAAGTTCATGACGCCAAAAACTCCTTTTACTTTCTTCGTAGATACTACACAATTTTGGGTACTCACACTTTATTATCCTTCCCACCGCACTGTCTCTCAGTTCTCACTCCTTCTTGCTAGAACTCCATGCTGTAGAGTCTCTCCTGTTTTCTCTTTTGTCTGACTCCTGTAATCTCTTAGCTGTCTCTCTTCTTCTAACCCCTCCTCTCTCTTTTATACAAACCCCTATCAACCAACCCGTGCTAAGCATCTATCTACCAATAGCAGGCTGTCAATCTCTTGGCTACCTGACTCATACCTCTAATTTAGGTTGACATTTTAGAAGCAAAGTGTGGTTGACCAACAATAAAACCAAGTGACATGTACATACATTAGATAACAGTCCACATTTTATTATGGAGTGTACAGTCCTATACACTACACATGCATGCTAGTGAGTAGATGAGGATTATCCCTAAGGAGATCATATACATCTACTAGGAAATAGGAAGCTACTGTATATTTACTGGCAATTGCTTAAAGTGTTACCAGAGACTTTACAGTTTACAGTCAGTAAAGGTGCTGCTTGTCACTACAAATTTGGATTGGGTGGTCTTTATTACAGCTATCACTTGAGGGTGCACTAACTGCACACCTATGATTGCAGGCAGCTGTTCTTAAAGGGACTGTTCAATATTTCTTTATATATACGGTGATTTCAGCAATAGAAAATTGTCTCTTTCAAACTCGCTCTTTCAAACAAGGGCTGAGCCTGAGGGCTCTTTTACATGACCTACGCGCGCCTAAATTCAGCACATAAAAAAACGTGTGTGATACAGAACAACAGTGCTGCTGTACGTGAGTTTCGGGGACGAGAGAGAGAGAGATCACGGCAGAAGCCCCAAAGTCCCGAACAGCAAGTTTTATATATCCAGCTGTAAGCTCCTGTTAGTACCATAGCAGGGAGAGAGAGGGTAGGGCTAGCCGGGACTCCCTGAGGGAATGCTCCATAGCAGGGACAGAGAGAGGATGGGGCTAGAGATGCAACCCAACCCCGCTTTCTCCTTGCTATGGGAGACTCCCTCGGAAAGTCCCCTCTAGCCCTGCCCCTGTCTCACCCGCTATTGGTGATTCCCTCGAAGAGTCCCCTCTAGACCCACCCTCTCTCTCTAGCCCAGCCCCTCTCCCCCTGCTATTGGGGATTTCCTCAGGGAGTCCCTTTGAGACCTGCTCTCTCCCCGCTGTAGCAGGTAGAAAGGGTTACCCTCTAGGACATAATTACACTGACTGTCATTATGCCTTTTAGCCCTTAATTAACACCTGTGGCGCTACTGGGTTATTTAAGAGCTAAAAGACATAATGACAGTCAGTGTAATCACCTTCTGCAGGGTAACCCTTCTCTCCCCACTACAGGGAATCCCTTGTACTTCCTTTGCCAGCCGACTCGCATAGTCTTACATAGGAGTTTATGGAAACTACTGCGCCCGGTGCACCAAAGAGAGGTCGGGTCCAATCTATTCGTGCAGCAGGGAATTGGAGCTGCTGAATTTCAGACACTAAGGTCTTTTTTGGGGGCAGAGCACTTTTTGCATGCTGCTAAAATTCCTTCATCTAAATGTTTCCCTAGGAACCCTTTGGTTCTAATAGCTGCATTTTTGGGGGTACACCTACATTGTATCAAAAGGATGCTTGTGTGAAAGAGTCCTTTCTCTTGTGAAGGAAGGTGTGAGGCAGGGATACAATAAACTGGACAATATAAATAGTCCTACAAAGTAGAAGCCTGTAGATAAGTCATAGCCTGCAATGAATGTCTACAAGAAAGAGATCATCATTGTGAGGAAAAGGAGCCAGAGGTAAATGCCATGCAACACTTTTAACTTCACACGATTAAGAAGTGTTTCATTGATTAGACTAGATACTATATACAATGTTTTAAGACCCATTTAGACACGATTATCACTCAAAAGCTGCCTTTTGAGCGATATCGTTGTGTCTAAATGTGCCTTTCACTGTAATCATGTGTCTTTCACTGTACAGCTGAATGATGGTTTTCAGTTCTGCTTGAAAACTGTTGTTCAGCAGAACAGCTGATAAGCAGGACCACTTGCTGTGTTCTGCCCTTGGAGAGCTGATTACAGCTGATAACATCGTTACAGCTGTTCTCAGCTCACAGCCCCCTTCCCCCTGCAGAACAGCTGATAAGCAGGACCACAGGTAGTGACTGCTGTCCATGGTGCTGAATTCTCCATGGGGAGCTCATGGCTAAACAATGGAGCTAATTACACCTCTTGCTGAGTTCTGTATCAGCTCCCAGAAGCTCATTTGCATACAAATGAAACTAATAAAGTACTAATAGCAATTAGTGCCTATTAGTACTTTTGAAAGATATCTGTGTGTGTAAATAGGCCTTAATAGTTGTAAGCTCATTACTACACATTCTGACACTAACAAACCATCCTGACATACATACAGGTAGGTCTTTCTGTATATTTGAAAAAGACACAGAAAGTCGAAATGTCATATCTTGTATTGCCTGGGAAGATTAAAGATTTTTCTTAGAAACTGCACCTCTGATGCTGCCACTTCTCTATTATTTCATGCTGGATTTAACAGGGAATCTCTGGATCTGATCTCTATTTGTGGCTGATGCATACTACCTGCCTATACCTAAGCGGGAAAGGTTGTGCTGTCTGCGCCCTATTATTGTTACAGGTAGGTCTTAAAGGGGTTGTCCCGCGGCAGCAAGTGGGTCTATACACTTCTGTATGGCCATATTAATGCACTTTGTAATATACATTGTGCATTAATTATGAGCCATACAGAAGTTATAAAAAGTTTTTTACTTACCTGCTCCGTTGCTGGCGTCCTCGTCTCCATGGTGCCGACTAATTTTCGCCCTCCGATGGCCAAATTAGCCGCGCTTGCGCAGTCCGGGTCTTCTGCTTTCTTCTATGGAGCCTTTCGTGCAGGATGCCGGCTCCGTGTAGCTCCGCCCCGTCACGTGCCGATTCCAGCCAATCAGGAGGCTGGAATCGGCAATGGACCGCACAGAAGAGCTGCGGTCCACGGAGGAAGAGGATTCCGGCGGCCATCTTCACAGGTAAGTATAGAAGTCACCGGAGCGCGGGGATTAAGGTAAGCGCTCCGGTAAGCTTTCTGTACGTCCCTGCATCGGGGTTGTCTCGCGCCGAACGGGGGGGGGGTTGAAAAAAAAAAAAACCCGTTTCGGCGCGGGACAACCCCTTTAAGTACTAATATAAAAAAATAGGTCAGCAGCACGCAAAGCTTCCATAAAACAACTTTTCTATATTTTATCGATTACAATTAAAAAGATGTTCCAATACAACAGAGATGAGTCTCCAATGTCCAGCAGACAGGTAAAAAGAAGGCATTCAACATATCAAGTTCATAGAATTACATAGGTGCTCTAAATGCATGTATGCAAAAATATATATCAACAATAATGCAATCGTATAAAATGACACATCAAGCATACCAAGAACTGCATCTTATCATATACGCAGCAGTTACATAGTATTTAGAGCCACCTTACCACCTGCACCCCGAAACGTGTTTCGCACCAATTTTCCTCAGAGCGCATGCTGCTGGTTGTAGGGATGCAACCATGATTTATTATATCACTTAAATACTAATATGTAACCTGGTATGAGATATCTTATCAGATAACTATAGTTAAAGTATTTGATGCAATTAACTTCATTTTCTCTTTTTAATGAAGATGTCAAACATTCGGAAAATGGATCATGGAAAATAAAAGAGCAATCCAGATATCTTCTGTTATATATATATGGTTGTTTTACGACACCCAAACAAAAGACAAATATACTTGTTCAAAAAGTATATTTTGGTGTGAAGTAAGGCGACCAGGACACAACTTGGCATGATATAAAGTGTGCAGGACGTGGGTAGAAAATTTTAGGCAGAGGACAAAAGACCAAGAAAACATCTCAGCTTATGTTTTTGAACTAGATCAATATTATGTGTTACTATTAGAGATGAGCAAGCACGCTCGGTTGGAGCAATTACTCGAACAAGCATCACTTTTTTCGAGTGACTGCCTACTCGTCCGAAAAGAATCAGGGGGCGGCGTGGGTGAGTGGGGTGTTGCAGGGGGAGCAAGAGAAAGAGATCTCCCCCTTGCTCCCCCCTGCCGCCCCCCCCCCAAATCTTTTCAGACGAGTAGGCAGTTACTCGAAAAAAGCGATGCTCGTTCGGGTAATTGCCCTGACCGAGCATGCTCGCTCATCTCTAGTTACTATGTTCTTCAAAAGTTTGGTAATTCCTCAATATACTGAACAATGTGTAAATAAACATTTCTCAAAAATGTTGACCTGATGCATTATTTCTTACTTCATATTCGGAATTTATATCTTCAAAATGTATAGGATCAGCACATATAGTTAGTTCAGCACAAAAAAATGTCATGTATAGACCACTGTAATGAATCATAAATATAAGTCATTTAAACACATTCACTGTGGACTGTAAGATGATATTACATGCACAATGACCTGCATAGCTACTCCAGCTTTAAAAAAAATCACAGACTCAAAGTTTGTTTAAAAAAGTGCCCTATTTTTCTGAACTGTCCTGGAATTTACAGACAGTTGGAAACCCTAGCAGGAGTGTGGCTGTACCCATACAATGATGAAAATTTATGTGATGGAGTGGGAACTCATTATTTCCAGGTCCAAGCAAGCGCTTCACCTTCCAGCAGGTTAATAATAAACACCACCTTTTTTCCAGTCATTGGTAAATGGCGTAGGTCTCATCTAGAAGTAAATGCGGCATTGGAAACACTCTGTATTGGCGATAGTCCCCACCAAATCTTGACAGTAACGGCATACGAACATCAGCCTCTGAATTGTGTGACTCCCGTACTTGTCACTGCAACATATCTACCTCTTTTTCTAAAATAGAGACCTTCTCCTGGTACATGACGCAGAAGTCTCGGAACTTGTTTTTGTAATGTGGCTACAAGGCTACATGGCTACATGTTTGGGCGTGTTTATTCTGTCACAACTCTACCGCAGGACTAGATTCTCATGTTTTAGCCACTTATGGGAAGGTAGAGTGGTCCTGCAATAGCCAAGGTCTGGTACACAATATGGCAAAGTGGTACAATGGGCTTAGGCAGCAGAGTAGTCAGGAGGAAGCCGAGGTCTGGTACACAATATGGTGGTGCTGTATAATGGGTTTAGGCAGCAGAGTAGTCAGGAGGAAGCTGTGGTCTGGTACACAAGATGACGATCAAATGTTAAGATGCAGGTCAGCAAAGAGGAAGCTTGATTACAGGCACAATAAACAAGCAAGGAAGGAGGGAACAGGGCCAGGTTTATAAAGAAGGAACAAGACATGGGGGTGAACTATACAGGGAAGACACGGAACCAGGAATAAGAGACAAGAACATGAGATTAGGAATCAGAGGAAGCTGAATAGCTGAATAGGCTGCTGCTTGGAGTGCAGGAGGTCGTAGGTTCGAGTCCTGACGATTTTAGTTAAAGCAACCCTTCAGTTTTGGGAGAAAATTCTGCCCCAGGACAGGAGGGGAGTATATTACCTGCAGTTGTTCTTCTCCAATCATGTGGATTTAAGACACATTTTCAGCAAATTTCTAACTACCTAATTGGCCAGTGCTGATCACATGAGTAGTTCTAGCCATTCAGAGAGGAGATATTGTGCAATGGTATTATAGCACTACTGATCCACTGTGGGGAATTAAGTAGTCTGAAGATTGCATCGGCCATCTTGAAAACCATAGGATCGGAGAGACAGCAGAGAAGAGCAACTACAGGCAATATATACCCCTACCTTTCTGATCCCGGAACAGAATTTTGTCTCAAAATCAGAGGGTCGCTTTAATTTATAATATTCTTGGTGCCAAGTAAGAATTGTAGAAAGAGTATAATACAATACAATGGTGCTTGAAGGTTTGTGAACCCTTCAGAATTTTCCATATTTCTGCTTATATTTGATCTACATCAGATTTTCACACAAATAATAGCAATAGATTAAGGAGAAGATGCTTGAAGCTTCTGGAAGAGGAGATATGAACATGGAATTTGACCCCTCTGTTCATCCACGGGCAGGCACAATATTCCTCAGCAAATCCCAAACCGATGTGAGAGAAAAGCGGAAGAGCCTTTATATACCATCGTCTACCAGGACAAATACGGAGAAAGTACAGCTCTTGCTCTACAATTTTCCTTGATGACAGTACGGTCAGCCAACCTAACCTCAAGTATACAATTAAATGCATAGCACTGGCAACATATTATCACATAAGAAACAGAGATGGAAGATTGCTGTTGGACAATTTTGATGAAAAGCTTCATCCTTTTTCTAAATCAGAAGTACCATCTAATTATGATAAGCACGACACAGAGCAGAAACATATACAGTAAAACCTCTACTAATGTTGGTTATCCGTTTGAAAGCAATCGGCTTTGTCTGAAACAGTTGCTACTCGAGGTAATTATTTCCATAGGAATCAATGTAAATCCAATTAATTCGGTCTAGACATTCCAATAAACACACCAAACCCCATTTAATGGAGAATAATTACGGTATTTAATACCAAAAACAATAATAAATGAATATAAAAGACTAGTGTAACGAATAAATGAACATTTAACATGTTATTGTGTGTTATATGTGGTGTTATATAGGACTGCACGTCACATCTACTACATCTGTCCTAGGCGTTATCACTGTGTTCTCTGTGCAGTTACATAGGACTGCAGGTGACATCTGCTGTACTACAGTACATCATCTGTCCTCGCCATTATCACTGTGTTCTATGTGGTGTTACATAGGACTGCAGGTGACATCTTCATCTTTCCTCAGCGTTATCACTGTGTTCTCTGTGGGGTTCTCCCCAAAACGCGTTTTCATAAGCTGATCACGTACTTTATTAAATAAACGGAAAAGTTCCCCAAACCTTTGGTCACTCTCTATTTGCCTTAACCTGGAGTGTTGCGCCTTCTCCACTGCCAGTTTTTTAGTCCTATTCTCTTACTCCATCGCGCCCCCCCAGGTGGTGCGTCATCTGGTCAGGCAGCACCTCCACTATTGAAGTTACCACTTCATTCTCTTCATCACTTTTACAGTATCATTTTTCAACTGTACGGGTTTTGCTCCACCCCTCTTTTTCCTCCTTGTCCACATCATGTACTGTTTTGTCCAAATATTCTCGTCTTTTTTGTCTTGGGAAACAAGATATTGTAGAATTTAAATTTTTTTATTATGAATAGTCGACGGACATCCCTTAAAGTGCCTCCCAGTCACAAAAATGGGACATACATCACTTGCCATAGACATTTATGTTTCAAAATGTATTTTTTGGTTTTACAATAAAGAACACATTAACATCAACAGTATAGAGGCAATAGTGTTGCAGTATGAAGAATTAAGTAGCCTGACAGTCGTGGCGTGTCGGCCGGGAGACAGGCCAGGCCGTCTCTCCGCGCCTATCTCTTCGGAAGCCGGCGCCGGCGGTCCGGGAACTATGTTCAGGTAAGGCTTAGCCAAATAAAGGTTGGTGCTGCAAACATTGTGATAGTAAAACAGTAACATGTATGTAAGGGGGAGGGATAGGGAAGTGAAAAGGGAAGGTGAGGGCAATGGGTTATAGGACGGGGGGGGCTGTCAGCGGCCCGCGCTCTGTGCTGGCGCCAGAAGTTGCGTGACAATGGTAGTACCACTTTAAGTTAAGAGGGTAGGGTACCTGTTTGGAGCCAGACCTTTAGGTCCGGGGAGTTCCTGAACAAGATCCAGGCCGTCCAAGCAGCGAAGTATTTAGGGAAGTCCCCTCTGTCTGCCGCACCAAGGTCCTCCATGTGGCATATGTTATCCATGATTTCTAGCCATGAGGTCCTCGTAGGAGGGGTAGAAATCCTCCAGAGTCTTGGTATATTCTGTCTCAAGGCCATAAGAAAGAATCTGAAAATGCTTTTTTTTTTTATTTGGAGAGGGGTCCCCGGACCATGGACAGCAGGGCCGCCTCTGGTGTCAGAGCCACGTTGTCTTTGTGGATTACGTTGTAAAGATTGGTGATTTCCCACCACAGGGGCAAGACCATGGGGCAGGACCACCAGATGTGGATGGTGTCCCCTTTTTCACCCTGGCATCTCCAGCAGGTGTCCAGGGTTTGGGGGTACATTTTGGCTAGATGTACTGGGGTTCTGTACCATCTGGATAGAATCTTGTAGTTGGTTTCTTGGAGCTTAGAGGCAATTGTCATGGAGTGTATTAACGTAAAGGCTTTTTTCCATTTGTCTTCCTGGAAGGTTCTCCCCAGCTCCCTCTCCCAACTCGCGATAAAACCCGGAGAGTCTTTTTGTGTCTCCTCCTCCAGTAGGAAGCTATAGAGAGCTGAGACTTTGATTGGGCCCGCGGTCGGGGACGTGCATAATTCTTCAAAATGGGAGAGAGGGACCTGAAGAGAGGCCAAAGGACCCAGGGATAGAACAAAGTGTCTTATCTGTAGATACTGGAACCACGCTCCGGTCCGGGGGCCCTCCCCTCCGAGCAACTTGCTCATTGGTCGGACCCCGGACGACGACACCACGTCCCTGACCCTAAGGGGTGCCGTGGTCCCCACCAAAAAGGGCGCATTGTCCCTTAGAAGAGCCGGCAGTTCTGGGTTGCCCATAATTGGCGTGAGGGGGCCAGGGCGGGAGACCAGCCCCAGGTGCGGGGCGAACCCGTTCCAGGCCCTCAGGATCTGTTTCAGTAGGGGCGGAATCAGGTGCGTTTCGCCCACTCTTGACGGCGGGAGCCAGAAGGCACCCGCTGCCAGGGCAGGCAGTTCCTCCCGCTCTAGGTCTACCCAGAGTTTGTTTGGGTTGTTGTGAATTATGTCAAGAATGCATCTGCATATGGATGCCTTATAGTAAGTGGAAAAGCAAGGTACGCCTACTCCTCCGTCTCCCTTCCTTTTGATAAGTGTTTTATATTTGACCCTCGATTTAGATCCTCCCCATACGAACTCCAGGGAGATCTTGCGAAGCTTAGTCAGATATTGGTTGGGGATTTTTATCGGAAGGGTTTGGAAAAGGTACAGGAGTCTAGGTAGGACATCCATTTTTAGGGCGCTTATTCTCCCTAGCCATGAGAGGGTAGGGGTTTCCACTTATTGAAGTCATTTCAGAGGTTCTCGAACATTGGCTTATAATTTGCTTCAAAGAGGCATTTGGGGTCCTTCGTGATATTGACCCCTAGATGTTTGATGTGGTCATCCCTCCACTTCATGGTAGAAAATTTGCTGACAGCGGAGGCAACCTCCGAAGGAATCGAGATATTGAGAATTTCCGATTTGTTTATGTTAATTTTGAAATTGCTGACGTTTCCGTATTTCTCAAATTCCTTTAGTGCTACTGGGAGGGCTACCCTGGGATCTGTGATGAATATTAGAAGATCATCTGCGAATAGGGAGAGTTTGTGTTCCGTGGAGGCTAGCTGTACCCCCTGGATGTTGGGGTTACTTCTTAGGGCGTTGGCCAGGGACTCCATGACCAGGACATATAGAAAGGGGAGAGAGGGCATCCCTGTCTTGTCCCATTTTTTATTTTAAATGGTGTGGATAGGGCCCCATTTACTCTAACCCTGGCTGACGGATCGCGGTAGAGGGCCATGACCCAATCAATGAATCTAGACCCTAGCCCAATTTTCTTCAGGGTCGCCTCCAGGAACCCCCAGTGGACCCTATCGAACGCTTTTTCTGCGTCTACTGACATTAAGCATAAGGGAGTTCCCGAGAGGCGAGCCCGCGAGATCAAGGAGATTGTTCTTATAGTGTTGTCCCTTGCCTCGCGGCCCGGGACAAAGCCAGACTGCTCGCGGTTGATTAGAGGTGGGATGAGGGTCCTCAGGCGAGAAGCTAAGATTTTTGAGAACATTTTGGTGTCAATGTTCAATAGAGATATTGGGCGGTAGTTGGAGCAGAGCGTGTGGTCCTTCCCCTGTTTTGGGATGATTGTGATTGTTGTCTGAAGAGCCTGGGTTGGGAAGGGGCACGAGCTAGAGACAGCATTGAAGGTCTCACTTAGTGAGGGAGTTATAAGGTCAGCAAGCGATTTATAGAAACAGGGGGTGAACCCTACCAGACCAGGACTCTTACCCAGTTTAAGATTTTGGATTGCTTCTTTTATCTCTTCCTCGGTGATGTTGTTCTCTAGACTAGACGCTATCTCACCTGGGATTGATCCCGGAGCAAACCAGTCAAGGTAATTTTCCATTGCCTGAGTCTGTTCTCTCCCCCCCCCCCCCCCCCCCCATTCCCCTGTAAATTATACAGTTTCTGGTAGTAATGCTTAAAACACTCCAGAATATCGCTATTGGTGTGTATTATTCCCTTAGAGGGGGAGTTAAGAGAGGGTATGTATGGGGTGGCTGTCCTGGGATGGAGGGCCCCGGCCAACATTCGCCCACATTTGTTTCCCTGGCCGTAGAAGCTGCCGCGCCATCTGTCCCTAGCACAGAGTGACTGTTGGTCTAGGATAGAGAGAACTTTGTTCCTAGTGTCTGAGATATCTGCTCTGAGTGTGTCAGAGGGGGAGTTTTTTTGTTAGCTGTTTCTAGCCTGCCTAGTTTGGAGAGTAAGTTTTTTAACCCTTGTGTCCGTTCTCGTTTCAACCGTGCTCCATGAGAGATGAAGACCCCCCTTATTACGCATTTTAGGGCCTCCCATTGGTTAGATCGGGACGTGGGGTTGTGTATTTGGTCCACCATGAAATTCTGTATCGTTTGTTTAACTTCGTCTCGACAAAGTGGATCTTTTAGGAGGTTGTCGTTGAGGCGCCATGATTGGCTTCCTGTCTTTTCCGTGAAGCCCTGTAGTGACCCCAGGACCGAAGCGTGGTCAGACCAGAGGAAAATCCCGATTCTGCTCGAAGGGGATAGGTCTAAAAGATCGTGTGAAATGAACAAGTAGTCTAAGCGATTGTAACTGTTGTGGGCTGATGAGTTAAAGCTGAAATCTTTGGTTTTAAGATGTAGGAGCCTCCAGAGGTCCACTAATTTTAGGGAAACTAGTGCTCTTTTAAGTTTCCTTAGCTCTGAAAAGGAAACCCCGGACTTACCCGCTGTAGAGTCCAGGACGGGATCGAGGCAGAGGTTGAGGTCCCCTCCCAAGATTATCCGGGAACCTGCGGCGAAGTTCGAGAGGGCTTCCAGAGTCCGGAGACCAAAGGGAACCTGAGTTTAGTTGGGAAAATAAAAATTTGCAATGGTTAAGACCTTGGTGCTGACAGAGATTTTGAGGAACACATATCGCCCGACTGGGTCAATCTCGGAGGTGATGACCTGGTGAGGGAGATTTTTGTGTATTCTTATTGAGGTGCCACATATTTTCTTCTCTGGGACTATGAAACCAGGTTGGGTAAAATTTGGACCTACAGTTAAGAGTGTTGGTCAGGGTGAAGTGGGTTTCCTGGAGTGGAGCGATCATAACTTTGTTCTTGTGGAGATGTCTAAATATCTGGCCTCTCTTGGGGGATTTGTTTATACCTCTAACGTTAAAGGTGCAGAACGTTAAGCTATCCATTGTCGTTCTTCGGGGGGGAAGCACTGGACGCTGACAACCTGGGGAAGGACAAGGTAGGGAGGGAGTGGGGGGTACAAATACAGAAACAAACTATACATCCGGGTAGGCCCGGAACATGGCAGGCCATTCCCAATCGCCAGTCGCCGTCGGGTGGTGGACTACACAGGGTGTCGTCCGGCCTAGTGGAGGTAGTAGTTGACAGCAGCGGGATAGGGAGCCCGCGGCCGTCACTTATGTAAATCAGGAGTCCCCCTAACAAGAAAGAGAGGGGGACCTTAGGTAGGAACCAGGTTGAATAGTAACTGTTAAGGTACAATTCGAGAAGCAGGGTGAATCGTAGTTAGATAGGGAGAGTTAGCTAGACAGGTGGTTTAGGTTAGCAGATAAAGGCATATAGTTCGCGGGTACTAGTTAGCTATGAGAGTTAGCAGAGGAGGTCAAGAACAGTGGGAGAGAAAGGTGTGAGACACAGCAGCGGGCGGGGGTAGGTGAGGAGGGGCAAGCCCCCAGACCCCTGGCCCGTCCATGTCGGAGAACGCTGCAGAACGTCCAATCTGTGGTGTCGCGTCTTCATCTTCCCAGTCCATTTGGGGGCTTAGAGGGCCCTTATGTGTAGTAGGTGTGGAATCTTCATCTTGGTGGAGGTCTGGGCTTGCGGTTGTTCCGTTTGCGCATGGAGCCTACGGTGTGCCAGGTCTCCGGTGGTGGTTGAGCTGGCAGGAACGGCATAGCTGGCCAATCTGGGATGGAGATCATTGGCAGTTCAAATGTTCCTAGAAAATTGGGGAGGTCCCGTAGGGAACAAAAGGTGGCAGATTTGCCATTCTTCCATGCCGTTAGCTGAAGTGGGTAGCCCCATCTGTATGGGATGTCTTTCCCTCTCAGGGCCTCCAATACTGGTCTCAGTGCCTTTCTTAGTTGTAGGGCTCTCTTTGCTAGGTCTGGAAGTAGCAGGATGGGCCGATCTTGGTAGGATACGTTTCCCGTTTCCCTTGCTCGCTTTAGTATATCCTCCTTATCTTTATAAAAATGGATACGGCAGATGATGTCACAGGGACGTCCTGCGTCCAGGTTTTTGGGGCTAAGAGATCTGTGGATACGGTCAATTTCTATAGGTTTGCCGCAAGGTCTTTGTATGAGGGAGCTGAAGAAATCCTGGGCCCACTGCTCTAGTTGCGCGTTAGTGATGTCTTCTGAGAGACCCCTCACGCGGATGTTGTTTCTTCTATGTCTATTTTCTAAGTCGTCGATGTGCGCGAGAACACTGGAGATCTGAATGGAGTGTGACATAATGGCTTGTCTATGGGTTTCCAGCGTTGCGTTAGTTTGATCTTGAGCTTCTTCTATAGCCAGTACTCTATGGCCGATTTGTTGTATGTCTTTCTGGATCTGCGTAACTGCCTGTTTGTGCGATTGCTCGAGTTGTGAGAACGAGGAGTTGATTTCGGCTTTGGTAGGAAGAGCTCGTAGGGGAGCCTTCCAATCCCATTCACCATCATCTGAGTGTGTGCTGAGAGATAGGGAGCATGGTGCCCAGTCTCCTCTTTTTTTCTGGTAGGGGGTGGTATGTCTGTCGGGCGAGCTGTCGCTGTAGTACACCACGTTATGTGTGTCGTGAGGTATGTGGAGGGGACCTCTAGGGGGCTATTGTCTTCCCCGTATTCTGTTGGTGGTTGAGTAGGGAGAGCATGTCTTCCCTTCCCTGAGGTTCCACTATTACCCCTATCTCCACGTGGTTGGGGAGGCTCTGCAGCAACCATCTTGTGTGGGGTAACTTTGCTCAATGGACTTGGAGTTTCTGCCGTCCAAGGTCCCTGCAATGCCCTGCTCTCTTCAATCACCTCCCCCCCTTCCTTGTGTGTCACACACCTTGTAGCCCTCAGGGCTCTGTCGGCTGGAGAGTCCGGGGTCCCGCTGGTGGATGGGTGTACGTCCCTCTGGCTTCTGTCCTCCTCGTCCGGCTCTCCGATGGTGCCTTGCGCTGCCTCTCCCTTTCCTCTCTCTCCCCCCGCGCTGTCCCGATCGCTGCAGCGGCTTCTGCTTCACTGAGCTGGGAGCGCTGTGTTGCCGCTGGTGGGGGTGCGGGCGTGACTTCCCTCCGTTCTTTCTCCCTGACTGCCTCCGCTCCGTCTGCCGCCGCCGCAGGGCTGAAGAAGCGGTTAATACCGCCCGGATCTCTCTCCGCTGGTGCCGGGGTGCGAGGCTGGCCTCTTCTCTTCACCATCCTGCCTGGTAAGCGCTTATGGGGTGCCTGCTTTTTGGATTTTTCACCTGGTTTTTTGCTGTCGGGCCGGGAGCTTGTCCTCAGTGCGGCTTATCCCGCCACTGGCAAGCCACGCCTCCGCCATAGACATTTAAGCCATTTCAAAGATTCAACCTTCTCTCAGTTATTTGGACTACAACTCTAAAATTGATAAGGATGAAGGAAATAGAACGGAAAATATCTTACATATAAAAAGAACAGAAAAAATCTTTTTTTTTCATCATTAGATTTTTATTGAATTTCAAAGGAGTTATACATTGCTTCAACGTAATAATACTTGACACATGTTACAATTACAGGTTATCATCCAGGTTGTCTGCATGTCTTTATAGTATTACTTCTCCAAACATTTAGATAGAGATTGGAAATAAAATAAAATAAAGCAATGAAATAAAACAACAACTAAATAACTAGCATCTGTGTATTCTATCGTTATATATCAAGAACTTATATATATTTTTCCCAAAGGACCCAGGACTCCTTGAACTGATTCGTAGAATTATTTTCATCAAATGTAAGAAATTCAAAAATTTTACTTTTTAGTGCATTTATCAGAAAAATAACTGTTTTTATTTATTTATTTTAAAAAAGTAGATTAAGAGAACAAAGTCAAACAAATGGGTCAAAAATATTAGATCTTTTATTTATTGAGGAAAATGATCTAATATCACATGTCTGTGAATGGCAAAAGTATGTGAACATTTAGGATTAGCAGATAATTTGAAGGTAAATGCAAGTCCGGTGTTTTTAATCAATTGGACGACAGTCAGGTACGAGTGGGTGGCCTGTTTTATTTAAAGAAAGGGGATCTATCAAAGTCTGATCTTTAAAACACATTGATGGAAGTGTATCATAGCAAGAACAAGGACGTTTTCTGAGGACCTCAGTACAAGAGTTGTTGACACTCATCAGGCTAAGGCCGGCTTCACACGGCCGTGACGGGCTCCGCCGTGAAATTCCGTGGCGGAGCCCGTCACGGCGCCCCCCAGGAGACCCCATACTTACCTGCGGATCCAGCGTCCTCACTCCCGCATGACGCTTCCCCGCCCACCACTGCCGTGTCATGTGACGCGCTGCCCGCGTCATATGACGCGCCGCCTGCGTCATATGATGCGGCGGCGGTAGGCGGGGAAGCGTTTTCACGCTATCTTCCGCTGTGCTACAGCGGGAGATAGCGTGAACGGACGGCTTCTATTGACTGCAATGGAAGCCGTCCGTGCGTACACCCATGGCAAATAGAGCATGCCGCGGGTGAGGATGGGAGATTTCACGGTGCGGAATTCCGCGGTGGAATTCCGCACCGTGTGCCCTGAGCTATTAGGTTCAATAGAACCTAATAGCTGTGGGCAACGCAGCGGATTTTCGCCGCGAATTACGCGGCGGAAATCCGTTCGTGGGAAGGAGGCCTAAAAAAGAGCTTGAACTCCAATAATCCATAGTCAGACAGATTGTTTACAAATAGAAGAAAATCAAGACCATTATTACCCTCACCAGGAGTGGTCATCCAACAAAGATCACACCAATAGTATATTAGTCGACATGGTCAAACAGGAACGCAAGGTAGCTTCTAAGTAAATTAAGGACTTCCTTACATTAGCTAATGTTAGCATTCATGAGTCCACCATTAGGAGGACTCTGAACAACAATGGTGCGCATGGCAGGATTGCAATCAGATAGCCTCTGCTCTCCAAAAATAACATTGCTGCCTGTCTGCAGTTTGCTATGATCACCTGGACAATCCTTGTGGTCAGATGACACCAAAATAGAGCTTTTTGGCATAAATGAGAAGTGTTATGTTTGCAGAAAGGCAACACTGCATTGCAGCATCAAAACTTCATACCATCTGAGAAACATGGTGCTGGTAGTACATGATTTAGACCAGTTTTGTTGCGTCTGGGACAGGAGGGCTTCCCATCATTGATGGAACAAGGAATTCTGAATTATACCAGCAAATACTAAGGGAAAATGTCAGGACATCCGTCCACAAGCTGAATCTCAAGAGAATGTGGGTCATGTAGCAACACAACAACCCAAAGCACATTAGTCATTCTACAAAAGAATTGTTAAAGAAGAATAAAGTTAACCCTTTCCAATTCAATTTGTATCCTGGTTTTCCTAGGGGGCTTACTCTTTTTCTGCCATTATACAATGGCGCTATCTGCTGGCTAAAGCCAGTACTGCATGAGATGACACTTTGGATAGGCTCCGACAGCAGAGAGGCTGGCAATATACAGTAAGAGAACCCCGATGGACATCTTCCAACATCGGAGCTGTACAGCTTTAAATCATAATATCTTCAGACGCCAGACAGTGGATTGGAAAGGGTTAAAGCTTTGGAATGGCCAAGTCAAAGTCCTGATCGTAATTCTCTAGAAATGTTGCTGTAGTACTTGAAACGAGTGGTTCAAGGGAAGAAATCCACCAACATAACAGAGATGATGCTGTTTTGTATGGAGGAATGGGCTAAAATTCTTTCAACCCTATATAGGACTGCACAAGGGGGTCACACTAGATAAAGAAAGCAAAGGTTCACATAGTTTTACCACTCACAGACATGTGATATTGGATCATTTTCCTCAATAAATAAACAACCAAGTCTTATATTTTTTATTCATTTGCTTTATTTGGTTCTCTTTAACTACTTTTAGGACTTGTATAAAAATCTGATTTAGTTTTAGATCAAATCTAAGCAAAAATATGGAAAATTCTAAAGGGTTCATAAACTTTCTAGCACCATCATAAACCCATTCTGACATACTGTGCATAACTCTTGAAGATCACACTGACAATCATGCACTGTTGTCACATTCTACGTGACTTTGTCAGTCATATCAAAGATCTGTGATAATTGAAAAATGACATTTTTTTATATCTTCAAGTAATGTAATTTTGAGAATTCCCCAGCCATCCCAATGTAATTTCACATTCTTGGGATGTTTCTCAGTTTGTGACTCGCCAAGAAATTGATCTCCATAACACAGGTTTACAAGATGCTTCTGAGTGTGAATGTTACGGTAAAATAATGCACATTTCTTTAAATGTTGAGGCTACAGATCTTATTTCTTCAGCGCGTAAAGTACTGGTAACAGAGAAGAGAACACATGGGAGCTAATCTAGTATATTTGGTCTGTCTCCAAGACAATTGGTTCCATATGGTTTGGAAAGGATGGCATGGGGATGATAAAATGTTTCACAAGTTCGGTAAACTGTGATTTATTATGTTATTTAAAAGTGCTAGCTTTTATATATAGGTAAGTATTCTGGAGCTGGAAAGTGGAACATCTGTACCAGGTCTAAATCAGAGGCTGCACTGAGGTGAGACGTCGAAAGAACCCAACCATGGTCAAGGTGAGTAGATAGGACATAAGAAAATCAATATTTTATGTGGAGTCAGCACCAACATGGAAATCCTTAGTTGAAACAGTCATAGCCAGAAGACAGTCCATAGAAGACCAGCACAGCCCAGGCTATAGAACTATGTAGAACTAGAATGAGGACCAAGAACATAGCAAACATCAAAAGAGTGGATTGGAACAGCGCATACATGGAAAGACAGAGTCCGGGTTGGAACACTGAAGCTCGGGCAATGCACATTTGAGTAAATCAGGTCTTAATAATCTACTACTTGTTCATAGTACAGTATTTGGTCTTGGTCATGGTAAGATAATGCAACTACAAGTGGTCTGTCTCCAAGACAATTGGTTCCATATGGTTTGGAAAGGATGGCATGGGGATGATAAAATGTTTCACAAGTTCTGTAAACTGTGATTTATTGTGTTATTTAAAAGTGCTAGCTTTTATATATAAGTAAGTATTCTGGAGCTGGAAAGTGGAACATCTGTACCAGGTCTAAATCAGAAGCTACACTGAGGTGAGAAGTCGAAAGAACCCAACCATGGTCAAGGTGAGTAGATAGGACATAAGAAAATCAATATTTTATGTGGAGTCAACACCAACGAGGAACTCCTTAGCTGAAACAGTCATAGCCAGAAGACAGTCCATAGAAGACCAGCACAGCCCAGGCTATAGAGCTATGTAGAACTAGAATGAGGACCAAGGACATAGCAAACATCAAAAGAGTGGATTGGAACAGCGCATAAATGGAAAAACAGAGTCCGGGTTGGAACACTGAAGCTCAGGCAATCCACATTTGAGTAAATCAGGTCTTAATCTACTACTTGTTCATAGTACAGTATTTGGTCTTGATCATAGTAAGATAATGCAACTACAAGTGATGGGCTGGAAAGAAGGCTGGAGAAAGACATCAGTGATCTGATATGTAATGACAGGTCTGATGATATGCAGTATCAGTTGCCATGGATGGTGAATAGGCTGCCAAGAGTTCATATTGAGTTGAGGTGAAAATTAAGTTAGGGTGTATTTATATGGGTGATGTGAGTTACACCAGAGATTCTCAGACACAACTTGCATTATGAAGCACAAGAACATTTCGTCCATGAACAGTCCAGTGTGTGGGACATTACATGTGCTATTCTCATGTGAGACTCACACAGTAATAGGACCTATAGTGATTTTTCAAACTCAGATCATTGGTCACAAATCAGATGTTAATAACAGGATTCTACTGTTTGGCTCAAAGATTTACATACCATAGAGATAGCCAATGCAGCTGCTGTAGGGCTCTCGGAGGAAGGCTTTTCAGCCATGGTTAGTTCCGTTCTTGTTGCTATCAGGTGGTGGGAACCTGTGCTAGATTCCCCTCTACAGAAGAACTGAATTGTTAAGAAACAATTGGAAGAATTGGCCTATGTGTCAAGGAAAGGGTTTGCAGGGGAAAAGTGGATGCAAAAACAAGTCACAAATTTTGTCGCAGATGAGCCTTCAGCAAAATCTGCAGCTTTTTAATGACAGAATTCTGGCGTAAACGCTATACTTGTTCCCATAGTATATAAATACATACTTAGCTACATACATACATTTAGGGTGGCTTCACACGAGCGTGTTTTTGTGCGTGCACGCTTCTATTTGCAACAATCCATTCCCTATGGTGGGTTCACATGCCTGTGCTTTACAGGCGTGTGCCTGCAAAGATAGGACATGCGTGCACAATAGGGAAGCAGTGAAATCTGCTGCAGATCTGCATCAAAATCCACCATAAAATCCGTGCCATATCAACTACATGTGAAGCCACCCTAAAGGTAATTGTGTGGTCACAGCCGCTGTGTCCTATGTCATCACAATTATGGCAATATACTATAGATTGTGTGTTAAGTGGATATGCAAAAGAAAATGTGCAGAAGAAAACCAAAATGAAAAATGTACCAAAATTTTAGGGGGCGCCAAATGATTATTCTGCACAGGGAGCCATTTGCCCTAAGGCTGCCCCTGAGTGCCATCTCTTCCCAGGTAAGTAATACACACGCACCCATCCACATGGTGGAAAAGAAATCATAATTCATCAGACCAGAAGAAATTCCGCCATTGCTCCATAATCCAGTACTGATACTCATTATCATGCCCATTATAGACACTTTTGGCGGTGAACAGGGGTCAGTATGGACACTCTGACCAGGCTGCAGTTATTCAGCCCCTTATACAGCAATTCTATGTGTTTTCTAACACCTTTCTATCTGTTAGGGTGTGCGTACACGGCAGTATACAACATGGATTCCGCCTGTAGAACCTTATATCCTGGCTTATCCTGACTACTCTTATTCTCCACTCCTGACCTCAGTTTGCTGTATTGACCATTCTCCTGTCTGCTCCTGCCCCGACTCCTGGCCTGTTTGTGCAATGCTGAATCTGCTCTGTATGTCCTGATATTTGGACTGCCTCTTATGCTGAAGTATATCCTGCCTGCCTAGATCCCAGACTTCTTTGACTACGCCTCTGTTCACACCCTAAGGTACCACATCTTGTTCTCTAGTTGTGTCAGCAGCCACATAGATGGGACCAGTGTTTTGGCCTGGGGACCCCATAGTGAAGCCCATATCCCAACTCATATCCCAACTCATGGGATGAAAGGTGAAGAATGGGTTCCTTAGGTATCACCTCTAACTTGGTCCAAACTCAGACCAGAGTGTAGCACAGTGCATCCACATCTGCTGATCCCGACACTATCATAGCTAGCAGTAGCTTTTCAGGAATTAGTATGTACCACAAGATACGTTCATCCTGAGCGTAAGACTCACCACCCCCAGGGCGAATGTATGGTTGTACTCATACAGGGAGCAGTCTGTGAAACGGAGTAGAATATTATAATCTAAACAAAAGGAGGAAGGGGCAACTTCTCCCTGACGACTAGGACAAGAACTGCCCTGCCTAAAAGAGAGGTTATCGCCTCAATAAAGACATACAACTGTGGCATTGGTGGTGGATATCCAGCGGGAACATCTCTCACCACTCTCGTCGCCATCTTGCCTGCAGGGGCGCTCTCACTGGTCTCTCCAGTGGCTTCTTGCGTCTCCCTCACCAGCACAAGTGGCTCCTCCCCTGGGCGGTCTTCAACATTCAGCCGCTGTTCTGCAGTGGGGGTGTTCCCCCCAACTTTTCTCACTGGTGGCAGGAAAAATTAGCGGAAATCTCACTGGAGGAGGAAGAAGAACGCTCACCATCTTAAGTGTCCATTACATCCTCCATATTTTCTGTCATGTAAAGTAGACTTGACAACTCGGCTTTGTCTACCAGTAAAACGCGGTTCTTCCTCAGGCGGTAACACATCTAGGGGAACATACAACTTCTGATCAATTAAAGAGTCCTTACTTTTATCCTGCATCCTGGCAGGTGACTCGGTCCTTGCCTCTCTGGTTTGTCTTCGGGCTCAGAGGAACTGCAACCTTGTTCTTCTAATTCTTGTAGGCTCAGAGAAACCGCAACCTTGTCCTTTTTACTTTTCTTAGGCTCAGAGGGTTGGAGGGATCTTGTCCTAGACTTTTTGAAGACTCAGAGGTTAGGAGGGATCTTGTCCTGGACTGTGAGAGAGCTCAGAGGGCTTGAAACTGGAAAGATTTAGGTTTTTTTTCTTCTCAGACATGGACATATAAATTCCTCTGTGACTGGCAATGGCATAGGGTTTTTTTCCCATTTTTAAGATAAGGTACAGAGGAATCATCCTGTTTGTAATGCCAAAGCTCGACCCTGCAACATCCGAGCAGCGGGCCCACAAGCCGAGGAGACAGCAGGTAGAGAAAAGGTCTTGTCACGGGGCTCTATCATCTCCTCCCCTGGGGGTAGCTCAAGACCTGACCACGTTAGTGCTGGGGGTTACCTTAAGTCCAATTGTCACCGTTCCATCCTCTGTGGCTGATCTCCAGATGTAATAAAGTAGTCAACACACAGGGTAGCTTTCTGAACAAGAACTGGGAATGGTCGATTCTGTCCGTTTACTAAACACTCTTGAACTCCAATTCAAATAAAGTCTTTGTACAAACAATAAATGATAGTGGTGCAGCAGGGAGGACTCTCAGGATATTCGGATAACTCACAGTCCAAGTTATATGTGAACTTTCCCGGCAAACACTCTCTCTCTCTACTGGCAAACTCTCACTCTCTCTTCTTCTCGCTATCTAGTGGTTGTTTCTTCCTTCAGCGTTCAACAAAAGCGCTGAATCCCCTGGGTAGTATTGGCCCAGGCTGAGCACGGAGAAGTCGCTCAGCCTCCTCCATGTCCCACACACAGACCAACTTGCTGGCTTGCTCATCTCAGGCTCTTACACTCTGCCCGTCTGCTCCTGCCAGTCTTTCTCCCTTCTCTCTCCTCCTTTTTTTCTTCTCGCATTCAGCAAAGCCATATATATATATATATCCACATCACATGACACACACAAAGCGATACATTTCTCAGACAGGACAGTACATACCAGACATTAACACTTTCAGTCCTGCAGCCATGACACTGACAAGACATCGACACGAGACAGACACAGAACATTATGGAGGGGCCCTACTAACTCTGGCCCACTACACCAGTTCAATGGTTTACCTTGTTTGAACCCCTTTTGGGAGTTGTTAACCACTGCAAAGCAGGAACATCACACAGGAACTTATGCTTTGGAGATTTTCGGACCAAGTCATCTAGGCACCACAGTTTGACCCTTATCAAAGTCACGCATTTTTCTGCTTCTAATGCATTAACTTCAAGAAGCAGCTGCAATCAGTGGGTTCTATTCACTATATTGTGCGCATACAAGACACTGAGCAAATATGTTCGCGTTCCACAGGCCTTACGTTCATATTTTTCTTCTTCGGTCTAACAATTTTCTCAATATTATGCATCCCCATGCATGCTAATCATCTGAACTCTTTCCCCTGTCACTTGCCAGCCACAAGCTCCATCACCTTCTGCTTCCCTTTAAAACATAGTTATGGCTTTTACGTGGAAACGTTGGCTCTTATTGAGCTATTAAGTATCTATCATCTAAAGAGATGAGGTGGCAATTCAAAGGACTTTGTCAGATGTGCTGCACAGTATGAAGCCCGAAGGAAGGAACTTAAAGTTGGTTTTATTAAAGAGTGATGGACACGGTGACATTGAAGATAAATATAAAACAGCAATTACTTATCCTTAGTAAGTGAAGCCTTCTTAAAGAATCACGAAAAATGGGCTTATATTTTCAAAACTATTCTGCTGTCACTATATTCTCGAGCTAGAAGACATTAGGGGAAAGTTTTGAAAGATAGCTGGAGCACATAATGTGGAGGTAAACAGTATAATTTTCATCTGTTGACACTCAGAAATCATTATATACCTATATAGTAAGTAGAAGTTGACATTTACATTTTTGTTTGTTTGTGATTTCGTTTTTTTTATTAATTTTTGTGTACAGCCTTAACAGCTTCCAGAAAATGTAAGGCTTGAAAGATTAGAAAGAGTATTGAATATTGGCATAAATCTGTTCCCTAATATGAGGCAGTTTACTATTGCATATCTGTTGGGTCATGGGAGGCCAGGCCCCTCTTGCTAAGCCCCACCCATTTAGGAAAAGTGGTGAGTGTGGAGAAAAATTTTTTTAACCCTTTGCAATCCAATTTTGGATTCAAGGTTTCCTAGGGGGTTTTCTCTTTCTGCCATTATACAATGGCGCCACCTGCTGGCTAGTGCCAGAACT
Organism: Eleutherodactylus coqui; assembly: GCF_035609145.1. Classification (NCBI taxonomy): domain Eukaryota; kingdom Metazoa; phylum Chordata; class Amphibia; order Anura; family Eleutherodactylidae; genus Eleutherodactylus; species Eleutherodactylus coqui. The sequence goes on from NC_089846.1 coordinate 128,348,740, forward strand.
GTGGTATTGGACATGCCGGAGAGGCACCCAGCAACAGAGCGGCCAGTAATATGCAGTAAAAATACCCTGCCGAATGTTTTCCGACATCGGAAGCTGTGCAGCCTTCAATCAGAATGTTTTTGGACGTCAGACAGTGGACTGGAAAGGGTTAAACTTGCTAATTTATTGGAGGGTACATGGAAATTTGCAATTTTATATGTCAAAAAACTGGTGCAAGTCCTCTGATAAATTCCACACTACCACAACCCTAACTTCCCCAGAGCTGCAAATCCTCATTTGGGTCAAACCGGAAGCTTATGAAAACTACTAAAATGAGCCCCGAACACTGTCTGAGGGTAAAACAAATGGGCATGTTTTTGTCCCATTTTATGGCTGTGAAAATCACATCTGTAAAGTGGGACGAAATGAAATCCTTGATTTCAAGGGTTTCGCTTTCACTATCAGGCCCTAAGAGTGTTGTGGCTCTTCTTCAATGATTGGAGCTCAGTCCTTCGCATTGTTGCCTTGCAGTGCTGAGGTTCTAGGTTCAAATTTGATTAAGAACAATTGCTACATGGAATTTGAAAACTCCGTGCAGATGAAGTCCTTGGTCAGATTTGAAACTCCAGCATTGCAAGACAACAGTGCTAACTACTAAACCACCATGCTCCTTCTCTAGAGTAGGAGAACAAGAAGAAACACAAAGAGAACATACAAACTTCATGCTGATGCTGTTATTGGTCAGATTTGAACCTAGTAATCCAGCACTGCTGCGGCAACAGTGCTAACTACTCAGCCACCATGATGGAGAAGAGGAAGAAGGAGGAGGAGAGAAGATCATCATTTGGGTGTTTTCTCCTTTTTGTCCTCTGGAGAAAGAAGCAGGGGGAGGAAGAAGGACAAAGAAGCTTAGTGGCTCAGAACTGTTGCCCTGTAGAGATGGGGTACTAGGAAATCTGACGAAAGACATTGACATGGAGTTTGTATGTTCGCCCTGTGTTCCTGTTTCTTCTTCTTCTCCAGAGTATGGTGAAGGAAGAAAGAAAAAAAAAAGATAGTTTAAAGGCCCTTTTAGACGGGACGAATGTCGGGCAAACGATGCCTGACACTCGTCCCCACACATACCAGCTCCCATGCACCTGCACGGGAGCTAATGTCGTTAGCTGTCAGCGGGGAAGTTGCAGGAGATTTCTCTCCTCCCACTCCCCTGCCTCTCTCCATTGACATAACCATTGACTGATCGTCCATCATTTATGCAGCATAAACGATGGACGATCAGCTGATCGCTCCTCGTTCAGTGTAACTAGCCATCGTTCAGTACTGAACAACCTCTATATTAAGTCAATGGAGAGGGACAGGGGAGCAAGAGAAGAGAAATCTCCTGCAGCCTCCCCGCCCCCTGCTGGCCACTCTGTGAGCGAGCCAGCACTATTAGCTCCCTTGCAGGAGCACGGAAGCAAGGACACACAGGGACATTCATCCCATGTAAATGGACCTTAACATGAAGTTTGAAAAGCCAGAAAAGGGGAAAGGATCCTTCTCATTTAAGCGCAACTACGCTCTGTGCCACCAAGCATAGTTGCGCCCACGCTCGTTTGACTCCACCCCAAAGCGATCATCTTTTCTCTGCATTGAAACCCATTTATTGGAGAATGGACCTTTCCTGGAAGGAATCCCTAAGTCCTTAGTTTCTAATAGCAGCTGCCGGCCTCAAGCGGAAAGGAATTCTGTAGCCTAGTATCAGAAATGAGAGGTAAAGGCGAATTTATATGAAATTGAGATTAAGGCTGGTGCAATACTTGCAAAGCAGAGAACACAGACATGGTTTGGGGAAAGCAGTGATCAAATAGCATAGTCAGGAACAAACCAGGTCAGAACCCAGGAAGCAAGTTAAACATCTGTGTAAGCACTCAGAAACCAAAGAGCCTTTCTACTCAGGCAAGACATGTCTTCATTGTATGTATCTTTTAAAATGAAATGTGACTCTATTCAATCCTGATATACCCTCACATACCCTCTGCGCATTACAGCGGAGGAGCAGATCACTGATAGTGCCAGCTATACGGAATTCTTCACCAAGTGCTGCTAATTAATAGACTATTTCTAAATGGGTGGTTTGCATTATGTGACATGATTTATATACCAAACCGAGATCCTATTGCTAGGTCCTAGCTTAAAACGCATAGTATGGTATACAATAAATCCCATTCCCCACCGTGTGACGAATTCTGTAATGCGCCAACATTATTGGTAATCCACTGCTCCACTATTTCCAATTACGTCCTGATGGATCAAGAAAGGTCATCTCTGGCTCCAGTCTAGTTGTCCTGCACTTGCTCTTCTATTGGTTTGTGAACACAACCCCTTCAGGTGACCATTACATTCTTTTATATACAATTGACCATCCAACTCACACATGAAGCGCTTCTCAACTTTTTTCGCATATACCCTTCCTATTATGTCATTCATCACTCTTCCAGTTTGAAGTCCCTGTCAAAGAAATCCCCGTTCCTCAGCTTCCTGTCCATCAAATCCGTTGTGTCTTTGTATTTTACCTACAGCTCCGATGCAGACCTGTGACTCCATAGTTCATCAAGAGAGGATGATGGCGTTCGTCTCAAGTAGGTTATTAAAAATGAACTTTGGGCAATACTGTTTATCGGTTCATGAAGGAGCGCTCGACGATATTCCCACAAGGGACATGCATTAAACAGAAACAACTGCTGTGCATTGCGCAATTTATTAAAAGGCGTTAAATCCATGGTGACAATTCGCAACATGTCTATTTTAATTCACACCACAGGCCAATTTTTGCACAGATTCAACATGTGGATGACATTTGGTAAAATCTCATCCATTTTGCTGCTACTGTAATACCCTACAGATTTTCCACCTGCAAAAATCTAGACAGAAAATGCAAAACATGTCCACGTCATATGAACATACACTTAGGGCTCTTGCACTCTGGGGATAGGGGGCGGGCTAGAGGACTTTCCCAGGGCTTCCCCGAGAGTGGGGCTAGAGAGGAGGCAGGGCTAGAGGAGTTCTCATAGTGATTCTTCTCTAGCCAAGAGAGGAGGCAGGGCTAGACGGGTTCTCATAGTGATTCTTCTCTAGCCAAGAGAGGGGGTAGAGCTAGAGGGGTTCTCATAGTGATTCTTCTCTAGCCAAGAGAGGAGGCAGGGCTAGAGGGGTTCTCATAGTGATTCTTCTCTAGCCAAGAGAGGAGGCAGGGCTAGAGGGGTTCTCATAGTGATTCTTCTCTAGCCAAGAGAGGAGGCAGGGCTAGACGGGTTCTCATAGTGATTCTTCTCTAGCCAAGAGAGGAGGCAGGGCTAGACGGGTTCTCATAGTGATTCTTCTCTAGCCAAGAGAGGAGGCAGGGCTAGAGGGGTTCTCATAGTGATTCTACTCTAGCCAAGAGAGGGGGCAGGGCTAGAGGAGTTCTCATAGTGATTCTTCTCTAGCCAAGAGAGGAGGCAGGGCTAGACGGGTTCTCATAGTGATTCTTCTCTAGCCAAGAGAGGAGGCAGGGCTAGACGGGTTCTCATAGTGATTCTTTTCTAGCCAAGAGAGGAGGCAGGGCTAGAGGGGTTCTCATAGTGATTCTTCTCTAGCCAAGAGAGGAGGCAGGGCTAGACGGGTTCTCATAGTGATTCTTCTCTAGCCAAGAGAGGAGGCAGGGCTAGAGGGGTTCTCATAGTGATTCTTCTCTAGCCAAGAGAGGAGGCAGGGCTAGAGGGGTTCTCATAGTGATTCTTCTCTAGCCAAGAGAGGAGGCAGGGCTAGAGGGGTTCTCATAGTGATTCTTCTCTAGCCAAGAGAGGAGGCAGGGCTAGAGGGGTTCTCATAGTGATTCTTCTCTAGCCAAGAGAGGAGGCAGGGCTAGAGGGGTTCTCATAGTGATTCTTCTCTAGCCAAGAGAGGGGACATGGCTAGAGGGATCCCTCTAGCCCTGCCCACTCCCTTAGCTCGGAAAGAATCACTATGGGAACCCGTCTAGTCCTGCCTCCTCACCCCTGCTCTCAGGGAAGCCCTCTAGCTCCGCCCCCTATATTTAAAAAATATGGGGAGATATGTAGGAGATCCCCTGTAGCTTCGTCCCTCCGCTCTCCTCGCTATTAGGGATTCCAAGGCTGCTTCGCTATCTTCTACCATTGAAAACAATAGCGATATCGGAGATTTTTTTCTCGCCACTTGGCTTGAGTGAAGTCATCGCAAATGAAAATGAAACTATTGAAATCATTGGTTTCAAAATCATGAGACTCGTAATCCAGAAAACTGAATGATGAGATGATCAACCGTTTCCTTTTTGTGCAGTTTCTTTCAGTTTTGCATATATAATTTGGATATTGAACGGCGCAGCCGGAGACGAGTCCTTTATCAGTTCAATATCCTGTAATTAAAGGTTGTCTTGTTTGGAAAAAAAATGTTTATATATACATAAACTTTAGTAGTTAATATTGGGGGGATACTACCGTGTTTCCCTGGTAATAAGCATTGCCCTGATTTTCCAGGGGTAGGGGGTGGGCTTAAAATATAAGCTCTCACCCAAAAATAAGCCCTAGCTACACTACCGGAGAAAAAAAAACAATGCTCACCTAGTAGATGGCATTCGGGTCCCTCGCGTTGGGCTGCGGCACTGCTGCAGGTTTCCGTAGAGTCTTCGTTGATGACAGCGCATTTCTTCCTGGTAGGGAGGCTTGAATACCGCGCCTCCAGCAAGCGATTGCTCTAATTGGTGCATCGAGCACCGCGTCAGTGCTCAATTAACCAATCACAACCATTCAATGATGTCATTCAATGAATGGCTAGGATTTGTTAATCGAGTGTCGGCTCTGATTGGCTGACGTGGAGCTTGATGAATCAATCAGAGCAATCGCTTGCCGGAGTCGGGTTATTCAAGCCCCGCTACAAGGAAGAAATGCTCTGTCACCGCTGGGGACTACACGGAAGCCTGCAGCAGCGCGAGAGACCGGCGCGAGGGATCCGAACTCCAGCTGCTAGGTGAGTATTACAAGACATCCCCCAAAAGTAAGACACTGTGTCTCTTTTGGGGCAAAAATTAATATAAGACAGTGTCTTATTTTGGGGGAAACACGGTATGTTCAGGATCTTCATCTCTTAGGCAGAGCGAAGAGTAGCTACAAAAAACATTTTTCTTACTCTGAAGGAGCTGTCCTGTCTGTATAAGGGCTGACACCCTGGCAATATTTTCTTTCTTGCGCTGCGAGAGCAAGTGGAACCACTCGCCTCGCAGCGCAAGAAAAACGCCAGAAAAACGCTGGAATATCGCCAGTGTTTTCAATGGGGCCAGTGGCAGCAGCGCTAGCCCCATTGAAAACAAAGGGAGAATACCGCGGACAGCTGTGGCAAAAGTCCTGCATGCTATCCCATTGCTTTTAATGAGGTCGGCGCTCAGCCAATCAGCACAGCCCTTTCAGGAGGCGGGGATTTTTAAATTGCTGGACAGCAGTGCAAGGGAACCAGCCGAAGGACGCAGCTGAGCAGCAGAGAGGTGAGTAAATTTTTTTTTTGTCTTTTTATCCAGCTAATGATGATTTTTCAGGGAAGGGCTTATATTTCAAGCCCTTCTCAAAAATCATACTGCAGGGGTTGCCACAAACCACTGCTTTCAATGCTGCCAGAAGCTGCGCTGACCCCATTGAAAGCAATGGGACAGCATGCAGGACTTCTGCCACAGCTGTAACAGCCGTGGCAGAAGTCCGCGGTATTCTCCCTATGTTTTCAATGAGGCTAGCCCTACTTTCTAATGTTTCAAGATGCCACCGGCAGCCCATTGGCCCCCTGCAATGTAATCACTTTGTTCTGCTATTGTATTTATTTTACGAGCTTGGTTATGGTATTGTACTTATGTACTGAGGTTTGTTTGTGCTGTATTATGAGCTTGGTTCTGGTGCTGTATTTATTTACTGAGCTGTTCTGGTGTCGATATGCTCCTATCTTGCTGCTTTCGTTACAAGCAAAATGCAGTACAATATATACTGTTTTTTTATGACAGGGGGGGGGTAAAAAAGGTTTCAGCTCAGGTTGACATCTAACCTAAAACAGGCACTGGTCAAGGGACCTGATTGTCCAGAATGCACAACCTTGTAATGGATTTTTTTTACAAAGCTATGTGTGCTGATTTCTGTCCTTGTGTTTCCTTTACAACTTAGGAGACCTTGACTGTAAAGTCAACATCTAGTTTCTATGATATTCCAACCAAAGATATGAGGTCTTCACTAGAAGCCATCAGAGATCCGGACGGTAAAAGCACCAACCATATGAACATAATGACTACAGTCTGTATTATTATTCAGTCAGTTGTGGGAGAAAAGATCCCAGAAATATTGGTTGGAACTCACAAATACCATACCCTCACCAAAAGCCCCATTGGGTGCAAATTAGTTCAGGACATTGCGAATATTTTGGTGTCTGCTCCATCACCAGTGTCTCATCCTTCTTTCCTTGGTCTCTCTGAGAACTGTATTCATTTTACAATGTTCCACTGCCCAATTGTGTTGTCCTCTTCCATCATCTACAGGACCTATGATTGGAAATGGGCTTTCTTGGTTGCTGAGCCTCAAAGCAACTTCAGTGCCTCTTTATTTCAACCATAAAAAGATCAGTGCAGAAGAAGGAAATGGGAGCTGCTGTCAGATGACTACTCCTCTAGTCTGTGGGATTCGGTAGCGGTCCTCAACTCACAAGGGTGTGTAATACACAGAAATGCTGCTGCTATGTCTAGATCAGGTCTACCTGTTTCCCATAGCACAGGATCCTGATCAGAACAGCTGGGGAAGGAACTGCGGCCACAATTGCAGTGTTCTAATACAAGTGTGGGGACTGTGTCACAGAGAGAGCCTGCCACTTATTAAAGTAGAAACACTGAAATGGTGGCAGCCATGAATCATGGTGCTAATCCAGGAGAAGAACTGGGTTTGCAATAAAAGATCAGGTACTGATCAAAGTCAACATGAGTGCAAGGGCACCTGGTGTAAGAAGCAAGTAGCTCAGGGAAATTAAAAAGACTGATACTGAGAATACTATACTATATCTCCCCTTAGCCAGACTTTGTTAGAGACTTTCCATATTCTACCACTGATATAGCTTAGAGAATGTTAAATTTCATCTGTATTCATACATAGTATTTTTATCCGTTTGCTGTGCCTATTGCACCATTGTATTTGCTGCTGCATTATCTTCAGGAATGACTTATAGCCCCTCTACACATAGCGATTATTGTTCAATGGCTCATGAGAATCTATGCAATAATAATAATAATCTTTATTTGTATAGCGCCAACATATTCCGCAGCGCTTACATGGACAGGGGGGACACAGAAAGACAAAAGTACAAACATTACAGAACCACAGTTACATAGTAATCAATTGATGGAAACAATAGGGGTGCGGGTCCTGCTCCAACAAGCTTACATACTACAAGCAATGGGGTGATACAGAAGGTGAAGGGGCTGGAGATGGGCATGGTATGGCGGGGTGGAGATGGGCATGGTATGGCGGGGTGGAGATGGGCATGGTATGGCGGGGTAGAGATGTGCACGGTATGGCAGGGCTGGAGATGTGAACGGTATGGCGAGGTGGAGAGTGAGCGATGTTATACACATAGACAATGGTCAGACATTTAGCCGTGTGACGGCAGGATCAGTATGACTGCAGGAGCGGTTTATGATGGCTAGCAGGGATGGCAGTCAATAGGTCAGGGAGCATGTTATCAGGCGGAGTACAGAGGGGTTTGTTTAGGGAATGCGGTATGCCTCCCTGAAGAGGTGCGTTTTTAGAGCACGCCTGAAGTTCTGCAAGTCCTGGATTGCTCGGGTAGCCTTTGGTAGTGCATTCTAGAGGACCGGTGCTGCTCTGGAGAAGTCTTGGAGGCGGGAATGAGAAGTTCGAATTAAAGGGGCGCTCAGTCTGGTTTCGTTAGCAGAGCGGAGAGCGGAGAGCAATAATCATTCAGTGCAAACGCTGCCAGCAACTGAATAACGAACGATAACAATTTGTTAGTTTATTGCTTGTCATTTAATTTATGCAGGCGTAACAATTAATCGGCGATCGGCTTATGTAAACAGGCAATAATTCATCTATGAATGACTGTCTGCTCACTGTGAAAGGAGGCGGGTAGCCGGAAGTGATCTCCGGGGCGGCTCTGCCTCCACTCACTGAGCGCACAAGAACCATAATCGCTGGGATGACTGTTGAGTGCCTAATTGCCCGACAATCGCCTTGTTAAAGGACCCTTAGTTTAGCACAACCCTTGCCTTGCTGATATTTTCACCCCTCCTCCCACGTTCCTTACAGATGCTCCCATGCAATAAGACATCCAGGGAAGGCAGTAGCGCTTTATGCAGCTGCCTCGTCAAACATTCAGGCATTATCTCTTCTTAAATTGTTATGAACCAGAATGTTGTAGAATTAAATGGCTTAAAAGTAGAAATTCTATTAAAAACTACTAAGATTTATTTTTCCGTCTCCAATTCAAATAGCTTCTCCGTTTCCTTGCTTTACATATTTATGATGAGCTTTTATTACATACAGATAATTACTGTTCCCATAACATATGTTTCTACTGAGAATGAAGTGCTCGCTTATCGTTTAGCTTTCATGGTATGAATATATTAAGTAGTCAGTGTTTACTATGGTAATTAGGAATTGCTACATTTCTTTACTCTTACTTATGAGCATTACTTCTCAGGAATGATGGGTTTTTCAGCCGTGTATCATAATGAAGGGCTCACTTACAATGTAGCTTCTATGTAACAACTTCCATAGAGCATTGTCCATGGTGACGATTTTAAGCATTTTTAGATCCTCGTTTTTAAACCTGTCAAAATAAAGTTTGCCATCTACTGGGCGAAGCGAGGAAGTCGTTTTTGTACAGTAATTTTGGGGCAAATTTCTGTCAATGTGTGAAGTTGTAATATTAAATTTGAACAAAATAAATGTAAAACCCGTTTAGGCTCAGCTCCGTCCCCATAGAGCGTTCCGGCTTCAAGGCTGGGAGACTTCAACTACAATAACGAGCAGATATTGAATAGTCCCTTTGCTTACATACGGAGCACCTTTGATTTGCAGATATTGTGTTTTACATTCATGGATTTTCTATGAACATTTTGTTGAAAATTCACCATTCCTCAGTGGATAACAATATTTGCATTTTTCTTATGAACTGTTTGCTCTTTGGAATAGGCACGTGTTAAGGGGTTTCGCTGACAGTCTACTTGTGCCCTCTAGTGTTCAATATGTATCAGTTCAATTTGAAGGGACGTTGAAAAAAAAATAGGCTAGAAAGTCATCTGAAAGGGAAGCTGTCACGTCCCTTTAACACAATAAGCTAAGTTATAGGAGACATGACAGGAGGCCGAGTGATTATAACCAAATTTACGGCTCATAGTAAATGCTGGTCTGTAAAAAATGTTGGCTGTCCATGTTATATTCAGGTAGCAATAAAGGCCTGGTTTCACCTCACCTGCCCCTTCTACCACTTCTGCAAAATCTCCTTTTCCCTCCTGGCAACGAGTTCCCCAAGCTGGGTCAGACAAGGGTATCACTAAAGTCCATCATTAAAGAAGGGGTGACCCCATTCCCTACCCTTCAGAAAAATCACCTATGACCCCCCCCCCCCCGAATTGTTAAGATATCTACAAATAAAACACTTCATTTCAACCCCCCTGAAAAACACTACCTTCCCGTTATCCCGAACTCCATTGAGACCTTTTGTCTCAAATACCCTTAGCTAGAGGCATCATCTCGAAAATGTATTTTAAATTAGTCCACTCCTTCTCCCGCACCCAATTAAATTATGTACCTCGATGGGAGGCGGATATAGGTAATACTCTTACTGATGACGTGTGGTCCCAGATTAGGGAGTCAACAAACAAAAGTGTTCATAATACCCTTATGCTAGAAACATCCCACAAGGTGTTATTCCGCTAGTACCTAGTGCCCACCCGAACTGCCCATGCATGTCCAGATTACCCATCACATTGCTTCCTAGGCTGTCAAGTTCCTGGTGACATGATCCACATTCGGTGGTCATGCCCTAGAGTCCAAAGGATCAGAGTTTACCGATTCATTTTTTCAGTGACCGGCTGCAGCATTCGAAAGAATCCCTTGGAAGCTCTACTAAATAAGTGCATAACAAATATCTCTATAAATTCCCAGAGACTAATTACTATCAATAGCCCAATCCTGGCCAAAGGCTTCTTTGGATTTTCTTGAGGTAGAAAAAAGATTAAATTGGTATCTCATAAATGAAAAACTAACTTCAATGCTGTTAGACCGCCATGAGGATTTTCGAAGAATCTGGAACCCATGGGTGAACTATATTCTTCCCTCATAAGACGAAAGATCCTTAACCTTTTGTAATCCAATTTTGGATTTAGGGTTTACTAGGGGTTTTTCCCTTTCTGCCATTTTACAATGGCGCCATCTGCTGGCTAGAGCTAGTACTGCAGTATGTGACATGCCGGAGTGGCCCCCGACAACAGTAATATACAGTAAGAATACCCTGCCGGACGTCAGAGCTGTACAGGCTTCAATCAGAATGTTGGAAGACGTCAGACAGTCGATTGGAAAGGGGTAATTTCCTTATAAACCTTGATAGTAAATATTTCTACACTACTCTGCACACTGTGTTTTGGATTGTGCCCCCCCCCCCCACACCCCCACACCCTTTTACCTCTCCTCTTCCTTCCTCCCCACCCCCGTTTCCCTACAAGGATACAAAAGGGGCCCTGGCCATGCCGTTACATATCCAGTAATCTCCTAGTACATATAGAAATATCACTCTAACGCATAGAGCCCAGATGGGGACCTGTTAATCACGAACAGACAGTTTAATCTTCAAAATGCTTTGTTTAGCACCTTGTATTAAGTCATACCATGATTATATTGTGCTGTGATTGCTAAACACGTAATGATACTATGCTTAACTAAAAAAAAAAAACTGAAAGTGAAAAAAAGAATAAGGAAGCAACCCTGTTCCTCTCCCACACTTCCCATGATGCTTTGCATAGCCCTGCTGCAATCAGCTGCAAGGCATCCTCTGAATGTCCACCCGTCGGTTGCATGTAGTAACTAGCAGTGTCCCTATGTCTCTGATACTAGAGAAGTCAAATGCCTAACAACAGGCAGTGGATTACAAAGGTGCTGGAAGGGAGACCCCTAGTGGCAGCCCCTTCAGGTTTGATTTTCAGTGGTAAAATAAAAAGTTACATTACAAAATTGATGAGAAGCATTTAGGACTCGTTGACATCAGCATTAGAAAGTTCAGTTCTCCTACTCCTCTAGAAGAGCGCTAAAACGGTACTCCCTGGTCGAATCGAACTGTCTCATGAGAACCAAACGGCACCGAATGGACCTCCATTGACTATAATGGGGTCCGTCCGACTTTCAGCCTGCAGTTCGGCAATTTGCTGGAGTTTATAGGATACAATAGTGGAAGTCAAACATGGATGTTCAGAACAGAACGCTGATGTGAACGAGCCTTTAGGCTGTTAGATAAGCAGAAGTTGTGGGGAAAAGTTAATGTCCATTTAAAGTGAACCTGTCAACCTACTAAACTGTTCCCATCACATTTTCATCCCTGACTATTATACCCAGTAGTCCTGCATGTCTTAGGAAAAAATACATAGTTTGTAAATCTTCTAAACCCCATACTAATTACCGGTCATCAGTCTGCTCACCGTGTCAGGGCCATGAAAGTCACATGTTGAATTGACGCGGAGCCAGTCCCATTGCCTTTAATTGACATGGATGACGTGCCCCATGTCCTCCACACGTTGCTTAACATCCCACATTGTCACCGCACTACTTGGGGACAGCATATGTACAGTCTTTGGCCCTGTTATGGGCAGGGGTATCAGGTTTCCTTTGCACATACATTAATCCAAATTTCCTGAGATTTTTACTAACTTGTGGATGATGTAAGAGACGTCTTGTCTTGTTTTTCCACGACTGAGAAACTCGCACAAGATTTGTGTGTTTCGAGACTCACAAATATCGTACGGATATGAACTCCATTCTTTGGAATGGGGTCAAATACAAGGGCGGTACAGGAAAAATGGCAGCACATCCTATATTTGGGCATTCCTTTGGAATGCCTTACCCATTATTCTCAACGGGGGTTGGGGAAAAAAACCAAAACGGCGTGCAAAGTGCCTGCGAGTGCAATGCAAGGTTTCCTATTGTAAACAATGGGAAACACTCGTTGATCAACTTGAAGGAGACATTTTTGACACAAAAAGTAATTCACGGCCAAATATCGGACTCGCCCATATGAAATTAGCCTTAAGGCTTAAACTCATGGGCATGTTTTAGTCCTGTTATGCAGCCGTGATAATCATGGCCGCATAAGAAAACCCTCTTCTTGCACAACTACACTCCGTATGCGTAGTTGTACATACGGCCGCGTTAAGCCGCTCTCATAATGGAAAAAAAAGACACCGCACTCACATGCAAATCACATGGCATGCGAGTGCAATGGAATTTTTAATGTACCCGTAGGAAATAATGTGCGATTTTCTTCAAGGATCTCCCAAAAACAGAACATGCTGCAATTTTTTGATATTGTGCTCTATTACTGTGAGCGAAAAATCACACCTGTGAATTATCGCACTTGAAATGATGGGTTCTTTTCACGTGCCATTTGTGTGCATCCTGCAGTGTGCAGAAAGCGCGCGTGAAAAGTGGCCACGTAAATACAGCTTAAGGGTGAAGTCACACGAATGTATATCAGCTCGGTTTTTACGCCGAGCCGATATACGTTGTCCTTGTGTGCAGGGGGGCGGAGGATGGAAGAGCCAGGAGCAGGAACTGAGCTCCCGGCCCCCTCTCCGCCTCCTCTCCGCCCCTCTGCACTATTTGTAATGGGAAGAGGCGGGGCGGGGCTAAGTACCGAGAATTAGCCCCGCCCCCGTCCCACCTTTCCCCATTGCAAATAGTGCAGAGGGGCGGAGAGGAGGCAGAGAGGGGGCGGGAGCTCAGTTCCTGCACTTGGCTCTTCCATCCTCCCCCCCCCCCTGCACACGAGGACAACGTATATCGGCTCGGTGTGAAAACCGAGCTGATATACATTCGTGTGACTTCACCCTAAGGGCTCGTTCAGACGAGCGCTATTTTAGCGCAGTATAGGCGAAAAGATCGCAGCTTTACTGCACTAAAAATAGCGTAAACAGGTGATTTCCTGCTATTTTAACTAGTCCATTCCCACAATCGGAGGTGCATGCTGCCTGTTATCCAGCTCCCATAGGAGTCTATGGAAAGCACGCACCAAAGATAGGTCAGGTCCTATCTATTCACGCATCACAGACCTTAGTTGCAAGTTTGTAGTCCATGTCCTATCTTTGATTGGTGCAAACTTTTTGCGCGTCCAAAATTCCTTCATGTGAATGGTTCTATAGGAAACCATTGGTTCTATTAGAAGCGATCTTTTCACATGCCTCTAATACGTGAAAACAGCACTTGTGTGAACGAGCACTAAGGGTTAGGCAGCTTCTACTGAGCATCAAGCCGCTGGTCAGGTGATTTGCAAGTGGCATCACCTGACCAGTGGTGCTGCATTGACAAGAGGCTGCTGGGTGCCACATGATGGGGCATGATCTATTGCGTGAAGTGAGGGATACGCAACTGATTCCCGATCAAAATCTGCACTAATTGTGCACTAATATTGATGCGTTTTCATATGCAGAATGTGATTGCTCTCAGTAAGAGAAACCAAGTAATCTTGTAGATATGATACCTTTTAACGGCTGACAAAAATACATGATGTTGTAGCGAGCTTCAGAACCTCTCTGGGTCCTTCTTCAGGCATAATGAAGCAGATCTGGATGGGGCATAAATAAATACAAATGTACACACATGAAAAGGCAAAGACAGAGTGAGACTAATTTGCATTTAAAACAATACCAGACAAGATGAGCAGAGAAGTACATACTTAATAAGTCCACTGGGAAAATAACCAAAGAATGTGCTCAGTCTCAGAAAAAGTCAAGAGGATCAGGGTTTACTCAATTGGTAGAGGGGAGAGAAATCAGCATGATGCTGAGAATACACTCCCCCCTGGAAATCCAGGATAGCCTTGTATAGAAGTAATAGCCAAATACATGTCTTCTTTAGAAATAGAGATCCGGTTTATTCACAGTGATACAAGTTAAGCAAGTTAAAACAGACCTCAGGAGGAGGGCCTTAGAAGTTCTTGATCTCCTTCAGACCTTTCATATTCTCCACTGACGCAAGAACCCTGCCCCGAGGTTCATTCCATTCTTAAGGGTATCAAAAATGGCCAGAAATGTGTACTCCCAAATTCTTCTGTGACGCTGCGACTTGAAGTTGCCCTTTAGTATGATAACTCTCATCTGCTCTATGCTGTGTCTGTGACTAGAAAAATGTTTTGCCACAGGTAATTCCATCTTTTCCTCTCTAATTGTGTGGCGATGAGATCTCATCCTTGTTTTAAGTTTTTGCCCTGTTTCTCCAATATAAAAGCCCCCAACAGGACATTTACTGCACCAGATCAGGTACACAACATTGGATGTGGAACATGTGAATGTCCCGGGACCTTATAGTCCTGCTGTGTGTTGGGGATTTGTATCCTGTCTGCGGTCCGTACATGTCAGCAAGTCTTGCAGCTGCTTACATTACAGGGATAAGTTCCTTTTTGTGTGTCAGAGGGCAATGCACTCCTGATTATAAAGGTCCTCAAATTTGGAGGTTGCCTGTAACACAGAAGCGGAGGGTCCGGGAATATGGTTATCAGACGGTCATGCTTGTGTAGGATATGATGGAGTTTCCTTGCGGTTTTCCTTAGTACCTCTAGCTGTGAATTGTAGGTCACTACTAGAGGTACACAATTGTTTCCTTCCTTCTCCGTGTATTGGAGTAGTTGATTTCTGGGTATCCTGGTGGCTCCGGTGATTTGGAAATGCTGCTGAAATTGGGGGGGGGGGGATTTTCTGCTGCGGAAATTCCAGAGCATTTCCACTATCTGTGTATCTACCCTAAAGAAAGACTGATAAAACCTGGAGTTTTCCAGTGTAACTGCTTACATTGCATAGCGGTTGTCACGTGTGTTCATTTGCACTTAGGGCGGCTTAACCCTTTCCAATTCACTGTCTGACATCTAAAGACATTCTGATTGAAGGCTGTACAACTCCGATGTTGGAAGATGTCCGGCAGGGTATTCCTACTGTATATTACTGGCCGCTCTGTTGTCGGGGGCCTCTCCAGCATGTCACATACCGCAGTACTGGCTTTAGCCAGCAGATGGTGCCATTGTATAATGGCAGAAAGAGGAAGCCCCCTAGGAAACCCTGAATTCAAAATTGGATTGCATTAAAATATGCTTACCTCAGCTGAACGTATTTCTGCAGTCAACGAGGTTGATTTGTGCACATATCGGTGCACTGTACTTTTTTACACAAGCAGAGCATGCTCATGTGCGCCACACACGCCGGCCCTGATTTAAATGGCTATTTAGCCTAATAAGGTCCGGATGTGTTCTGTTTTTCACGTATTGAGCATTTTCATGCATATTGAGTGCACATTTGTGCATCTCCATATGACTCCAGACTTCTATGGGCTCCTAAAATTAGGGCATGTCCTATTTTTTGCATGCACACAAAGTAGACAAATGAGAGCCCATTGAAATCAATCCTGTGTGTATTGTGCACACAAATATGTCCGTGCGAAGGAACCCTTAGAGTCTAAACTGCCATGGAATAAAAGATGACGTCCAAGGCCGAGCTGAATGGTGGATTTTAAAGTAAATCCCTTCTTTTGTATTTATTCTTCATGTTGCTCCTATTGGTTATAATCATGGTTTTCGTGACAACAGTATCTACGGCGCAGCTGGGAGCACAACGTCTCCTGACCCTTAGAAAATACATCCCAAATACTTGCTAGAAACCTCATAGATGAAAAACATTGGACAACAATATTTCCATATATCCAACATCTAGATACTCCAACTTCTTGCAGAACTTGAGGTGCCGGCCACAGACTGATTAGTCTGATGTGGTGTAGCCCTCGTGTATAGGTATTATGTAACTGCACGCTAAACATCACCCTCACTCATCATCACCATAGCTTCTACATGGTGGGCTGCCACCGCACTATTATGAAAGCTGGCTATAAGAAAATCTGTCTTTGTTGCCCATGGAAACCAATCACAGCCCAGCTTTAATTTCCTATAGTGCTGAGGTAAAATGAAAGCTGCTCTGTGATTGGTTGCTAAGGGCAGAGTTATTTTGATAACAAACCGCATGAGATCAGACTAAGATGTGTATATAAGGGGGTAGCCAAAAGAAGTAGGAGTCTTCTTCTGTTGAGCGGGGTCTTACTGGTATGGGCTTCTGTCGCTAGGTGACTGTCTGCGGACACTTCTGAGGCAATATGCCAGCCAATGGTGTTGGGGAAAGTTGCGCTCGACTTCAGTGTGTTTTTTTTCAACAAGTTCATCAGTTTTTCTCCTATTTTGTGATCTCTGATTCATACCAACAATGTACAACTAGGGGATTTTTCTTCCCTCTCCACCGCTCAAAGCATTCGTAGAAAAAGTCACATGACGCGAGATTGGTGGATACAGAGGGTGAGGGTATCATGTCCGATGGCGGCTCACCATGGCCATCCACAGTGCAGAGAAAGATGATAAATGGTATGCGGGGTCACCGGCTGGGCACAGGGTTGGCTTTCGTTGCAGGCTCCCACATGCGGAATCCGACCCGTCCGTCTGCAGATGGCCTTAAAGGGTTGGTATCAGAATTTCAAGTTATCACATATCCACAGGATAGGGAATAACTTGCTGATTGGTGGGGGTCTAATCTGTGAGACCCCCACCGATCTGGAGAACCAGACACCCATATCCCACTCTCCTGTCACTGCGGAGGTCGCATCTTTCCCCGCAGTGACATCACTCTGAATGCAGCTCTGGATGAGCATGGTTGGTCGGCACTTCATTCATTTCGATGGGGGGGGACAGCAATCCCTGAGCAGATGCTGCTCGGGTACTCAGCAGTCCCATTGGAAGGGAATGGAGCACTGGTGCGCTTGCGTGAGCAATTCTCCATTCAGTTTCCTCACTGCAGAGGGCGTAGTAACCCCCGGAGAATGAGGGACATGAAACCCCATTCTGGAGATTCCCACAACCAGCAGGTTATCCCCTTGATATTCTGGTACAATCCCTTTAAAGGGGTTGTCTCACGAAAGCAAGTGGGGTTATACACTTCTGTATGGCCATATTAATGCACTTTGTAATGTACATCGTGCATTAATTATGAGCCATACAGAAGTTATTCACTTACCTGTTCCGTTGCTGGCGTCCCCGTTGCCATGGATCTGTCTAATTTCGCTTTCTTCTGGCGTTTTTAGACGCGCTTGCGCTGTGCGGTCTTCTTCCTGGTGAATGGGGCCGCTCGTGCCGGAGAGCTGGTCATCGTAGCTCCGCCCCGTCACGTGTGCCGATTCCAGCCAATCAGGAGGCTGGAATCGGCAATGGACTGCACAGAGCCCACGGTGCACCATGGGAAAGGACCCGCGGTGCATCGTGGGTGAAGATCCCGGCGGCCATCTTGGTGAAGGAAGAAGTAGGAAGAAGGAAGACGTCGCAGAGCGAGGATTCGGGTAAGTAATATGTATTTTTTTTTTTTTCACACATCCATTGGGGTTGTCCTGCGCTGAACGGGGGGCCTATGGGAAAAAAAAACCGTTTCGGCGCAAGACAACCCCTTTAAGCAATTTTTGATTTTAAAAAATGGCGTGACACCCTTGTCTCACCCTCCATATTCACCTAATCACGTTCTGTGTGACTTATTTTCACAAGTGCTTTGAGCAGCGGAGACGGAAACAAGATGTCACAGCCGCTCGTTATTCGTAAGAATTAGCCATCAAAAATGAATGAAAAAAACCAGTTCACTGGAGTCTAACACAAACATCCCCAACGATGGCCGGAATACCGCTAATACTCATTCCGAGGATTTCCGCAGATCGAGGGTTTCCCGCGAAAATACAGGGCTAAAGATCAGGTCTTGATCGCGGCTATTCTTCATTCATGCGATTTTTTTTTTTTTAGCGCATATGGCAGAACATCAAAATGCATATGGTCGTGTGAAAGACGCGTAATCTTCTATATATTTGTTAATGTCTGTCTGTTTGTTGGAGCATCGGCCCATCTTGTCCTTCCCAATTTCGTCTTGGATATCCGTGTGGATAACAGTTTGCAAAAATGATCTGTCCCCAGACAGGAAGACATGGAGCAAATTTATGAACAGCAGCTCTCATTTATCACAACTGTCCAACAGGAAATCAACAAACAGTAAAAGACTGATTTTGGTGCCCATAGCAACCAATCACAGAGCAGCTTTCATTTTACCTCAGCACTAAGAGGATTAAATACTGTTGGCCATAGCAACCAATCACAGAGCAGCTTTCGCTTTACCAGAGCAGCACTAAGAGTATTGAAAACTGTTGCCTATAGCAACCAATCACAGCTCAGGTTTCATTTTATCTCAGCACAGACATATACATGAGAATACGCCAAGCAGCACCCCCCTCTATATTAAGAGGTTGTGTGAGTGGCTGTCTCGTTGGTGTCCTCCACAGGTGTAACTGGCTCCCTCATTTGGCAGAACAGCTGCCTGCATGCTGAGGTTGGTGCACATATGTGCCCTCCTGTGTCAGTAAGTATATGACCATCTTCAGTGATTGTTTTTATATTTCCCTTTCTGTGATGTATTTATATTAGTGTAGGGACTCACAAGGCACGAGGAGCCTTTACAATCGGCTTGTGAGCTCAAGTATTTTGGCCAAAATCCAACTAATACCTTGAATTAATTATGTATTATTCACATGCAGTGCAGCTTTAAATGCCGGGGGAAGCCCAGGGTGGCAGTACCAATATGGTTCACTTTTTGAGGTGCAGGGCAACCCGCCGAATTATTATGGCTTCATTCATAGGTTGCTAGTCTGTATGGTGCACCACGTGTATCAGGATGGTCTGACACTTTGTATCCACTCTGTGTGGGAGTTTACACCAAGCAGCAACCCCCCTCTATATTAGGAGGATGTATGAGTGGCTGTCTCATCGGTGTCCCTCACAGGTGTAATTAGCTCCCTCATTTGGTAGTTTGGCAGCCTGCATGCTGAGGTGGAGCACATATTTGCCCTCCTGTATCAATGGCCATTTTCAGTGATTGTATCTCAGCATGGAGGATTAAAAACTGTTGCCCAGTACAACCAATCACAGCACAGGTTTCAATTTACCTCCGCAGTATAATATATAGCAACCAATCACAGTGCAGCTTTCATTTTACCTCAGCACTAAGAGGATTAAAAGCTGTTTAATTAAAAGCTGCCTATAGCAACCAATCACAGCACAGTGTAACGTTCATGTGGGCAAACATACCAACATACTAACATACTGCCTGACAACATACTCCAACATAGCAACATACTGCATAACAACATAGTCTAACATAAGCATATGTTATGTTTGTGTCGGCAAACAAACACCGGGCCCACACGAACGTGACCCAAAAACACGGGTATGGGGAAACTGACCCTGTGCTGAAAGGAAGATGACTTGGTCCTACCTACAAGCAGAGTGATCGCCTCAATAAAGGCGGCCCCACGCTGGAACCGCGGCCCTCCTCTCCCTGAAAGGGTGATACTCGCAACCAGGTGGAACTGACACATTAAATGCACAAACACACTTACCACACAACCTTGCATGTTAAAGCAGATGGTAAAGCTAAATATAAAAAGCGAGGGATTAGTTTGTATATTGGCCAATGAACTTAAGCTGCAAGGCTGCGACAAGGCTCCTCGTGTCTTGCAGTCCCTACTCTAGCAAGACACAAAACAGGCAGCACAGGACACAAAACACCCAGCAAGCTGCAAGCCGACCAGACACTACACACACAGCAAGCTGCAAGCTGACATGACACAAACACAGGCAGACAAGACTGAGGAAATACAGCTTCCTCTTGCACAGGGGCAGGAGTATATATCTACCCCCAGACCCAGGGGATTGGCTGACCTGAACCACCACACCCAGCCAGCTCAATTAACCCTCACCTGTGCAGGTTTGCTCCTAGAACCCTGTAGAACAACAAACTCCAGCAGCACCACCTAACACACAGCTTTTATTTTACCTCAGCAGTATACTATATAGCAACCAATCATGACGCAGCTTTCATTTTACCTCAACAGAACAACAAACGAAAGCTGAGCTATGATTGGTTGCTATTGGCAATGCCAATTTTTACTCAAATCAGACCAGAACTGGGGATTTGTATACGACACAAACAAACAGATTTTGTGCTTTAGATATAAGATGCCAAGAAAACGAAGGACCTGTTTGGGCAGAAGGACAAGAGCCGCGCTTAAAGTAGCAGCCGCCTGAGTAGCTGCAGCGCGGGTGTGAACTCGGTCTAACTAATATTGGTGCGCGAAACTCTTCAACAGAAAACTTACCAAAGCCAACTACTGATAACATGATCGCTAGCGACCTCTGGTGGACGATAGGTGGAACAGCGAGGCAGGATAATAAATTATCATACTGTATACTAATATAAGAGAGATGATCATTTGTAGTGATTTATGGGAAGACTCAAGTCTGATAGAGACCCACACAGAGGGGGGGCGTGGCCTGGACGCTGAGCAAGATGGCCGTGTGAGGGAAGCGCTCCGTCCTAACGGCACCGCCTAAGCCTCTAGTCAGCAGCTAACAAGCGCCAATATGGGGAAAACCTCAAGGGACAGAAGTGTGGAGCACCAGGGAACCCCCCGACCGGCGAAATTACAACCGGACATGCAGCGCTTCTTCAAGGAGAAGAGCGCTCACTCGCCGCGGCCTCCCGCCAAGATGGCGCCGGCGAGAGAGCTCATCGCGTCTAACAGTAAGGGGGATGGGGAGGGAGATTCCTCGGAGGGTGAAGACTGCGAAACCATATCCAAAGGTTTCATGAGAAAACTGATCTCGCAGGCCCTGCGCCCCATCAGCGCGGATCTCGCTGAGATCAAGGAAGAATGCAGGTTAATGGGGCACAGATTAGATGACTTAGAATCCTCCTCTTCAGCGGTTATTTCGCACGCGCAGCAACTGGAGCAGGCCCTGAAAGACCAGCAGATGCATCTAAATAAAGCCCTCCTGATGCAAGAGGACTTTGAGAATAGGAGTAGACGGAATAATCTGCGCATCAAAGGCCTTCCAGAAACCTTTGCAGGTGACTCCCTCCCTAAAGTGGCCAAGGAAATCTTTGGATCGCTCCTGGGCGCGGAGAGAGCTGATTCTATCTTAGTTGAGAGAATTCACAGGGCCCTGCGGCCCCCTCCAGGCGATGCGGAGCCCCCACGGGACATAATTTGTAAGCTCCTCGCCTTCCCTGACACTCTCGCTATACTAAGGGCTGCCCGCACTCACAGATCCCTTTCATATGCGGACACTACTCTCTCTTTATATCAGGACTTGGCGCCTTCTACCCTGGCTAAACGCCGTCTCATGCGCCCGCTACTGGAGATCCTCAAAGAGAGACAAATAAAATATGCCTGGCTCTTTCCGTTCGGGCTCGGATTCTCCCTTAAAAATAAAAGGATTAATATCCGTTCACAGGAGGATCTGGGGGGGGTCTGGCGGCTGTTGGGGATCGAACCTATTGACCTCCCCTGCTGGCAGCCGCTTCCGGATCTCCCCCGCTTCCACCCACTGGAGCATCTTGGGAGAGAGCAGGCCTCCGGTGGTTCCAAGTCGCCCAGGGAGAAAAAGAAAAGGCCTAAAGAGGACTTCCCTGGATAAAACACGATAGAAGGAGTTTTGGCTGTTTGGTCCGGCTGGTTGGGTGGAGGTCGCTGAGGTCATGTCTGGAGGGTTTACGCTGCCACCACCCGCAGGTTACTGCGGAGAGCTCTATGTAGTACTTTGCAGCTTTGTCCATCTTTGAAAGAGACATGTATTTGTCCTCGCAGCGGACACAACACACTCCGTAGCAGGCGGCACGGAATACTCTGGGACCGAGTCCCCTCAGGCGGCGCGTTACGCCCGAAAAGCGGGACCGACGAGCCCCACCCTGGACCCATGTTTCCAGTTTCCACAGTTTGTTGAGCTTTTTTCATGTTTAGTTTACATCTTCTGCGGTGGCCCATCGGTGACCCTTGATTCAGAGTGTTCTGCACCGGGTCCACCTTGTGGTATACCCACTCTATTTCCACGTGTTAACCCCATAAACAGTCGGAGAGGCCGGCGTTAGTGCCTGTCAGACCAGGCTGTGTTGAGTACTCCACTACCCCGGTGGTGCCAGTAACTTAACAGACCCCCCCAGTAGTACGCCCTCATCTTGGTGGGGGACTAGGGTCACTATACGCCCTCCCCCCTCCCAAGGTACTACTTGTCTAATTAGCGGACGCTTTTGTCTGCCCCTGTACTCTTATCCCCCCCCCCCCCCCTTCCTTTTTCGTTCCCTGTGTGTCCTCACCCCTCCCTAGTTTCCCATTTGTACTATAAGTTGGAACTTGTCAGGGAACCTCGGGTACAGTGTAACATCAATAGTACCAGGTTGTAGTAGTATTTCTTTTAAAAACTTTGTGTGTAGTCACATTTTCTATTTCCTTTTCTACACAGGCCGGGTGCCATGGGGGACCTCCGGCTCACCTCTTTCAATGTGAGAGGACTAAACTCACCGGCTAAAAGACACAACACAGCTCTGCTCACCAAAAGGTATGGCACGAAAATCCTCTTCATTCAAGAGTCACATTTTAAGGGAGACAGAACATTTAATCTACCAGGGAAGTACTTTTCCCAAGCTTTCCATAGCACCCACCCCTCGTCAGCGTCAAAAGGAGTCTCAGTTTACGTACACAAAGATGTAAGATTAATAGTAGAAGCCCAATATAGTGACGGAGAGGGTAGAGTGCTTTTCCTGAAAGGAACATTAAATAACGTAAAGGTCACCTTGGCCAATTTATATGCCCCAAATGCTAATCAGATCCAGTGGCTGCTGCAGCAATTAGAGACTCTGCAACATTTTGCGGAGGGCCAGCTACTGATTGCAGGAGATTTCAACGTCACGCTCAACCCGCTCCTAGACTCCTCAGTGGGACGCTCCCAGGTCTCACAGAGCAAGCTAAAGAAATTAGGGAAATGCCTGCTTGGTTTGGGGGTGGTGGACGCCTGGCGTCTTCTTCATCCCTCGACGAAGGATTTCTCCCATTACTCCTCAGTCCATTCCTCTTTTCAGAGGTTGGACTATGTCTTTGTCTCCTCCGCCCTCCTTGCGACCCTCGAGAGGGCAGAAATTGATACGATCACGATCTCGGATCATGCGCCAGTGCACGTGGTCTTACGCCCCACACACCAGGTACCGAGGGAGTGGAGATGGAGAATGAATGCCTCCATATTAGAGTCACTGGAGGACAGAGACCTCCTAAACAATGCGCTGGAGGAATACTTTCTCTTAAATAGCGCCGGGGACACCTCGATCCCAGTGACCTGGGAGGCCCATAAAGCCTACATGCGTGGCATGCTGATCGCACTGGGCACCCGTGTGAAAAGGCGCCTACAGAAAGAGATAGATGGGATACTGATCGAGATTGCCAAGTTGGAATTAGTGACCAAGCTCTCTCAAACTAAACTGAATTTGGAAAGCCTTGCAGCCCTTAGGGCAGAGTTAAAACGCTGCCTGGATGCTAGATTTAACAGGAAACAGCTTCACCTTAAACACATTATCTTCGCGCAAGGGAACAAGGGCAGTAGGTTCATGTCGTCTGTTATTAAAAAAGCTAAGACGAAAAACCTAATCAAATCAATAAAATCTGAAAAGGGTCAAGTGGTGACTGCCTCGCCCGACATAGCAAAAGAATTCCAGGCCTTTTATTCTAAGCTATACAATCTGAAAGCCAACTCTGACCCGTGCGGACAGGAAGACGCCAGACAATTAATAGACCAGTTCCTGGGGCAGGCGAACCTCCCCAGGCTAAACTCAACAGATACATCTTCTCTGACCTCTCCGGTTACCCAATCGGAGATTCAGAAATTAATATCATCCTGCCCGCCGAATAAAAGCCCTGGCCCGGATGGATTTACCATTCACTATTATAAGACCTTCCAAACCATCCTAATACCTAAACTTACAGACCTTTTCAACGACTTGTTGAAGGGATCTCCCCTCCCTAAACAGTCCCTTGAGGCCCACATTACCCTGATCCCTAAAGAGAACAAAGACCTGGAATCGTGCGGTAGCTACCGCCCGATATCCTTGATCAATCTGGACATGAAGCTCTGGGCAAAGCTCCTCGCCGAAAGGATGGGCGGCTTTATGGCCAGCCTGATCGATGGGGAGCAGGCAGGCTTTATGAGGGGAAGGGAGGGGAGGGACAACTGCCTCAGACTCCTACACGCAGCACGGTACGCACAGTCACATAAAATACCCTTGGCACTAGTAGGCACGGACGCCGAAAAGGCCTTTGATAGGGTTGACTGGAGATACATGGAAGGGGTACTGCGCCATTTTAATTTTCCGGGAGAATTTATCGCTGCGATATTTTCCCTCTATACCCAACCGTATGCACGTCTCAGGATAAATGAGGTACTCTCCCCTCCCTTCGACATCAAGAACGGCACGCGTCAAGGTTGCCCCCTGTCGCCGTCCCTCTTCATACTGGCCCTTGAACCCTTCCTACGGAGAATCAGGCAGGACCCGGCGATAACTGGCTTAAAGGTCGGGAATAAACGTCTTGATACGGCAGCATATGCCGATGATATAGTGTTCCTGGTCACAAACCCAGAAGAGGGCTTGACAAGGCTCGCGGAACAATTAGAGGAGTTTGGTCACATATCTAATTTTAAGGTCAATTTCTCGAAATCGGTAATTCTGAACGTCTCCATTCCCTCGGCCCGTTATGACACCTTGAGAGCAAATTCCCCCTTTTCATGGTCCAATACCTCAATTGACTATTTGGGTGTGAAGCTCACTAAAAAAGCAGAGGACCTTTACAGAGCTAACTTCGCTCCCCTGTTAGTTCAGGTGAAGAATCTGCTAGGATCTTATGACGTTCCACTGACCTCATGGTTTGGCAGGAAGAATATAATAAAATCGTACATCTTGCCATTAATATTATATAAGATACGTATGTTACCTATCTTCCTACCGAGATCCTTTTTTAAGTGCCTTAATTCTGCCTTCTCGGGATTTGTGTGGAGGGGGAGGAGACCACGGCTGGCCGGCAGTTTACTGATGAGGAGAGGCGCGGAAGGAGGGATCGGTCTCCCTAACCTTCATGATTTTTATCAGGCGTCTCAACTGGGATACTGGGTAACTCTGGCCCACCCTCATAAAGATGATCTACCCCAGATCCTTGCCGGGGGCTGTGCGGACGAACCCCTGATGGGGGATCTCTGGTTGCCAGCGAGGTCACGCATCGGTAGTCGCAGCTTTAACCCCCTCCTGAGGGGCCCATGTGCAATGTGGGACAAACTGAGACACTCGCTGGCGCCGGACCCATCTCCCAGCCTGCCACTCCGATTGATCGGCAGACTAATGAGATACCCGTCAGACTCTTGCTCCGAGTCGATATGGAGGAGATCAGGTTCATTGACAATCGCCAATCTATATTCCCTAGCTCACCTCTCCCCTGAATCTAGGGTTCAATCATTGGGTTTCACCGAAAACCTCTCCTTCTTACACAGAGCTCAGATCAAAAATACCATAGAAGAGTTCCTCAAGCTACACCAGACACTCAGACCGACTTTGCTTTTTGAACAAACGTTGGCTGGAAACGGGGTCGGACTGAAAAAGATCGCCTTTCTCCGCAGGGCCTTCATCACCCCGCCGGTTGAATATAAGCCGGCCTTCCTTTCCTCATGGGAGAGGGAGTTGAACATTACTCTCACATCTGAGGAGTCTAATTTGATTCTTAAAACCTCCTTTGGCCTATCGCCTTGTATTCTAGCTCAAGAATCTCATTACAAATTGCTAGCCAGGTGGTATAGGACGCCTCAGTGGCTATTCGACCACCATCTGACCCCGCAGAACCTATGCTGGAGATGCGGGGGGGACGTTGGCTCCTACCTCCACATTTGGTGGACATGCCCGATCCTGGCGCCCTTCTGGAGGGGGGTGGAGGAGACCCTGCGGAGACTTTCCCCCACATTCATTCTTACCCCGGACATTATCTTTTTGTGGAGACCCTCTGGCTCTTTTCACCCACTAAAGAATAAACTCCTAGCGGCACTAATAGACTCAGCCAAGGCCCTAATTCCCCCCTTATGGCAACAAAACACACCGCCTACACTGAGACAGTGGAAGGAGAGGGTGGACCTCCTCTACAATCTGGAGGAAATGCACAGCTGGACCAGAAACACATATGACAAATTCTTACAGATATGGTTCCCATGGAGGGCCATTAGCGACTCTGGCATATGGACCTGGTGAGCGGAGGCCCCTCCCCCCCCCCCCCCCCACCATCCTGGCACCCGGCCGGTAAGTGACTTCTACATATGCTACTTCCTTTGGTTTTTCTGTTCCTCGTCTATCTCTCTGTTTGGCGCCTTCGTTGCCTGACAACGATTAACTATGCGACTTTTTGTGACACTCACAAACTCCCCCCCCCTCTCCCCCCCCCCCCCCCCCACCACTGCTTCCCTCACCCACTTTCCTCAATTGTTCCCACCTACCCCTTACCCCCCCCCCTTTTGTACTTGCTCTTTGGCATATCTTGCCGTTGCAATGAGCTATGGATTAAGACCTAGGTCTTCTTGAGGTGTAGATATTAGCACAATCTTGAGATATTGTGTGCACTCTCAGCGAAATAACTAGGTTCTCTCAGCACTATTGTTAGCGATCTTGGCTATATTCTATATTCTAACAAGTTGTTAATTGATGAGGTATTGAGTATCTGATAGAGTTTTATTAAAAATATATTAACATCGAATGCATAATGATACAAATAATAATACAGTATTTATAAATGTTTTGTAATCTCTAATAGATATTTTTCACAAAAGAAATACTGTTGACTGAAGAAATCTATGTGAACCCAGTGAAGGATATGCCTCCAAGCTGTGAGACACAAAAGTTATCCTTACATCACAGAGTCTTTTGTACCTTGATTTACTGTTCCATGTATTTAAAGTTCATATTAACAGATCTATCCCAGAGAAAGATAAAAGTGGATGAGGACTAGTATCAGCACTGAGTGTAACTTGGTCTCAGTGTTTCAGACAATGATGCATGTGCAGTAGAAATAGTACAGATGTCTTAGAAACCCAACTTAAAAACCACATCTGTTTCGACCCTGGAGAAGTGTCTATTTCGAGTACCATTCAGGGTGCTTGAGGGGGACGCTGATCCAGTGTCGAGGCGCATTGTGTGAGCTTTCAATAAGTCCAATAGACAGTTGTAGTGTTTCGGTTGTGCAGCCATCGCTCTTTGAGGCAAGGGTGACTAAGTTAAAGTCAACTCCAATGCTAGTCCTCTTCTTTTGCTTCTATGTACAGTACGTGTGTGACAGTATTGGTTCTCAATCATAATATGATTTAATGTGAAAATAAGTTAAAATGTAAGGGGGGTCCATTTGTTTTGCTGTCGTTCCCTGTTTAATACATACTTCTAGTATATGTAAAATGTGTCTTTAAGAGGTGGGAGGGCCGAGGAGTAGCTGACGTCAGGCAAGAAATGACCAACTGGAACCAGGAAGTTAGGCAAAGCAGGCGGTTGTCCAGGACCAGTGATGCTGGAGAAGCTTCTGAAAGGAAATAGAATTGAAAAAAGTAGCCCTACGGGCATGATGCAGAATCTGCTGTAATTGGCTCTATACTGTTTGCCTGGCACCGGCTGTCTCCCCACACCCTCCTGTTCATGGACATTGTTGCTATGTTAATCCAAGACCTTGGGTCAGACCAAAGAGATAGTTGAGGACTTTGCTTATCAAGCTGGTCCCCCAATTTGAAGACTGTGTGACTCTCGGAGCTTGGTTACCTTTAAAATGGGATTTTGTGCTTGAACTGTACCTGGACATGGGAAGAAGAACTGTTTGTTATCATACTGTGGCCCGAGGATGGGCATTTGTTATAGTTTACCATTGTTACTTCATCAATAAAAGTTTTATTGCATCACTAAAAAAAAAAAAAAAAAAAGAGACCCACACAGAGAAAATGATCCGGCTCACCAGCAGGATGCCCGGACGTAACCGGAATCAATTGCAGAAAAGGATCCAGCATCCATAAAATCACAGCTTTGCTGAGCTTTATAGAGCCATGTTGTTCTGGATGCTGGAGCCTTTCTGGCTGTCATCTGCGATAGAGACCCGCACTGTCATTCCAGGTTATCAGTATGGAGAGACAATATGTATAGATTACAACCCCCATCTTTGAGCATTGAGATGACAACTAGAGGGGTTCCCCAGGACTTTTACTATTGATGACCGATCTGCAGAATAGGTCATCAAAAGTTGATCAGTGGGATCCACCGCACAGGATCCTTGCCTATCAGCTGATCTCTGGTCTACTGTCAGTCTGGGCAGAACTGGAAGGAGGTAGCGCTATCCATATTGCCGTGGCCCGGGTTGTTGCTCCAGGTAAACTTCCAATGAATTCCATGGGAGCCGTGCCTATAGCGCCAAATCAGGCTGCTGCAATGTTGACAGCACTATCTTCTTCCAGCACTGTTCACATTCACAGCGGGCCCGGGAATCAGCTGACAGGCGGAGATCCTGTGCGGTGGACCCCAATCAATAGTCAGGTCATCAATAGTAAAAGTCCAGGGGCAGCCCTTTAACCCCTTAATGACATGGCCTATTTTGGCGTTGAGGATCAAATGATTTTTGGTATTTTTCCATCTCCATTTTTCAAAAGCCATAACTTTTTTATTTTTCCGTCGCTGCGGCCGTATAAGGGCTTGTTTTTTGCGTGACGAGCTGTAGTTTTTATTGGTACCATTTTTGCATACATAGACTATATTGTAAAACTTTTATAATTATTTTTTTTGATCGTAGGGAGAGAAAACGCATCAATTCTGCCATAGATTTCTTTTTTTTTTTTAAAGCGTTAATCATGCAGCATAAATGACGCACTACATTTTTTTCTGCGGGTCGGTACGGTTACAACAATAACAAAATTCTTATATTTTTTCTAGGATTTTTCACTTTTCCACAATAAAAACCCTTTTTTTTGGAAATTATTTTTTTTTCTAAATCTCTGCATTCAAAGTGCTATAACTTTTTTATTTATTTAGAAGGAGCTCTCTGAGGGCTTATTTTTTGCAAGATGAGCTGTAGTTTTTTTTTTGTACCATTTTGGCGTACATACGTTTTTTTGATCACTTTTATTGCGTTTTTTGGGAGGCAAAAAGCTAAAAATTAGTATTTTGCCTCAGTTTTTTAGCATTTTTTTTAAAGCTTTTTTGCCGTGCGGGATAAAAAGCATGTTCAATTTATTGTATGTGGGATTTTTTTTTTATGCTAATATGAGAAAAAGCATAAATGAAGGGGTTTTTTAATAGAGATGAGCGAGTATACTCGCTAAGGCACATTACTCGAGCGAGTAGTGCCTTAGCCAAGTATCTCCCCGCTCGTCTCTAAAGATTCGGGGGTCGGCGGGGGGGGTGGGGAGCGGCGGGGAAGAGCGGGGAGGAACGGAGGGGAGATCTCTCTCTCTCACTCTCTCCCCCCCGCTCCCCGCCGCAACTCACCTGTCACCTGCGCCGGTCCCCGAATCTTTGGAGACGAGCAGGGAGATACTCGGCTAAGGCACTACTCGCTCTAGTAATGTGCCTTACCAAGTATACTCGCTCATCTCTATTTTTTAACTTTTTTTTTACATTTTTATTTTTTGTACTTTATTTTTCTCTTCTTTTCACACCGTCTGTGTCCCTCTGAGGGACTTACACTGCAGGACAGAAGATCGCTACGATAAGGCATGACAGGACTTCTCTCCTGCCATGCCTTGTCGCTTATTATAGCGATCTTAGGCAATGGCAATACAGGACGCGGCAGGGAAGGGGTTAACAGCGGGTGGGCCGGCTACTAGTGACAGCCGGCTCCCGCTGCGGGATAGCGCGAGATCTGCTATGATCTTGCGCTATCCCTATATCGTAATGGTACGTCATTTTGCGGGAAGTACCCAGCTCCCATGTCGTACCCTTACGTCATGGGGAGGGAAGGGGTTAATTATGCATAGTATTGCAGGATCTTGTGATTTACCGACCACCTAGAATGGCTAATGTCTTTATTTTAGAACCCAGCACATGGACGTATTTTCTGTCCATATCGCATTCCTATTTCTGACAGACGTAATACGGACAGGATACAACACCGTTGGTTTGCAGGCCGTACTCAGACATGCCATTCTTTACACGCCTAAACAAACTGCAGCTTGTCATATCACAGACCTAAATCACCCATTACAATCTATGGCATTCCATAAAAATGCATCAAATACGCAGTTGTGTGCGTATCCATTGTGTTGCCAGGAGACAGAGGGGAAAACAGGGAGCTCAATTTGGCCTTATTGCATTTTTTTGAATATACGGAAGCAACATGGATGTAAAAAACGTATATAAAGTAAGCACTAAAAACGCATCTACTCATGCAGGGAAAACAATGACCTTTTCACAGACCAAAATTGCATACGCCCGTTTGAATGAAGGCTTACGGACCTGTTTGGGCATGTTCAGGTCCTGGGGGGTCCCTCGCTCGGGGCCCACCTCTATGATTGCAGTGGACTTATGGGAATGGTATCATATAATATTACATGGACACTGCAGGAGAGATATCTGGCTGGCCGTGGCTCCCCAACAAAGTCAGGGTGTCCGGATCTGACTTTACACCGATTAGTCACCGCAACTCCAATATTAACCCTTTCCAACCCACTGTCTGACGTCTGAAGACATTCTGATTGAAGGCTGTACAGCTCCGATGTCGGAAGACGTCCGGCAGGGTATTTTTACTGTATATTACTGGCAGCTCTGTTGTCGTGGGGGCCTCTCCAGCATGTCCCACACCGCAGTACTGGCTCTAGCCAGCAGATGGCGCCATTGTATAATGGCAGAAAGAGAAAGCCCCCTAGGAAACCCTGAACCCAAAATTGGATTGCAAAGGGTTAAAGGGATTATCTGTGGTGAGACAACTCACTTGAAACTGCTATAAGGGCAAATATAAAAATGCAAGAGGCTACACTTCTCTTATGTTCCCATGACAACACTTCCTGCATGTGTTCTAGTTCACTTTGTCATACTGAAGTTGCAGGGATCCAAACCACCATCTGCATCAGTCATCATTAATGAGGATGCTGATTTGGTTCCCTGTGAAGCTGCACCGCAGGAGCTACTATAAGTTATATATTAGTGAATGGCATTGTGTGCGACGCCACTAATACCCCTTTTACCCCATACCAATAGTAGAAATGATTTGGATAAAAAGGACACCTCCTCCCATTATGTTGCTGCCCTCTAGGCACAATTGGAAGAATACAGGGAGCATTTAAGAATAAAGGCTACCATACATGTATGCCACAGAGGGAGCCAGCATGGCAGTATAATAAATTGGATATTTATGCAGCTGCTGTCCAGCCTTCCTGCATATAAAGTGAGTCAATTGGGTAACAGAGATATGTAATAGGTATTGTGACAATAGGGGAATAGTCACATCTTGGAACTGCCATATTCTCCACTCAAGGTGGGTGGCGGAACTCTCAGGAACACACTTTACAACCAGAACTTCTTCAAAGTCTGGCATCTGCCAGTTGTATTTCCATTACAGTACGTCACACTGTACATTACAACAGTACATAAATAAACCCTGGCCATCTAGCCACTAACTATACATAATCTTTGTCCCTTACTAACAGGCAAAACGCCTAGATATAACACCGTTACAATACTTTTATTGTATGGGCAATCCAAATGGAAACTAAATTGGAGTGTGGGGCTCTCCTTTAACTATGACTGTTGGATTGGCACCACTAGTCAAGCACCCACACAAATGCAAAGCCCAAAATCTGCCCACAATGTGCAGCATATAGAACCCATGCACTTCAATGGGTCCCTTCACGTGTGTATTTTCCTCCCGCGCATTCCAAGCTGGAGAAGAAAATGTGACATGCTCTCTTTTGCTGCACAATTGTGCATGGAAGGCCGCCATCTGCCCAATAACTGCGCTATTTTGCGGGCTTAATAGAAAACACCTGGGTCTAGGGAGTTAGCTGACCCGCCTCCCGAGTTAGCTGACGTGGTTACATGTAGGTTGCCCCACCTGGACAACATGACCCGCTTACTCCAACATGGCGCTGCTGGGACCGCACTGATGTGAGCGGTCTTGGAAGTGCAATAAAGTACAGCAAAATTTGCCGATCTGGGCACAATATCCCACGATAGTGCACCATGCATAGTGCATATACATCTTGCGACAGCGAGCATATTTGCACTTACACTCGTTTGAGGCTGCCCTTATGCGCATTTGCTCACCAAAGTTTGCAATAGAAGTCTATAGAGGGAGCGCAAATGGGCGTGCAATATGCAACAGGATACGCTAGAAAAAAAACACATCTGGAACTCATTAGGCTAAATAGCGATTTAAATTGGGATGTGTGCAAAAAAATATGCCTTGTGCGTGGAAGATCTGCTGATACGTGCACAAAAAACCTTGCTTATAGGCCATAATACGTCGCACGGACACATGTGAAAAACCGCATATGTCCCTGTGAAGGAGCCCTAAAGCAGGTGCACTGATATTTGCCCAGAACCACCTGTCATTATTCTTATTGGCCACTTATAAAACTGGTTTTAACAAACAGTTGATTTGTATCTACAGTTGCTGTTTTAGTTAGAAGTCGAAAGCAGGTGAGCTGTAGTTCCCCTTTCTTGCCACTAGGTGTCAGACACTGCACAACATTAGAACTGGGTCATCCAGAGAAAATAACGGCGGTCATCCCAATTGTATTACAG
The DNA here is from genome assembly GCF_035609145.1 of Eleutherodactylus coqui. Classification (NCBI taxonomy): domain Eukaryota; kingdom Metazoa; phylum Chordata; class Amphibia; order Anura; family Eleutherodactylidae; genus Eleutherodactylus; species Eleutherodactylus coqui. Next base: position 128,381,666 of record NC_089846.1, read on the forward strand.
AGAGAAGAATGAAAATGATCGTTTACAACTAATGGAAAATGTATCAATCCCTTATTCTTGGTTCTCTAGCATCAAAAAGTGTCTCATTCATGGAGTGCCAGATGGTAAATAAACATGGTTTTGTACAGTTAGGCCCCATTCACACATTCATATTTCAGTCAGTAATTTGCATGAGTGGAACCAACAAAGAAAAAAAGCATAATGGAAAGATTTGCACCTCTCCTTTATTTTGGACCCACTCCTGGGTTTGACTTACAAATACTGATGCAAACCCCTGACAAATACCCTGCCCCGTGAACAGGATTTCCCAATGCATAAGGACCACACGGTTTAAAACTTTTCTAACTGTTGTCAAATCTTTCTGTCCATGATCAAGTTTACAAATGAGTTGTTGATTGGACTCCTCAGGTTATTTGGGCTGACAATCATTTTTGCAATGAAGTTTAATTAAAAATGTAGCATTTTGTCTTCTGCAGTTTCTACATATCGCTGTATATAGACAATGCAGTTTAAAGGGGTTGTACCAGTATTTCAAAATTTTCCTTATCCTGTGGATATGGAGGATGAGGCAAGGGTGTTATGCCAGTTTTTATCAAAAATTGCTTACCACTCAACATTGTGTGGGCAAACAGGTGACTGGTTTTCCCATCATGAGAACACCCACATAGCTCTGAGAGTTAAAGGAGTTGCACCAGAATTTCAAGTTATCCCTGACCACTGAGACCCCTGCCAATCTCAAGAACAGGACTCCTGCATCTCGCTCTACTGTCACTGCAGGGGTTGCTTCTCCCCTCACAGGGACGTTACTCTGCCTGGAGTGCTTCCCGCACATGTTTGGTCAGCGCTCTATTCATTTCTATAGGGCTGATGGAAATACCCAAGTGGGTGCTTGCACAACCAGTGCCTCATTCTATCTCCTCCTTACTGCAAGGGTGCAGTAACCCACAGTGAGGACTGGGGACATGGGACCCATGTACTTTAGATGGACGGGGGTCTAAGAGGTCAAACCCCCACCGATCAGCGAGTTATCCCCTATCCACAGGATAGAGGATAACTTGAAATTCTGGTACAACCTCTTTAAATCTCACTAGGTGATCCGTCAGTGAGGCTGGACTGACAGCTTAGTTTTCAGCTCTTATTTCTCCTCTCATGCACTTTTTTTCAGCCAAGTTATCGCCACATAAATTAGCTAAAAAGAACAGTCAGGAGAGGAGAGAGCAGAGAGGAACCAAGCATCAATCCAGAGTATTGAGCTCAGATTCTGATCACATGATGGTGACATCATCACTGGTCCTTTATCCCTGTGTTCCCCTACAGCCATGAAGCTAATGCAGCTTACATGACAGCGACAAGCCACAATTTCACTTCAGCTGAAGTATGTAAATCTCGTGCAGCAGATATGCGAAAGCAATGAGCCAACATGTCTCCTCAGCGAGCTGCTGAAGTTCGTAAATCACGTGCAGCTCATATGCAAAAGCAACGGGTGAACATGTATCAGTATTGCTATTTTGTACATTTACTGATGTTATCTTGTTCATAGGTGTTTGCATTGTTCAGAAAAATTGCCAATAATGGCAATAGCTTACCATTTCCATGGATATATTTTGACCAACTACAATCCCTTTCAGAGACCATAATGCCGAATCAGAGGCGTAACTTGAAACTCCTAGGTCCCAATGCAAAACCTGGAACGGGGCCCCCAACTATAATGTTTTATTCATAGTATTGAGCTTCCTATATGTAGAAGAGAGGCCTTATGGGCCCCCCAAGGCTCCTGGGCCCGGGTGCAACCGCATTCCCTGTATCCTCTATAGTTACGCCCCTGTGCCGAATCTGTCATATGACTTATGCATACGGCTCCTACTGAATCCTATTTACTTATAAAGGGGTTCCAACAAGGTTTCGGTCATTTTGATGGTAAGATAAGCGCCGCAGAATGCGCTATTCTTGCTGCTAAAAGCTATAAAACTGCAAAATGTGAACATAACCTAAGTGACCAATTATCTAAAGTCTGAATAAAAGGATTATATAATCAGCCAACCATTGAGATATTTGACTGTTCTTCAGATATTTAACTCTTAATGCCTGCACTTATGTGCCCGGACATCCCTGCATCCCTGCAGCATACATTTTTTGCAGCTCAGATGCCGCTATGTATCCAACATATACCGGCTGCTGCCATGTTGGTTGTTTTTCTGACCTGGCATCTTGTTGATTGCTGCTGACCTTAGCTTGTCCTTTAACTCTGTCTTCGCCTTTCATGTTATTTCCTCCCTCCTTCTGACTTCTCTTTATCAGACCTTGGTCCTTATTAACTGGTTACTATAGCAACAAGCATCATTGACCATATAGAGGTCTGTGGTTGCAAGGGGCTGCTATAGGTGAAGATCTGAATGACTATCACACCACATCTAAACATCCAAGCTCTAAAGCGACTGTTAATATTCCAGGACTGTGTAGAACTCTCTCACTATTCTTCCTTAGTGATTGCAGAACCAGAGACCCTTGTACACTGCTAGTTATCAGGCCGCCTTCATACGGGTAGTAAACGCAGTGGAATGTCCACTAGCGAAATCACTGTAGCATTTACAGTATGAGGCCAAGTACCTTCGGATGGACACAATAATGAATTGCTGCAGGAGGTCCAACATGCTGCTACTAATAATAAAGTGTCCATTCACTCTATACAGGGTTATTCCAAATGATCTTCCTGATGTCAAATACTCACAACTCGCGTTTCGGGCATGATTTGATCCCATTATTTGATCCCATTATGCGGCCATGATAATCGTGGCCGCATAACAGGACGAAGTTAAACCCATGTGAAGAAGTCCTTAATGACACTCGGATACATAAATTTGATATCACTGGAAACATGAAGTCCAAAAGTTTTGTTGTGCAACTTCAAAAATATTTCCACATCAGAGGTGCTCAATGCGAGCCCCTTTGTCACCGGACACACATCGAGCCTGCAGTCAGGTTCCTGCCATACATGTTGTAGTGTATCATGATTGACCGATACAATGGCTTCCGAGATGTGTCCTCGCAGATCGTGCATGGTGGGTTGTAAGGGTGGCATGTAGACTCTAGCTTTAACACTCCTCCACCGAAAAAAATCGCAAGTTGTAAAGTTCGGGCAACGTGGAGGCCAAGGAAGAAGTTCACTATTGTCACAACCTGCACAGCCAATCCATCTGTTTGGTAGGCGCCTATTGAGCTGACTTCTGACTTTATTGTGAACATGGGGGAAGGTGGGTTGCCCTGTCCTGCTGAAAGATGAAACTTGGGATTTTACTGTTCCAGCTGTGGCAGAAGCCATAAAAATAGTAGCCACATATCTGTAGTGTCCAGGTACGAAATCCCCGAGATTGCTTCCTCATGGGAAAAGAAGGGAGTCTGCACTTTCCTCAAAGTTACAGCACAAAGCACATTCACTTTGGGGGAGTCACACATACGATCCAAGTAGACATGTGGGTCTTCTCTCCCCCAGATTCGGACATTACATTTAGTAACTGTGCCGGAAAGGTGGAAGACAGCTTTATTACTAAAGACTCCATGAAACCATTACTTTCAACATCGTCTTGCTTTGCCGTCCGGTTTCAGGGCCGGTAACAATTGCAGTTGGTGGGGATAACATTGCAAATGTTTGCGCAGAATCTTCTACACAGTCGACGACGGGATGTCCAATTCTCTACCCGCTCTGATGGTTGATTTCTGAGGACTTCATGTGTGACTTGCATGGACACGTTCCACTGTTTCCATACTTACTGGTGGACGGCCAGATGATTTTTTGTTTACGGATGCAACTTTTTCCACTTACAAATTGTGCACCCGCTGGGGGAATCTTTCCCAAACTGTTCAGAAATGGTGCTGCACACTAATAACAGACTGGTAGATGTGAAAATCAAGGACACAAATCACTCTCCTGTCTTCGTTTTCAGCCATTTTTTTCTCATATCCCCCTAGCGATAACTATGGCAGAACAAAACTTTTTGGGCCTCATTTAGCAAAACTATCTAACAGTAAGGCGTCCTTGTCATCCATTGCAACCAATCACAGCGCAGCTTTCATTCTACCTCAGCAGCTTGAGAAATGAAAGCTGCGTTATGATTGGTCGCTGTGAACAACAACGATGTCTTACTGGTAGACAATTTAGCAAAATGAAACTTTTTGAGTTTCTGTTTCCATTGATATCAAATCTCTGTATCTGAGTGTCATTATATTGGAGTTATGAGGGGGGATCATGTGTAATAACCTTGTGTATCGCAGCTTAACCTTTTTACTAGTTATGGAGACAGAAGATGACATTACAGCGTAGTGGCTGATAGGGGGTTAACTGCAGGTATCAGTTCTTAAAACTCCTGGAGGTGCGATAACTAGCACTTTAATAACAAAGACACCTCACCTTGACTGCTTCCCATCTTACTACTTCTATTCCTTCTGGTATTAATCTAAGGTGTGAGTACACCTTCTATGTTCCCGGATAGTAGCGCAGTCATGCCAGGAAGCTCACGAATACGGGGGGAATATGACGATGTGTTATGCCGGCTGCCTCCTATTTATTAACAGCCCTTATGCAGAATAGACACCATTAGCGCAACAGCAATGAAAATGGTGATAATGCATTATCTATGTGAGATCTATAGACTGAAGTAGTATAAAACATGAGGAATTAAGATCTGAGCCCAATAAGACCCCAACATACCAAACTGTAATATGGAGAAGCATTGGGCTCTATGGAGAACTAAGTTTGGGTCAGTAGAATTAGGGGCATAGCTATGGGAGGTGCGGAGGTACCAGGTGCACCCAGGACCCTCTGGCACATGAGAAGTATTAGAAATGGTCCTGTTAAGGATTTATTGTAGCAGCCTGGGAACTTGAAGTTTCCCCTCTGACTAGAACTATGGGGGTCTGGGTGTAAGTGATATGTGTTATACTAAAACTAAAGAACAGAATAGTTGCCACTTCATCCACATACAGTTCCTGCCCAAGACCAACTATAGAACATCGAGCATCGTAATAAAATTGTTTTCAATAGGTTCCCATGGAGCGTTTTTGCACCTGCATTACTGTAGGGCAAAAAAGAATGCAACATGCTCTATTTTTGTGCACATTTGTACACCAGAGCCTATAAGGTGTGCAAATGCACACTGGTCCGGAACAAAATCAACCGATTTCACGGTGTTCATCAGTAACACTGGGGTCTAATTAGACTGGCCTGTCAACTGAGTAGGCTGCCCCGCCTGTTCAAACATGGCAGGGTTTGCCCCACACCGATGTGAACAGATTGAGCAGCGCATAAAAGCACAAAAAAAAGGGCGTGATTATGCTTGCGAGAGGATGTGATAGCTCTACATTCGGAGCACAATTACGTCCTGCTGTCGCACGTGTGAATACATCACGCCCGTCTGCAGGAGGCCAAAGAGGTTGTCTGGGATTAGGAAAAAATTGCTGCGTTCTTCCAGGAAAAAGTGTCACATCTGTCAAATCGAGTATTACAGCTCTGATCCATTGAAATGAATAGGGATGAGCTGTAATTCCATACGCAACCTGTGGATGTGAGGGGCACTGTTTTTGGAGGAAAGTAGTAACTTTTTTGAATCATCTCTCGGAATATATCTTGCTATATTTATCAGCTGATATAGAACAAGTGTAACGCAAGGAATTATCAAGAAAGACAAGAGGTTTAATAAACAGCCTGGAGGAAGCGAGGGAAATGGCGGAGCGCTAGACAATTTCACAATCCATACGGTGCCAAAAGCAGAGGGAAGCAAACCTGACTGACGACGTTTCACATCATCTCACAATGTTTGAGTCGTTGGTTCCGGTTGGTTTTTTTCCATGTTTCTGCATATTTTTTTCAAATATTGCATATAAAAATGTATTGTCTACAAAGGCGCCATTTCCTGAACTTGTTCAACAAGTAGTCACAGATATTGATTAGCACCGGCTCGTTTCAATACTATCCACTTGAAGCAATGATCGATAGTGGATGTCAAAGCTGATCCAATTGGTTGCAAAAGGATGCAGGTTTCAACCCGCCATTTGTAAACTTCAGAAGGTGCAGAAGGCTTTGAAAGTAGGCCCGGTCATTTTGGTCACCGCAGCATTTGTGTCTAAAGGGGTTGTTGGATCCCAACACTTCCTGGCTGAGAGGACGAACCCGCGTCTGCTTTCCCGACCACCTCACTAGGTGTTACCGAAACAGATGAGGTGGCAGTCTTGGGGGTACATGCACACGGATGAATGAAACGTTAAATAAAGCTCATTGTTTGTATAGTGTCAACTTATTCCGCAGCACTTTCAGGTAATTAATTTATTATTCCCCACCAAGCTGGGACCTTGGAAGGATGGAAAGCTGAGTCAACCTTGAGCCAGCTACCTGAACCATGCAGAGATTGAACTTGCAACCTTCAGGTCGTGAGCAAGAGCTTAGGACGGCATTTCTGCTTCCTTAACATTCTGCGCCACACAAGACTCTTGGGTCCAACTTGCATTGACCAGCACTCAGACATCTCATCCATGTGCTGTCCGGTGTGTGGGAGACCGCATATTGACATGTGCTATTCTTGTCCAAGAATAGCACCAAATCCACTATGCGTGATCGCACACTAAGGCCCCCTTTACACGAGTGTATGCGTATTTGCACATGCATGAACACTGCATATTTGTGGAACCAACACTGCTTTTTTGTGCACAGATGGGCGCATATTTTGCTGGTTATTGCGTGCACACACAAAAAACAAAGTTTGGATATTTCCAGCCATTGAAAACGCTAATTAGTCTAATAAGTTCAAGATGTGTTTTCCTGCGCAGTTATGCAGCATATCTTGCATCTCCTAGCGACCCTATGGGTACTTTTAGTGTGCAAATATGCAGGAAAATAGAGCATGCTGCATCATAGACTTCTATGGGAGTTTTGCTGTGCAAAACACAGGAAAATACAGCAGGACCTTCTGAGAATGAACCCATTGGGTTATCAAACATTCGATTTGTACAATGTATATGTACAGTATGTGAATGGACAGTATGGAGATCTTTTTCTACCATGACAAGGGAGAATATTCTACATCTAGAGGAAAGATTTCACCATCATCATAGATTGGGATTAGAGATGAGCGAGTATACTCACTAAGGCACATTACTCGAGCGAGTAGTGCCTTAGCCGAGTATCTCCCTGCTCGTCTCCAAAGATTCGGGGATCAGCGCGGGTGAGAAGGTGAGTTGCGGCGGGGAGCAGGGGGAAGAGAGGGAAAGAGAGATCTCCCCTTTGTTCCTCCCCGCTCTCCCCCGCCACTCCCCGCCCCCCAAATCTTTAGAGATGAGCGGGGAGATACTCGGCTAAGGCACTACTCGCTTGAGTAATGTGCCTTAGCGAGTATACTCGCTCATCTCTAATTGGGATTCTTTACTGTAAGAGCAGTGAGGCTATAGAACACTTTCTCACAGGCTCATTAAACAAGTTGAAGAGGATACTGGATGCCATTCTTATTAGTAATTACAGAGATTAGAGATTACAAGCTATATGTACTAGATTTATGAAGATTAGATGTTCATCCAGGTATTTATTCTGATTACCAGATTTGGAGTTGAAAAGGTTTCTTTCCCCTAATATAAGGCTTTTGGCATTTGCCTCATAGGGCTTTTTGTCTTCCTCTGGATCAACACAGTAGGATTATAAATCAGATTAGATGAACCGGTGTTTTTATTAAACTGTATCGACTTTGTAACTGCGCTCCTCGACATTGAAATTGCAACACTTCACCTTCACTTTTCCTTCTTGGTGTTGCAATTTCAATGTTGAGGAGTGCATGCTGAGTCTTTGGTCAACTATTCCACCTAAATAACTTTCAAGGCCTCTAGGCAAAAGATCAGAAGGTTAGAGTAAAGACGCCACAATTATCATGTAATAAAAACTACAATTATTACAATCAGCTACTATATTGCCTGTTAATCCAATGATGATATGATAGAATAACCAATGATGAATTAAGCAACATAATGGAAACACTCAATGAACAACCTCAAACCCATTACAAGCCATAGTCAAAGAACAACATTTCACGTCAGTATTAAGTGTTGTCCACATAGAGGAAAGCAAATAGAAAAGTCAACATTTACTTTCTGTAATCACAAAAGAAATAGGGGATTTCTAGAAAAGAAAAAGTGGATTTCTAAAAGGCCATCCTAATCTCATGGGGATTCATGTTATGAAGTGTTGAAGTCTTCATGACGGGTTTAAGAAAACATCTATGACACAATATTTGGGGGTTATATTTGCAATGTGTTGTGCTACTACCAGGTCAACTTTTCCTCAATCCTCAAAGAACATTTTTGCAGAGATACATAGATGCAGTCAGCTTCCCTGTAGAGATACAGAATGAAGGGACCCCTAAACACCACATTGACTGCGCAAGATTGGAGAATTTAGGCAAAACGCTACTTCTTGCTTGGATAGACTTTCTTCAGAGTTAACTCAAATGTAGGGAAGATGGAGTCACGAACAGGTCACCGAAATGACCACCTGCAAGCTGGTTATGACTGTAGGAAAGTCTCAGATGTGACAACTATTATGTATCTACAAGATTTCAAATTCAGGATGTAAACCAGAATGTTACAGCAAACTGATTTAAAAAATGTGAAGAACAGAAACCTCAGATGTTGGATTGTCTCCACCAAAAACCATACTTCCAATGAAGTATTTCGAGAGCTGTTCCCATATGTTAGATAGTTGGGGGTTCCCTGGCTTCTCCATTCCATCAACTAGCTAATAACAGCCACATTCAGCCTAAATAGAGAGAAAGCTAGACTGTTCTGCTTTTTTATAGACTTGAATGAAGAGAGTTGGCCACATGCCAGGCTGCCTCTTCATTCATTCTACAACTGGATGCGATCACCTCACATGCTGAAATGAGATTCATTCTCCCAAGAAGGGCCCATTTAGATGGACAAAGCTTCCCCCCTTGTGTTGTCTTTATATTCCACGGACAGCACACGGACCCATTATAGCCTATGACCAATTTTTGACACGTGTGGGAAAAAGATCGCTGCATGTTCGGGAACTGGACAGCACACAGACGGATCTCCATGTATGCTGCACCTGAGTTTCTTGAGTGAAACACGAATATGTGTGTCTAAATAAGCCCCAAGTCAGATAGGAATACTCCTTTACAAAGGTACTAAACATCTCTAGATGTGCCCATATACCTTCAATAGCTGTTGGTCGGCCTCTCATTTATCTGACAGCTATTTCTCCCGATTTCCCCCAAAGACATGCACGCTTGGTTTGACCAAGGACCGGGATCAAAATTCAACATGCCCAAATCTATTTTTCATATTACATCTGCCAACTGAACGTTGGTGAAAGATCTTATTCCATGGAGGTCGATGCTTCCTCTGAAATCAGCAGGTTCAGCTAACCTTAGTTTAACATGCCTGGCCACCGTTTCCCTAATCCACATCCAGGGGTAGCAACGTACCTGATTCTTCTCACATTTGTAAACTCCAAACTACTTTTCTTAAACTTATTGCTGTGTTGCTCCAAGAGCTTCTGTTCCCTAAAGTGAACTATGTTGAATGTAGTCTCCAAGAACAATGTTGACATCTGTAACTGCTGTAACTGCCTCCCCGAACGCACTTCATCGTTCACTCCTATGTTGCCGTCCTTAAACCATTCGTAAATATACATTATGCAATCATGAAGGGTGTATGGAGTAGAGTGGAAGCCAAGTCTGCTCCATACCCAGCCGCCAGTAACTTCCACGATCAGATTGTGGCAGTTAACTCTTTAGATGCCTCAGTCAAAATGGACCACTCATCTAAACAGTCAGTGAGAGGGGGCCCCTTCCGTGCCCCATCGACACAATTGGGGGGTGCCAATGGGCTAGCTAGGTGCCAGAGCAATGTCAGGGCTTCATCTGCAATGTTCCAATTAACTACAGTACATTAATCAAGTGATTGCAAGTTCAAGTCCCCTGTAGGGACTAAGGTAAAGTCCCCTGAAGCAAGCAGGGGACTCCTAGGGTGATATCACATCATGATGTTTTCATGGCAGACTGTTTTTGTGGGGTGATTTGCCATTGCCTTCCCCAGTCTTTTTTTCTCCCTAACAAGCTGGGTACTCACTTTACTGACCTTGGAAGGATGGAAGGCTAAGTGAATCTTCGGCCGGCTACCTGAACCAAGTAGCTGAACCTCAGGTTGTGAAGGAGAGCTTAGGACTACATTTCTGTTGCCCTAGCACTCTGTGCCACAAGGGCTCTGTGCCTCAGGTAGGGACTAAATAAGAGTGTGAAAAAAAAAGTTTAATAAAGTTTTTTTCAACAATAAAAAAAATAAAAAATCTTAAAAGTTCAAAGCATCCCCTTTTTCCTATAAAAATATCTATCTATTTTTTTTTTATACCCATTAATTTGGTATCACACATACATAAAAGTCAAACTACTATAATATAGAGGTGTGCGGATTATGTACCGCTCTTGTGTAGTTTGTTTGTAATTAAATCCCCAAATCTGCTCCTACTTTTTGAACCACTCTATGCTGCAGCACGGATAACCATTTCATCACCATATGCTTGTCGGAACCTTTCAAGAGTTTCATTACTGCTTTTCCCGAGCTTAACACACCTCTGCCATACTTTTATAGAAATGTCTACTTTATCCGCCATGATGGCACGAGCCAACTGCTTCCACTCGCTGTGACAGAAGGCTGAAGGGTATGGCCGTCTAAGTGCAGGTTCAGACACGTTGATGCAGGACACTCACAAACATCTTGTTATGTCCAAGCAGGATGCCAAACACTAATTGTCCAAGCAGGATGGATATAGACACAAGTTGAAAATGCGGAATGACAGCGTGCATGCACCGGTGCCAGGATTGCATGGCCCAGGGCCAGCACCGTGATGTCACTCCAGACCCAATGCCGGACCGTGACCAGAGAACAGAGGGCTTAGTAGCTGCAGTACCTGGTGACCGGAGCATTTTGGAAATAAACATCTTATGGGGGAGTTATTGTTTTGCAATTTTGAACACATTGAAGTAGGGTTCCTGAGATGAGAATGCTGTTGTTGTTAGCCGTTTAGTCGCCGCTCACGACCCTCGGCGACCCTAAAGGCTCCCTCCCTCCATTTTGGGGGGTTTTGCACTGCTTCTTTTAGCTGGCTGATATCCATGCCAGTATCAGCTTTGACAGTATCCGCCATCATATCCTTTGGCGGCCAGGTCTTCTTTTGCCACTGATCTGTCCTAGCATTATAGATTTCTCTAGCGACTCTTCTCGCATTACATGGCCAAAATACATAAGTATGAGTAAACTCAGCTCTCAGTAGCCAAATTCTGACCCAGTTTATGGCACTGTAATATTGTCAAGGTTAATTTAGTTTGCATTGAATTAGGAGGCAATGATGTTCTACAGCTAAAGGTGCATTTACAACACATAGATGATCGCTCAAAAGATGGCTATTAGTACCAAGTAGTACCGTGTGAGCTGCTGGAAGCTGTAATTAGGGAACAGACCACCCGCTGTTCTTTGATTATGTTCACTTTATTCTGCTGGTGGGGCTGTAATCAGCTTTTTCCCTGGCAGAACACAGCTTGCGGTCCTGCTTATCAGCTGTTCTGCCAAATGATGGTTTTCAGGCAGAACTGAAATTGTGTAAGATGGGCACATTTACACACAACGATTATCGCTCAAAGGATGGCTTTTCAGTGAATTTTGAGCAATAACAGTTGTGTCTAAATGGGCCTTAAGCCTCTTAATGTACAGTATGGGGGAGAGGTATTATCTCTGTATACTTTATCCAAATGAATCTACTTTGTTGCAGTGATTCTTACATAGATCTCTGAGGGTGAATTACACATCCAGAAGAACTTCTATGGACAAATGGATGTTTAGGTATTGCAAAATTATAATGATGTGATTTCACATTCAAATTCCGCAGTTTGTTCACATTATCAGCCTTTCCAAGGGGACACAATCTTATTTCAAGCTGCTTGCAGGACAGTAAATGTTCAATGTACTCATGCAGAGCTCTTTCATGTTGAAAACCTCAGAAGGATACAAGCATATTTTACGGTTTGCCCACCCAACCTAAGCATCCCCAATGTCTTATTAAGATAGCCCGATCAACACTATGATCTAACTTAGACAAGAACAATTCAGTCTATAAACAGAATTCACCATCTAATTACTACCCTGCTGTGTTTCCAAGTAAAGAGTGAAATCCCCAAGGTTAGCTAAGAGTAATTATTTTCTGGAAATCTGCAACTCTCATATGGGAAGGAGAATAAGAGAAGTGAGCAATGCATATTATGAGGAGACATGGCAGCACAGACACTTTTAGGTCACACGGAGCATAGTCTAAACTAATGCATGGAAGTAATTCCCTAGCTGATCCCTAATGAAATCATTTCCTAAACTGCTTTAACTACAGGTGGTCATTAACAGCTACTAACTGGATCAGATGCTAATGATCGGCACTTAGAAAAGCAAAATGCCTATGAGGGATGTGGTCTTCTCAGAACAACATGGAGAAAGCTAGAACTCTGCAGAGTCCGGTATAAGCTACTGTAGGACCTTGTAGTCAAGCAAAGACCCCAAAACTTTGTGTTTGTAGTAGATGTTCTTAGCTCAGGTAAGGTAACTTCAGGTTTGGATATATGGTCTTTATCTATACAACTCTATACAAGGAGAGTAAGTAGTGTTAAGCAAACTAGAACAGTCATACCCTGTTTCGAGTCAAACTTTGCTAAAAGTTTGGTTCGTTGCGAACTGGAACCTCGGGCAGTTTGTCTCAGCCGAACCCGCTAAAACTTCTTCGTCTTCTCCTGCTCCTGTTTTAGGGATATTGGTGAAGTTCAGGTTTGGTTCAAACTAATTCAGACTAAACCAAATTTTTTGCCCAAATTCAACAAGCCAACCGAAATTTAGAAAAGTTCACTTATCACTTAGGGACTAGAGATGAGCGAACGTACTCGTTTAGGGCGATTTCGCAATCGAGCACCGCTTTTTTCGAGTAATTGACTACTCAGGCGAAAAGATTTGAGGGGTTGCGGGAGGCGGTGTGGTGGAGTGGGGGGTAGCAGTGGGGAACAGGGGGGAGCTCTCTCTCTCCCCCCCCCCCACTCCCCTCTGCAACCCCCCGCTCACCCCCGGCGCCCCCCAAATCTTTTCGCCCAAGTAGTCAGTTACTCGAAAAAAGCGGTGCTCGATTGCGAAATCGCCCTAAACGAGTACGTTCGCTCATCTCTATTAGGCACCTTTCGCGCACGTGGAATATTTCTCCAGGGACGCAGTAGAATTTGCCACTTAAGGATTCTGCATCAATATCTGCAGGGCTAACTTTGGATTTTGATGTGGAATTACTGGCTGATTTAAGCCGTTTTGATTTCAGATCAAAATCTGCATAGAGTTGTGTGAATTTTGGTGCAAAATGACTTGCAGTGCAGAATGTGGAAAATTTCACCCATGGAAAAAGAGACCTGATTGAGAGCAGACAGAGAATAAATATTCCAGAACATAAACTTGTCTTACTAGAGGTCTGAAAAAGGTCTTAGTCGTATTTTATGTCCGTGTGCTGTCCATATATTTTACGGACAGCACACAGACTCATTATACCCTATGAAACTATTCATATGAGCGAGTCTTCATACATACCAATGGTCCATGTAATAAAAATTGCAGCATGAGAATACAATATGCAATGTCCACTGTCCCTGCAAGTTGGATAGCACACTGATAGGTGTCCATGTTCTGCACCTGAGGTTCTCTGGCACAACCCGCATACAGCTATTAAGATATCTTTCCATCCTCTCTACTCGTACAGCAAAGCTTTGATGCTTGCCTTGCTTAAAGAAATGAGAAGATACAGGTTGTCATAATTTCCATATGTCCGTATCACAAAAAGCCTGGAAAGCCTAGACTTAAAGGGGGACTTTTACAATTGATGACCTATCCTGAGGATAGGTCATCAATAAATGTTCAACGGGGATCGCCCGCTTGGGATTCCTACTCACCAGCTGATTGCCAGGCCGTCAGTGTAGACAGAGATGGAAGCAGATAGCACTGTCCATATTGCAGTGGCATGGTTTGGTACGGCAGACAAAGTTCCTTTTGCATTTAATGGGAGCTGTACCTTGAGTACCAGGCTGCTGCAATGTTGACAGTGCCATCAGCTTCTAGTGCTGTCAGCATTGGCAATGACCTGATAATCAACTGATTGGATCCTGAGCGGTAGATCCCCACCAATTAACTGTGGATGACCGATCCTGAGCACAGAAACCAGAAGAAATTGCTGGGAAAAATGGTGTGATGGTAACAAGAGCAGGAATCAAAAGAGAAGTATAGAATATACTGAGTGAATTATTGAGTGAATTAAGGCAACTTATTCCTTCCCCCAGAATGGGACCTTCATCTGACCTAGTACAAATTCAGAGGGTACTACATGGGAATGTAAAGACTTATATGACATCATCAAGTCATGTGATTAGTGTCACATACATCATAATCACATGACTTGATGACATCATATATATTTTTACCGACTTTGAATTACCAAGTATTAATGGTGACCAAACATGTAATCCATTCATCTCTATGGGAATCTTAGTACCGCGCTCATTATCTGCAGCAATCCAATGGAGATGAATAGAGGGGTAGCAAGCATGCTTGACAACTGCTCCATTCATGTGAGGACACATAGGACCCCTGTTCTCATTATCAGTGGGAGTTGTACCAGCCGTCGGAGTAGTCTCAGTGCAGTGGCAGCTGATACAGGTCAGAAGCACCATAGAAAACTACTGGAAGAACAAGCAGGGACAAAGTCAATATAATAGGCTGAGGTCAGGACAGGAGAAGTTCATGCAATAACAGAGAGACAGGCAGATAGTCACAGTATGCCAGGACATGCAGACATTTAGAAAGCTGAGTGAACAGGTACTGGTTGAAACCAGGAGTTAAGCAGAAACCAGAATTGCCTTCACAAAACCAGCCAAACCTATTCCTCGGGTGCCTTCCAGTGGGGGAGGGTGCCTTATAAAACCTTAGAAGCATCAGGAGGGGATGGGGATGGGAAAGCTGAGCGCACACATTGGCCCCTTAAAGGGGTTGTCCCGCGCCGAAACGTTTTTTGTTTTTTTTTAACCCCCCCGCCCCCCCCCCCCCCCTGTTCGGCGCGAGACAACCCCGATGCAGGGGTTAAAAAAACACACCGGGTAGTACTTACCCGAATCCCGGCGGTCCGGCGTCTTCATACTCACCTGCTGAAGATGGCCGCCGGGATCCTGTCTCTCTGTGGACCGCAGGGCTTCTGTGCGGTCCATTGCCGATTCCAGCTACTGATTGGCTGGAATCGGCACGTGATGGGGCGGAGCTACACGGAGCCGGCATTCTGCATGAGCGGCCCCATTGAAGACAGCAGAAGACCCGGACTGCGCAAGCGCGGCTAATTTGGCCATTGGAGGCCGAAAATTAGTCGGCACCATGGAGACGAGGACGCCAGCAACGGAGCAGGTAAGTATAAAACTTTTGATAACTTCTGTATGGCTCATAATTAATGCACAATGTACATTACAAAGTGCATTAATATGGCCATACAGAAGTGTATAGACCCACTTGCTGCCGCGGGACAACCCCTTTAAGAGATGGGCTGAGAAAATATGCACTCTACAGGAAGAATTGACAGCCATGGGGTAACAGAGCAGTGTCTTCAGCAACCAATGGAAAGGAGGGGTGAGGTGAGGTACCACGCTCCACCACCTGCGGCCATAAAAGTCAACTTCTAATAAAATATTACCCTAAGCTCTAAATAAGATGTTTTCTCACCAAAGTAATGCTCAGGTTAAGATGAGGACAATCCGTTAACTAACTATACTGGGATTGTTCTTTACTTGGCAAAATAATTGCAAAGATAGATGTCACTTCATGTCACTTACTGTCAATCAATGCTGCAAGAGATAAAAGAAGGGCGGGTCTGATGGTAGAATCCAACAGATGTAATGATGCAATGGAAGTGGCACAACATGCCATGGAGGAACACCTACTGTGTACAAACACACAACACAGCCCTGAGATATATGTACAGGCAGGGTGCAAAGATGAAAGAGACTCCAAAGACTGAGCTTCATCGAGAAACACAAAAACAAAATGACCCTACACAGTTGGTGACCAGAAGAGAAGAATTTATGGAGAAGCAGTGATGACACAACGGGACACATGAAAGCTTCTGCTTAAATGTACTGTCATGAAGAACGCTGGTGATGTTCCTCAGGGGAATTCAACACTTTTCCGGCGGTGGGGGTGGAGGGGGGGGGGCAGCCTGCCATAAACAGTGGCTAAAGTTCACACTAGAAAAGTAAAGTATATAAGATACATTTTTGAGCACAGCTGTGTTTTACTGGAAGCCACAAGGCAACAGTTTTGCTATTATTTGTGATTGAAGCTTTTACATTAGAGCGTTATATACGTTAGCTGCATCTAGTGACATCTGCCTCCAGCTCTTGTCTGTTAATCTCCGCACTCCACGCTCTCTTGGTGCTTTTGCCTGGAGCCAAGAGTCTGTGTGTTTTTCCACATGGTCTGCTGCTAACGTCATGGTAGTAAAGATTTTGTAGGAGCTTTCTTAGCTTTAGTGAACATATCAATATTTATAGGAGGACTTTAGTGGACGTGTGTAAAAACATAGTCGTATACGTGATGCCGGGGGGCCATGAGTAGTCTACCTGCCAGTTCAGTTGTGAGCTTTCTTACTGAAGAAGATGCAAAAAAAAAAGCTAGATATCACTTTTGGATGTGCCAATGTTATAGCAGATGGCAGATGCAAATTACATAATGTAGGTTTAGTATTAGTAGAAGACCATTTACACTGAAAGGTGATTGCTCAAAATTCACTCAAACAGCAATTTGAGTGACAGTTTTGAGCAATTATGTTGCATAAACTCTTAAGTAGCTAATTAGCTACTTAAGAGTTCATTAGCGTGTAAATGAAGGCTTCTGCTGTATACAGATGACAGCAGGAGTGCTGTTATCTGCATTCAGCTGCTTTGTTCTCAGAGCTGTCAGTGGTATCCCGCTGAGAACTCCGAGTGGGATAGCAGCTGAGAGAATACTATCAGCGCTATCCCCCTGAGAACTCACCATGTGGCGCTGATAAAGTTAATCGCTGACTTCAGGCTGTCTTGAAGTCAGAGATGAACGAATAGTGCACGAAAAGTGCACGATGGGCAGGAGTTTAGACACAGTGATTATTGCTCATAAGACGGCTTTTGAGTGAATTTTGAGCGATAATCGTTGTGTCTAAATGGGCCTTTATGCTTATTTCATGCTAATGCACATTTTTACGTGATCTGTTGGTGTCTATTTGCAGACAGACTGTAGTGTTCTTCAATGCGACGTTGGAAGCCCAAGAAAGGTATCTGTCCAGATGATCACTACTTTATCTCATATAATCACCATTCTGATCATTTCCAGGTGAATTTAGATACATTGCAGTCAATACTTCTTTTTATATTCTCTTTATATTTTATTTTACTGCACCAGATTAAAGGGAATGTGTCATCAGAAAAAGAACTATTATATAAATAACCTTTTTTCGCTGTAAATATTTTTTGTGATTTTTTTTATTTTCTATCGCAATTTATAATGGAAAAAATCCTAAAATTCTGCATTTTCACACTGCCTGCCAAGCCTAATACTAGTCTGATACTTCCTGTTCTGTAGAGAAAGCTTTGCAGCAGTCATCTCACTAACATCACGGGCAGGATTACACTGATGGGTAACGCCCATATGTAGATAACACAGGATCCACAAGAGGTATAAACTGAGACTATCTACTTGTCCTTCCTGCAAAATGTCCTCTATGCAGCTCACAGAACATGCCTAGAACAGTTTCCTATACAAGTCAATGGGTTTCCCCCTGTCCATTATGTGAATGGCCCATGAGGCTGCTGTAAAGTATATCTCTAAATCCTCTAAATGCCGTTAAATGTAACTCAGGAAAGATGGCCGCCCCCATAGTCATGCACAGACAACAGAATAAAAAGTTCTACAATCAGAAAATAAAAACAGATGAGAAAAATGGAAACTTTTTCTCTATCTGGCTTTAATTACTTAAAAAATGTGTTGCTAAAGAAATGACATTTTACAGTCAGCATGCACCGGCCTGGATCTGTTCCTCCTGCAGGACAAGAGTTGGCAAGAGCCTGGGCCCCTGGGGTGCAGCTTACCTGAAGCAGGTAAGGTCATTATCGAGTTGTGTGGACATACCACCAGGTCCCCAAGAGCATGCCTAGTGAACTCTCCTCTCAGGGAGGGTGTGCCCATCCTGAATCGGTGCCTGAGTCCCTGCTTCATTATGGTAATAATAAGATAGGTACTATAAAGTATAGGGGCAGGGCTTACACCATTAATTATCTAAATGCTTGTATGTAACTGTGTTTTATATTATGGGAAATCAATGCTCACAGGTAGCACCATCTTCGCTATTGCAATAATCCATAGATTGATACATAGATAATAGATCAGCTTCAGTTTGAATCCACATTAGAATGGGAAAATTGAATGAACCGAGTGACTTTGGATGAGGCCTGGTCATCGGTGCTAGACTGCTGCAGATAGCATTTCAAAGACTGTCAAACTGTTAAGATTTTCTCATATAATGGGAGTCAACAGTATACCAAGAATGATGTGAGCGTGGAAAAACATCCAGCAAAAGGGAAGACCATGGACATAAATTACTCTTCAATGAAAGGGGTCAGAGGAGGATGTCAAGAGTCCTTCTGATGAACAGGCTGAACACATCAAGCAAATTGTAGTTAAATAGAAAGTTGATGTTGTACGACTCATTGCTCCTTATGGGCTTTAACAGTAGATGACTAGTTCCAGCACCATTGCTGTCTGCGAAAAACAAGCAAGACTCCAGTGGGTAAAGCAGTGCAAAAATTGGATCACTGAGCAGTGGAAAACCATTGTCTGGTAGATGAATGCAGATTCCTCTTGCAGCATAGTGATTGGCGGATCAGAATTTTTCTTATACATTAAACCTCTATTGCAGTAGGTGGTAGGCGACACAGGGCTCAGGATACAAGGCGGACATTGGATATAAAAAGTATGAATTTTTATTACAATTGCTAGCAACAAGTAAATATATTTGAGTAAGATAGATAAGAAAAAAGTATCTTTTATACAACGATTTAACATTTTTAGTAGTAAGGCCTGACTACCACTGTCAGTCACAAGACTTAGCATATATGGTAAACCATGTACTGTTGGTGCACACTTTCCAGAAGAATACAGGTACAATTTGAAATAATGGATGATTCAACATAAGAAACAGCAGTTTTCTGTGCACAGTCTGCATCTAATGAAGAGCTATCCAAGATGCTTGTGTACACAAAGAAAAGTTCTTTTTAACCCTTTGCAATCCAATTTTGGATTCAAGGTTTCCTAGGGGGCTTTCTCTTTCTGCCATTATACAATGGCGCCATCTGCTGGCTAGAGCCAGTACTGCTGTATGGGACATGCTGGAGAGGCCTCTGACAACAGAGCGGCCAATAATATACAGTAAGAATACCCTGCCGGACGACCTTCGACATCGGAGCTGTAAAGCCTTCAATCAGAATGTCTTCAGACGTCAGACAGTGGATTGGAAAGGATTAATGCAAAGCTCCAACAATGGATAGAGTAAAGTAATATATTGAACTTTTTACCTAGCAGGCCTGCTTCCTTGTTTGTCTCTAATTGTTTGCATGCATGCACTTACTAAGGTACGTCCTCACTTACAATCTCCAGTGTCCACCTCACAGTGATGGGGTACAGAGATTTCCAATGTCTGTCACTGGTCCCTGATCCGTTAAGCTGTGGGAAGATGGGTCAGTCTCTGTAATGGCTCCAGCAGTGTCCCCCGGCTATGGCCTTTGGGAAGGTACAGTCTCAGCAATCCTTACCAGTCCAGCTCTGCTCCGGATACAGTAAGAAGATCACTGAGTCTCTCCACTGTCCTTACGCTCTCAGACAGCTACAGAAAGTCCTTAGTGGCTTTCTCTGGCACGCTCCTCTGTCACTTCACCTGTCCTCAAAAAACTCACACCCATTCCAGGGGCGGAGCTTCATTTTGGTGCAAAAATATTTGCTCAGACAAATATTTGTTTGCATGAGCACACAAATTTTCTCAAATGCTTTTGCATTTGCACAGCTCCCCCTTATACCTCTTCCCTTTCACCTTCTAGGGACAGACAAGGCCCCTTAGGTTCCTGACGGCTCAGCCGATTCATAAATCCCACCTCCACAATGTGATGGCTCTGATTGGTTCTTTGAGTGCTGCTCAACCAATCAATGCAGTGGTCGAAGAACCAATCACAGCCATTGCTTCCTGGAGGCCGGATTTATGAATCCTGAAAGCAGGAAGTGATCTTGTATGAGCGACCAAGGACTGCTGGAATCGCACTTGAGCTCTGTAGAACAGCGGGAGGGATCTAGACTAAGCCTACTAGGTAATGTAATCCAAGGCCCCTCCTCCTCCCCCCCCCCCCCCCAAAAAAAAACCCTGAAAAATCAGGCTAGGGCTTATTTTCAGTAAAACATTGTAGATGGGTGTCTTTAATAAAGTGGCTATTCAGAGTATGCATATATTTTATACATATCAGTCCTAACATATAATGAGTGACATTTTTTCTTTAGATTCGATTCTACATTTTTTATCACACTATGAAATAATACAGTATTTTCAGATACATTCTAGTCTCTGATAAACCTTTTAACATGCCAACATATGTTTACCAAGGGAAAACACTGTAACATTACATTAAAGATTATACCAGTTTCATGCATTCATCCTTTTTATCATTTAGCAACAGTAATGCAAAAAATATCAGTAATATGAAAAGACTACAACACAGAGTGAACCGCAGAATCCTGGCCAACAACACCCAGTAAAAGGACTGCAATTTGTAAAGCAGGTAATTAGCTGGTGACCTGGTTATATGGGCCCTGCCGTTCAGCACCACGGACAGCGGCAATTCTGAGCAAAAGAAAGTGGCTTCTATAATGGCAAAAAGAAAAAGCTGGTCAAGTATTGTACATGTTATAGTGCTGTATACTGAAGAAAAGGCAGAACTGGGGTTATGAGACGTGATTCACCAACAATTAAGTCTAATAATTGGTCATCAGTAAGGCATGTCTCCAGAGACAGCTTATACCACCATCTCTACCGGCTGCAGTCTGGAAGTTGCCGCTTTTGTGTTAAGCTTAATATAATAGTTTCCAGCTTGAGCTGAAGTGCATCTTCAAGTATACTTTATCAGGAAGTCACACAATGGATGTAAATGTTGCTGAAATGGAGCTGGTTAGAACTTTTATGATGTTTGTATCACATTCTCAGCACAGTCACAAATATAAGTGTGAGTTATGGGTTGAGGCAACAGGGTACTTAAAATTGTAAGCAATCGTAACATTCATGACTTCTTGAACACACGGCTGCTTTTTGAAAGACTTCTTGAATGGTATTACCATAAGTCAAAACAATAAACCACTGCCTGTTGGTAGGTCAACCACTGCCTTGCTCTGTGTTCAGGGCTGGGCTTCACTCCATGAAGTCATGATGCAAGCGATTTGAGCGCGCACCTTGGTACGTATCTATTATTTTTCATGTACCAATAAAGTAGTGACAATGAAAATGCTGAAGAACAATCCATCGTGGCAAAGCAACTTTTTCATAGATATCTGCCCCGGAACAGAATCTGTCATGCTCTCTTATGTCATCAAAAGGCACAGTAATTGAACAGCTGTCATAGTAACATAGTATGCAAGGCTAAAAAAAGACAAGTGTCCATCCAGTTCAGCCTGTTTCCACCCCCCCACCCCCCTTGTTGCTCCAGAGGAAGGCAAAAAAAACTCCAATGAGGCAGAAGCCAATTTACCCCATTTTGGGGGGAAATATTCCTTCACAGAAAAGTTATAAAAAGTTAAATAAAGTTAAAGTTTCAAAGTTAAAGGTGAAAATACTCACCCCGTCCTCCATGATGGCCCACAGCGATATGGACCGTTCAGGACCTTACGTCACCTTCTGTGTATGCGTGCCTGACATTTCCGTCATAGAAGGGAAATTTAAAATCCCTCTGCTCCCGGCCAGCATGTGCAGCCAGGAGCAGAGAGATATCACCGGGGACCTCTGTATGCGGTTCCCGGTGACATGATCACTGTTACCCAATGGATAACAGTGATCATGTAAAGTAAAAAAAAGTTTAGAAAAAGTTAAAGTTTCGTCTCCCCTCACGGATCATATCTGTAAGGGAGGATGGAATTACATACCTAAGGCCCCCGGATTTATATGCGGACCTTACCCTGGCTTCTGTGCAAGCGCCCATCGCTAAAGTGGTGCACGCATGCGCAAAACCCACAGATTGCCCAGGTAATTTAAAATTTCTTTGCTCCTGACTACCAAGCATAGCTGAGAGCCTGGACATTTTATGTAGTGCTCTGGTCACGTGATCACCACTATTCAATGGATAATGGCAATCACATAAAAGTGAAAAAAAAGTTAAAATTTCACCTCTTGTCACGGATCCAATCCTTGAGGGGAGGTTAAATTACTTACCTAAGGCCTCCTGGCTACTAAAGGTAGCCCAAAGCCTGGAGCAGTGACCAAGGGCAAGTGGTCTCAGGTCACTTGCGTCAATGGATAACGGCGATCACATAAAACTTAAAACACAGTTGAACTTTTAATGCGCCTTTCGGTTTGGGCCCCATTGTGCAGCCACACAGAAGATTAGGGACACAATGGGTATATTTCTGCACATGGGACCAACAGGGTTATCCATTTTGGGGTGACAGTCTTCATTCTTATGTTTGCTGTACAAAAAAACAGTTTTTAAAATGACACAATTGCCAAAAAATGAAAATCTTAATTTATTCCTTCTGCTTTGCTTAGATTCACTCAAAAACTATGTAGTCAAAATACGCAGTACACCCCTAGATGAATTTGTTAAGGTGTCTAGTTTTCAAAATGGGGTCATTTGTGGGGGTTCTTCTTCTTTGGCGGCTCAAGAGTTCTACAAGTGGGTGAAGGATGCCCCCAGACTATAAATTGTTTGCACCACCCCTAAGTTATCGCAGTGGAACCAAACCTTTTTATTCCAAAAATGAACTCCCCAAAGTGCTACTTCTACAACTATTGGAAAAAGCTCCAATAGCACCAAATTTCGAACTAATCCCATTGTTTTCCACTCTCACGGCCAACTGCCCACACACCACTGTTCCTAAAAATATGCCCCAAAACCTGCACTCCCTGCCATGTCCGTAAACAATTCCCAAGCAAAATTCTCCCTGACTTCATCAATCATAACAGATCTCTCATTATAGTTTTCCAAAAAGGCCAACCATACCGCCAAATCACCTTTGTGACCTTTTCCCAAACTAATAAAATGGTGGGGTGAACGTATCCCCACCTTGGCTGACATCAATCTTCTACAAACAATGCGCCCCATCGGCATTATTCAGCAAGCAAAATTGAGCTTTTCCAAAAATCACTGCAAGTCCTGCAGCGTGATCTTAGTCACCCGCCAGGTCCTGTCCACCTCCTTTTTCAATTCTTCAAATTTTTTCTCTAGTAATCTACACTCCATTGCTTCCATATCAATATTAATACCCAAAAAACTGAAACACATCGTGGGTCCCTCTGTCTTATCAAGGGCCAAAGGTGCCCCAAAACTCTAAGCAACCCATTGAATTGTCCCCAATAGTATTGCACAAACTGGCGACCCTCCAGGGCCTATACACAAAAAGTCGTCAAGTGAATAACCAACTATATACCAGCAGTATCCCTCACTACCCACTCCAAAAAAGAAATGAAAACTTCTAAATATGCGCATGAGATTGAACATCCCATAGGCAAACATCTATCTGCAAAGTAATTCCCACCCCATTAGCAGCCCAGTAACCAAATACTCTCTGGGGCCACGGGGAGTAAGCGAAAAGCTGATTCAATATCAGACTTTGCTAACAATGCCCCTTTTCCGTATTTTCTAACCCAGCCAACCGCTGCATCAAATGAAGTATAGACCACTGAGCAAAGCTAAGGATCTATACCATCATTCACTGTCGCCCCTTTTGGGTAAGAGAGGTGATGTATCAGCCAAAATTTATTCAGTTCCTTATTCGGAATTACCCTGAGTGGTGGCACTATGAAGTCCCTCAAAGGAGGTTCCTTAAAAAGTCCCACCATGCGACCTAAACAAACCTCCTTTTCGGTTACCACAGCCGGACACTTCAGCGCTGACTGCAAATTTTTTGATGAAAATGGGACACTATGTTCAGGAGCGGGAATTTTTAAACCATCCCAAAAACCTTCGGATAACTTGGCCTTTGCCCTATCAGGGTACCTATTTATGTTTGGCACCCTCTGTGCCAGCCTCACTGGTGTCATCCTTTTTACCAGAAACTGCGGGACCTCCTTTTTTTTCCCTTCCTAAAGCACTTTGTTGCTTCATGCGATATTGCATTACAGTACTGCAGCGGGGCGATCACCCAGAGCCACAGCCCAATGTCCTTCTGATCTCATCTAATGGACGGATAAACCACCTTCTGTTGCCTAAACTGCTCATCATAACGCAGCCAGGTCTGACCCCACGTAATTCTATAAGTTTCCCTGATTGAATCCAAGTAACAGAAAAGGCAGGAACTATTTTTTTTCGCTTTTTTCCCAATTTCGCTTGTTAACATGGCGAATGCCTGCAGCCAGTTTGTAAACGTCTGTGGAATTAAACGCCACCTATGCTTCTCTTCTTCCTCCTTTTTATATTCAGTCCTCTTCCTTTTGTCGAAATTAAATTTTTCCAAAGGGAGAAGAGAGAATATTTCCACATGCTCATTCCATCATATTTTCTTTCTCACCTCTTTTTTAAAATGTGCCCCTAACGGACGCTCAAAACAAACAATTACCTCCAGACCGACCCCATCACCAACTTATTCTGTATGAACTGTGACTACACCCGCCGCCTGTTGCACTCCAGTCACCCAAGCCAAGCTTCCACATGGAATGTTCTCCCTGCTAGATGACTCCCTCAGTGGCATTGTCCATGCCGAAACAGGTGACAGATAGGGCCCTACCTCCTGCCTCTACAAAAATTCCCGCATGCAACCCACCAACACTTTAAAGTTGCTCCCTGTACCGCATGCGCCCGCCAACTCTCCCTGACCCCATACATAACCCCATAAACTATCCCTCGCAAGCGCTACCAAGCTAACTAAATGAAACAGACAAGCCACAGATGATATCTTACCAGGCTACGTTGGGGCTGTGGACCCACCAGCCGCTCTATCATCCAACTGATCCATCTAATCCTCCCCGAAGCATCCTCTCTGAACCTCCGGATCCATGACAGACTGCAACCGCTCTGCTGTGCTCACAGTCGCCTCGGACCTTCTCGCCGTTGATTCAGCTCTCCATGATGCTGGACCAGCCGATCGCCGTCCTCTTTCATCCGACCTCTGAATTCTCCGACATCGTGCTCCATAGTCCCTTCGGTCCTTGTCCACAGCGGGGTTGCTCCTCAAACGGTTCATCACCAAATGAGCAGCCCCCAGCTTTCTTCTCCCTGCTGCCAGTCCAGCACTAGGCCCTGCCCCCTCTCCACACAAGGCCTAGTACTAGACAATGCACCGCGCCACCTGGCAGGATTCCTCTAAAGCCTGCTCTTTCCCCTGGATGGTGGTGTGGCAGAGAGCCTTCCCTAAGAGACCTGTGAAGGGCTCCCTATGCAGCGCTGGTGCATTGGCCCATGCTCGGGACTAAGCCTCACTCGCCCTCTGCGGCCTCCTCTCTCTCACTACTGCTGCCACCGACTCCATCTCCGATGCTCCCAGAGCCTCTCCCAAAAACCGCTCCAGCCACTCCAGCCCGCATTCCTCCACCGTTGCTAGGATTCTCGCCAGCATCACTTCCATCTCCCGGTGAGTACCAATGTCCTTTTCAAGCTCTTCTGTCTCCACTCTTCACTGTTATGCAGTGTGTCCTCTTCTTCCTTACAACTGCTGCTCTCCTCCTTGACTGTGGCTCCTCCTTCTTCTTTCCCACACTTTCTCACACTCCTTTTTTTTCTCCACCTCCCTGTTGTGTCTGTCTTCACCTATTGCCCTGTGGGCTTCAGCTCCGCAATGTCTATACAAGAATGGCTCATAGTTCACCAGAACAAAACCCTCTTATAGAGCATCTCCCTGGTCTGGTTCATAGTGGGGAACGTCCTGAGTGGGGTGCCATGCTCTATGATGTTCCTCTGCCTGAATAATGCATATAAATAAGGGTTGTGTTTTTGGCAGCTGGTGGGACATATACTTAATCCACTGCCTGTATTAGGCTAGGAGATATTGCCACTGATCCATAGCGCTGAAAGGGGAGTATTACGTATGTACATTTGACCTTATGTGGTGCATTCAAGTTCTACAGTCTCAACTATTTACTCCAGAAAGTTGAAAGTATTGTCACTTCTCCATATAATCTCCCTCCAGAAGTGCACATTCTTCATGACGATGGCATGATTGCATGGCTACTCTAAAACATTCTTTAGGGTGCATTCACTTCACTGATTTGCTTCAGATTTTGTCACAAATTTTGGTGAGGAGCTTCAGCACAAGTCCCCCTTTTAACTGAATTCAAGTTGAAGGGTTGATATCTGCTGTAGATCTGCACCAAAGTCTGGGACAAAATCTGTAGAAAATCAGTGACATGGAAACATGCCTTTAAAGGGTCTGTTTTGCCTACCGGAAAATCGCTAATGTAATGGGAGCATGATTGGAAAACATGCAATCATGGAGAGCATCCGTCTGAAAAGTGGCATCCACGTTTCATCCATTGTGACAAGTAGCAGAATGAAGGCACCATTCATGCCATTATCACGTGTCAAGATCACATGACACAATGCCACACACGCAGCCCTGTAATCATCAGTCAACATTTGCGGCACCCACCAGGAGGAAACTTTTTGGCATCTTCAGATCCTGTGAAAATGCCAACTTGGCAGGCAATCTCTTCCACAGTTGATCAGCGGTCCTCCATAACCACTTACTCCACTCTCACAATCATGTTGTTGGATGGCTGGTGCATGGCCGAGGCTTAGGTTTGTTCTTACAAGATGACTTGGCTTCTTTGGACTGTTGTACTCACAAACGCACATTTTTCACAACTGACAGTGAATGTTGATGGGTATCATTCCATACAAGAGAAGAAAATGGGTGATTACACACTGTTCTTTGAACGTGAACATTGCCATTTTAACCCATTAAGGACCAAGCGCTGTAAATTTATGGCGCTTAGTCCTGGGCTTTAATCCTAGCCGATAGTAAAAATACTGCAGGGGGATTAAAGGCCCTGCTTCTGCAATCAATCAGAAGCAGGTTGGGTTGTCAGCTGTTAGTCACAGTTGAGAACCCAAAGGAGAAGGCAAGAGTGGTTTTTAACCCCTTTTGCCTTCTCCTTTTCCTAGTACACAGCTCCCAATTTGCACTCTGCCAGTGACTATGGTCACTACAGCAGATGTTTTTCCCTGTAACTGAGGCTCCTGTGGATGCACCAGCTACAGAGGAAAAGTGTCAAATACAAAAAAACAAAAAACATGCCAATGTTCCCCAGAGGTCATATATGATGGCATGGGGGGCATAGATAATAAAAAACATAATTACATAAATAAGTAAAACCAAATTACAGAATAAAATAAAAATATTTACATAAAAAAGAAAATAATCCAAAGTCGACGCCAACCAAAACCATCGCCGTATGCGCCCTGTAATCCAAAACCATACATACTATATATCAAAATGTCCAAAACAAAATCAGGAACTCATTCCCATGCTTTATTTTAGCATAAATATACTAATAAAAAAAAATAACTATAAATTTAAAAAAAATTTTTTTTAGATTTTAACCCCCAATAAAACTAAAAAACTGTAAAAAACGTCAGTGAAAAATATATTTAAAAAATAGCCCTATATGTCATAAAAAAAAATACGCTGCAAAAATAATGTTGGTAGCTGTAGGAAAAAAACTAGGGCAGTAAAACCACCACATGGGTAAAATCCCTTAAAAGGGTCTGGTCCTTAAGGTACAAAACAGCTTGGTACTTCTAAACCGCTTCTAATGCCAGCCACTGTCACATGGGTTCTGTGCGCTGGACGATGCTGCCAAGGTTGTGCCATGTCATGGCTGCCATCTGTCTCACTCATCCCCGAAGAATGCCCGTGTCTTCTAAAATGTTACCCAAGTTTCTATCTGCTCCTATTCCCAAACAAACCACAGGATCTTAGAACTTGAATGCGTCTCGAAAGTCATTTTGTAAGAGAAGATGGAGAGGATGGTGACATTCGGGCCGGAATGGGCACTACACGTGTATAGACAAACGCTCCAGGAGACTTCACTTTCTTTAATTTGGCACCTGCCAGTTTTATTCCACAACAAACACAGCATATCACAGTTCATGTACAAAGTCCAGGGTTTACAACCCACAGGGTCACCATCACTACCCCGCCCAGGGCATCCTCCTCTGTCAGGCGCGTGGCGGTTCCCAAACTAGTCCGTATCGGACCTCCCTGGTCCAAACTGGATCTCATGCTAGCAGCCCTTCTAGTTCCACTGAGCTGTCACCTCCTCCTGAGTGTGTCAGGAACCAAGACTTTTATATTGCTTCCTGCCACACCCATAGATGTTAACCCTCTCTCTACTCTTCTAGTAGGTGTCAGAATGCCTGCCTAAGCCACTCTTGCTACTGCACGAACACAATGTGTATATATATTGTGAGACAGTGACCGGCAAGGTGCTGGAGGGAAGGTATATCTCGCCTAGGATGCTCTCCTATGCTGCCTTGGGGAGCGCTTGGGCAGATGCGTGCCACCGAGCAGCCTGGGCTCGGTGGAGGAAGCCAGCAGTTTAGTGTTAGTGGCATTAAGCCACTAACACGTTGTAGTGAGTAAGTGGCTCCAAGCCGCATAATCCGGGCCGGCTTTTCCTGGAGTGACCAAAGTGAAGGGTGGGATGGTCACTCCCACGTACCAGGTGGGGCTGGTACCAGGCCATATAAAGCCTGGGCCTACAGGGCCAGAAGGAGAGCTGAGACCTTTGCAGGTCTGAGAGTCCTGGCTGGCTGTGTGCAGGAGCTATTTGTTACCAGTGTGTAGACAGGGACGCTACCTGTATAGTAAGTGCTCAGACGAGCAGGATTTATGTTATGTTTGCCTGATGTTAAGGCCTGTATTTTGCTTTTGTTTGCTTGGAAATAAACCCAGGCAAAGCCTGGACTAAATACTTTATCCTATGTGTCACTGTCTCTGACTGCTTATGCCCAGGTTGCTACCGATCCTAAAAGCTAATCCCTCACAATATATATATATATATACACACACACATAGTAACTATATAACAATATAAATGCTACAATTATAACAACTGCATATGTTGATGGTGTTCAATGGTCACGCTTCAGTGTCTGATGCTTGCGAGTCATGTAAATGGCTCACAAGTGATGTGTACAGGTTTGCTTGACCAACCTCAATGTATCCCTGGAAACTGTATTCTTTCTGTATGTTGGCAACTCTGATCTAATTACATTGTTATCTGATCCTGGTATTTTAAGTCCGTGGCTTTTAAGCCACAAAAGCTCTAATAGCACTGCGTTTACAGAATAATTCCGTTTACCAGGCTGTTCAATTAAAAATACAATCCCTACATCAGCACTTGCACAATATGTAGGTGTGCAAACATTGCTATGGGAATGATTCATCACGCTCTGCGGTGTATTAACATGATCACTCGGCTCTAATTTGCATTAACTAGAATAGAATTGCCCCCTTATTTTTGTGGAGCGTGATGAGAGCTTACTCCTTGTGTTTCGATGAATGCCCTATAAAGAAACTATTCTTCTTATTCTTTAATAATTGCATTATTGTATCGAACATAAAGTCAGAGAATTCTTATTAACTGGTAATGTAGATATCGAGGCTTTCTATGCAGCTCTCCGTCTTTCTAAAATGTATTGTGCACATGGATAGCTGAAGACTAAATTCCTTCTGTGTAAACCTTACAATAGTGGAAACAGATCATATTGATCTGATCTTGTGAATAAGAACAATAGTGACTATACTTTACAGCAGAGGTTTGCAGCTGTGGTGACACTACAACTCTCAGCATGCCAGGACTACCATAGTTAGGAGTTGTAGTTCTACAATAATCTGAAACTCCTGGGCTAGTTGCAGACATGCCAGCCTTAGCTACATGCAATCCATGCAGGAGCGCAGGGTGGCCACCAGCTTGTGGGGGGCACTGTTGGATGTAGCCTGGCAGTGACTGCGCCCTTCAGGTCGCATGACCAGATGATACTCTTCCTGCATGTGGCAGCGTCTTGTGAAACTACATGAATCATCAATTTCTTGGCTCTGTCTCTTCCCCTCTGATGTTCTGGGGTGCTGCTATCAGCCCACCAATGCAACACAATTGCTAAGATCTGCTACTGTGCTTATGGTATGAACTGCATTCTTGTGTTGTATTTATCTACTGAGCTTGGTTCTGGGGCTGTATTTATGTTGTGAGCTTGGTTCTGGTATTGTATCTGTGTACTGAGGTTGGTTCTTGCTGTTTTTGTTATGAGCTTTATTCTGGTACTGTATTTATGTGCTGAGTGGTTCTGGTGTTGTAGTTATGTTGTGAGCTTGGTTCTGGTGCTCTATTTATGTTATTAACTTGATTGTGGTGCTTCATTTATGTACTGAGCTTGGTTCTGGGGCTGTATTTATGTTGTGAGCTTGGTTCTGGTATTGTATCTGTGTACTGAGGTTGGTTCTTGCTGAATTTTTTATGAGCTTGATTCCGGTGATGTATTTATGTGCTGAGTGGTTCTGGTGCTGTAGTTATGTTGTGAGCTTGGTTCTGGTATTGTATCTGTGTACTAAGGTTGGTTCTTGCTGTTTTTGTTATGAGCTTTATTCTGGTACTGTATTTATGTGCTGAGTGGTTCTGGTGTTGTAGTTATGTTGTGAGCTTTGTTCTGGTGCTCTATTTATGTTATTATTAACTTGATTGTGGTGCTCCATTTATGTACTGAGGTTGGTTCTGGCGCTGTATTTATGTATGGTATGGTATGCTGTTATCTTGCTGCTTTCTGCACAGTGCAGGGCAGACTGTCTATTAGTGCAATAAATAGTTTTTTTTTTCTCATGATGGGGGGGCTCCAAAAAAAAAAAATTCACATGAGTACAGAAACTTCTTCTGGGATCAGAGTGGCAGGGACCAAAGCTCCTGCACTGGACTGGGGAACCACGTAAGAGGCGAGTATGACATACTTTTTTTTTAGTTTCTACCATTTCCTACACACTAGATTTTTTTCAGTCCAGAAAAGCCCTCTAAATCATCACTTTATACTCTTGTTCTCTATGAGTAGTAAAGTTGATAAAATATGGTAATAGTGAAATGTCTGTGTTCTCAGAACCTCACTCTGTGTAAGACCCCCTGTCCATGGCCGTGAAGGAATATCGCCAGCGATATTCCGCCGCGGAAGATGAGGGGGGAGAGCTGTCAGGTCTCCGCGCTGAGCCTATCTGACCGATAGGCTCACTGCGGAGAATAGCAGCAAATCACAGCATGCCGCGATTTGAATCCCGCAAGCGGAGAATTGCTATGATTCTCCGCTCGTGGATATCAGGGCTGCGCTCTATGGAAAGCGTTCACTGCGTTACTCATAGCCGGATTATTGCCACAGATAACGCAATGAACTATCGCCCGTGGACAGGAGCCCTACGTTGTGTCCTCAGTAGGAGCTAGGCTACTCAGCCCCAGGTGCTGACTGACATTACTCCTGCATCTACCACACCCCTCAGCTCCCGGAGAAGCAAGGGCAAACCCAAAACCTGGTCTGGCCTGCAAGCAAGGTGCAGGCCTCAGAACGGCTGCAACACCCTAACTGCAGTCCCGTCTTCTCCTTGGCTTTGAGAAAAAGTTCATATCATGACAAGTAGAAGTTTCGACATGATGGGAAGCCTCCTTTTGTCATTTGTTTAAATGGCAAACAAAACCTGTAAGGATTAAGAAATGCAACCCTCAGGTCAAACCATATGGTTCGGTATCAAGTTTCCTACACAGTAGGAGAATTCAGTAGCAACAAACATGATAGTAAGTCTACTGATGGGACTTGATTTAATTGCTGAACCAGTAATAGTTGAAGGGAACCGGTCACTAGCTGCAGCGTTTCAGAGAAAACATACTTTATAAAGCAGTCAGGAACATGGAGAAGAGTCATCGGGGGGGGGGGGGTCCTCGCCAGTTTCTTCTATAAGTGTATAGGCACAGGCCTGTCAATCTAGCCAAACCTGGTAGGGAGAAGTTGTGGGGAGCCGTAGCGAAGACTCTTCTCCCCGTTCCTTGCTGCTTTTTACACTGCAGCATTTCAGAGTAAAACATAACTTTGTGCAAAGTGTCTGCCAGTCCGGGTCACATGATGCTTGTGGTTCGAGCAGCATGAAACGACGGATAGGGGGGCGGCCCAATTATTTTGTACCTAGAAAGATCTGTTCCACATGTCAGAAAGGTTATCAGACTTGCTAAAAATTACTATTAGCAGATAGTTATAATCATTTCAATCATAGCATTTAAAGCATACCTCTCGCCAAAAAAAATTAAACCTTTCCTGCTTTCCTCAATACTCATGTGCCTGATCTGTGTGAATTGCTTCCACTGAAACCTCAGGTGTTTGCTACTCAGATTTCAGGGTCCAACTTCAAAAAAGGGAACGCTTGTCACCCCCTTCCTCCCTCTCTCTGGTAGTCACAGCATCATATGCCTCTGTCAGATCCTGGAAGGGTTGTAGTGAAATGTACACAAGTCATCGAACAGCTTTACCAACCAGACGTAATATGTTTATCATATACCCGGTGGCATGTAATATAGGGGTTTCTTTGTCGAGTCTGCTTTAATCAAGAAAGACCAAGAATGTTCTATGTAAAACAATGCAGAAAAGGGGGTGTGCATGAAAAGTAGCACAAAGGAAAAATGGACATATTCCCTATAGCGATCAGCCAGATTGCTGCTGTAAAGGATTTTAGAAAGATAAGAGCCGGATTCTTTTTTGTTGCAGCAGCTCCAGTTTTCCTTTATTGAATGTGTTTTCTAATGCAAGATTGTTTTGATCATTTCAAAATATCTTTGCATGTATGGTGTTATTGCACAGATTTCCTATATCCGCGGGAGATCTCTACATCTATGCAGCTCTCTGGTTCACTAATAACATTCTGATAATACAGAGTATTAACCCTTTCCAATCCACTGTCTGACGTCTAAAGACATTCTGATTGAAGGCTGTACAGCTCCGATGTCGGAAGACGTCCGGCAGGGTATTCTTACTGTAGATTACTGGCCACTCTGTTGTTGGGGGCCTCTCCAGCATGTCACATACCGCAGTACTGGCTCTAGCCAGCAGATGGTGCCATTATATAATGGCAGAAAGAGAAAAGCCCCTAGGAAACCCTGAATCCAAAATAGGATTGCAAAGGGTTAAAGAGGAAGGCGGTCGGACAGATATTCATTGATAAACATAGTCCTGACCATGCTACATCGGTTGGTTCATAACTGGAACACACAAAAGGGGTTTCTGATGCTCATATAAATTTTCAAACAGTGGCAGTATCAAATCCGTATGTCCCCAATAAAATCCCTTTTTTACCTTATTTCAGAGTTCGACAACTTCTCCCGCTGTGCTGTTAGTATTTACATGCATCATTTCCGCATATGTAACTTCCACCATTCATCTACTGCAACAACCACAATATTTAGTATTAGCCGCTGTTCCAGTGCTTGTTTCACTAAGCTTGCTGCATAAGCATGCGCACTAGCAACTTCAGATGGTGGGACTGTGCAGACTGCCATTAGCTTCCAGTCCTGTCCGCCCGCCTATCTTCAAACTAGAAATAACAAGCCATGGACAGGACCAGAAGAGCACCCCATCAGACAGATGGAGATGACATCAGCAGAAGGGGAAAAACTGCTAGACTGCTAGGTCATGTGACAGATGGTGGAAAAAGGAGATCAGCGCAGAATAGGTGCAGCAAGCCTATTGGTAAAAGTCTAAATGTTCCTTACTTTGTTTGAAAGGACAGAGTGGCAAAACTCTTGGAATACCCCTGTAAGGGGAATCTATCTGTTCCAGCATGATGTCAAAATGGCATCGTGCTATAGAGCAGAAGGAGCTAAGGAGATTGATATATAGCTTTTTGGGGAATTGTATCGGCCCAATCGGAGCTGAACAGTCCAATGGGCGGAGCTATCAGTGATTGACAGATACCTCTGTACATGGGTATACATAGGTATCAATCTGCTCAGCTCCTCCTATCTGTTTGATGGTTAGTTATCTCCCCCAACCTAAACATAAAGATGCCAATTTCTATGGAGGGAACAGGACCTCTAGTGCTGCTCATGTCAGAGGAAACAATAGAATTGGACAGATTGAAACCACAAATTAGTAAGAGTCGATCAGTTTATCACTGGATCCTGCGAAACTGAAAAATCATTCAGTGTAAAAACTGCCAGTGACTGAGCGACAGATGATAATTTGTTCACTTATCGTTCGTCATTCAGGCATAAAAATCAAACGGCGATTGGTCCGTGTAAAAGGCAGTTGTTCATAGAGGGAAGCGAACAGCTAGAGGCAGTCTCCTACGCACTCTGTCCCTATTCAGTGAACAATTGGGGTGACTTTCTGGCAGTTAAGCGCCCAACAGTTGTCCCGTGTCAAAGGACCATGTAAGAGGTTAGACCAGGGGCGTAACTATAGGGGATGCAGGGGATGCGGTTGCACCCGGGCCCAGGAGCATTAGGGGGCCCATAAGGCCTCTCTTCTCCATATAGGGAGCCCAGTACTATGAATAAAGCATTATAGTTGGGGTCCCTGTTACAGGTTTTGCATTGAGGCCCAGAAGCTTCAAGTTATGCCTCTGTCCAGCATGGTTTAGGTATGGGTACGGGTACAGATACAGATAGAGGGGGGGCCCCAGCTCATGTTTTGCATCAGGGCCCCTGAGCCTTTAGTTACGCCCCTGGGTTAGACTGACATATACTGCACCCCCTTACAAAAGTGTGAACTATACTACTACACTGTATTGCCATTCGTTATGTTGTGGACGGCCAAAGTGTTAGTGATCAAATGTAGGTCTGTAAAATTTCTGCTCCAGTTTCGCCATGTTATGTGCTAATCACATTAATTGGAGGTACTGTGGAGTCTAAATAATTGTCTGTTATGTTATAATGTATGGCGTGGACACTGATTGCAGCTTCCCATGGTTTCCATCAAGGGTGGCTTTCAAGACTAAAGTTGGCGCTACTTGGTGCACCTTGTGTTTACTGGGGTTCTTACATAGTGCCATTGAGTACAGCAGTGACTGTGCATCCCGAGGATTTTGCCAGAGTGAGTGTTTTCCGAGGTACGGCATATTTTTTCGCTATAAAGGATGCTCGCGGTCGTGTTAATGGACAAGAAAACACTGGCGGTGATCACAGAGAAACGCCCATTTAGGCACTTATACGGAGCAGGCGTGAAAACGTAAAAAACGAGGCCACAATGCCATGGGGCCTGGGGAGACATTCCCCTTCTCTCCCCCTTGCTGGCTTACCTCCTCTCTCCTCCACTACCTCCTCAACCCTTATTCGCAGCCAGCAATGGGAGGGGGTGGAGCTTAGCTCTGGTCCGCACCCTCCCATTGCAAACAGCGGCAAGGGGCAGAGAAGAGAAGAAAAGGGGGAGGAAGTTTAGCAGTTATGCTGCTAAACTCCCTCCTGCCTCCCTTCTCCGACAGCTAGCATAGGCTCCCATAGGAATCTATGCAGCTGCCGCTGCCAGCATGAAAGCACCCAGTTGGCTGCTTTTACACCGTGGAAATACGCCATTGTGCACTGATGCATTGTAAGCCAATGCATCAGAGGGGCAGTGTATATCAGCCAGGCGTGAAAACCCGGCTGATATACGCCCGTGTGAATACTCAGTGTGAGATTGGAGTTGGGTCAGCAATCATACAGATAAGCCAAAGATCCTGGGATTCTTTGGGTGTTGTTCCACCGCACTGCTCTCTTGGACTGTGGTCTTGTGTGGAGCCAGCCTGGTGAAGGACACTGATGGTCTGGTCACCAACCATAGATATTACAGTTTTAATAGCTAGCAGTTGAACTGGAGGGCTTGACCAATGAAAATCTCATGTTTATGGCCAATCTTAGCGGCCTCTTGCCTGCTTACAATGGCAAATTGCACATTTATGTTACCCTCTATTGTAATGATGAACGTGACAGAAGCCTACTGATGGTGGCATCTCAGTCACTAACCTCAGAAAAGATTGGTAAACTCCTCTAATAAATACTTCTAGGACAAATGTATCATAGATGAACCAATTCCTTCAGAAAGTAAATTTGCAAATAGTTTTTGATCACTGCATTATTTTCCAGATGAATCCAATGCCCATAAATAAAACAGTTATCCATGACCCAGTACTGAAAATCCACCACTAGCATTTAACGTGCCTCACACAGTGCATGAGTAATATGTAATAGCATGTTTGTGAACACTCCCTAAACCTCACTGATCATTTTCACACCCTAGACACTGCTAATATCTTCATTACTGATAGTATCATATGAATAAATGTAACATCTATGGCTAGCTTATAATTACCAATCAGCAGGGGTGTAACTATAGGGGGTACAGAGGTTGGGTACTATTGTATCTTGACGCCACCAGGAAGTCCTAGTGGAGACAAGACTGACAGCCTGGTTACGCCCCCTGAAGCTCATTAGCTGCACAGAAGGCTCGGCTGCAGGTCCTGCGAGGTAAGTATAATAATCCCGTTCCCTGTTAAAACTGTATAATGCTTGTACTTTGTCATCCTTGGCTCTTTTATTCCTCTCTCCTGGTCTCACCACCCACCTCCCCGACTCGCAATACAGCTCTCCGCGGCCGCCTCCCCAGTTGTTAATACTGGTCCGGGCCGCAGCATCTCCCGTCGCGCCTCCCCAGCTGTTAAAAGTGCTCCCCATGGCTGCACTGTGTTGGCCGGCCCTGTCATCGCCGCTACTGCTGTTTGCTTGGCGGAGCTGTGGTCCCCACTGCTGCACTTCAGTGGCCGGCCCTCTGCTCCCCACTGCAGCAGTTGCTCTCAGCGGCTGAGCGGCGCTGCTTTTCCTTGTCACATCGCCTATCAGCGGACAGATTTCCCATTCAGGCTCCTCTTCGCGGCTCCCCGGCTCTCTGTTCTGTCCTGCGCACCACCGGCAGCATATCCAGGCCATTGCAACATGTATTGGTGTATCCTGTGTAGTGATTGTTGGCTCCCATGGATGCTTAGGGTTACGAATAATTCTCCTTTTAGCCTTACATTCTGAGTTGTAAATACTTCCATGTACAACAGAATGTCAGACTACAAGGAAAATCATCCGTAAGCCCTAGCCAGCGCGTACCTAAAGGCTTATGGGCCGGGTGCAAATGTTCAGCTCGGACCCCCCCCCCCCCCCCCCAGGTCCTTTTTCCCCCTCGCCCCTATCTATGCCTGAGGGCCAATGTCCACGTGCGGATTTTATTTATAAAATCCGCACGTGGCCCCCGCACAGGAGATCCGTGCATCTTGCTGCCCATAGGGATGCATTGGCATCAGTAGGGCAGCTAAAAACATGCAGATGGGATTCCTTCCCGGTTTGCGGGTCACACGCACAAGAAGAAATCGCAGCATGCACCATTTTCCTGCGGATCTGCCACACAGACGGCTCCCGCGGCTTCCTTTGAAGCCTATGGAAGCCGTTTGTATCCGCAGCACAGCCACAGCTGTTTTTCTGCTGTGCCATAGATACGCGGGAGAACAGGAGATTTTAAAAAATATTGGTGCGCGTGCACGCGGCATGCTGCCGGTGTGCCCAGCACATCCGCCGACTGGAAGAAAGAAGGTCCGGCCTGCACAAAGGGGAGCCCCGCAGCGTCCAGAGAGGTGAGTATAATGTATTTTCCCTCTCCATATCCGCAGGCATGTATGGATTTCACTGCGGGATTCAGCAGTGAATTCCGTGCGTGCAAGTGGGCATGCTGCCTAAGAGAGAGAGATAGATAGATACATAGATATGAGAGAGATTCAGAGATAGATAGATAGATAGATAGATAGATAGATAGATAGATAGATAGATACATAGATACATAGATAGATACCCAGGTGCCCAGACTACTTCTCTGCTCAGGAGAGCAGGTGTACGCAGTGTCAGCAGGAGGGAAGCAGCAGGAAGAGGACATCATCGCTGCTCCACTCGATGCCTTGCTGTGCTGTGCCAGTGTGTCGGTAAGTCTGTGTCCTCTCTGCTCCTTCCCCCACCCCTCTCTTCTTCCCCTTTCTCCAAGTCACCGCCCTCTCTTCTCCTACTCTCCTCCTGGCTTGTGCTGTCGGCCGGACCGCACTAACTTAGCAAGCAGACGCCGACAGTGCAAAGTGAAAGTGACATGTATATGGTGGAGGGCGGCCTCTGGGCCCCCTCAAGCGCAGGGGCAGGGTCACCGCTGCGACCCCGGCACCCCCTGCCGGTATGCCTATGACCCTAAGCATCCATGGGAGCCAACAATCACTACACATTGTGCTGCTAGGACCTTTGCTACGTCAGCCTATGGGGAGCTAGGGGTGTGACAGGGGCATTCCTGCATCCCAGCCCTGTTAAACCCCTAGCTTCCTGGTGGCATCAAGGTACAATAATACACAGAGGTTGTGGTTGCATCTGGAACCTGGAAATGTAGGTGTCCCATAAATTTTTATCTTCCCTATGTAGTGGCCCAGTACATGCTTTCCTGGCCACCTCCATAAAGTCATACATGTATGTCTTATGTAGATGCTCTGTGCAAAACTGTCTTGTCATTGTGTTGTGTGTATTGCCTAGCTGCAACGTGTGATGGGTTAATGTCTGCAAAGTGTGAGCTGACTGTTTGCAAATATATCAATTTATGTCCTATCATGTGGTATGAGAGAGGTTATAAATTTGAGTGCTTAAGAGCAGGAAATAGTTAGTCCGTGTCTTCTGGGTTCATGAGAGTGCCAGCCACATGGAGTTACCATCAACTTCCATGTGGTGAAGAATGGAAGAGGAGGAGAGATTTCCTGAGTGTCTGGATCTATGAAGCAGGAGGGAGCCCTCAAAAGAGAGTGTGTGAGCTACAAGTGATCGTTTCATCCCAAGGCCAAGTGCAGAGGTACTCATCTATTATCATTGTCTTTCACACCCGAGGGTACTGAAGTTTGGGGCTGCCAGGTGGAGGTACACGTTTTCAATTCATCACACACAGGTGCCCTGAAGTCTGGGTCACCATGTGGAGGTACTCTAGCCTGGCTATTGCCTGCATTTTCCAACTCTGTCATTTGTGCCTTGTGTATTGCTGAAGTTACTGTTAAGTAAAATTATTCTTGGCCCTGACCGTTCCTGTGGACCTGAGATACCATACTACTGTCTGTGGCTAAGTTATTTCCCCTGCGATGTTCATGCCGGTGGGTGCCGGAACGGTGGTGTCACCATTGATAACCCCTTCACCTGTCCTAATGTTTATTGGGCATTCCCATGCCAGGGGTGTCCGGAAGAGGTCTAGCGCTGCCCTGGCCTTGGCTATGTGTGTCCTTCCGGGAGAGAACATGGTAAGAGCTGCCATGACAAGCCAGCATCTTGCCCTCCCAGCTCCCCAGTGTATGCCATATGTCCGGTGTCACCCTATGGGACGCTGCACCTGTGTAGGGATCTACCCTGTTGAGAGGAGCAAAGGTTAATGTAAAACTTGATGTTACAGTCACATCTAGTGGTCAGTCTGTGTAACAACACCTCTGGATTGATTACCCTGGGCAATTTTATGATTGGTATTGTTTGGGTCACTCATTGAAAAGGGGCAGGATCGGATCTGGACACACCCCAACAGAACTTGTGGCACAGAGAGAGTGAATGTGGGCCCTCCAAGCCTACTCCGCTGGGAGGAAGAGGCAGCTAAGGAAGAGCAGAGACAGTGGATGAGTGCAGAGGAAAGACAGCAGCCCAAAGCAGAGGGTCGTCAGTGACTTTTGTAATGATGGGTCGATTCTGCTGGAGAAGAAGGAAGCCGCGGGTCATACTTCACTCTCAGGAAACTGCAAATGCGAAAGAAACTATAGCAAACGCGCTATAACTGATCTTAAACTGCAAATATAAGAAGGACAGGCATACAGTATCCGCGTCACAGCCCAGCGCATCATGCCCCGCACTGCGCATGTGCGCCAGCTCGCCACGGATCCAGAGAGGTGAGTATGGGGTCTCTGGGGGGAGCCAGGACTGATGCTGCTGCGATATTTCGCAGGCGGAATCCGACCCGGCCGTGGGCGGGAGGCCTTGCAGTCCTGGTTGAAGAGCTCACTGTTTAGTTGTTATAACTTACAGCGTATTGTGTGCCCACGTTTAGGGCAGATTCTAGTTGTGATAGACCATCAGGTTTGATAAGTCATTGTTTGCTTACCCTGTCAAAGTATGAAATACTACAAATTGTGTCTTTATCCCTCCTGTTTGGACCTTGAACCCTTGCGTAATACCACGGTCCTACGACAAACTGGCTAAAACTGACATGGAAAAGCACTTGGGGATTTTAATTAACTGCAAACTTAACTGGAGCAACCAGTGTCAGGCAGCTGCTGCCAAGGCAAATAGGATCATGTGGTGCATCAAAAGAGGTCTAGGGGCGAATGATGAAAATATGGTTCTTCCTCTTTACAAGTCACTGGTCAGACCACACAGGGAATATTGTGGACAGTTTTGGCCACCAGTACTCAGGAACGACATATCAGAGCTTGAGCGGGTACAAAGCCAGGCAACTAAAGTAATAAACAGAATGGGCGGACTACAATACCCAGAGAGGTCATCAAAATTGGGGTTATTTAGTTTAGAAAAAAAGACGTCTGAGAGGAGAACTAGTAACTATGTATAAATATATCCAGGGACAAGACAGGGATCTCTCCCATCATCTATTTATACCCAGGACTGTAACAAGGGGGCGCCCTCTACATCTAGAGGAAAGTAGGTTTCTACACTGACATGGAAGGGGGTTCTTTACTGTAAGAGCAGTGAGACTATGGAACTCTCTGCCTGAGGACGTGGTGATGGCGAACTCACTAAAATAGTTGAAGAGGGGCCTGGACACCTTTCTTGAGCGTTGCAATATTACATGTTATAGTCACTAATTACTTGAGAAGGGTCAATGATCCAGGAATTATTGTGATTGTCATATTTGGAATCGGAAAGGAATTTTGTTCCCCTAAAACGAGGAAAATCGGCTTCTAACTCATTGGTGATAATTGCCTCTCTCTGGGTCAACATCGGAGGGTAATAGATTGAACTAGATGGACATATGTCTTTGTTACAGTGTTTACCCTAAAATAAGACTGTGTCTTATATTAATTTTTGTTCAAAAAGGTTTAAAGTTTTTTTACATGTATAGCTGCCTGGACACTATTTAAATTGACTTTTTTTAATTAACTGTTAGCAGAGCTTAATTTTGGAGTAGGGCTTATATTTTAAGCATCCTCAAAAAGCCTGAAAAATCATTTTGCATCCTCAAAAATGCTGGGAAATCATGCTAGGTCTTATTTTCAGGGTATCTTTTATTTTCAGGGAAACAGGTTCTATGTTACACTTATATGAGAAGACCTGTACTATAAATGAAGCCATATATAGGCGGGGGTCCCTATTACATATTTTGCATTGGGGTCAGAGGCTACAAGTTACTCTTCTGCCCATCAGCCAATCCTCCCCAAACAACACTAGAGCTCATAGCAATCTAAAAAGTCTTCCCCAAGCCGGGGAGGTGATTGACATGCAGTAATAATCTGTGGGTTTTTCGGTATCTGTGAGCAGATGAAATGAAGGCAGGGATGGTGCTGTCAATGCCAACGACTCCCTATTACATTACAAGTAAACCTAATGGCAATACGTGTGATAAGTTATTTGCCTTCCGTGTCTGCTCATTCGCAGAATGTCACACATAGTTAGTCATTGTGTCATATTGGGCACATTTCGGAAATATGTCTCATATTTTACCGGGTCTAGGCAGACATTTGCACTGTCTGCTAGGGATTGAGACGTATTGTTTAAACAAATCCGTACCGTTACAATGGCTACCGCAAGGGGGGGGGGGGGGAGAAATCCCTGCCAACTTCATTATTTAAAATTGAAAGTCATTAGAGAAGGAAATATGTAAAATGTTTTAATGCAGCAATCTGCTGGTTCTGAAAGAATGAGTCTGCCAGTGTTGGTACAGCTCCCTCTGCTTGCTCAACACAAGCATCTCCATCGCTGAAGCAAGGATCATTGGGGGGAGGGCTGCAAAGACGGGGAGAGAAGAGGAGGAGGAGGAGGGAGAGGGCTGATTTCTCTCCAGCAGCACTGAGCTGTCCAAACCACAGAAATAGACACAACGGGGAGGGGGCATGGAGACAGATCTATCATTGTATCACCTTCCTCAGGACCACAGGGGATAAGACAATGCTCATCAACAGGTAAAAGACCCTTGCAGGTTTTTTTTTTATATTTCCATTGTATTGGGGTAGACTGCTATTTTTAGACACAATGCAGACCCGTTAGCAATGAGGCCATATATATATATATATGTATAAGTATATATTTAGGATCCGCAATGGTCATGCTGTCCGTTCTTAGCTTGCATGTGTACTCAGAAATCAGTGCTCTTCACTTAAAACTGCTGTTGTCCTTTATGTCTTCCATACATAGGCCTCTCTGGAGAAGAAGTGAAAACCTAGAGAATTCGCAGCATGTGAAGTCTTGGTTAACCCAATATGAGTCTCCCTGATGCAGTAGAAGGATAATGTATGGACAGAGCCGACAGAGAAGAACTCGTGCTATGAGTGCCATGGATCATGTAGGTATAGAATAAGCCCCATCATTTATCATTCTCGGCATGCATCTACGGCTCACCCCATACTGAATGGAGGTGTGATCAGGGTCAACATGCAGAGGCTAAGTGACCGCAGGGCCACCGGGAACCAGAGTCATTTCTCTGTAGACCAAGGACCACTCTCTATGCCTGACACGGTTCTCAGGATAGCACTCATCATATCACTGCTTTGCCTATCTTTATTCGGAAACATTATGCTATTAGTGGTTTTCCATCGAAAGCCCCAGCTGCTTCAAGTGGCCAACCGCTTCATCTTCAACCTCTTGGTTGCCGATCTACTGCAGACAGTCCTGGTGATGCCTTGTGTTATTGTTACCTCCCTCCCCGATATTTGGCCTTTGGAACATGGACTCTGTGGTGCGGTAGTGGTGCTCATGCATCTCTTTGCATTCGCCGGAGTGAACACCATCACAGTGGTTTCGGTAGATAAATACTTGGCCATTATCCATCCGTTATCCTACCCTACCAAGATGACCCCAAAGAGAGGAAGTCTTCTCATCTTCTTCACGTGGATCCTCAGTGTTCTCCAGAGCACCCCTCCTCTTTACGGATGGGGCAAAGTTGAATTTGATCTACAAAGCCACTACTGCAAAGTACTATGGGCTTCAAGTTATTCGTACACCACGCTCAGCGCCTTATTTTCTTTCATCTTGCCAGTGAGCATTATGTTGGCGTGCTACGGGATGGTGTTCAGAGCAGCCAGGAGGCAAAACGCCTTAGTTCACCCGGTTCAGGCAAATGGATGTGACAGGTCAGATGGGACAAGATCATCTGCATTAAACGCACTTGACAAAACAAGTCATCACAGACCGCTCTATCACTGCAAAGCAGCCAAGGTTATTTTTGCTATTTTATCATCCTACATCATCAGTATGGGTCCTTATAGCGTCCTGAGCATCGTCTCCTCCTGTGCCGGTA
Organism: Eleutherodactylus coqui; assembly: GCF_035609145.1. Taxonomy (NCBI): domain Eukaryota; kingdom Metazoa; phylum Chordata; class Amphibia; order Anura; family Eleutherodactylidae; genus Eleutherodactylus; species Eleutherodactylus coqui. Next base: position 128,425,522 of record NC_089846.1, read on the forward strand.
TAACCATCCCTAAATGGGTAACATCCATAGTCATCGTCCTCTTTTTCCTACAGTGTTGTATACATCCGTATATCTATGGATATATGCATAAAAGCTTGAAAAAAGAATTCCTTTTGCTCTTGCATGGATTTTTTTGTAAGCAGGTGCACCCTCAAAACGCCATAGTAGATAGCTACATAATACTGACAGACGGCAGAATCTTTCAGTCTCACTTCTCTAATGGACCTACGGTAAAGTTCCTCGAGGAAGAAACTACTATATCCGTCATCACCGGGAAGAGTCTAAATAATCTTAAAATAAAAGACAATAGGAAAGAAAGCAGTTCTACCAACATATCTCCCGAAAAACAGTCCGCTCAGCAAAAGACAGACCCCGACTTACCGCAACTCATTAGCTGCTAAACAATGGAACTTCGTAAAGTATCCAATGGAGTCAATATTCTGGTATTTTTCAAAAAAAAAACTAAAAAAAAAAAAGTGTTCAAAGTGGGTATAAAACGTAGTGGTACTGTGTGCGGTTTAACCTCTTCATTGCTGGAGTAGACTGTGGCGCAAGGCCATACAGCCTTTTAAGCAATGAAAGGGTCAACTCTTCTAAATCGGGGGGGTTAAAGCTCCGCCTCTTATTGTAGATGTACATGAAATGATGAAATCATATTTTTTTTGTAATAAAAAGAGAAAATAGAAATATCTATATTATAACGCCGGTAGACAAAATCTGTGCAGAAGAATAAAGGGAATCTATCATTTGGGTTGTTTTTTTTTTTTAAGTTGCTTGTAAAATAGGGTGGAAACATGCTTTTCCATAGTAGAAGTGCCAGATTTAGATTTATTTGCTTTTGTGTTGATTTGATGTATTTCAATTGACCCGAATTCATGCTTGAGGGGCCTATGGTCTATACCTAGCTAAAGTCTGTCTCGCGGCACAATGATGCACTCGATCCGCCGCGATCAGCTGCATTCTCCTTGGGAGACAGACTGTAGTAATCGACTCACTGAATGAAATACTCATTTTTCTTTATAACCTATTGAATGTGCGATATACACTTGTATAAAGGAATGAATGGCAGCTGATATATAGTTTTGTAGAAAAAGATGCAATATAATTTGTATTTTATTCATTGACATCTTTTTTTTCTACGTTGAAGAGTCTAGTGGGCGGTTCTACCTAGTGGTCAGCCTGTTAATCACTGATAGGACTGCCCACTGGACTTCTAAGCATAATGCAAAAATGTAAGGGTGAATGGAGGTGGAGGGGCCGGGGATCGCTCTGGCTGCCCGCCTCCATTCATAGTAAACAGGCAGTTGTTCATAGATGAATGACTGCCTGTTCACACAGGCCGATCGGCACTTGATTTTTATGCCTTAATGATCTAAATGATGAACAAATGATCGTCCGTTGTTCAGATTGTGCAGGTAATTACAATGAACTTTTATCGCTCAGATACCGACGATCCAGAGAGAATCTGAACGATAAGCATTCAGTGTAAAGGGGCCTGTAGGCGTACGCGCATTTGTGCGTGCATCAGTGTAAAGGCTTTTTTTGCTTGTGGATCATTTTATTATTATTTTAATGTACTTCTTGTTCCCGCAAGGCATGCCCTGATTTAAATGGCTAATTAGTAGAGATGAGTGAGCACGCTCGTTTAAGGCTGATGCTCAATCAAGTATCGGTCTTGTCGAGTAACTGATTACTAGACCAAGCACCATGCAGGGGGGGTAGTGGGGGCGGGGGAGAGAGAGATCTCTCTCACCCCCCCCCCCCCACCCCCCGCATGGTGCTCGGTCCAGTAATCAGTTACTCGACAAGACCGATACTCGCATCAGCCTTAAACGAGCATGCTGCCTCATTTCTACTAATTAGTCTAATGAGTTCCAGATGTGTTCTTTTTCCTGTGGAATTACACAGCATATAATGCCTCCTCTTACGTATTGTGCGTGTACTTGCGCACTCTCCATTGACTTCCATGAGGACCTCTGGTGCGCAAATGCGCAGGAAAATATAGCATGCTGCGGTTTTTTTTTTTGGTGCGACTGAAATGCATATGAACAAACCCATTGAAATCAACGAGTTCTATTTTCTAAGTATTGTGCGGAGACATTCTGTGCGCACAAAGACATTTTTGCAAATCTGGCCTTAGAGATGTAAATGAATCAAATCTAAGTTAGGGCCTGTTCGCCTCGCGAGTGCAATTTTGGTTGGTGAAAAATTCACCAATTTCACTGCAAGTGTGTGTGCCTTTAACATCAGCTGTGGGGCGTTTAACGTGCGAGTGTCATCCAAGTGCAATCCATGTGTCACACACATGAAATAATGGAAGGGGGCTTGACTGATGTAATGTAAAACTTCTATTGGATTCTAATGGTGCGTGAAAAAATCCAGAATGTACTTGTATGCCACGCAAGATCATTCTGTTTTTTTTTATGTACCCATTGGCTTGAATGGGTGACTCTGGTCTGAAAATTGTGCCAGAATAGGACATGCTGCAATTTTTATTACACGGCATTGGTCCATGAAAAAAATTGCACGCGTAAATACACACATTGGGGAAAATGTATTAAGAGCAGCATGTCCAGCGCCGGTCTTCATATTATTTCCACCAGCGCACAATGCAATTATTATATGGAGAGGCACACATCTCTTCATATACTGTGTTTTCCCAAAAATAAGACCTACCCCGAAAATAAACCCTGCCCTGATTTTCGGGAGGGGGAGGGTGGGGGGTTCAAATATAAGCCCTACTCCAAAAATAAGCCGCAGCTATGCTGTATGGCAAAAAAAAAGCGATACTCGCCTAGCAGGCACCGTCCGGGTCCCTCCGGAGACCAGCAGGAGGGACCCAGACAGTGCCTGCTAGGTGAGTATTAGACACCTCCCGAAGATAAGACCCTGTGCCTGTTTTGGAGCAAAAATTATTATAAGACAGGGTCTTATTTTGGGAGAAACACAGTAGTAGAGGCATCTCCACTCCTCTGTGTGCCAATACACAAATCTACGCCATTTGGGAGCTGGCATACATTTCTGGTATAAAAGGAGCAAAATTTTGGCATAAGTTGAGCTTCCGCCAAAATTTGCAAATCTTCCATGCTAGTATTCTGCCGTAAAGTCCTAAGTGATTGACTTTAACAGGTCTGCATTCCGTCAGTTTCAAACTCGGACAGAACTGAAAACATTAAGGTTGTCTGTGTGAATAAGCCCTTAGGTCTTATTCATACAGGCAAGTCTGATAATTATCCATGAAAAACTGAACGATTTTTTTGTGTGATTTTCATGCATTTATTGTCCGTGTTTTCTACACATCCAAAAAAGGAAAGTTGCCCAAAAAATGTAATTTAAAACTCCCACTAAAATCAATGGGTGCATGAAAAAAAAACGGAACACATTCCCATACCAAGATAGAGCATGGTGTGTTTTTTTTTCCTTTAGGGCTCCTACCCATTTGCGTTTTTTTAAAGCGATTGTCAATGGGACTTTCTAATGTTAAAAACGCATCGCCAGTTGGTGCTTTGCAATTTTTGTGTGATGCGTTTTTTTCCTGTAATGAAAAATCAGTCCGAAAATCAGACAGAATCAGCGCCCGTGTATCTGAATGGTGTATGCGGGCTTTTTTTTTACATCGATGAATAGTTCAAGTAAAAAAAAAATGGCAGCATGTCCCATTCTTGCCTGATTTGCGAATGAGAATAGCACAGGTCAATTTGAAGTGTCCCGCATATCAAGCAGCACACAGTCAGGAAGTCTCTGTCCTGACTAATGCTCGCTTTATTAATTAGTCTATGTGCATGCACCCTTAGGCTGGATTCAGACGACCGTATATCGGCTCAGTTTTCACGCCCAGCCGATATACGGTGTCCTCATCTGCAGGGGGGGAGGCTGGAAGAGCCAGGAGCAGGAACTGAGCTCCCGCCCCCTCTCTGCCTCCTCTCCGCCCCTCTGCACTGTTTGCAATGGAGAGTGGCAGGACGGGGCAGGGCTAATTCTCGGGATTTAGCCCTGCCCCGCCTCCTTTCATTGCAAATAGTGCAGAGGGGGTAGAGAGGAGGCAGAGAGGGGGCGGGAGCTCTGTTCCTGCTCCTGGCTCTTCCATCCCCCCCCCCCCCCCCTGCAGATGAGGACACCGTATATTGGCTCGGCATGAAAACTGAGCCGATTTACTGTCATCTGAATCCACCCTTACTAGGACTATCTGTCCAAGTAAAAAAGGCTCATGTGAACGGTTCCACTGATTTCAATGGGACTCACTTCCATGCATTCCATAGGATCCATTAAAAATTGGATCATACTTGCATTGAGAAAAACACCCGTGTGAACGAGCCCAATGCCCATATACAAAATCTTTTCCTCCTGCTCCATACCATGCGATACATATAGGGCTGCTAGTACATCATGACTAGAGATGAGCGAGTATACTCGCTAAGGCACGTTACTCGAGCGAGTAGTGCCTTAGCCGAGTATCTCCCCGCTCATCTCTAAAGATTCGGCTGCCGGCGCTGGTGACAGGTGAGTTGCGGCGGGGAGCAGAGGGGAGCGGGGGGGAGAGAGAGAGAGAGAAATCTCCCCTCCGTTCCTTCCCGCTCTCCCCGGCCGCTCCCCCCCACCCACCCGCCAGCCCCCGAATCTTTAGAGACGAGCAGGGAGATACTTGGCTAAGGCACTACTCGCTCGAGTAATGTGCCTTAGCGAGTATACTCGCTCATCTCTAGTCATGACCCTTTAACACATGGGCCCTGTTGTATCACTGCTTCATTAAAATGCTGTAGTTGTTACAAGATCAGACAAGGCTTAATTCTAAGATGGCGCCCACGTGATCACCGAGATAACACCTTCTAATATCACTAGAGCGGTCATCTGTGCCTAAGGTACCTAACAACCGTAGAATGAGTAATTGTTTAGGGTCACATTAGCGCCTCCAGAGTTCCCAGGGCCTTTTGCCATTGCTACGGCTGCTACTCCTTGTTGCTATGCCGCTGATAACAGAATACGGTCCAAGGGATTACTAAAAAAAAACTCAAAGAGGGATGTGGACCTCTAGATTGTCTTCAACGATATGATTGTTCCTCTAATAGCTAGTGGAAACTGAGAAAGGATGGGTGGATGAAACCCACGTGGGAAAACGGCAGGCATTGGGCAGGAGGGGCCATTCATTGATGGCTATAAATGTAAGTGAAGGTGCTGCCATCCAACAATGGGCGTAAATTTGATGGCAGTAGAGAGATAGTAACCCTGGTTCACAACGCGAGCATCCGAAATAGGAGAGATCGTTAAATCCAACTTCTCTTTATTTGTGAAATAACGAGCAATAAAACCATGTTTCGGAGTAAGGCCTCATGTCCACGGGATAATTTTAATTTTTAATCCGCAGCGTTTTTCCCGCACGTGGATCCTCGCGCCCATAGGGATGCATTGGACACCCGCAGGTAGTTAAATACCTGCGGATGTCATTTGTCCCGTCAGGCGCGGATCCGCGTGCGGGAAAAAAAATGGACATGCTCCATTTTCATGCGGGTCTCCTGCAGGCTTCTATTGAAGCCTATGGAAGTCGTCCGGATCCGCGGGAGACCCGTACCAGAATTAAACTCACCTGCTCCGGACGATGCGGATCTTCCTTCCTTCGTGGCCGGATCTTCTTTCTTCGACTCGGCGTATGTGCCAGGCGCATGCACGCGGCACGCTGCCGGCGTGCCGAGCACATCCACCGGGCCGAAGAAAGAAGGTCCGGCCGCGACGGAAGGAAGATCCGCATCGTCCGGAGCAGGTGAGTTTATTCTGATTTTTAGGCCTCATGTCCGCGGGGCAGGAGGGACCCGCTGCTGGACTCTACATGAAGAATCGGCGGCGGGCCTGATTTACCCCGTGGACATGAGGCCTAAGAGACCCCTTCATCAGTTTGACTGGAAATAGTTCTGCAGTGAATAGTGGAAGAGAGAACAAGAAGTGGAGAGGAAAGATAAAAATTAAAAGATAGATTTCACATATTGAAAATCATACGTAGGTTGGTTGCAAAAGGTTCCGTCGCAGATCCGGCACAAGAGAAAGCCGGCCTGCAACGCTTTTTCTTCTGGTAAAATGATGGCCAGCTGACCGGAAACTGAGCAAACCCCATTAAAGTCAACAGGGTCCGTTCAGCGCTGTTGGGTTCCGGCATAAGACAGACCGGTTCAGCCAGGGGATTCCCCTTTCCTGCTCCCCGAATGGAGCAGGAAAGGGGAATCCCTGCCGCAGATGTGAAACCACCCTAAGGCTGGTCTCACAGCCACGTTACGGCTCAGTTCAGGGTTTCCATCTCTCTGCTCAGTTTTTGGAGGAGAGGAACTGAAGTGAGACGGAAATAAACTTATCAGGTTTTTTTCCCATTGATTTCAAGTGTTTTCAGGAAAACTGAATGTTTTGAGTTTGTTTTTTTTTTTCTACTGGAACAAACATGCAGTCTGCTGTGGGAGCAGCATCTTATCCGGATCATAGCAGGGGCCGCAACGTGCAGTAGAGGTGCAATAATACGTTTCAGGTAGGTCAGGGTACGCAGCAGGCAATAACAAAGCCCAGTAAACAGAGCCGAGGGCAGGGAGCTCAGAAGTAAAAGTTAGGCTGCTTTCACATGAACTATATTCTCAGGCAAGTTTTGTGCAATGTGATGTGCACAAAACTCGCACAAATATGAAATCCATTTTTTTAAGTGAATTCTACCGATTTTTGTTCCTCGCAGCGATGAAAAGAGAAAAAAAGCGCAACATGTTCTATATTGGGGTGTTCCCTCAGAACGCCTTACCCATTGTTTTCAATGGGACCTTGAAAGACATTGCATGGGACTCGAATGCCGTGTGATGTGCATGCAAGAGCGATGCAATGTTTCCCATTGAAGCCAATGGAAAACACTTGAGATTGCAATTTCAAAGAAGTGAATTTTTAATCAAAAACGCTTTGCATCACCATGATATCGGGACGAGTTTCTCAGCCCAATTTCACTCTCGACCGTGTGAATGTAGTCTTAGCAGGAGTCAGAAGCAGAACAAAACTAACAGGGGCTAGGTCACAATGGCTAATAAGACCAATTGCTTAGGCCTCCACCTTAGGGTAGGGATGCCTAATATAGTAGATGCTGAGGCAGGATTGGATGGGGACAAGTTTAGGGAGTGCCATTGGCCCTGTTTAAGAGAGAGGATGGGAGCATGTGTGAGTCCTATGGTCCCAGCTGCAGGTAAGCGAGATGGGCAGCAGCAATGGGGCACCGTGACAAGGACTTACGAGTGTGGGCCCCCTAGCAATGAGCTGTAAACAACTGGAGAAAAGAAGAAATGATTCCAAGGGAACAGGGCCTTTTTGAAATTGGAATGTAAGCAGTGAGTGGTTTACTTCATATTTAGAGCACCCCGGAATGGGAGTCCTGAGACGGGAAACCCCCTTTGATACACTGACAGATATCACAGCATAGTCATCATAACTACCGTACTAGACATGTAAATGCATTTTGCCTTGGGGATGTGTTTTCAGGATAAATTCCCTTTATAACAGTTGACTAGATTGATGACTCTTCAGATATGGGGAACCTGTTGCTCTCCAGCTGTCAGCAGGTCTGTATTTACCATATGGGAAAGCTAAGCATATGGCAAGGGCAGTTTAATATGGTGATACATTATGGGATTATTTCAGCTACTACTTTTTACAAAAACTAGTAGGTGTATAATAATGGGAATAAAGGCATTCTCCAGCAAAATACATGTTTAAAGTCCAATTACACTGAAAGTTTGGATCTGGCTGTAACTCAAATATCTCTATTCCATTATATCGCACTCAGGGGGGTCCATGAAATGGAAACCTGGAAAGTTGTTTGTTTGGGTCTTCTACATATTGTTGCTGTTTCTGTGCCTGTCAGTGACATGGGGTGTACCCTGTGGTCACTGGTCATTGTCTTTACTGATATGGCTCTGCTGAGCCAAGAATTCAAAAATGTATAACTTTGTGGAGCTGCTATTGTATAAGTCGGGGAAATAAAATCAATGTTGGACATGATGTTCTCTGCAGGCCATAGACAGGAACTGATATAGTAGCTGTACTGTGCGAGGAACCCATAAAACAACTCATTGGGGCACATTTATCGAAGACCGGCCTTTTACATGCTGGTATTAGATACGTGCAGCTGGAGAAAGATACACCAAATGTATTAAGAAGCACAAGCCTTCTAATATATTTGTCGCATTTTGGGCAGTCCATGCTCTTCGACCGGAACTCTACACCAGGCAGGGGCGTAACTAAAGGCTCAGGGGCACTGATGCAAAAGGTGAGCTGCCCCCCCCCCCTCTATCTGTACCCGTACCCATACCTAAACCATGCTGCACAGAGGCATAACTTGAAGCTTCTGGGCCCCATTGCAAAACCTGTAACAGGGCCCCCAACTATAATGCTTTATTCATAGTACTGGGCTCCCTATATGGAGAAGAGAGGCCTTATGGGCCCCCTAAGGCTCCTGGGCCCGGGTGCAACCGCATCCCCTGAACCCTCTATAGTTACGCCCCTGACACCAGGTAAAGCTTGCCATTGATTTCCATTATCATTTATACCAACTTCTGGCTTAAATTATAGGGGAACTGATAGCCCTGTGTGTCTCACCCCTCTCATGCCTTCAGTGTTTACAAAACTGGCCAGGGTGGCATAAAAGAAGACAAAAATATGCAACTTTTTTACTCCAAAATTCTTGGGGAACTACTTTTGTGAATTCCCCCACTGTCTCGGTCTCTTGGACCAACAATATGGAGAAAGTGTGTTTGTAAGGTTATACTGCGACCATAACTACATTTTTGGGTGAAGTTGACCTTTAAATACCTAAGAGCTCAACTTTTTACTATTGGAGAAATTCATTAAAAAAAACTCCAAAGACGAGAGCTTTCAGGTATTACTTTTTGCTCAGTTGTTACAGTTTCTACATTCACCTTTGGGTGTGACATATGTACATAGATGAACCTAGTAAAGAAATAGGGTCCTTATGCAAAGTCAATGTTACTGAGGTTTGAATTGAAGGGGTTGTATCAAGATCTAAAGTTATTCCCTATCTACAGGTCGTGTGTGCACGCCGCTGTTCCATTCATTTCAATGACTGCCCTGGAAATTGCCACGTACGAGCGCTCAGCCATATCCAGCACTGTCATTGAAATAAATGGTGTGCATGCATGACCTGCAGGGATTGTTGGGACCCCTGTTTTCAGAATCGGTAAAGGTCCCAGTGGGCAGACCCCCACCAATCATAAAGTTAACTTGAGATCTTAGAACAACCCCTGTAAATATTAACATCCAAGGTACCTGCTTTAGAATGGGGAGGACATTACATGTGAAATTAGAGTTGCAACTCCTGACCTAGTGAACAATTAGGGTAAATAGATATCATAGAATGGGGTTACCCAATACAAATTCACCTCTATGAACCAGAATGGAGGGCCACTTTGTAACAGCAGCTTCTGCTTTGGTGGATCCGTCCCATCCGAGAATCACATAGGGGGTGATTCATTTCCCACAGGAGCCGTTACAGGGGAAATTTATAGCGGTTCCCTCGGTGATAACAGCCCATAACTGGGGATTAGAGCAGCTGAACCTTGGCCCTCAGGAGGATTTACCACTTGTAATAACAGTACTGACTTTCAGAAAATTTCAGTAGAGTTTCCAGAGATGCCAATCCTCAGTAAATTTACTGACAGTTGAAAAAGTGACATCATTTTTTTCTACCTTGTTTCTGTAATACATATTAACAGGGTTTTTGTTGTTTTTTTCTTTTCTTTTTTTCAAAAAAATTTCATCAAATTTTTAAGTGGTTGGCAACTCTGAAAGGAACCCATAAATTTCATTTCTTCGTTGTATAGACTTCAGGCTGCTTTTGTTTGCACTTTATACTAGAACTAAAGGGATATTCCAGAGGATAAATAACTATTTTCACTAAATTATTCAATAAACAAAAGATTTGATTTACCAAAATTTGTACAAATTTTGTATAAAGTTATTACAGATTGACATTTATTTCATAAGGTTTTATCCTGAAGATTACATTCATGATAGAAGAAATTTCACATTCATAAAACTTGTCATATGCCATACATAAGATGAGTCCCTGGCCTTTACTGGCAGCTGGGTAACATCCACTGCATTGTATTTGCCACCCAACATGCCAGTCTGCTAAGTGGCAGATCTCTCTATTCAAATGTTTGCTATTAGCCCCAATGCCGCCATTAACACGCATGTCCAGCTGTTTTTTGTACATTGGAGTAGTTGTTACACACAACTACTCTGCGTAACGCTGGGGGAAGCAAAAGGATCAGAATTAGATAAAACTACCAACTAACGTTTATTGCCAGCCTTGGGTCCTATTTACATGACAGCGCCATGTGCAGCAGGTGGAGTCTCTATCAGAGACATAACTTGAAGCTTCTGGGCTCCGGTGCAAAACCTGTAACAGGGCCCCCAACTATAATGCTTTACTCATAGTACTGGGCTTCCTATATGGAGAAGAGAGGCCTTATGGACCCCTAAGGCTCCTGGGCCCGGGTGCAACCGCATCCCCTGCACCCCCTATAGTTACGCCCTTGGTCCCTATGGCTACACCATATAGAGCTATGAGCACTCTATGTGCAACTGTACGACTCTGAGGCAGATCATCTCGGAAGTCACCCATCATCGTCTGCAGGAGATTCAGGTACCGATCCACGTTGGGCAATCCCAAAATAAGGAGATACCCCTCATCAAAAGGGGAGATAGACAATCCTATCACTAGGTAAAACAGGTAGGCAGGTAGCTATATAGCCTACCACAGAGGCTGGTGCTGCCATTTGTTATTTTGTTCCTGCAATTTCTTTCTGGGGGAATCTGGGTTTTTCTGTTTTACCTAGTGATAGGATTGTCTATCTCCCCTTTTGATGAGGGGTATCTCCTTATTTTGGGATTTACCGGTCACTTTGAAGCTGACCTTTTTGAAATAGAATTTTTGTGGTTCCTGATGAGGCTACGCTATCCGTAGCGGAAAAGCGTTGAACCCATCTATGAACTTATTTTGCAGTTTGATGCACTGCGTTCAGGCTTTTGTTTGCTATTAGCCCACTAAGGTTTTGTTGAGCTGTAGCAATTTTTAGATGTCAGCTTTACATCTGTTATTCCCTGACATTCCCTAAGTAGCCGTAAACAGTGTGGATATTCTCAACCTTTCTACACACCTATGGCTCTAGACAAAATAGACAGCATTCATCAATAGTAGGAAGTTGGCACCTGCTCTAACGCTGGAGCCCTAAATTTGTTACCTACTTATTGAATAGCTGTCTCATCTTTTCATCGAGGTGGGAACACTATTCCTATTGAGCCGACCTATACTTGATTTTCAACCTCAAGACATACATAATTGGATATTTGGAATAAAAAACTGGGATCTCCCTCTTCCGATACTGTTGATACAAATACCTATCCAAAGGCGGCTCATACATTAGTTTCCCCATTATACAATAGGGGTTACGTTTTAGTATTTTCTGTTCGTGTGTCCACAAATTTAGGATTTTGAGATATAAATCCTTTTTATTTCGTGATTTTTGAATAAAGGTTACGTTTTAGAGACTACAATAGAACCCTCACTGTGAACTGCAATACTAGACTCAACCTGTGGGCAAGAGTGGTGCTGTTTGTAGGAAGAAAAAAAAATATTTTTTTTTTCTCTATTCTCATATAACTACTTAAAGGTGTTTTCCAGGACTAAACTATTGCTGACTTATACCCAGGATAGGTCATTAATAGCTGATTGTCACCGTCTGCTTAGCACCTCTCCGAATCAGCTGACTAAAGAGGTCGTGGCGTTAAGCTGAGCACTGCTGCCTCTTCTCAGGCCTGTGATATCACGTTCATTGGTCACATGGCCTGAAAGCAGCTCAGTTCCATTCAAGTGAATGGGATTAAGCTGCAATAAAGGGTAGAGCTGCTATGTACGGTGCAGTACTTGGTATGGCCTGAAGTGATGATGGCGCTCACGCAAGAAATGCTGATGGCTTAATCAGCTGACTGGCGGGGATTCTGCGCTAAATTTACTATTGATGAAATATCCTTAGCATAGCTCATTTAGGGTACTTTCACATGAGCGGCATATTTCCACGATCGATGCCTAAAGCCACGGCTTAATCTGCTGCTGTGGATTTCTGCTCCATAACCCGCATGTATACTTGTGGATTTTGGTGCGGAATGTTCTACATTTTCACTTGCGGATTTCAGCTGCTTGTGTGAAAGCACCCTAAGGCCTCATGTCCACGGGGAAAATAAGAATTAAAATCCGCAGCGTTTTTCCCACACGCGGATCCGCGCCCCATAGGGATGCATTGACCATCCTCAGGTAGATAAATACCCGCGGATGGTAATTAAAACATTTCTGGAGCATGAAAAAAAATGGACATGCTCCATTTTAGTGCGGATCACACGTGCGGAGCTCATAGAGCACATGGCTCAATTGATCTCCCGCATGAAAAATAAAAGACAATTACAGAGCATCCGCAGCCCAAATCCGCGTTACAAATCCGCAGCAGATCTGATTTTCCCCGTGGACATGAGGCCTTAGGCCACCTTCACACGTGGCATAATTTTTCCAGACTTTCCATAGCGCAAAACTCACCAAAAATACACTCCAAATCTGCATCGGCCAATTTGTACCTAAATTATTCTGATTTGGGTGTATTTTTAATTGTGCAACTGCTGCGGGATTTGACCCTTGTATTGCAAGGGTTAAATTCCGCAGAACAAATTGATTTGTGCTGCGGAATTTAACCAAGATTAAGCAAGATTTCGAATAAGCGACATTTTTCAGAAATGCTGCAGATTCGTTGCGAACATTTTCTGCACCATACAAAAGGAAAGTGAAAAAAAACCTGTGCTCAGGGTCCCCCGTGATGTGCCAAACGTGACTGCCTCAGACGGTAAACGTATATTGGTGTGAACCAGGGAGGTCCGTGGAGTGGAAAGGAAGAAGAAGCTCTCGGTGGTACAATAAAGCGTATTTATTACACAGAGCTCAGAGCGTATGTAAAGTGCAACGCGTTTCAGGGCTGATGCGCTCCTTTCTCAAGCACAAACAAACCTTTAGCCTGGGTTCACACAGGGTGGATTTGCTGCGGTTTTGCAGCGGATTGCCGTTGCATATCCGCACTGCGGCAAAATTGCTGCGTTTGCAGTGCAATGCGGCACAAATGAGTTTTGCAAAAAAGCTGTTCTCACAGGGCGGATTTTTTCCGCACAGCTGCAGTGCGGAAATGTAACTACGGTGTGGTTTTCAAAGATGCAGCATGTCCATTCTACGGTCTTTTCCGCAGCGCTTTTTTGTCCATAGACCTCTATGGACGCAGCAAAATCCACACCAAAATACGCGGCAAAGGCCGCCTGCACACGGGCGGAAATCCCGCGGCGGGATTTCCCGCCGCTCAAAGCCTGCATAGGAGTGCATTACAATACGCACTCCTATGCAGACGGCCGCGGTTTGGCCGCGCGAAATGTCGCGCGGCAAACAAACCGCGGCATGTCACAGTTACGTCACTCACCCGGCCGCCGGCTGCGGTCTGCGCATGCGCCGGCACATGAAAGAACCGGGGCCGCCGGGCATGGGTGAGTACGCGCTCGTCTCTGCAGGCGCTCAGGTCGGGTCCCGCGGCGAGAATTCTCGCCACCGGATCCGACCCGCTCATCTGCAGGCGGCCAAAAGGTAAAAAACGCTGCAGAAAAAAACGCTTGCGGGTTTTTCCGCAAGAAAATCTGCAGGAAAATCCACAAGCCAAAATGAACCTTTGAAGCGGTTTTGCCGCAGAAGCATTTCTTCTGCGGCAAAACCGCAATGGAAAAAACGCGGCAAAACCGCAGCAAATCTGCCCTGTGTGAACCCAGCCTTAGCGTTAACCCGAATTTTTTTACTTCAAGACACTCGGTGGTTGGAAAACTCTGACTTCGATTTTTTGTTTTTACTGGAACCTCAGTGCAACACAAAATATCATCCCACCGGCCTTTTCTGCACCATGCGATGGACATTTTTTTAAAATCCCTTCCACAAAGCTTGCATAATTTTTGCAGCGATTCCGCCAACGGATATCCTGCAGCATTTCTGCCATTTAGTCCTAGAAAAACCTTTAAGGGACCTTTCAAATGAATAGAATAGATCCGCAATACGCACCTAAAGACGCAGCTTAACCTGCCGCTGTGGATTTCCGCTCCATAACCCACATACAAATATGCAGAATTTGGTGCAGAGCGTTCTGCGTCTTTAGGTGCGTATTGTGAAGATATTCCGCTTGTGTGAAGGATCCCGAACGTTTGTGTAATAACAGTTGCAGACATAAAGCTGAGCGTCCTGCGAGCGATTTGCTTCTTCTCTCTCTATAACATGTCATACGTGTGTCCCATTTCTTCCACAGACCTTGTATAATACTGCGTACGGCGCGCGAACCATCTGGCGAAATCTCTGTAGTAATCCTTTTGAATTATCACCTGTAGCTCGCACATCCATGATTAAGTCGCTGTCACGCCACGTTGTCACGAAGTGTAAGGTTGGAGGCTGGTGGCGAGTCTCGCATCATAATGAAAACCTAAACACTCCGGTCAGATGGAATGTAGCGGTTTTCACACTAGATTTCCCCAGCCAGCATGAAAGCACTGGGAAAAGAGCCGGTTACTCTCTGTCCTTATGCTGAGGAAAAGCGCTTGCGTGACGCCAACCTCGCCGTTACTTGTCACCATCCATTGTAGTCAGCAATGAAACCTGAGAGACCAGGCTGAAGACTTTTTGAACTTTTGATCAAAGCTGTAACTCCAGTCCAAGCCTTGGAAATGTTGAGCGTAGAAGCCAATTCCAAAAAATTAGTAATCAGGGTTTAATGTTGCCTATTAGTGCAATAAGGTAAAACAAAACTATCTGATACATTAGGCTGGGGCTATAAGGCGTCGTTGGAACACACGCAAGTCACAGACTACTGTAATGCAACTCCTATGTATTACTCTGGCAAAGTTCCTGTAGTTCTGCCACCACTGGGACAAAGTCATCCACACCTGTATGTCTTATGTCAGATGAGCATAGTCCCCACCCCACCCCCCACTGATTTCAGTGATTTCATTTTGACTATCGGGATTCTTGCCTGTTAATTGTACAGTTGAGAAAAGATAGTGTAGTGGCCCAGAGTTAACGAGGCCCCTCCATAAGTGTGAATGCATTTGTCTCATGCCTATGTGTTGTCAGTGTCTTCTGTGTTGCATGAATTTGATGCGTATTGCACCTATGCAGCACTGAATGAGTTAATGTCTGGGTTATGTCTGAAAAATGTATCTTGTGGTGTGTCATGTGACCATGTAATATATATGTGATTGCAAGGTGTGTGCAAGTTAGTCTGGGGAAATCTGAGTGACTTGGAGTGATTAGGAGAAACTGCGCCTGGTCCTACAAGGAACCACAGGATGGAAGAGGCTGAGCGAATGTCTTGTGCGTACCCTGGGCACAATTCACCCAGGCCTTCCGACTGTTGACCTGGAGTATGGAGAGAGTCAGAGGAACCGCCATGCAGCGCTGAGTGCTACTTCTGACAACCGCTATCTTCCCACCTCTTTTTTCAAACTTCTGTGCTCTGGCACAGGGTTTGAAAAGCTGGCAAAGGAGAAGGGATTCCTCTCATTCAGGCGCAGCTATGCTTCATGCCGCTGAGCTTAGTTGTATCCACAACAGTGGGAATCATTCCTTATATGCAGGGGCGTAGCTAAAGAGTCCTGGGCCTGGGTGCAGGTCTCCTCCATCATGGATCTTCTTTCTTCAGCACGGCCGACGCGCCCGGAGCATGCACAGTGACTTTTTTTTTAATCTCCTGCTTTCTTGCGGATGCGTGGCATATCCACAGTGACAGCTGCCGGTGTGCCGCAGATAGGACGGCTTCCATTGACTTCAATGGAAGCCGTCTCTGTGGGATCCGCAGGAAAATAGAACATACTGTGATTTCTTCCCGCGTGCAATCCACACGCTGGGGAAAAAATCACATTCGCATGCTTTTACCTGCTCTGCGGGCGCCCATGCATCCCTAAGGGTGGCTTGAATTGCGGATCTCTTGCGCGGGTGCTCCCGCACCAGTTCCACAAATCGAATCCGCCTGTGTACATGAAGTCTAAGACTACAAGCGTGAATCTGGCGTGAGTTTGATGCACAAAGCTCACATGAATATGAATTACATTCTTTTGAATGGAGTTATTCACATGAGGGATTTTTTTTCCTTACAGCGAAGCATGTTCTATCTTTTGGCGTTCCCTCAGAATGCCTCGGCCATTGTTTTCAATGAAACCTTTAAAGACATGCGATGCGCATGTGAGTGCGATGGGATTATAGATGAGCGAGTATACTCGCTAAAGGCAATTGCTCGAGCGAGCATTGCCTTTAGCGAGTACCTGCCCGCTCAAGACTGAAGGTTCGGGTGCTGGCGGCGGGCAGGGAGCTGCGGGGGAAAGTGGGGCGGAACGGAGGGGAGATCTCTCTCTCCCTCTCTCCCCCCCCCCCCCCCCGCTCCCTCCTGCTGACAGCCGCTACTCACTCATCTCTAGATGGGATGTTTCCCATTAAAATTAATGCTAAACAGTTGCAATTCCTTAGCGTGCATGAAACACAAGCCTGAGGACCGCAGAAGTTCGCTCCTTCGTTCTTGCAGCCTGTTTATATGGGCAAATAAATCGTTCACTTTCACTGTACCACTGAATAAGAATGACCGAACAATCAGCGAACAAGCCAAAAATGATTTTCATGCCTGCATAAAATAAACAATTAGCTAATGAATTATCATTTATTGTTTGATCATTGGCTATGTTTTATATTATTTGATCAGATCATGTGACTTTTTTGAATGTGGGTCAGGAACACTATCTTTTCTCCTTAGGGAGAGAACCTAAAAGGTGAGTGAGTGAGGAGACTTATAAGGCCATTCATGCTTCTCTGGGTAATATGCAAATAAGGGAGATGGAACATAGGTGGCGCTGCAGAGAAATTGTTCCATCTCCCATATTTGCATTTTCTTAACGATAATCATTCCGTGTAGAAGCACAGTTAGGATGAAGTCAATTTAAAGGAAAGGGCAACTTATTTACAAAAGAAACACAACAGTCCAATAGATGCAAATGAGAGCCCTCTGTTCACCACTTTCATATGATGGCTTACATCAAAGTAACGTTCACATGAATGAAAGGTTAGCCAGCAGAACATGGCCCAGTGTATCACTCTGTCTACACTCGCGTACCTTCTTCCCTTAGTGCATCCTGGTGGCATCACTTTTGCAGGTAAGCAATGTGCATGTACTCAGCCATCCATATGGACAGGGATCAACATGCACAGTGTGATTTGTAAGAGACTACGCACCCCACATGCTGTAAGCCACGATGTATGTAATGCGTGTTTTGACACCTTTCTATCATAGCTAAGCATTAACTTTTTTGGCAATTTGTGCTACAGTACCCTCTTCCATGGGATCAGACAAGCTAACTTTTGCTTCCCACATGTATCTGGGAGCTTTAGGTGTCCATGATCCTGTTGCCTGTTCACCCAGTGTCCTTCTTTGGATTACTTTTGGTAGGTACTAACCACGGTATTTCGGAAACAAGACCTGTGGTTATGGAGATACTCTGACTCAATTCATCTAGCCGTCACAATTTGGTCCTTGCCACAGTTGCTCAGATCCTTAGGCCTCATGTCCACGGGCAAAATATGATTTAGGATCCGCAGCGGATCACTCACATGCGGATCCGCATTCCATAGGGATGCATTGACCACCCGCGGGTAGATAAATACCCGCGGATGGTCAATAAAAGTGATTTTTTTAAAAATGGAGCATGAAAAAAAATGGACCATGCTCCATTTTCGTGCGGGTCTCCCACAGGGACGGCTCCCGCAGGCTTCTATTGAAGCCTATGGAAGCCGTCTGGATCCGCGAGCGATCAAAGTCAGAATATACTCACCTGCTCCGGATCTTCTCTTCTGCGCGGCTTCATCTTCTCTCCGTCGCGGCCGGATCTTTTTTCTTCGGGCCGGCGCATGCGCGCGGCACGCAACCGGCGTGCCGTGCACATCCGCCGGGCCGAAGAAAGAAGATCCGGCCTCTACGGAGAGAAGATGAAGCCGCAACGAAGGGAAGATCCGGAGCGTGCGAGAGGTGAGTTCATTCTTCTTTTCAGCGCTCATGTCCGCGGGCAGGAGGGACCCGCTACGGATTCTCCATGGAGAATCCGTAGCGGGCCTGATTTTCCCCGTGGACATGAGGCCTTACACTTGCCCATTTTTCTGCTTCCCACAGTTCGGCTTCAAGGTATAACAGTTCATGTGCTGCCTAATAAATCCAAAGCCTAGGAAGGTGCCATTGTAATGAGATAAACTATGTTAAACACCCGTTGGGGGTTTTAAAGCCACAGAAGTTTTGCAATTCTGTTCTTTGATACAAAACTTGATCAGCGCTATATCTCAAGGAGGAAGAATGAAGCATAGGCTACAGTGAAGCATTGCTGGTGACTTAGTGATGCCCTGGGGCTGATTTGCTTTTCTGGTTTGGGAAACCTGCACCATGTGGAGAGCAAGATGGATTCAATTAAGTATCAGGAAATCTTAGGAGAAAACATCATGGCTTCTGTGAGAAAGCTAAAGCTTGGGCATCATTGGATCTCCCAACAGGACAATAATACTGTTAGGTCCGCTTTTCAGACTTGCCCCTCTCCTCCTGTGTCTGGCAGACGCGGGCGTCGTCCTGCTTTGCTTGTAACCTGAGCTTCTACGTACTTTCTTCCGTCACCTCAATGGTTACTTGTTCCTGGCCTTCCAGTTACGTTAAAGGACCTTTGCCAATTATCGCCCTATATAGCTAAGCTGGGAATCCCACTCAGTGCTTCAGTGTTGTTGTGAGTTTGTTCTCTGACACTCTGCTTAGCTTCTGCTTCAGCCTTTATTCTGTTATTATCTAGTGTCTTTGGGTTTATAGGTGTTTTTGTTCTGTAAGGGTCAGCTAGCACCTGGAGAAAGACTGCGGGTACGTCCTTAACGGGATGCCAGCCCCACTTCTAGGCAGGGCTATCCCTTCTCTCTTGTACTGCTAGTTCTCCTCCTCGCAGTGGGCTACTGTCATCTGGTATCTTTACCTCCATTCGTGAGAGGGTCAGCCTCACTGGACTGGGCTTTCACCTACCTGGTAGGTTGATCCAGTGGTTCGACACCCACAATCCTAACAAATCCCAAGCATATCTCAAAGTCCACAAAGGCTCGGTTTTAGAAGAAAGCCCTGGAAGATTCTTGAGCTGTTGTCATAGTCGTCTAACTCGTACCCCATAGGGAGTCTTGGGTGGTATTGAAAGAAGGTAATTGCAGCATGCGAATTCAAGAATATTAGTGAAGTGGATTGCGTATGTCTTTAGTAGCATCCACAGAGGGGGCCACGGATAAGTAGCCCAGCATCACGCTCCTATGAAAGCTGTCTACAAGAAAATCTGCCCTTGTCGCCCATAGCATCCGATCACAGCGCAGCTTTCCTTTTACCTCTGCCGTATAAGAAATGAAAGCTGCGAATTGTGAAGTCTTGCATGCGCAAAACGCTGCATAAATACGCTGATGTGACACAGGCCAGACGTGAACACATTTGCAGCGTATTGTGCATGCAGAATTTGCACGTACGATACGCGGTGAATAGAACTTATTGATTTCAATGGGTTTGTACATATAAGCGTATTTTGCACAGCATGTTCGATTTTCATGTGTTGGGCGCGTGAACACAGTACATATTAAACTAATTTAACTTAACAGCCCATTGCAATCAATGGGAGCATGCATGCGGGATTTCTTTTGTTGCGCGCGCAAATACGCACGACATGCGTGCTCAAAAACTACACAGGCACGCGCAAAAATTCAACGCCCATTGCGCAAATACGCAGTGCAAATGCGCTTATGCCCCCCGTGTGAAGCCGGCCTGGCTGACATTTGCATGCGCCGTGTATCCGCCGTCCGCTGAAATGATTCAGTCCTGGACGTTTTGCCTGAAGTGTAATGTTAATGTGTTCCCGGCACATCAAACACAAATCAATCACTGTTTACTCGGAGGAGTCAAGTACATTTTCCACATTACATCTGGAATATCATTTTTTCTGGCGCGCTTCCATTTTAATATCATGTAGTCTGTTTTAACATCCATGTCTCCACAAACACAATCTGATGTGCGTTTCCTCCTCCGACAGCAGCCGCGAGGCGGAGAGAAATCACAAATGATTTAGTAGGGATTAAAATTAATCTGTGGACTAAATATGGCGCAATATCACCGTTAAGGAACCGGCTGAAGATCGATGCAGGTCAGGCGGAAAACTCCAATCCTTCATATACGTTATAATAGCCAGGCAGATATCAGACAAATACTCCATGCTTACAACGGCCCCGTCGAAACCGTATCAGCGCCAACATCAATACGTTCAACAGAGAGAAACTCATATCTATCCAATGCACTTACCAGATAAATGGATTTGTCCTTTAATTAATGGGGTTGGACCAGAATTTCAAGTTATCCCTATCCACAGGACATTGGAAAAATGCAAATGAGTGGAGGTCTCACCAATGAGCCCCCCGCCGATCTCCAGAATGGGGTCCAGTATTGCCCGTCCTCCTCACTGCTGGGTTACTACCATTGTGAGGAGGAGACTGAATGAAGTACAGCTTGCGCCAGCGCACTAGCGCTCCGTTCACTTTCAATGGGACTGTCAACCCCATTGAAATGAATGGTGGAGCTCTGACCGTTCATGTTCGGCCAGCGCTCCATTTAGAGTGATGTCACTGCAGGGAGAGTAGTGACCACTACAGTGATAGGAGAACAGGACTCGGGACCCCTGTTCGTGGCATCAGGGGGAAAACAAATTACAAGAATCCCGCGTTGCAAAGTGTTAGGATAGAGAGGTATTGAAAAATGGTGTAAAAGTTACTTATTTGGGTAAGGGGTTTGTGAACATTAACGAACCTCCTCACCAATCCAGGTTAGCTTCCCAAATATCACATCTATCATCCATGGAGTAGATACTTCTCCATTTGTATCAGGCCTTATTTACACAACCGTATATACGCAATCAGGTTGCTGGAATTGCTGAATAGAGCAGAAGTGGTGGGAAAAAAGATAATATGCCTGCCGGATGCCTCCTCCCCCTGCTCTCGCGGAACCAAGCAGGAGACGTCGAGGGAGTGGGGAGGAGGATCCCGGCTGCACACTGACATCACAGTGTGCGCCGGGATCAGCGCAGCTAGCAGCACTGCTTAGTGAATACCGGCAGGGGAGCCGCGGCCCCTGCCCGTATTCACTAGTGGTTAGCGGCCGATGGTGACGCATGCCAGCAGGAAGGGCTCTGCGTGCCACCTCTGGCACACATGCCATAGGTTCGCCACCACTGCCCTAGACAGTCTATAGGTGACTGGTTCTCTCCCTCAGCAGAAACTATACCCTTTCCGAACCATGTCTATAGGCCCCTCACTAACCAAGCCAGCAAACCTACTACATACTGAGGAGGGGCAAATACTCAGAAACAGCTGTCTGTGTATGCTTTATCTTTTCCTTCTGGAGAAGACTCTGGCTTTGGCTCAAATTCCCAGTCATTGTTGCAAGGCCTGTTAAAAGGTCTGACACTGACTTCCAGGAATGTTGCCTTCCAATAGGTGGCGCTGTAGAGGCATTGTTCCATCTTCCCATATGCATTTGGTCATCATTTTACAGTTCACAGTAAAGGCTACTAATGTCTCCAGATCACTTTCCTGGGTTGTAGACATGTATTATTTATAATCTTTATTATTTCTTCTCCTTTTCCAATGTGTCCATAAAAAAAAAAAAAGTTGTGTATTTGCGATTTTTGGATAACCTGTCTAGAAAAAAAAATAGCATGACAACATTGCAGATAATTATTTCCAGCTTCTAGAATGCCATGCCCAGTCTGCGGGTAGTAGTTCTGGTTGCTACACTTTCCACTTTGACCACGGCAAGCAGTAGACTACACGCTACAGCTGCCAGTCTACTGCGCAAGAAAGTCTGCAGCCTGTGTGCCATGTAGTAGCATTTATTTCATAGGCAATGTGCAACCTCAGGCGCACTGCAGGAAGGGGCAGAGATGGCTGTATACTATATAAGCCCATTGCCAAACAGCCGTGTTTCCCAGCTCCTCATGACACCCAACAGGTCATGTTTTCAGGATTTCCTCAGTGTTGCACAGGTGATGTAATTATGGTCCTCAGACATTGCCACAGGTGGTCTTACTATAGGATATCCGCAAAAATGACCTGTTGGGGGATTTGTGGAATGGAGTTTGGGAAATACTGGTCTATAGGGACCAGTTTTGGAGTTGGTGACACCAGTAACACACAGAGCTATGCAGATTTGCAGCCGTCACCCAGAGCCTTTCTGACCTGCAGCTATGAAACGGCGCAGGCGCATTCTGTCCGATATTTTATTATTCCGAGATCTGTAGTAAACTATTGTTTTCATTGGAGCAAAGTTGACCATATGTCCTATTCAAGTTGATAATATAAGTCTATCATGTTCTCACGTCCACAAGGCCAGCTGCATAGCATTGCAGCCGCAGCCCTGCTGACTCCAAGCGATACCCATATTGTGTTTACACGCACCCCCATTTCTTGTATGGGCTCATCTTAGATTGGGCTACCTGCACTGTGAATATGTAAAGCGGACAGTTCCCACCGCTCGCTGTCAAGCAAGTCTGATGTCACCCATTGACAGTGACAGGTGGGGACCGCCCATTTGGCACATTCACAGCACTAGGAGCCAAATCAAAGAACAGCCTGTGTGGGGGCGAGTAGAAACAAAAGAAAGAGGTCATGAGAGTCAGAAGGGTCACAGCGGCAAAGCTATGCAGCCAATCATGCTGACATAAGGGCATTAACAGGTCCTCTTTAACCCCTTCATGAGCAAGTACAGTAAATGCATGGTGCTTGGTCTTGGGCTATGATCAAAGCCAATAGCAAAAATACGGCGCTGGATTAAAACCTCTGAACCTGCAATCAGGTAGGAGCAGATTGGGAGGAGAATGGAGAAGTGGTTTTCAACAGCTTCTGCTTTCTCCTTTCCTGGGTATATAGCGCTCAATGAGCACTATGTACTAAAGAGTGAAAGTGGAAGTGTTAATTCCGCTATGCGACTTGATGATCATGTGACCGCCGGGTGTCCTCTGTCACAGCAGAGCTGCAGGCTCCTAGCAGGCCCTGATCAGCTCTGTTAGTGACTGATGTCACTATGGGGGAATGTTTTTTCCTGTAACTGAGGCTCCTATGGATGCTATAACTACAGTGGAAAAGTGTGAAAAAAAAATACATAACTCGAATGACCAGAGGTCCTCTATGACGTTATGGGGGTCATAGAAAGTATAAAAACATAGTTACAAAAATAAGTTAGACTAGGTTAAAAAAAAACCACTAGGTTAAAAAAGCAAAAAAACAACGCAATACGCCCCTCCCAGCTGGCGTCTGTGTCCCCGGCGTGATGGTCTCCCCGACTGTACGTCAAGCGGCTATGTAATTCTCCCCGCTGTCATCTCTCTGCTCGGCTTTGAATTTCCCCGCTGTCAGCAAGTAAGCGCTGTGATTGGATCGAGCGCCAGCCAATCACAGCCATTCAGTGATGTCATTCACTGAATAGCTGTGAATGATCGAGCGCCAGTAAAAAAAAAAGCTGATTTATTAAATCAATGATTTACAACGGTTTCCTTCTCAGGGTGCCCACCCAGTAGCGTTTTTTTTACTGCGAAATTCGCAGCGCTTTTTTTTTCTGCAGGGGTCTTTGGGCTATGGGACATGTAAAGCTAAAATCGCGACCGCGCAAAATCACGATATCGCGGTAAATCGCGATTTTGCGCGATCACGATTTTAACATTACAAGTCCCATAGACCCCTGCAGAAAAAAAAAAACGCTGCGAATTTTGCAGTGAAAACAAACGCTAGTGGGTAGTCACCCTCATCTGCGATGTTTTCACTGATGAGATGTTGAGAAATCAAAAAATCATGTCATGCTCTATCTTTTTGCGATGTGCGATGTCTTTTTTTTTTTTTTTACATCTCCCGTGTTTTCCTTTGGAGCCTCCTTTTTATTGTATCGCAGCGCACAAACTTGCGTTGTGATTTTTAGATTAGGAAGCCCTATTGACTCTTGCTATAAAAAAAAATCATGCGATTTTATCATAGGCGGCAGCAATGCGAGATTATTCTGAAAAGAAGCTCAAAAATCGAGGGAAGAAAGGCACGATTTTGCTGCAATTTTCTCATGGCAAAATCGAGATCTCCCGAAGGGTGCGTTCACACGTGCAGAATACTTCCGCAAAAAGCACCTAAATCTGGGGCTCCATAAGCCACAATGTATGCACGCAGATTTTGGTTCATTTTGCAGAAATATTCTGCACGCCTGAAAGGTCCCTATTGGCTCCCGACAGCACCATGAACTCAGGGCAGCCGGGTGATGTTCCCATACTGTCACCCGTTGACGTTCGGCTCCCTGTTACCCACCCCTAGCAGCATTATAACTTAGTTTATGGTGCTTTAGGGAGGTGACAGGTTCCCTTTAAGGCCTCATGTCCACGGGGAAAATCAGGCCCGCTACGGAGAATCCATGGAGAATCTGCAGTGGGTCCCTCCTGCCCCGCGGACATGAGCGCTGAAAATAAGAATTAACTCACCTCTCACATGCTCCGGATCTTCCCTTCGTCGCGGCTTCATCTTCTCTCCGTCGCGGCCGGATCTCCTTTCTTCGACGCCAACAGGTCGTGCACATCAGCCGGCCCGAAGAAAAAAAAAACGGCCGCGACGGAGAGAAGATGAAGCCGCGAAGAAGGGAAGATCCGGAGCAGGTGAGTATATTCTGATTTTGGTCTCCCACGGATCCGGACGGCTTCCATAGGCTTCAATAGAAGCCTGCGGGAGCCGTCCCTGCGGGAGACCCGCACGAAAATGGAGCATGTCCGGATTTTTACATGCTCCATTTTTTTTAAAATCACTTTTATTGACCATCCGCGGGTATTTATCTACCCGCGGGTGGTCAATGCATTCTAAATCCTATTTTGCCCGTGGACATGAGGCCTAAAGGGTTTGTCACATAAAATTAAGCTATTCCCCTATCCACAGAATAGGGGATGATTCATGGTCTGACCACTGGGATTCCTGCCCATTGGAAAGTCTACAAAATTCCCAAAAGAATGGAGTGATGGTCACCCATGCACACTACTGGTCCATTTGTGTCAATGGGATAGCTGGAAAGAGCTGAGTTCATGCATTTGGCCATCTCATGCAGTCCTATTAAAGCGATTGGAGCAGCATTACCGATTACCGGGGAAGTCGTCAGCCGGACAGGTCCCCCAGAACACAGTACAGACTGCTCAAGTCCAACAGGAGCCATTCATACAGAACAGACCCCCCCCCCATGCGGTCTACATGATAGGGGGGCGTTAGGATGGGTTGTCTTCATGAGACAACGCTTTTACAAGAGATCTGACCTAATGTAAATATGTTACAAGGAGTGAAGTATATGAACCGCTATACAATGAGTCAACAAAAATGTAATTTAAACACATTCGATTGCCTTAAATAGGAAATTCTCAGCCCATTGTTGCCAACCCCTATTTTGAGTTCACAACGTATGGAAAACTACAGATTTCTTAAAGCACATCAGCGACTATGAGAAGAAGTTCAATGTATCCATGACAACCTGCTCAGGTAGTAAGAGCCTATTCATGAATATATAGGTTCCAGGCCACACGCTTTGTTGTTACCCTACTTGGAATAATCAGCTTGTGCAAACGGCTGCAGTGACAACCGACAGAACTCATGTATAAATAGTCTAACATGAGACCCGCTGAAAATATCCAAAAAATGATTCCTGGCTGATCCCCCCGCTCATGGCTCCAATAGGATCGCTTCAATCGTTTGGATTAACAAATATATAACGGCATGCTGCAGCGCAGCACCTCATTATCCAGAGGCCCCAATCTCTTCCAGGTCACCCTTGTAAGAGACCATTGTGTAGTGGCCCAGTACATCATCCTGGTCCCCTCCATAAATGTCATACATGTATGTCTTATGTTGATGCACTGTGCAAAGCTGTCTTGGGTATTAGTGTATCTTGACGCCACCAGGAAGTCCTGGTGGAGCCAAGATTGACAGGAGGGTGACGCCCCCTGTATGTGATTGGCTGCACAGGTAGTTGCCCTGTAGGTCCTGCCAGGTCACTACGCAAAGGGTCATTAGGAGCAGCCACCACTGCAAGCCCAAGCTTCAAGCCTTTTCACCAGTGGCCGGCTGACAGCAGAATGCCCCTTTCCCCCTGATTAAATGTTAATATTTGGTCCGGCAGCAGAGGGAAGCATGCCGCCCTCCCCACCATGTTATGTGCAGCTCGCCGGCCTCAGCAGGGAGGCTACAGCGGCAGGGGGACAGTTGGCCGGCAGCTGAGGAAAGGCAGCCCCCTTCCCCCACAATGTAATGTGCTGCTCAATGCCCTCAGCAGGGAGGCAACAGTGGCGGCCAGACAAACAAAGTTACCTGCTGCCCGAAGACTACTGCACCAGTCCTGGGATGCCACACAGCCGCCAGCACGTCGGCAGGAAGTGTGCGCGGGGGAATGGCCGTTACGGACCTCAGAGCCACTGGCCTGCAGGGAGCAGCCAGCCGAACTACACTAAAATACAGCTCCGGCGGCCAGGACTGAGGCCCTATTCTCCGCTGGACCGGGAGCCAAGGCACAGAAGCCGCACAGGACCGAGTGGTGAGTGACATTTGCAGCATCTCCATAGCTTGTAGCCGGCATGTACATGTACAGTGTGCACCAAGTAGTCAGAGAAGCCAATGTGGCCATGTTTGTTTCTGGACCGGAGGGTTGATTTAAGAGAATGCAGCAGACAAGAATTGGTGGACTTCCATTTACCCAGTATGAGCAGCTTGTGCGGGAAGTAGGGGGCCAAGGGCCCACCATGGCTCAGGACTAGAGATGAGCGCGTATACTCGTTAGGGACAAATTCTCGCGCGTGTATTGTCCTCTGAGTATCTGCCTGCTCGTCCACAAAGATTCGGATGAACGGTGGGTTGCGGGAGTGAGCAGTAGGGAGCAGTGGAAGGTGGTGGGGGGGGGGGGCGAGAGAGAGAGATCCCCCCCACCCGTTCACCCCCGCTGGCACCCGAATTTTTGCGGATGAGCAGGCAGATGCTCAAAATTGACGATACTCGCTTGAGTATTGTCCTTAATGAGTATGCTCGCTCATCTCTACTCAGGACCTGTTCCCTATAGGCCAGTCTGAGCCTGCCTCTAACATATTTACTATGCTGCATTAACCCTTTCTAGTCCAGTGTCAGACCTCGTCCAACATTCAGATTTCCCTACACAGTTCTGATGTCGGGCGAGGCCCAACGTGTTTCCGCCTAATATAATAAATCCATCATAAGAAATGAATAGTCTTATCATATAAATGAATGTATCATCAATATACATATATTTACAGGATTACTACAACTCTTCCCAATGTGAAACTCTCATAACGCATCTTATTTTTCAAAAAAAACTGCTCATAAAATCATCAGGACGTCATTTTTGTGCGTTTCTGGTGAGTAATTCCAAGAAATCAACAAAGAGCTTTCCTACTCAAAATCAATAAGAGCTGAGGAGCGGGGGGGCGGGCGGCAGGGAAAGTGGATTGGAAAGGGTTAATGAAGACAAAAAAAAATAAAAAATTCTGAACAGGAATTGGGCTCCAAGGCTAACACAGATTAATTGCCTGTATCTAAAGTGCTGAGAAAATATCACTATGACACTAGAAGATTCCACTACTCCACCGCAGAATCAGGGCGCATGGTAGTAGTTGCTTTGTTGTACGGGAAACCCGCGTAGTACGCCCCCTAGAGGAGCATTCACAGACGGATCTTCTGGCTGCACCCTCCCTGTTGGACTAGAGGTCCATTGAAGTATTTGTGTTTATAGCAAACACGACTCCACGGAGGTGAGATTTGCCAGACAGCTCATCCCAGCGATAGTCGCTGCTTTACATTCACACAGGAACCAGCATGACTGAATGGAGGTGAAGAAGTCCGGGGATCGTTCCAGCCCGCCCGCCTCGATTCACAGTAAGCAGGTAGTCGTTCACGAGGGACCGCCGGCCTGTTTACATGGAACCATACATCGTTCCATTCTGTGCAGTCAAAAACTGAAGACAATCATTCAGATTCTCGCTGGATCAGGGGAACGTGAATGATAATAGTTCCGTGTAAAAGCACCTTTAGTATCGCTCCCTGTTTCTTTATCTTTTCCATTCGTTCGGAGTCCAATATTTCCTTCCCCAATCTAGTGCAGCCACCCCAGTCCCAGAAGCTCCTTCAGCAGTTCTGTACTGTTCACCAATTATGTGACTGCTGCAGCCAATCACTGGCTTTAGCAGTAGTACTGCCTTGAACATGTGACCACTGAAGCCTGCGATTGGCTACTGTGGTCAACTGACCAGTGAATGTCACAAGAAAAAGTGGCGTCACTGGATAGGAGAAGGGATTTTTTTTCCTTTCCCCTTCTTTTTTGAGCCCATTTCCTGCTCCAAAATCCACATTAAAAGGGGTTTCCCCACATCTTAAAATTGCTGTTGACCAGGACATATGACTGTTGCAGCCAATCACTGGCCAGAGAGGAGTTGTAGAATAGAAAAAAAAAAAGGGTGGAGCAAAACCCATATGGGGCGAGTAGCCGAGATAAGAGGCAAGGGCCATGAAGGTTTGGACTGTGCAAGAAATTCTAGAGATGCTGCTGACCGGTAAGTCGCTCCACCTATGTGGGTGTGGGTGAAGAAGTGACCTTCTATAGCCAGTGATTGGCTGCAGCAGTCACATGTCCTGGTCATTAGCAACCAAGGAGAACAGAGTGCTTGTGAAGCAATTTTAAAGTGACAGAAAAACCCCTTTAACAACCATGTGATGACAGGGGAGAACATTAACAATTTATTTAGGCAGTCCAATAAAAAATATAAATCTGTTCCGACCCCGAGTTCCCATATATTAGCCCAATTCCTAATATCGTCCTCAGAGTTTACTAAGGCCTCATGTCCACGGGCAAATTAACATTTGCAATCCGCAGCGTTTTTCCTGCATGCGGATTCGCGCCCCATAGGGATGCATTAGACACCCGCAGGTAGTTAAATACCTGCGGATGTCATTTTTCTCTGCAGGCGCGGATCCGCGTGCGGGAAAAAAAAATGGACATGCTCCATTCAGGCGCGGGTTTCCTGCAGGCTTCTATTGAAGCCGTCCGGATCCATGGGAGACCCGCACCAGAATTAGACTCGCCTGCTCCGGATCTTCTCTCCGTTGCGGCCGGATCTTCTTTCTGCAGGCCGGTGGATGTGCTCTGCGCATGCGCGCGGCACGCAGCAGGCGTGTAGCGCACATCCGCCGGCCCGAAGAAAGAAGATCCGGCCGCGACGGAGAGAAGATCAAGCCGTGAAGAAGGGAAGATCCGGAGCGTGCGGAGAGGTGAGTAATTCTTATTTTCAGCCTTCATGTCCACGGGGCAGGAGGGACCCGCTACGGATTCTCCATGGAGAATCCATAGCGGGCCTGATTTTCCCCGTGGACATGAGGCCTTAGAGACCTTTATTTCTAAAGGCATGTGACTATGTTTAATTAATAGAAAGTTCTCTCCTACCCAAGTACACCCATTCATGTAAATCTGCCATTTATTGGCTACTATCATACATCATTTGCTTCAGTGTTGGGCAACCAGCTGCACACGAGGTCCCCAAGAAGTGGTAGGATGACCACCACCACCAATTAAGATGCATCCAAACCGGCCATCTCAAATCACAGACAAAAGCCAGGTTGTACTTTCATAAGATAGTTTTAGAAAAGTTAATGGTCTTAGTAATTTTATTGCACAAGACACAGGCAGAAGGCTGGAAAATACATGCCACGTGTTTTGGTTCATATTCCTAGAAAACGTGGCCCTCCCCCCCTCCCCCGTACCTTGCTTTTCACCAGGATTTCTTGAAAGCATCACTTTTATTATATACAGGTGAGATACTTTCTAATCGATACAATAAAAAGACAAACATTGACACACAAAGCAGCCATAGTGCAGACTTGCTAGAATGGGTTAAAAAAAAAAGTGAACAGATCTTATTAAATATTAAAAAAAAAAAAAATTTAACTTTTCCGAGAACTCACAATACATATGGAGAACGTAATAAACCTTTGTACAAATAAATCTGACGTATAAGAATAATGTCTGGAAGGCACCATAGCAAAGAATTAGACACTGCCTGAAAAGCATTGTGGGATATCAAACAACATCATGGTCAGCCACGACCTTTATGACTGGTCATGGACGAAAAGAAGAAACACGGCCGGTCATGGCTGAATGAACCCGTCGGGATCGCTCTGCGCTCACACTTGTGTTTGCAACGAATAAGGATTAAAAGAAACCGCTAAGAATGAACATGTGACAGAATGTAGTAAACAACGTCCCAAAGTGCTCGCTAAGCAAGTCTCTAAATTGTGCCGCCCCACAATATGCTGCTAGTCCGAGTCTTTAAAAAGGTAGCATCTGTTTTATTCTTGGAGTTATAAGTTGTGACCTCTTCCGCGCCGAATTCATGGCGAATCTTGGTTAATCCACCTTGACGACGCTGTAGATCTTCCTGACAAACCAGTAGCATGCGAAGAAGCCGATGGTGCCTGAAGGGGGGAGAAGAACATACATTGGTTATTCCCAATAACTGCCCCTTATAGTAACAGTCACAACATGTAACTTGGTGAATGACTGGTGTCAAGTCTACAGGGTCTACAACCCCGGTGTGCAGTCACTTCCTACAGTCCGTCCGTACATTAGCGAGAAGAGACACAGGAGTCCAAAAACAGACTACACAGGGCTCGATTGTTGTCTCACCGTGAAAACCTGTCCGCGTAGGGGCCATGGCCAGAAAACGATAAGATGGTTAACCAAGGATAGCTTAAGTGCTACTTATCTTTATGGTAAATCCATGGCAGCAGTAAGACATTTTCATAAGTAGTCACATTGCTTAACCCCTGCACGCCACACATACCCCATTATGATATAGACGGTCAAAAAAGATAAAATCGCGCCCCTAGAAGAAGTTGTCGTTTTGCTGAGGCAGATCTGTAAATGGTGAAAGTTGTGGTGATTAGATGAATAGTCTTGTCACCCGAGGCCCTGGAAGTGGTTCAACTCTTGGCCTACAAGAGGCTCTCGGAGGCCCCTTGTGTGCAGTGACCTCTTTCTTTGCTTCTGTAGAGCTTGTCGACCACTAGACGCCTCTACGACGCAGAGAAGAGATTTCACCCCATTACCAGAGTCTGAGAGGGGCGCATTATTGGGATGGGAGAAGCTGGATGGTCGTATCCATGAATTGTCCCCCACCGGGCTGTTCTGACCAGACTGTTAGGAGATGTTGGGACCAGTGGATGAGTGAGGGCAGACAAGGTGACCGGGCTCAGGACGTCCCCTACAGACCATCAGTAGAGAGGAGCGTCTGACCAGACTGTTAGGAGGTGTTGGGACCAGTGGATGTGTGAGGTCACACAAGGTGACTGGGCTCAGGACCCCCTTGACAGAGGACCAGTAGAGAAGAGCGTCTGACCAGACTGTTAGGAGGTGTTGAGACCAGTGGATGGGGCACACAAGGTGACCAGGCTCAGGACGCCCCCTACAGACCACGAGTAGAGAGGAGCGTCTGACCAGACTGTTAGGAGCTGTTGGGACCAGTGGATGTGTGAGGTCACACAAGGTGACTGGGCTCAGGACCCCCTTGACAGAGGACCAGTAGAGAAGAGCGTCTGACCAGACTGTTAGGAGGTGTTGAGACCAGTGGATGGGGCACACAAGAGGACCGGGCTCAGGACGCCCCCTACAAACCACCAGTAGAGAGGAGTGTCTGATCAGACTGTTAGGAGCTGTTGGGACCAGTGGATGTGTGAGGTCACACAAGGTGACTGGGCTCAGGACCCCCTTGACAGAGGACCAGTAGAGAAGAGCGTCTGACCAGACTGTTAGGAGGTGTTGAGACCAGTGGATGGGGCACACAAGAGGACCGGGCTCAGGACGCCCCCTACAAACCACCAGTAGAGAGGAGTGTCTGATCAGACTGTTAGGAGCTGTTGGGACCAGTGGATGTGTGAGGTCACACAAGGTGACTGGGCTCAGGACCCCCTTGACAGAGGACCAGTAGAGAAGAGCGTCTGACCAGACTGTTAGGAGGTGTTGAGACCAGTGGATGGGGCATACAAGGTGACCGGGCTCAGGACGCCCCCTACAGACCACGAGTAGAGAGGAGCGTCTGACCAGACTGTTAGGAGGTGTTGGGGCCAGTGGATGTATGAGGGCACACATACAAGGTGACCGGGCTCCTGAGATATCAAAACTGAGGTTATTTTGTTTAGGGGAGAGATGGCTGAGGGGCGACCCAATAAATATATGAGGACAATATGGAGATCTCTCCAATCATCTATTTATGACTGTAACAAGGGCACGTCCTCTTCAAGAAGGAAAGGTTTCTACACCGATATAGAAGGGAATTCTTTACTATAAGAGCAGTAATACCATGGAACTCTCTGCCTGAGGATGTGGTGATGGCAAATTCGATAAGATTTGAAGAAGGGCCTGGATGTCTTACTTAAGCGTTACAATATTACATGTAGTAACGATTTCCTTTAGAAGGGTTATTGATCCTGGGATAATTCAGATTTCCAGACTTTGAGTCGGGAAGGAATTGTTTTTTCCCCCTAAATGAGGTGCGTCTTAAGTTGGTGTTTTTGCCTTCTTCTGGATCAACACTAGGGAGCAATAGGCTGAACTAGATGGAGATGTGTCTTTTTTCGGCCTAACATACCATGTTACCAGTTTATGGAAAAGAGAAATAAAAGTCCTCCGTGCTCCTTGTGTGAAGAGATGGGACTCACCCGATCCAAGTATCCAAATTTTATTGTGACATGCAACGCGTTCTCTTCACACAAGGAGCGGAGGACTTTTATTTCTCTTTTCCATTGGAATTTCTTACACCCTATACCCGTAAAGATGAGTGGGGTACACATTTCCGGCGTCTCTCCTGGGACTACTAGGATGTGAAGATTAGAGCATAGCCGCAGACCATTCTCAAAGTGATCTTGGACTACGTGGTGCAGGTGGCATCCACCCAGAGCCCCCACCTGGCACAGTTTAAGTTCATTTCTATCCATTTGTGGTAGCTTGAAGTAGAATTATGGTCCAGACATAGAAGCGCTGTCTAATTGATTGTTGTTATGGTTCCAGATTAGTTTATACATGGGCAAGGGCTGTCTGTGTCTGGAGACCTCGGGGTGGGCAGCTCAATCCTGCCTTTGCTGTGGATCGGCACACTGCCCCCTGCTGGTGTGATCGTCGAGGGGGTAATCACGTACGACAGTCTGTCACCCCTAGTAGTGGCATGAAGGACAATGACAGCTCAGCGATCTGTTCAGGACATCCTGCAGCCACATGTGTTCCTCTCATGGCGGCTTCCAAGAGGCTTCCAGCAGGATAATGCTCAACCGCACACACAAGGGGTCACAGGAATGTCCCCACAACATTGTCACACTGCCGTGGCTGTCCGGTGGCCAGATTTATCGCCAACAGAACATATAGGGGACCATCTGGGATGCCAACTTCGACAGCTTATGACTTTGCACGCTCTACAGGTATAGTTAGGGCAGATCAGAAGTGATATACTGCAGGATACCATATGGAGCCTGTATGCCTCCATCCCCAACTGTATCACATCTTGTATCCAAGCTAAAGGGGGTCCAACAGGGTACTAGAGCCTCCATCCCCAACTGTATCACATCTTGTATCCAAGCTAAAGGCGGTACAACAGGGTACTAGAGCCTCCATGCCCGCCTGTATCACATCTTGTATCCAAGCTAAAGGGGGTCCAACAGGGTACTAGAGCCTCCGTGCCCAACTGTATCACATCTTGTATCCAAGCAAGAGGCGGTACAACAGGGTACTAGAGCCTCCATGCCCACCCGTATCACATCTTGTATCCAAGCTAGAGGCGGTACAACAGGGTACTTGAGCCTCCATGCCCGCCTGTATCACATCTTGTATCCAAGCTAAAGGGGGTCCAACAGGGTACTAGAGCCTCCGTGCCCAACTGTATCACATCTTGTATCCAAGCAAGAGGCGGTACAACAGGGTACTAGAGCCTCCATGCCCACCCGTATCACATCTTGTATCCAAGCTAGAGGCGGTACAACAGGGTACTAGAGCCTCCATGCCCGCCCGTATCACATCTTGTATCCAAGCTAAAGGGGGTCCAACAGGGTACTAGAGCCTCCGTGCCCAACTGTATCACATCTTGTATCCAAGCAAGAGGCGGTACAACAGGGTACTAGAGCCTCCATGCCCACCCGTATCACATCTTGTATCCAAGCTAGAGGCGGTACAACAGGGTACTTGAGCCTCCATGCCCGCCCGTATCACATCTTGTATCCAAGCTACAGGCGGTACAACAGGGTACTAAAGCCTCCATGCCTGCCTATATCACATCTTGTATCCAAACTAGAGGAGGTACAACAGGGTACTTGAGCCTCCATGCCCACCCGTACCACATCTTGTATCCAAACTAGAGGAGGTACAACAGGGTACTAGAGCCCCCATGTCCACCCGTATCGCATCTTGTATCCAAGCTAGAGGCGGTACAACAGGGTACTTGAGCCTCCATGCCCACCCGTATCGCATCTTGTATCCAAGCTAGAAGCAGTACAACAGGGTACCAGAGCCTCCCTTCAAGGAATCCGTTTTCCACAAAGGGGGTTAGGGGAACACTTTTGCATCAAAGTATACCCCAAAGTCCTTGAAGCCAATTACACATATAGTTACAGAATTTCTGAACACAAAACTTCTGCAACCAACTACAGTACAAGGTTAGTGATTGGGTGTAAAAAAAAAAAAAAAAAAATGTTCAAACCGTGGCCCTACAAGTATGCTTTTGGAGTGTGGGAGGAAAGCTGAGAACCTGGAGAATACCTCCAGAAGTACATGGAGAACACGCAAATTTCATGCCAACGTTATCCTTATTCCGATCTGAATCCTTTATCCCAGGGTATGTTGCAGTGTGGACAAGAGTGCCAGAGCGTGTAGAGACAAGCCTTACTGAATGGTAACAGCCAGTTGTCAATTTATTCATACATTTCCAGGAGGGACAACAGAGGAACGGCAAAGTAAAATTCTAAGAAAAGCCATTCTTTTGTAATATTTGACATAGTGTTGCCACATCAAAAAGTTTCTCTCAACAACCTTCTACTAAGTTCGCGAAGCTGTTTTGTTTCAGTTTCCAGTTCCAAGCGCAGTTTTTCGTTCTTGTCACAATATCTCAAATATAAGAAAAGAAAAAAAACTCTGCAAAGTGCGGTTTAAAAGCGCGAGAAAAATCCCTACAAGTGCAGCATTTCAGTAAAAACTTGCAAATGCAGTAATCTCCACGCATCTGCGGTAATAAGAAAGGAAATTCCGTAAACGTTTCCCACTCGATTTGAAGCTCTGGCAGAACGAGCCGTAAATTAGTGGCGCTTAAGGTTGGATCTGTCTAAACATACATTAGGCAAGCGAAAACACACACTTGCAGACAACTGCCTCGCTGCATTTTTGTAGCAGATTGGAATTAATTAATTTACATTTTTTCCCCATGAAGTAGGATTTCTTGTACTCCAGAAGACAGGCGGCGGTTTTTACAGCCGTCTACAAAGACTAAGTTGGCTGCGTATGCAAATATTTACTGTGCTTCAAAATAAGAACCAGTAGTCACAGCAACTAAAGCAATTTACCCGGCACACTCGCTTTTAGGTAAACACCCCGCTGTATAAACAGAGTGGAGGATGATTGGGGGGGGGGGAGATTGGGGAGAAAAGAAGGGAGATCTTCCCATTGTTGTCAATTTTATGTCATAACACACAAAAAAGTTAAATAGAAAAGGAGCAAAAACAAACAGTGTCTTTATCTAGATGTAATGGTTGTAATATTAAAGGGTATTCCCATCTGAGGTGGCCATGGTGTATCCATAAGATATGCCATGAAAGCCTGGTGGGTGCATGTAAAACCCTTGGGACCCACCTGTATTTCTAGCTCTGAAGCCCACCCAGAACTATGCGGTAGCGGGGACTTACAGAAACAGACAAAACGGCGCGGCAATGCGGTTTCCATAACTCCTCAGAAGTCAATGGGAGTTGTGGAAAAGGGTGGAAAACCTGGCATCACAGAGAGCCGCGGAAAGGGGTGGGGGAATGGCTGGCGGCCCACGAGAGCCGCGGAAAGGGGTGGGGGAATGGCTGGCGGCCCACGAGAGCCGCGGAAAGGGGTGGGGGAATGGCTGGCGGCCCACGAGAGCCGCGGAAAGGGGTGGGGGAATGGCTGGCGGCCCACGAGAGCCGCGGAAAGGGGTGGGGGAATGGCTGGCGGCCCACGAGAGCCGCGAAAAGGGGTGGGGGAATGGCTGGCGGCCCACGAGAGCCGCGGAAAGGGGTGGGGGAATGGCTGGCGGCCCACGAGAGCCGCGGAAAGGGGTGGGGGAATGGCTGGCGGCCCACGAGAGCCGCGGAAAGGGGTGGGGGAATGGCTGGCGGCCCACGAGAGCCGCGGAAAGGGGTGGGGGAATGGCTGGCGGCCCACGAGAGCCGCGGAAAGGGGTGGGGGAATGGCTGGCGGCCCACGAGAGCCGCGGAAAGGGGTGGGGGAATGGCTGGCGGCCCACGAGAGCCGCGGAAAGGGGTGGGGGAATGGCTGGCGGCCCACGAGAGCCGCGGAAAGGGGTGGGGGAATGGCTGGCGGCCCACGAGAGCCGCGGAAAGGGGTGGGGGAATGGCTGGCGGCCCACGAGAGCCGCGGAAAGGGGTGGGGGAATGGCTGGCGGCCCACGAGAGCCGCGGAAAGGGGTGGGGGAATGGCTGGCGGCCCACGAGAGCCGCGGAAAGGGGTGGGGGAATGGCTGGCGGCCCACGAGAGCCGCGGAAAGGGGTGGGGGAATGGCTGGCGGCCCACGAGAGCCGCGGAAAGGGGTGGAGGAATGGCTGGCGGCCCACGAGAGCCGCGGAAAGGGGTGGAGGAATGGCTGGCGGCCCACGAGAGCCGCGGAAAGGGGTGGGGGAATGGCTGGCCGCCCACGAGAGCCGCGGAAAGGGGTGGAGGAATGGCTGGCCGCCCACGAGAGCCGCGGAAAGGGGTGGAGGAATGGCTGGCCGCCCACGAGAGCCGCGGAAAGGGGTGGAGGAATGGCTGGCCGCCCACGAGAGCCGCGGAAAGGGGTGGAGGAATGGCTGGCCGCCCACGAGAGCCGCGGAAAGGGGTGGGGGAATGGCTGGCGGCCCACGAGAGCCGCGGAAAGGGGTGGGGGAATGGCTGGCGGCCCACGAGAGCCGCGGAAAGGGGTGGGGGAATGGCTGGCGGCCCACGAGAGCCGCGGAAAGGGGTGGGGGAATGGCTGGCGGCCCACGAGAGCCGCGGAAAGGGGTGGGGGAATGGCTGGCGGCCCACGAGAGCCGCGGAAAGGGGTGGGGGAATGGCTGGCGGCCCACGAGAGCCGCGGAAAGGGGTGGGGGAATGGCTGGCGGCCCACGAGAGCCGCGGAAAGGGGTGGGGGAATGGCTGGCGGCCCACGAGAGCCGCGGAAAGGGGTGGAGGAATGGCTGGCGGCCCACGAGAGCCGCGGAAAGGGGTGGGGGAATGGCTGGCGGCCCACGAGAGCCGCGGAAAGGGGTGGGGGAATGGCTGGCGGCCCACGAGAGCCGCGGAAAGGGGTGGGGGAATGGCTGGCGGCCCACGAGAGCCGCGGAAAGGGGTGGGGGAATGGCTGGCGGCCCACGAGAGCCGCGGAAAGGGGTGGAGGAATGGCTGGCGGCCCACGAGAGCCGCGGAAAGGGGTGGGGGAATGGCTGGCGGCCCACGAGAGCCGCGGAAAGGGGTGGGGGAATGGCTGGCGGCCCACGAGAGCCGCGGAAAGGGGTGGGGGAATGGCTGGCGGCCCACGAGAGCCGCGGAAAGGGGTGGGGGAATGGCTGGCGGCCCACGAGAGCCGCGGAAAGGGGTGGGGGAATGGCTGGCGGCCCACGAGAGCCGCGGAAAGGGGTGGGGGAATGGCTGGCGGCCCACGAGAGCCGCGGAAAGGGGTGGAGGAATGGCTGGCGGCCCACGAGAGCCGCGGAAAGGGGTGGGGGAATGGCTGGCGGCCCACGAGAGCCGCGGAAAGGGGTGGGGGAATGGCTGGCGGCCCACGAGAGCCGCGGAAAGGGGTGGGGGAATGGCTGGCGGCCCACGAGAGCCGCGGAAAGGGGTGGGGGAATGGCTGGCGGCCCACGAGAGCCGCGGAAAGGGGTGGGGGAATGGCTGGCGGCCCACGAGAGCCGCGGAAAGGGGTGGGGGAATGGCTGGCCGCCCACGAGAGCCGCGGAAAGGGGTGGAGGAATGGCTGGCCGCCCACGAGAGCCGCGGAAAGGGGTGGAGGAATGGCTGGCCGCCCACGAGAGCCGCGGAAAGGGGTGGAGGAATGGCTGGCCGCCCACGAGAGCCGCGGAAAGGGGTGGAGGAATGGCTGGCCGCCCACGAGAGCCGCGGAAAGGGGTGGAGGAATGGCTGGCCGCCCACGAGAGCCGCGGAAAGGGGTGGAGGAATGGCTGGCCGCCCACGAGAGCCGCGGAAAGGGGTGGAGGAATGGCTGGCCGCCCACGAGAGCCGCGGAAAGGGGTGGAGGAATGGCTGGCCGCCCACGAGAGCCGCGGAAAGGGGTGGAGGAATGGCTGGCCGCCCACGAGAGCCGCGGAAAGGGGTGGAGGAATGGCTGGCCGCCCACGAGAGCCGCGGAAAGGGGTGGAGGAATGGCTGGCCGCCCACGAGAGCCGCGGAAAGGGGTGGAGGAATGGCTGGCCGCCCACGAGAGCCGCGGAAAGGGGTGGAGGAATGGCTGGCCGCCCACGAGAGCCGCGGAAAGGGGTGGAGGAATGGCTGGCCGCCCACGAGAGCCGCGGAAAGGGGTGGAGGAATGGCTGGCCGCCCACGAGAGCCGCGGAAAGGGGTGGAGGAATGGCTGGCCGCCCACGAGAGCCGCGGAAAGGGGTGGAGGAATGGCTGGCCGCCCACGAGAGCCGCGGAAAGGGGTGGAGGAATGGCTGGCCGCCCACGAGAGCCGCGGAAAGGGGTGGAGGAATGGCTGGCCGCCCACGAGAGCCGCGGAAAGGGGTGGAGGAATGGCTGGCCGCCCACGAGAGCCGCGGAAAAGGGTGGAGGAATGGCTGGCCGCCCACGAGAGCCGCGGAAAGGGGTGGAGGAATGGCTGGCCGCCCACGAGAGCCGCGGAAAGGGGTGGAGGAATGGCTGGCCGCCCACGAGAGCCGCGGAAAGGGGTGGAGGAATGGCTGGCCGCCCACGAGAGCCGCGGAAAGGGGTGGAGGAATGGCTGGCCGCCCACGAGAGCCGCGGAAAGGGGTGGAGGAATGGCTGGCCGCCCACGAGAGCCGCGGAAAGGGGTGGAGGAATGGCTGGCCGCCACGAGAGCCGCGGAAAGGGGTGGAGGAATGCCTGGCCGCCACGAGAGCCGCGGAAAGGGGTGCAGGAATGGCTGGCCGCCACGAGAGCCGCGGAAAGGGGTGCAGGAATGGCTGGCCGCCACGAGAGCCGCGGAAAGGGGTGGAGGAATGGCTGGCCGCCACGAGAGCCGCGGAAAGGGGTGGAGGAATGCCTGGCCGCCACGAGAGCCGTGGAAAGGGGTTAAGGAGACATCTGTCACCCAGGAAAGCTGTGGAAGGGTGGCACTGTTTTTAAATTAAGAAATTTAGTCCCTTAAAAGATCCATGGCAAAAACAAATGAAGACTTATCATGTACTCAAAGCTAAGTATGTAAAGAGAAGATAGAACATCTGCTCCTGGAGTCTGAGGATTACAGCTCATGAATCATCATCCTAGTCAAACATGTATTCCTCTAATTTGACTGTCTCCAACACAGCCATAGAAGTAAATGGCAAGAGCTGTGCACAGCCATGGCCACCTCTCCCCTCATTCATTGGAGGTGGTCAGCAGCTGCATGGTCACAGCGGTGGTGCCCATCAGTCTAATAGGAGCTCCAACGTTATAAGGAAAGTCTGCTTCATGCTCACATGCAACTTATTCTCATTCTGCCTCGTGGCGCCAACCAGTGGCTTTGTAGGAAGCCGCAGTGATCAGTAGGAGAGCACGCTGCAAACATCCAATCTCAGAAGAACTCCTGCGTGTACCCAATATTATAACATGCGTACATCTGTACATAAGAGTACTTCCTAAATTAGACGTCTATGACAGCACTACTACTCCCCCCCTCCACCGGCAATCTGCAAGACTGATGCAGGAAGGCAAAATCAGAGGAGGGTGTATATAAGAAATTTGCACCCTCCTCCTTAAGTGCTGCTTATGGGACACATTTTATTTCAGTACAGAAAAGATCCCAAAAAGAAAAAAGAAAAAAAGTTTTCCATTTGACTTCTCTCCGGGTCATCTGTGCCTTTGTCTCCTTATATGAGCTACAACTGTATGTGCTGGACTAAAGCTGGGTCCAAATCTACCCACAGAACAGCTAGAACCTGTGTATCATCACTGCCGGGGATCAGACTTCCACCCCACGTATGTCCCAGTCAACGGTGCTTCTGTCTACTAACATGAATCCCAGGAGATATGGAGCACAGAGGTGATGAAGAGGTTAACCTCAGAGACAACTTTTTTTTTTTTCACTGTCCCTTGCACATCCCCTTACTTCATGAACCGGAACACTGAAACAAGACAAACAGTTCTGGGAATTTTCTGTATAATTGCTACTTACCTGTAAACAGGAAAAAAATTAAAACCATGATCATCGTGTACCCGAAGTACAAGATGGTGCTGGCAGTTCCTGTG
Source organism: Eleutherodactylus coqui (assembly GCF_035609145.1). Lineage (NCBI taxonomy): Eukaryota > Metazoa > Chordata > Amphibia > Anura > Eleutherodactylidae > Eleutherodactylus > Eleutherodactylus coqui. Next base: position 128,466,426 of record NC_089846.1, read on the forward strand.
ATTTGAAGCTTAGAGAAGAAATAATGAACCGCATAGATAAAGAGGTAAACAGCGGTGAAACCGCTCGTTAAGAAGGACCGCCACCACCAATGGTAATCCTGTACGGAAATGGAAAAAAAAACAGAAGAGTCAGAGACAAGTCTGCGCTTTCACACATTTGTTAAAAATAAGCTTATTCTGGTCAACACTGAAGTACGGATGTGCTGTTCAATATTACAAGGCAAGCAGAAAGGTCAGGCCATTAACGAGAAGACAACAGTACTGATCTAATGGTAACTGTATATTGCAGAAAAACATCAGCAGATACAAACGGCGGTCACGTGACCCTCCGGCTACGGGGCGATCTGTTTGGGAGGCGGCGGACGGAGAAAGAACTGAATGCATATTATGTATCACTAAACTAGGAGGACGCAAACGACCTCACAGGGGGGCGTACTGACACCAATGTTTACGTCCCGTCAAATGCGCCATTTGAACATGTCCAAACTGTAAAAATAATGCCGTCTGTAATAGTGTAAATAGGAGCTCCACCTCCCATATACTATAAAGCACACTGGCAGAATTTAAGAAGTTACCCCACTAAGCAATTTATCATTCGCATGTCAGAGTACAAAACTATTTATTTTTGCTTTTTTTTTATTTGGCACTCTAAAAACTTACTGTTTGAATATACTTTCTTCTTTTAGCGCCCCCTACTGTTGAAGCGCATTCCCTTTCAGTGCTCCTTATCAGTGGACATACATTATCTAATGTCCCACTTAGATGGGATGTCAGTCGCCTGAACGCCTGCTGACATCCCCGCTAGGTTGTTAGCGCTCCTGCAGAGCGTTTAGACAGGGATCTGCTGGATTTTGGCTGAATCTCGCTCAGCACTTCACATTCTATATGTACTTCCTGCAGCAAGACACATTTAGGGCTCTGTCACACGAGGGCCTTTTTGACGCAATGTAGGTGCACAAAAAAAAAACACCGCGTCTATTAGAACCAATGGTTTTCTATAGAAACCTGTAGACGGAGGTATTTTAGCTGTGCCCAAAAAGTGCTCCGCCAAAAAAAGGTCCTCAGCGGCTGAAATTCAGCAGATCTAAATCCCTGCTGCGCAAAAAGAAAGGACCTGACCTATTTTTGGTGCGCCGGGCGCAGGAGTTTCCATAGACTTCTATGGGAGACCATGCGAGCCAGTTGGCAAAGAGAGAACGAGGGATTCCCTTTAGTGGGGAGAGGAGGGTTTACCTTGCAGCAGGTAATTACACAGACTGTCATTATGCCTTTTAGCCCTTGGACCACTCAGTAGCAGCACAGACGTTAATGGCTAGTTTAAGGGCTAAAAAGGCTTATAATGACAGTCAGTGTAACCTTTCTGTCCCCGCTAAAGAAGGAGAGAGACAGAGAGAATCCTCCATAGCAATGAGAGAGTGGGAGGGACTAGAGGGGACTCTCCAAGGGATTCCCCCATAGCAAGGAAAGAAAGGGGGAAGGGGAACACTTCTAGCCCCACCCTCTCTTCCCCTGCTATGGGGGATTCCCTCCAGGAGTCCCCTTTAGACCTGCCGGTAGCCAGTACTAAACGGAGCAAAAACTTGCTGTTAGGGACTTCAGGGCTGCCGTAACCTCTCTCGCCCCTGAACTCCCGAACAGCAGCACTGTGAATTGACGATTAGTGCTAATTAGGCTCAGGACTTATGCGCACAAAAATCATCCATTCATGCGGTTTTGTGCAAACTTATGGTCTGGTGTCGCACCTGGGAACATAACATGAAGAGGAAGGTAAAGACGTGATCTGGTCCTGAAAGGCACTTTTAACAATTTGTTTGCTGGACATTTTAATTCTAAGTGCAAATCTGTTAAAAAAAAAAAATTACCAGTCCTCCCCCCGGCAATCCTGCACTGTAGCCAGCAGTCCTCCCAGTCTTTGTGGCGGTATGGCTACCATCAGACTGCTGCAGCCAATTAGATGCTGGGAGCCATGATGTCAGGAGAGTGGCACCTGACTGCTGTAGCCTCCAATTGGCTGCAGCGGTCAGGTAGTAGCAGTTCCACAACACTAACCGGAACAGCCGTGGGGCTGCAGTGCTGGGGCACCGAACAGGTAAGTACCCTTATTTTTGTTATTTTAACCCTTTCCAATCCACTGCCTGCCGTCTTCAGACATCCTGATTAACGGCTGTACAGCTCCAATGTCGGAAGACGTCCGGCAGGGTATTCTTACTGTATATTACTCGCTGCTCTGTTGTCAGAGGCCTCTCCAACATGTCCCAAACCGCAGTACTGGCTCTAGCCAGCAGATGGCGCCATTGTATAATGGCAGAAAGAGAAAGCCCCCTGAGGAAACCCTGAATCCAAAATTGGATTGCAAAGGGTTAATACATTCAAGCCTATAATCAAACCAGACAACCCCTTTAACCATAACAAAAACACAGATTAATGCGCTCTAAGTGTATAAGTACCTCTGCACATAGATGGAAGTAACAAAGCAAGATAGTGGCCTCTGAACAAGTTATCAGGAGTATTATGAATACCAGAAACAGGAAACCGAACATATAGTACATTTGATGAGACCTACAAAACAAAAATACACACGGTGAGATGCACAGAACGTCCGACACAGAACAACCAATGACATCGGGAAGCAGGCGGAACAGAGCTAGAGAATGCACATTGTAATGTGAAATACAGTAAACAGCACAAACATGAACCTTTCCCTCTAAGCACCGAGCGCTGCCCTATAGGATGCCGCCAGGCTTCAGATGGATGAAAACGGAAAACTAGAGACTTAAGCAGTCAGCGCTAAACACTAATCCAGTAGAATCCAAGCAGGCTGGCATGAGAGCTTGATGTGATGGCTGGTACGTGCGGGCGCCCTGCTGTGCCCAACTATGTGAACGAGGGAATGCGTGGCCGGATGACGAGCGATCCTAGTATTTTCACAGCTAGGCTGTATTACAAATGCTATATTACAGATTAGATCTGCACGAGTGGCTGGATGATTGCGGTGGTGGCATGCTGGGCGGCATGGATACGCCCTATTTCTATGTAGTCATGCGACGCATGGAATAAAAAATAATAATTAGATGAGGAATACGAGGTCCTCGCCTTACAGCTACAGTCCGTTGTGTCGTTAGACAGCGACCAACATTAGATATATTAGGAGCATAGGCATTATTACCATTTATTCAAATGTGGAAAATGATTAAGTGGTGAAAGGGATTAATTAAAGGGCGACTTCGCAGGATTTATTATGGTTTCCCCAGGATGCAGTTGGCATAGAGGACATGTTAGGAGAATGTAACATACTTACTAGAGATGAGTGAATGTACTCGTTTAGGGCGATTTTGCAATCGAGCATCGCTTTTTTCGAGTAACTGACTACTCGGATGAAAAGATTCAGGGGGCGCCGGGGAACAGGGGGGAGCTCGCTCCCCCCCCCCCCACTCCCCTCTGCAACCCCCCGCTCACCCCCGACACCCACCGAATCTTTTCGCCCAAGTAGTCAGCTACTCGAAAAAAAGTGATGCTCGATTGCAAAATCGCCCTAAACGAGTACGTTCGCTCATCTCTTAATACTCACCCATCTCTTATTTGGTTAAAGCGCTGCTCCAGTACGATCCGCCGTCATGCCACATGACCTCCACTCGGACCAGCTGAACCCTCTGGCATCCGCTGTAAGGACTGGAAGTAGCTTTTTATAGTCCTATCTATGAGAGCAACAGAGTCAGTCTCATAGGAACAAAAAGACAGCGACTTCCGGTCTGTTGGAGGATTCAGCTAGTCACAGCGTGGGTCATGTGGCTCTCCTCAATAAGGGGATTGGCGAGTAGGTTATATCCTCCAGTATGCCAACTTCACCCGTAGAAACAAAGTTTCCCAGGAGTGGCCCTTTAAAAAAGTTAAAGGTGCTATCCAGGGAGAGAAAAAAAAAAAATTCAAACCAGCTCAACGTTGCAGCAAAACATAAAACAAGCTCACACTCCGCCTACAGGTCCTCGCCAGATCTGCTCTTCTCGTAACTGTTCCCCAACTGGTCTTCACTTCTAAAGGGTCCTTTTACATGGAACATTCTCACTGGATCGCGGGAATATGAATAAAGGCCCTTTTACACACAAAGATGATCACTCAAAAGATGGCTTTTGAGCGATCACTTTGCATAAGCTACTAATTGGTACTAATGCCAATTAGTAGCTTATTAATGCGTGTGAGCCGCCGGGAGTTGTATTCAGAGAACAGCAGGAGATCTGTTCTTGGAATACATTCCCTTTGTTCTGCTGTGGGGCTGACATCTGAGACAATGTTATCAGCGCTCCCCGCAGAGAACACAGCGTGAAGTCCCTGCTATCAGCTCTTCTGCCGAATGATGGATTTTATGCCGAACATAAGATCATCGTTCGGCAGAAAAGTGAAAGATGGGCAGATTTACACGCAAACGATTATCGCTCACATGACTGCTGCAGCCTATCACCAGCCGAAGTGAGCCAGTAGTTACATGTCTCTAAAGATCAATGGGGGCACTGGTGGTACGAGCGCAGCGGGGCATCTGTAGAGAATTGGCTAAAGTGTTTTGCCACCCCTCTGAGCGGGTGTGAATTTCTGTTTTCTCCCTGGATAACCCTTTTCAGTCTAAAGCAGACTGACAGCTATAAGTGCTTCTGCGCCTATGGGAAAAAGTACTACCACCAAATCTTAGATGTCAAACAATGAAGAGATCACTTCTATACAAAAGACAGCAAATACATTTCTGCTTTCCATTCAACACGTCAGTAAAGACGGCGGACACTTACCAAATGCTGTTGAGTATGAAAAACAGCTGAATAAAAATACATCCGAACGGTAAAATGCCTCCCATAATAATACCTGGGAACGGTTTAGTAAAAAAAGACTGTGTGGGAATCTGACGAGGAATCTGATTTGTGCGAACGGGATGTTCGATTGCCTAAGGAAAAGGAAGTATGAAAATCAGGACTTTAAACTATAAACTGTTATTTGCACCTTATTGTCTGACACATTTTTATAGTTCTACTTAAATATTCTTCATAAAAGGTAAACAAACAGCAAATGTATGATTGTAAGTGGGAGGAAAAGGAGCCTGCAATCACCAAAAGAACAATGACCTCTAGTGTCCGAATCAGATTCCTACAGAAGTAACCTTGTTCAAAGGGATAATTCCATCTCATTTCCGCAGGATATACCATAAAAGTCTAATAAACAATGGGAGCCCAAGGTACAGGGAAAACATTCCCCTATAGTGCCAATAGTCACTAACAGAGCTGATCAGGGTCTGCTAGCACCCTACAGCTCTGCTATGCCACGGGGTTCCCGGCAGTTTATGATCGCCGAGACGAATAGCAGAACTAACACTTCTGCTTTCTACATTCACTACATAGCGCTATGTAGCCTGTAAAAGGAGAAGGCAGAAGTAGTTAAACACTTCTGCATTCTTCTACCAGTCCTCGGCTATTAGTGACAGCTGAGGACTGGGGGGAGAAGAATGGAGAAGTGTTTTTTACTTGCAGGAGCAGGAACTTTAATCACGCACTGTACTTCTGCTATCGGCCAGGATTGAAGTCCAGGACCAAGAGCTGTGTATTTACCACGCTTGGTCCTGACGGGTTTAAAGGGGTTGTCCCGCGAAACAAAGTTGGGGTATACACTTCTGTATGGCCATATTAATGCACTTTGTAATGTACATTGTGCATTAATTATGAGCCATACAGAAGTTATTCACTTACCTGTTCCATTGCTAGCGTCCTCGTCTCCATGGTGCCGTCTAATTTTCAGCGTCTAATCGCCCGATTAGACGCGCTTGCGCAGTCCGGTCTTCTCCCTTCTGAATGGGGCCGCTCGTGCTGGAGAGCTGCTCCTCGTAGCTCCGCCCCGTCACGTGTGCCGATTCCAGCCAATCAGGAGGCTGGAATCGGCAACGGACCGCACAGAAGACCTGCGGTCCACCGAGGGTGAAGATCCCGGCGGCCATCTTCGCAAGGTAAGTAAGAAGTCACCGGAGCGCGGGGATTCGGGTAAGTACTATCCGTTTTTTTTTTTTTTTTTAAACCCCTGCATCGGGTTTGTCTCGCGCCGAACGGGGGGGCTATTGGAAAAAAAAAAAAAAAAACCGTTTCGGCGCGGGACAACCCCTTTAAGGGGATTCTGTCATCCGGTACATGCTGCCAGAACCATGAACCCAGGACAGGGACGCCCGGTTGCCCACGTGCTTTTATTCTGAATCTCTGCTGAATCCACCACCAAGCAATTGTGTAACTTCAATCAAATGCCGTGTGAAGTGAGGATCCGCCATGTAGACCTACAGTAGGGTTATACGGCAATGTATGTCATGTAGTAATGATGAACTGTAAAACTTACCCGCTCTTTAAATCCAAAATATGCTCCAAGGAATGTTAGTGGGACAGAGATGCCAAACCACATAGCTAGGACCGCCACCAGCGTCCCAAATGGAATTGCAGCTGAAGAGCCTTTCGCCCATAAAATGACATTCATGATAAAGAAATCAGCAAAAATAATCCTGTAAACAATAAAGAGAAAACTAACTTGTGAGCGCGCACCCCCTTACAGCAGTCATGAAAACATAGCTCCGGTTAGCACTACAGGAAAGAGCAGTGAACAGGGTTGTTCCTGAAGACAGCCCATATACATAAGCCATATCAGGGCACATGAATGTCAAAGAAGGGGTTCCCCCGGGGTTCCCCCCCCCACCCTATGAGCCAGATAAGAGAACTACTCTGTACAAGCGGCTCCTGTTTCGATAGACATGAATGGCTGTTCATACGGTACAAAGACAGCTCATCCAAATGTAGGTCTATATCCTCCACACGTTGCTCAGGAAAAGACTCATTGGCAGCAGCCTCACCTAGCACAATCAAGTGCTTGCCAGAGGATGACGAGCGCCTACATTTTGAAAGGGATAGTCTAATGAGACAATTCCTTTTAAATGGGTTGCCAGGAATGGCAGAAAATGGCCGGCTAATGTTGCACCAGTGGCAACCCATCCCAAGATGAAAGAATTAGGCCTCATGTCCACGGGGATAATCAGGCCCGCCGCGGATTCTTCATGTAGAATCCGTAGCGGGTCCCTCCTGCCCCGCGGACATGAGGCCTAAAAATCAGAATAAACTCACCGGCTCCGGACGATGCGGATCTTCCTTCCTTCGCGGACGGATCTTCTTTCTCCGGCCCGGCGGATGTGCTCGGCACACAGGCAGCGTGCATGCGCCGGGTCGAAGAAAGAAGATCTGGCCGTAAAGAAGGGAAGAACCGCATTGTCCGGAGCAGGTGAGTTTAATTCTGGTACGGGTCTCCCGCGGATCCGGATGGCTTCCATAGGCTTCAATAGAAGCCTGCAGGAGCCGTCCCTGTGGGAGACCCGCACGAAAATGGAGCATGTTCATTTTTTTTTCCCGCACGCGGATCCGTGCCTGAAGGGAAAAAATGACATCCGCAGGTATTTAACTACCTGTGGGTGTCCAATGCATCCCTATGGGGCGCAGATCCGCGTGTGGGAGAAACACTGCAGATTTTAAGCCCGTGGACATGAGGCCTTAATGTTCAGTCCGGGAATGGGGCTGGGACATAGCCCAATGCTTATCTGTTCTAAACAGTATAACATTAGGCTTCCCCCCCTTACCCCTCTGGGCTGCATATGCATTCTCCTGTTATTGTACCAGTAGGCTCTACCCCCCACCACCCCCGGATCCTGTCCCTTCCCTCTCTGGGCTGCATATAAATTCTCCAGTCCCATGACAAGTTTCCAGATGGCAGCAGCTATTGTATACCACACCCAGACAAGCCCTTAAAAAGCTACATTCACACATAGCATACCTTGCTGCAGATCTCCACCAAAATCCATGCCAGTGGTGTCATTTTTGGCACAGATTTTAGTACGGTTTTTCCACAGCTGAAAATCTGCATCGGTTTTGCTACGTCTGAATGTACCCAAGGGGGTTCAGCTGCTTTTACGTTTTGTATTCACTTATTGTTTCATTCTGCAACTATGAAAAAACATAGAAACTACTCACCCCGGACACAGAAGCGCTGTCAGTAGCACATTAGATTTCCATCTCTCACCACCAAATGCTGGGGAAAAAAAAAAAAAAGGAGCTGAATATCAATTCAATATTACATACATGGAATGGCCTAAAAAGAACAGGCTCCCTTCAAGCAAATCGTTTACTAGTAAGTATATTGGGGAGATAAGCTGTATTTAACCTTCAGTTTGTTCCAGGACTAGAGATGAGCGAACGTACTCGGTAAGGGCGATTTCGCAATCGAGCACCGCGATTTTCGAGTACTTCACTACTCGGGTGAAAAGTACTCGGGGGCGCTGGGGGGTTGCAGAGGGGAGTGGGGGAGGGGGGGGGGGGGACAGGGGAGCCCTCTCTCTCTCTCTCCCCCCCCACTCCCCTCTGCAACCCCCCGCCCCACAGCGCACCCGAGTACTTTTCACCCGAGTAGTGAAGTACTCGAAAATCGCGGTGCTCGATTGCGAAATCGCCCTTACCGAGTACGTTCGCTCATCTCTATGCAGGACGCGTTTCTTGCTATCCATCTCTGCTAAAGTGGACAGACATAAGCTCAGTCCAAACAAACCTATCATGGCGAAGCTGGGTAGTATAGCCTTTACCTGTTATCACGGAGGCCCAAGTAGGAGAGATCTGAGGCCAAAACTGAACACTCTAATATAAACTCTTACAGGGATGCAAAAACAACTGTATATAAGAAGCCAGACGTATAACAGGTCGCAACTGAGACCTTCACTCTATACCTCAAAGAGTGGTGAAAGGTATGGCTATGTAGAAGGCTACTTACTTTTATACATCCGGGCAGACACATAACCAGCGGGGGTCCCCAACAAGACCCACAACACAACAGCACAGGTCATCAATGCTCCTCTGTTAGCAGGCGACAGAAATCCAAGACAGGCGAGGACTTGAGGGGGAAAAAAAACAAAAAAAGGTGTAAAATCAATAAGAGAAAAAGATAAACACAAATAGTCATACTAAGGCCTCATGTTCACGGGGAAAATCAGGCCCGCTACGGATTCTCCATGGAGAATCCGTAGCGGGTCCCTCCTGCCCCGCGGACATGAGGGCTGAAAATAAGAATAAACTCACCGGATCCTGACGGCTTCCATAGAAGCCTGTGGGAGACCCGCGCCTGAATGGAGCATGGTCCGGATTTTTTTCACGCACGCGGATCCGCGCCTGCAGGGAAAAATGACATCCGCAGGTATTTAACTACCTGCGGGTGTCTAATGCATCCCTATGGGGCGCGGATCCACGTGCGGAAAAAACGCTGCGGATTTAAAATCTTAATTTGCCCGTGGACATGAGGCCTTAAAGTACATAATATGACTTTGTTAGTAGTCCTGCATCAACCAACTCTATTTTCACCTATGTTAAAGGGGAAAACTGAGCAAAAGCCCATGTGCCGCAGCAGACTGGTGGAAATCTTGAGCAGCAGACCCCACCAATCTGAAATGGATGATCCATCCTGAGGATTTCAGCCCTGGAGACCCCTTTAGGAGTGTGTAATAGTGTTAGGACACCCAATGAGCAGATATATTGGGACCACAGGAGTGATACTTACATAATGTAATGAAGGTCATAATGAAGATCTGTGTTCCTTGGCCCAGAAAGACAGACAGCAGCATTCCCTTCTTTGGAGGTCTGAATATATCCCCATGGACCAACTTCCAGCCAAATTCCTCCTGGGCATCTTCCTGTAGGAATTAAAGGATATGCATCAATAACCGGATGCACACACTGCTATCCCATAACTTTTGGCATGTCAATGTAGGTCTATGGACCATATACTAAGGGCTCCTTCACATCAGCGTTGAAGGTTCTGCTCAGAGTCACTGAATTCTGTTAAAGAACAAGGTGAAGTATAGTGCTGCCCTGTAAAATGCTGTCTAGAAACCAAATGAACTCCGTGCTGTTCAATTGTGTCATAACAGTTCCGTTCAGCCAGAGGGCGCAGTTTTCCTGCTCCCATAACAGAGCAGAAAACAATCCTTTGGAACTAGGATGTTTTGAACTTGTATTACATTAAACATGACAACTACTTCTACACCATCCTGTATATAAGTCATAGAATGGTAGAGTTGGAAGGGACCTCCGGGGTCATCAGGTCCAACCCCCTGCTCAGTGCAGGATCACTAAATAATACCATACAGATATTTGTCCAGCATTTGTTTGAACACTTCCATTAAAGGAGAACTCACCACCTCCCATGGCAACCTGTTCATTCATTGATCACCTCACTGTCTAATATCTAATCTGTGTCTCCTCCCTTTCAGTTTCACCCCATTGCTTCTAGTCTTCCCTTGTGCAGATGAGAATAGGGCTGATCCCTCTGCACTGTGACAGCCCTTCAGATATTTGTAGACAGCTATTAAGTCTCCTCTCAGCCTTCTTTTTTGCAAGCTAAACATTCCCAGATCCTTTAACCATTCCTCATGGGACATGATTTGCAGACCGTTCACCATCTTGGTAACTCTTCTCTGAACTTGCTCCTGTTTGTCAATGTCTTTTTTAAAGTGGGGTGCCCAGAACTGGACACAGTATTCCAGATGAGGTCTGACTAAGGAAGAGTAGAGGGGGATAATGACCTCATGTAATCTAGACTCTGATTCTCTTAATACATCCCAGAATTGTGTTTGCCTTCTTTGCTGCTGCATCACATTGTTGGCTCATGTTCAGTCTATGATCTACTAGTATACCCAAGTCTTCTTCACATGTGCTGCTGCTTAGCCCAATTCTTCCCATTCTGTATGTTTTTCTAAAAGGTTTCTTGCCCAGATGTAGGACTTTGCATTTCTCCTTGTTAAATACCATTCTGTTAGTCGCTGCCCACTGTTCAAGCTTTTCTAGATCTTTTTGAATACTTTCTCTTCCCTAGTGTTAGCTATCCCTCCTAGCTTTGTGTCATCGGCAAATTTGATCAGTTTACCATCAATTCCCTCATCTACGATAATCAAAAAAAAAAACTAACTGTTGAACAACACTGGGCCCAGGACAGAGCCTTGTGGTACCCCACTTGATACATTCTTCCACTTGGATGAGCAGCCATTTATGACCACTCTGAGTACGATCACTCAGCCAGTTGTAAAGCCACCTAACAATTTCTTTGTCAATTCCATATTTGGTAACTTTTTTCAATAAGGATGGTATGAGATACTTGGTCAAATGCAGTAGATATAGTATATCTTCACTTGATCAACCCATTTGGCGATTCTGTCATAGAAGGAAATTAGATTCATCTGGCATGACTTGCTTGTTACAAACCCCTGCTGGCTCTGGTTAACTGCTTAATTCTTATCTAAGTACCTGCATGCATTTGGTTTATTTGTTCAAAGATCTTTCCCGGTATAGAAGTCAGGCTCACAGGCCTGTAGTTTCCTTGGTCCACTCTCTCCCCTTGTTTTGAAGATAGGGACAACATTTGCCCTTTTCCAATCTTCTGGGAATTCTCCTGTTCTCCAAGACAGATTATGGTGAGTGGTTCAGCAGTTACCTATACTGCTTCCTTTAGTATCCTATGATTTAATTCATATGAACCTTGAGACTTGAATTCATTTAAGTTAGCCAAGTGTTCCCTCACCATCTCTCTGCTTACAGATAGCCTGCATTCTTTTATTCCCCCAGTAGCACAGGGAAGATCAGTTGATGTTCCATCTACTTTCTGAGAGCAAACAGATACAAAATAAGAATTTAAAAGTTCGGCTTTCTCAACATCATTTTAACCAATTCACCACTTCCATCCTATAAACATAATTGACTTTTCTTTGACTTTTGACATGCCTCCAAAATCGTTTATCATTGCTTTCGGCCTCTGTTGCAAGCCTCAATTCATCATTAGCTTTAGCTTTTCTGACACTTGCCCCACAGTTTCTGCAGACCGCATTATATTCTTCTTTAGATATTTCCCCCTTTTTCCATTTAATAAACATATTTTTCTTCTTTTTTAACATGTGTGCAAGTTCTGTGTTCATCCATCCTGGTCTCTTTAAATGCTTCCCATTCTTCCTTCTTTTAGGGATTGTTAATGATTGTGCTTTGAGAATCTCATTTCGTAGTATTTCCCAACCTTCTTGGACATTTCTGGCCTTAAGAACATCCAGCCACTGGCTCTTTCCTACCTCAGGCTGGAATCACTCGGCATTTATGGCAGTTAATGATGCAGGATTTTTTGTTTTTGTTTTTAAGGGCCGCTTCAATGAAAACACATTGTTCCATGCCTGTCCCACTCTGGGGGTCTCCTCTGTATACTGCAGCCACTTGATTGCAGTCCAGCTCCCTGTCTGATACTTATCAGCCACCCTCCTGATAGTGAGATTTTTTTTTAAACTGAGTATCAGATCAATCCCATGGTGCATCAGTACAGAATTAGCTAAAGGCTATACTATTGCCGGCTGCTGGTGAAACAGTTTAATCATCATTACCTTCTACATTTACCTAAATAAGCTATAGACCATATGTATACAGTCAGGAGGATGAAACTGTGATCTCCTCTATTATAACTGTGACGGGAGCTGTGTGATCATAAGCAGGAACTGTAACGGGAGTGTCTGTGTCCACCGGTAGGCAGTTTCTGCGGTAGGGTCCATGCAACAGCATAAACACAAATTGTGAAATTGACTAGTTTCAGACAGCATAAACCCAAGTAAATCTGAGCTCGTCAGAAAGGATATCACATGACCATGTGAGGGGGGGGGAGGCCAGGAGCTTCAGATAGAAAGGAGCAACCATCCAAGGTAACACTAGCTCACTTAATACACACTGTCCAAAAAAATAAAATAAAAGCTAAAGTGCTCCTTTAAAACAAATACAGGAATGGATACACAGGAGAAGATGTATCATTTTCTTTATACTTTTCCCTTTTTTTCTCATCAACTCCTGGGTTTAGCTCAAAAACAATACGTGTGATTTCAGCCTTATACTGCTTACATTTTATTGAGGTGAACCCAAGCAAGCCGATGCAGAGTAGCAGTGTATCTGTGTGTAGCATTACACGTTTAGTTGGGTTCTCCAGACTGATCCAGAGCAGCAGATAAACAATGCTGTAACAAGGTACATGGCTTCACTACTGCAGCGGCCCATGCAAATGGTCACGGACCAATGGATCGATACAGCCCATGTAAGCCACTTCACCATTTGTCCTTTTTTAGCAAGGATGTGACTATAATCTTTTTCTACTAATTTCCTGAAACATCTGTAGATGAAAGAACTTTGAGCTTAGTAAACTGAAATAAATAGGAGATGGCCTTGTTTTAAAGCTTTCAGGCCCCCCAGAAAGAAAGGAAAAAAAGAAAGGTCTATATTAACAGACGACATCACCATGCAGAAGACAAGACATGAAGAACATAGGGTACTTACTGAAGAGTCCATCTGGTTATATCTGGCAATATCCTTATGGAGGGTACGTAACATAATCATGGCCACCATACCCGAGAGGAAGAGGACAATTACCAGCGAGTTCATGATACTGATGGGGGAAAAAAAGCAAAAGAAGGTCAAATAAACTACCAAAAAAAACACTATTTAAAGTAACCCTCTGTCACGGACAAAGATGACTGCATCGCTGCTCTGACTACCCGATGCACACCAGGCATTGGAAGTCTAAAACACGGCATGCCGATCTGACTGGCCACCACGGTCACATTGATAGTGGCCACCACGGTCACATTACTTGGTCAAAGCAGGTGTAGTGACTTATGGCCCTTTTACACGGGACAGGCTGCCGGGCAAATGATGCCTGATGGGTCGTCCCAGTGAAGCTCGCTCCTGTGCTGTTATATTGGCATCGCTCACAACGCAGCCAGCATGGAGGTGGAGCGGACCGAGCGAGCGTTCTTCCCCCACCCGCCTCCATTCACAGTAAGCAGATAGTCGTGAACGATGACTGTTTGCACTGAGCAATTCTCTTTCAGTTGCTGCATGCGTTTACACTGGACGGTTAACCTACAAACTCCCGCAGGAGCACGGAAATCTGAATGACTCTGAACAAGAAGCGTCTTGTGTAAAATGGCCATTAGACTGATGATGTATACTAATGCACAGTGTACAGCAGGTAGTCGGGAACGCAGTTTGGTCATCTTTGTTTGTTCAGGACCAGAGGGTCATTTTAAAAGACAGTATAATCTAATGAAAGGACCTATAAGTTATTATATTAGATAGATACAATATATATTATACATATATACACACTCACTATCTCTTTTGGGATAATTACTCCAAAGAATACAATGGGCACCTAACTGACTGCTGTACTCACTAGTGTTCTAACCCAACTCTCACACCGCCTTCCATTCCATATGACTGACATTCCGTGATATATATGCCTGTACACATCAGTGGCTAGACATGATTAAAGGGGTTGTCCCGCGCCGAAACGGGTTTTTGTTTTTTTTTCAATAGCCCCCCCGTTCGGCGCGAGACAAACCCGATGCAGGGGTTAAAAAAGAAAACCGGATAGTGCTTACCTGAATCCCCGCGCTCCGGTGACTTCTTACTTACCTGGTGAAGATGGCCGCCGGGATCTTCATCCTCGGTGGACCGCAGGGCTTCTGTGCGGTCCATTGCCGATTCCAGCCTCCTGATTGGCTGGAATCGGCACGTGACGGGGCGAGCAGCCCCATTCAGAAATGAAGAAGACCGGACTGCGCAAGCGCGTCTAATCCGGCGATTAGACGCTGAAAATTAGACGGCACCATGGAGACGAGGACGCTAGCAACGGAACAGGTAAGTGAATAACTTCTGTATGGCTCATAATTAATGCACAATGTATATTACAAAGTGCATTAATATGGCCATACAGAAGTGTATACCCCCACTTGCTTTCGCGGGACAACCCCTTTAATGAAATGGTGCTCACGAATACAGCAGACACACCATTGATGGGACGATAGGCGTCATCTGCACTTGCTCTGATAGTGACTGGTATTTTTTTGATTGGATTACTAAACATGCAATCCATTTGCTGTCAGATTTCAACCTGCGACCCTATATCACCTGGAGAAAAACAGTGGCTGCATCTCTCATTAGGACATGCGTTCTGCTAAACTGGATGTGCAAGGCAATAGAAGAGTTAGTATGGCAATCGTCCGCCAATTACCTGGCTATTTTCACTTGCCTATTGTAAGTTAGATTAAATGACTTTAATGAAAAAATGTGTCCCCGTCTCCCTAATCTGCACGTCTAGTTGGAGGTTTATGCAAGCCCATCTGCAACTCAAAAAGTGCTTGAAGTTTATATACTGGTAGCATTGCCCTTAGCGAGTACCTGCCCGCTCGGAAGAAAAGGTTCGGCTGCCGGCGGCGGGGGAACTGCCGCAACTCACCTGTCACCCGCACCGGCAGCCAAACCTTTTCTTCCGAGCGAGTACCTGCCCGCTCAGAAGAAAAGGTTCGGCTGCCAGCGGCGGGCGGGGAGGAACGGAGGGGAGATCTCTCTCTCCCTCTCTCCCCCCCACTCCCCGCCGCAACTCACCTGTCACCCGCGCCGGCAGCCAAACCTTTTCTTCTGAGCGGGCAGGTACTCGCTAAGGACAATGCTCGATCGAGTAATTGCCCTTAAAGAGTATGCTCGCTCATCTCTAGTCATCAATATTATTTTTGACCGGAAAACCCCTTTAAGTGCAGTTTTCACATTACTCCTTACAGGGAAAAGTCAACTTAAAAACATAAAATGATGCGATTCAGTAAATCCTAAAATTATATATAACAACTTATGCCTCCAAAAATTCATGATCTACAAACCGTTCCAGTAATCCATCTACAGGGTACAGCACATTCTTACCTGAACCACTGAATATTAGTGTGGGGCATGGATTCCAAAATGTAATCCCAACGAGATGCCCATTTAATAGTATTGTTTTCCTAAATAAAAGAGAAAATACATAAATCATTAAGTAAGACCTTAGAGGGTCTTTATTTACTTGGCTGCAGTACTGACATCCAGGGCACACATGTGACCGTTGTAGCCAATTGCTGGCCTCAATGACAAGTGATTAGAAACCACTGAAGTCAGCAATTGGCTGCAGCGGTCAAGTGTGCAAGTGGAACGTCACTAGCGGAATGACAACTGTAAAAAGAAAAAACAAGACGGGCGAGGTAACAGAACAGTGAATTGGACTTAGTAAAATTGTGGAAAGGCCAGCAGATGAGAAAAAAAAATATACATATTACTTGGAAATCCCCCTTAATGATGCAGCTAATTTTGGACTTAAATGGACCATTTGGTTTAGGAAAATCCATTCTCAAATAACTTATTAGGAAACTTCATTATTAGAAAAAATGGATCCCTGGTTAGCGATCACCCAGAAGAGGCTAGAAAAGAGCTTTCTCTGGAAGACCCAGCAAGTCCATAAATAACAAAGACAGCCCGCTGATTTCAGTGGGTGATGTGCCAAGTAGTGACGCTACAGGGCCATTAACCCCTTCAGTAGCAGTTTTATTATTACCATGGCATGCCTCACAGGGCTGGTTTTTTAAGTGAATCAACAATGCAATTGACATCCCGAAAGACTTCAGATGACAGCTCAGTGCTCTGCACATTTCAGCACTAGAGCTGTCCACGGAAATCTTCTAGGATTTAACTGCATGGTCAGTGCAGCAAGCCCCGGAGATTTTCCAGGCGTGCCACTAAAAAGTATAGTCCATTACTTTATGAAATGGGTATCTCTAGTGCTGCATCCACTTCTATGTTTTCCACGCAGTGTCTCTACAGTCACCCGGCTCTGCAGTAGACTGCGGCTGGACTCATTTCCTTGCATAACGAGTTGCTGGGGTGACATTATGCAGGAGAAATAAAAGCGAAGGAAACATTCAGCTAAATCAGGAACTCTAGGTCAGCTCTTCATGAGAAAGAAAAAAAACAAAAAAACTCTTTAAGCACCCCTTTCAAGGTCCCCCCATGGTTTACACACGATCAACTTATAGGTACCTTGTCAGTATGGTTGGAAAATAAAGACAGTTTTTGTTTTAAACAAGTGAATACAAATGAAGGCATTACAATTTGGGAGACTTACCCGGAACGACACGGAGTAGGAGTATGTGACCTCCAGCTTGCTTGAGAGTTCTTTGGGGATCTCCATTGGATGGCCTTCACATTTTAATTCCTTATCAGCGGTATGTTTGACACTGTAAATGACACACAGCTTACTTATGAAGCATCCGTAGCTTTGTAGAACTCAGAACCAAGAGATTTATGAAAAAGGGCGTTTTCAACCAAAACATCTGGTGAAATGTAACAATGACCGATCGTTTCAGACGACAGACTGCCACAGCCCGGAAGGAAGTCTGCCACGGTCAAAAATTTTGCTTTGACCTTTTGGACAAAAGAGCTTTTTTTCTTATGACAGATCTTATATTCATAAAAAAAGATCTTTCTTTGAATGTCTGTTCCAAGTAAGATCGTTCATCTGTCGCCTGCTGCTACTGAACATGTAAGGACACTGAACGGCTCTAACGACCAGCGTAGACCACAATGAACATGACTGTAAATGGCCATCATCAGAGGATTAAACCCAACATGGTAGAAAATCCACTTCCATTGTTCCACATGGTGAAAGAAAATACATTCTTTGGCGCAGAAGTGTGCATGTGATGGGAGGGGGGGTGGAAGTGTTCATCAAGCGATTTGTGCAAATGTTATAGTGTAGAAAACTCTCAAATCATAGAGCGGGTTATAGCTTTTTATATCTGCATTTCAGGAGTTTGAAGAACTATGCGCTCTGCAGACCCGATGCCTATGGCTGTAACTGGCAGCCTAGACATTGGGTAGTGGATGGACACGAATAACGTTGGTCTCTAGAGATGAGCGAGTATACTCGCTAAGGCACATTACTCGAGCGAGTAGTGCCTTAGCCGAGTATCTCCCTGCTCGCCTCTAAAGATTCGGGGGCCGTCGGGGGAGACAGGCGAGTTGTGGCGGGGGGGGGTTGGGGGGGGGAGATCTCCCCTCCGCACCTCCCCGCCGGCCCCCGAATCTTTAGAGACGAGTGGGGAGATACTCGGCTAAGGCACTACTCGCTCGAGTAATGTGCCTTAGCGAGTATACTCGCTCGAGTAATGTGCCTTAGCGAGTATACTCGCTCATCTCTATTGGTCTCGGATCACCTTAACCCCTTAGTGCCAAAGTCAATGCTTATCGCAACGCCAAATAATTGCCCCTGGGTCTGCCATTCGTGGTGGTATATCAGGTCCTGCCAGAGGCAGTGTCTGATAGGCCTAGCTGCCACTGAATAAAATGACAGATGGAAGTAATACTACTTAAGTAGTGCAGTGTATTACCAAAGCAATTAAATTATCACGTTCGTGTCCTCTTGTAAGTTAAATAACTGTAGAAAACAAAAAAATTAGGTTTAACCTACATAATACGTGAAAAAATAAATAAATTGGGCCATGAAAATGAAAAATTGCAATTTTGAATTCCATGAAGCACTAGTGGGGGTCAAAATAGCAACAGCACCGTTATGTTTTGGCGCCTCTTCTACAGTTAGTATGATTAAGAACTAGCCAGAACGATTACCTTTTTGGTTCGAGTCTTGCTGTAACCAATCGGGCGCCGTCCCAGTTTTCCTCTTTACCGCTGTGGTATGTGATGACTATATCGACGTGGTTGAACAGATAAAATGTATCTTTCTTGTTAAATTCATTCTGAAAAACAAACAATATTTTTTCACATCGCAAGAAAAAGTGGAAAAAAGGCACAAGTGAAATGCAAATGTTTTCAAGTGCTTTACAAGAGACCTTTTACACGTCCCAATGCTCTGCGGCTCTGAATGGGTACCGATCTACATAACAGCATGTCGGTCAGTGATGGTTCAGCCACTCACAGCCAGCAGATGATTGGTGGTAAAGGACAAGAAGAGCCCCTACAAGAGTTCACCGCAGTCCAAGTGCATTCCTGGGCATCAGCTGCCAGTCACATGTGAGATTCTGCCAACACATGATCACGTTAATGCCAGGATAAAAGATCAAGTCAGCGGAGCCGACTGAGGGCATATTCGGACATGCCAATGATCGGATGGGTGAACTACTGTGTACCCGTGTAGAAAGGGGCTTTAGTGGGCCAGTTAATATTTCATCGAAAGTGAAAGATTTATTAACCCTTTCCAATCCAATTTGTATCCTGGTTTTCCTAGGGGGCTTACTCTTTTTCTGCTGTTATGCAATGGCGCTATCTGCTGGCTAAAGCCAGTACTGCATGAGGTGACACGTTGGATAGGCTCCGACAGCAGAGAGGCTGGCAATAAGCAATAAGAGAACCCTGACCGATGTCTTCCAACATTGGAGCTGTACAGCCTTAAATCATAATGTCTTCAGAAGTCAGACAGTGGATTGGAGAGGGTTAAGACGGAGATACTGCCAAGTTCTATGCCGGTCCAAAGGACAAATGCGAAGCACAATACTAAACGCTGTCCGTTGCGGTGAAACCTGATAAATCGCCTTCAAATCGGTCAAATACATCCAAACCGTTCTGAGAGACGGACAGTGCTGTCCACAGCTACTCGATTCCTCTAGCAGTGTCAAGCTTGCTCCGTGCAGGCCAAAATAGGCTGATGCGATGCACAAATAGCAGCGAAATGTCTTTTAAAGGGCATCTAGGACAATAAAATTTGCTACGTGAATCCTGCATGAACCAGAGCGGATGAAAAATGCCTCAAAAACCTGACCCAAGTGCTGAGTGTGAATCCAGACCTTTAAAGGGGAACTACTTTCTATAAGCCCCGTTAGGGCACATGGATATCAGAGAGTGCGGTGACCCTCTGCAAGCAAAGCTGCGAACATGCAGCAATGTTACATGAGTGGACATTCATTCGCATGGCTGCCTGTAATTCTGTACTGCCCCATGGACACTGCAGGGGACAGACAAGATCTTCTTCTTACAGCAAAATAAGCTATCTTCTGATGGAGAGTAGGGCTGGCCCTGATATCAGCAGCCAGACCCGTGGCAAGCAGTTCACGTTTGTGGTAGTTCTCCTAGTAAGGCAACCCTCCGTTCCAGAAACAAAGATGGCCACACAAGCTTCTCTGACCGCCTGCTGCATACTGTGCATGAGTGTACATCATTAGACACCACACACCTGCTTTGGTTGACCATTGCTGCCCACGTGAGCCGTGACGGTCAGTCACATCAGCAGGTAGCGACTTAAGACTACTAATTCATACTAATGCCCAATGTGCATCAGGCAGTCAGAAGTGTTTCTCCAGCGTCGCTTCTAAAGAGGATGTATGCTGAAGCAGCACCTTCATCCATAGGCATTTCCAAATCGGTTATCACAAGGACCTAAAGGGCTGGTCTGAGTTGTAATACTTCTGTAAAAGCCGTTTGCCCATGCACTAACGCTTGGTTTACAGACTGCAGTCCCGCCTGGGACATCACAGGCGCTGCAGCCAATAAATAAGCCGAGTCAGCGTGTAAATGTGACATCAGAGGGGAGACCTGAACAGCGGCGTGGGACACAGCGAGAACGGCAAGAGGCGAGTATATGTGGTTTGCTATTTTGGAACACGGGGAACGGGTTTTACAGAAATATTACAACTCTGACAACCCTTTAAAAGGGTCTTGGTCATAAACTATGATATGGTGCTCAAAGGTGAGGGGTGTGGGAAGTGGAGGGCATCTAGGAAATGGGTTTTTTATACTCTCACCGAGTCCCGTCTTCTAGAGTGGTGTTGTCGAGAAATCAATGTGCACACATAGCAACTGCTTCTACAAGGCTGTGTGTGCATGAGCTCCAATGGAGATTAACCCCTTCCCGCCCAATGACGTAAGGGTACGTCATGGCAGGCTGGTACGTCGCACAAAATGACGTACCCTTACATCATCGGGATAGCGCGAGATCATGACTGACCTATCCCGCAGTGGGAACCAGCTGGTAATCCCTTCCCTGCCGCGATCCAAGTAGATCACGGCAGGGAAAGAGTTCACAGAGGGAGCGCGCTCCCTCTGTGTCTCCGGCCGGCTCTCGTGATGTTATCGCCAGACACTGGTGTCCTGTAGTGCCAATGCCTATGATCGCTGTATAAGCGATAAGGCATGGCAGGGCAGTAGCTCTGCCATGCCTTATCACAGCGATCATAGGCATAGTGTTGTAAGTCCCTCAGAGGGACTCAAATAGTGTAAAAAAAAGAAAAGAAAAATGTAAAAAAAAAGGAAAAATGTAAAAAAAAAAATAAAAAAAAAAACAAACAAAAAACTTTGTGCTTTTTCTAATATTAGCATTAAAAAAAAAGGTAAAAAAAAAATTAAAACCCCACATATTTGGTATTGACGTGTACAAAAAGGTGAACACGCTTTTTATTTTGTACTGCAAAAAGCTTTTTAAAAAAATGCTTAAAAAACAGAAACACAATGCAAATTTTTAACATTTTGGCTCCCCCCCAAAAAATGCAATAAAGGTGATGAAAAAAGCCGTACATTCCCCAAAATGGTACCAATAAAAACTATAGTTCATCTCGCAAAAAATAATCCCTCACAGAGCTCCGTACATAGAAAAATAAAAAAGTTAAAGGACTTTGAATGCAGCGATAGAGAAAGAAAAAAAAGGACTACCAAAAAAAAGGGTTTTTATTGCAAAAAAGTGTAAAAACCTTAAAAAAAAAAAGGATTTTGGTATCGTTGTAACCGTACCGACCCGCAGAAAAAAAACTTTGTGTTATTTATGCTGCATGATTAACGCTGTAAAAGAAAAAAAAAAAAAAAAATCTATGGCAGAATTGATGCGCTCTCTCTCCCTGTTATCATAAAAAAAAATAATAAAAGTTTTACGATATAGTCTATGTACCCAAAAGTGGGACCGATAAAAACTACAGCTCGCCACGCGAAAAACAAGCCCTTATACGGCCGCGTCGACGGAAAAATAAAAAAGTTATGGCTTTTGAAAAATGGAGATGGAAAAATACCAAAAATCGCTTGGTCCTCAACGCCAAAATAGGCGGAGGACTCAGCAAATATAAAGCAGCTCCCCGGACCCTCATAAAGCAGCTCCTCGGACCCTCATAACAGTTTATGGGGCACAAAGTGATGACAGATGCCCTTTAACTTTCATTATAAGATGTAATCAAACAACTTCATGATGTCTATATATATTATTTGTGTTCTTTGGGCAATTATCCCCAAAACAACAGACAGAGTCCTGTTTTGCTTCCACATTTGGAAACTGTTGCCCGTTTTGAGGATAATTGCCTAAGAACACAAATAGCAATAAAAGGCAGTGAAGAACAAAGCATTGACAGATGCATCAGCACTTCGGGATCAGTGCAGCACCGGAGCGAGACAGTCATGGCTTCGGAACTCGGAACCAAGACGCGTTACACAGGTCGGAGCATTCCATACAGTGTAAGGGCTATAAAACTGTCATTCAAAGTGGGTGTGCGGGGGTTAATGGCATCTCAGGTTTATATGGATGCCTGTTAAATGTTTATTAGCATATACATAGGATGAGAGTCTGGTCACAGAAGCCAAATAGAGAGACTAGCAGAAGTGCAGGATGCGGCACATGCTGGACGCGGACTACACCGCCCGATCCCCGTGACCACAACGGAGTCCGTCAGGATTACAGCATGACATTTGTCTGTTTTCCAGGCTGCGCGGCTTCATTGTGCCGATCTGTATGGATCCTAACTAGAGATGAGCGAACGTACTCGGATAGGCACTACTCGTCCGAGTAATGTGCTTTATCCGAGTACCTCTCTGCTTGTGCTCAAAGATTCGGGACGCGCTGCGGAGCGGGGAGCTGCAGGGGAGAGCGGGGAGGAACGAAGGGGAGATCTTTCTCTCCTTCTCTCCCAGCCGCTCTGCCCCGCTCCGACTCACCTGTCAGCAGCGGAGCGCCCCGAATCTTTGAGCACGAGTACAGCGGTACTCGGATAAGGCACATTACTCGGACGAGTAGTGCCTATCCGAGTACGTTCGCTCATCTCTAATCCTAACATGTCTGTAAATAATGGCCACTATATCCTATATGGTAATTAGAGATGAGCGAGCGTACTCGGAAAAGCACTACTCGCTCGAGTAATTTGCTTTATCCGAGTATCGCTGTGCTCGTCCCTGAAGATTCGGGTGCCGCTGCGGCTGACAGGTGAGTCGCAGCGGGGAGCAGGGGAGAGCGGGCGGGAGAGAGGGAGAGAAAGATCTCCCCTCCGTTCCTCCCCGCTCTCCCCTGCAGCTCCCCGCTCCGTGCCGGCACCCGAATCTTCAGGGACGAGCACAGCGATACTCGGATAAAGCAAATTACTCGAGCGAGTAGTGCTTTTCCGAGTACGCTCGCTCATCTCTAATGGTAATCACTTACATTGATGATGCAGGCATCTTTCACTCTCCCATCTGAGGTGACGGCACATCCTATGGGAAACCCTGGGCTGCAGTACTTCTGGCCATCCTCCACATCGTAGCACCAGGTCACCGGCATGTTATCGATAATCCTAAGGAAGCATCAAGCGTCTCAGCATTACACTACAAGACAAGCAGCAACCGTGGCTACAGGAGCTCGAGGTGACGTCCCATCCGAGGCGCCCATATCAGAAGACTGGCATTGGGGGCTTCACCATGGGCTTCAGGAGCTGCTGCGCTTAGATTGCAAAAACACAGATGAGTAGAAGACAAAACAGAAAAGCATCTTATTTTTAAGGGGGGGGGGGGGATGAAAAAAAAAAACTTAAATATTTAATCTCCTTTTAAAAGTTAGGTGGAGAGGACCGGGCCCAACTCCCTATTCCTCTTATTCCTAGTATGCAGTCCAAGCCCATTAGCAGTAAGACCATTGCTATGCACTCTGTTCCCAATGACAGATTATTCCGGAAAGCTGCGACCGCACACTTAGAATTAGCAAAATTAACAAGAATTTTCCTTTAGTTCTGTAATGCATTTGGCCGTCAGTCAGCTCGGCAGCAAATATCCCAGGACTAAGTAACTTTGGGTAGGACAGATTGTTTTCACTAAGATCAAAACTGAAATGTTGTAGGAGTGCAAAGTACCGTATATACTGTATATAGTCGAGTATAAGCCTAGTTTTTAGCACATTTTTTTGTGCTGAAAAAGCCCCCCTCGGCTTATATTCGAGTCAGGGAAGGCTTAAAAAAAACCTCCATACTCACCTCTCAGCCGGCGTCTGAGTCTCCGGCGGCGGTGTGGCAGGCTGCTTGAATTCTCCCCGCTGTCATCCCCCGCCATTCTCTTTGCTCGGCTCTGTCATCACCCGCCATCAGCGCTGTGTGAGTAGGAGCTGTGATTGGAATGAGTGTCAGCCAATCACAGCCCGTGCTCGATCATTCACAGCCAATCCAGCTACTTTAAAATTCTCCCTGCTCGGCTTTCAAATCCCCTGCCGTCAGTGCTGTGTAAGTAAGCGCTGTGATTGGATCGAGTTCCGGCTGTGATTGGCTGGCGCTCAATCCAAAATCACAGCACTTACTTACACAGCGCTGACAGAGCCAAGCAGAGAGGATGGCGGGGGATCACAACAGGGAGGATTCAAGCAGCTTGTTGCACAGGCGCCGGCTGGGAGGGGAGTATGGAGGTTTTTTCTTTACCCAGTATATACTGGAGTATAGCTCGGCTTATACTCGAGTCAAAAAGTTTTCCCAGATTTTTGTGGCGAAACTTATGGTCTCGGCTTATACTCGGGTCGGCTAATACTCCAGTATGTATGGTACTCTAAAAAGTATTTATTTTAAAGTTTTATTTAAAAATACTTGAAATTTACATATTAACCCCTTACGGATACAGCCTATTTTGGCCACGGGAAGGGGGGGGGGGGGGGGGGTTGATTTTCATCTCCACCTTTAAAAAGCCAGAACGTTTTAATATGTCATTCGACAAGAACTATACAAGGGCTGTTTTTTCGCATGACAAGCTGCAGTTTTTATTGCTACAATTTTTGAGCTACATGTAATATATTGTAAAAAATTTAAACTTTTTTTTTGAAAACACAAATTCAGACACTTTTCATAGCATTATTCATGCAGCATAAACGACGTGATGATTTTTTTCCCCTGCAGGTTGGTACAATTATATAGGTACATTTTTTTTGGGGGGGGGGGGGGGGGGCACTTTCACACAATAAAAAACCCTTTTTGAAAAATATATATAATTTTTTTGCCATTGCCATATACAAATTCTACAACTTGTTTCAATGGATCAAGCTCTGCAAGTATTTTGGCTCCTTAATTATTTATTTAATAGTGTTTGCTGTGCAAGATCAAGAGCAAATTCAAGTTTACTGTACGATGGTTGGTACCGATGCAATGATGCCAAATTAGGGGGGGGGGGGGGGCGGTCAGGAACTGTAGACACGAAATGATGGGAAATTTGTAATAAAGGGAGTTTGGTTGTGAAGGTCTACATGGCCTGTAAGCAGAACGATTCCGCAGTGTTTGTACTCACCAGTGGTGCTGATAATTCAGCTGTATTCCTTTTTTAATGAAGTCCAGCGCGCTGTTATCAGATTTCGGGTCGTACTCCTTCTGGCAAACTTTTGTACAGGTTTCATTCTTGTTAAACTTAAACTGAAATGAAAACATTTCAAAAGTCCGGTTATAAAGAGGCAGAAACTTTACTTAGACTTTACTTGTGAAGATTTTTATTATGCCGAATTGGCCAGCTTCACACAGGCGATATATATATATATATTATATACACACAGCACGAGTTTTGTGCATTCTTTTAAATGGGGTTGAGAAGGTACAGGCTCATAACATGAAAGAATCTGTCTCAAAATGGCCGCTAGATACAAAATGGAGCATTATAAGATGTAAATAATGATTTGTTTTTATTCTTCCGAGAACCAAGCCTGAAAAAATCGTTATCAGAAGAAGCCCTCCCACGCCCTGAGCTCTGGGAAAAGAACGAATCGTGCTAATAAGATGCTGCAACCATCCAAACTCACAAGGGAGGACCAGATAACTAACATTTGAAGGACATTTTATACATATATTCTCACACTATGCTGTAATGTTTTATTTTTTAACCCAATGAGACTAACCCCGTGACTAATGACGTATTCCTTTCCTGTATTGAGAAACGCTATGAAAAGTTAATAAAGATTCAGAGTACGTACGCCTTAAGCAGAGTGAGCTGTATACTTGCCGGGGCTCTCTCTACGTATCTGAGGAGAACTGGAAACCGACTCTTTGAGTGGTTCTTGGCCTCCGTGGTGCACCGGATACGAATTGATTTGGAACCCAAGGCTTGAAAGGTTAATGTGACCTAGTGGCCCTTAACAGGGTCCTACACATGAGCGATGTTCTCCTGCATGACACCACGGTGCTATGCAGAAAAAACATTACAGAATGTTCTATCTAGCTGCGAGATCTCACATTGCAGCTCATTTGTCTTCGATGTGGCCGGCGGCAGCCCCGTTGACAGCAACGGGAGAAACTCCGCGATCCTCTGCAGCGGGTGATGCGAGCCGGTTTTCACATGAACACACCTCGCTTCCACAGAGCTTTCACATGGTGGGGAGCGCGATACGGTGCGGGATTCACGGCCCCCTATAACCCTCGCCCGTGTGAAGCTAGCGTGACTTGAAGACGACTGAGAATGTTTCTTATCAGATGGGTTGAGGTGATCCATCGCTACATGTGTGGCCACTGCTACTTTATACGGCAATGCGGTTTTATGTTACACAACACGGTACGAACCTTGTATGGGGACGATGCGATTCTTTCTCCAAAGAGCACTTGGCCAAGATTCTCGGACGGATGCTTCTCATCTTTATCCTTGCAAAAGTCAAAGCTGCCGTAGAAAGAATCCATTAGTATCTGCACAGGATGTGACTGGAGATGAGCGAGCGTACTCGGTTCGGGTGTCTTTGCACTCGAGCACCGCTTCTTCCGAGTAACTGACTACTCGGACGAAAAGAGTCGGGGGGTGCCGGGGGGTGGCGTGGTGGAACGGGGGGGGGGGGGGGGGGGGGAGTAGTGGGGAACAGGGGGGAGCTCTCTCTCTCTTCCCCCCCCCCCTCCCCACTCCCCTCTGCAACCACCCCTCACTCCCGGCGCCCCCCGAATCTTTTCGTCCGAGCAGTCAATTACTCGGAAGAAGCGGTGCTCAAGTTCAAAAACACCCGAACCGAGTACGCTCGCTCATCCCTAGATGTGACCCTCCATAAGAATGACTCTAGTATTGCTGTGGATGAAGCATACTCTAACACGGCTATGGCCATGACAACGGCATTAGGAGAAATCCTCCGTAGACGCTGCGAAGGCAAGTGAACAAGAGACGAAGAACAATGAGCGGTACTTACACATCGTACTCATACGGCAGAACCGATTCCACCGAGTCCAGCCGGTTGACAAAGAGCTCAATCTGAGACTAAAAGGGGAAGAAATAAGAGTGTTAAAATACATAAACCAGACTGATCTTCTTTCTAAGGCCGGGCTCCCATGAGCGGAGTGGATTCTGCATGCAGGAGGCCTGCGGTGGATTCTGCCCGTGAGCCCGGCCGGCGACTACACACGGCGCTGTGTTGTACTGCCGAGGCTTGCTGTTGGTCATGCGCAGCACAGGCTTTTTTTTTTTTGGTTTGACTATGTGTTTCCCATGCCGTCACTTAGTGAAGACGCGGCTCCCCGCAGCCTAGACACAATGTTAATTGCATATGGGCTGCGAGTTGGACGCCTCCGTTGATGTCAATGGAGGCCGTCGGCGCGGATTCCACGGTAAAACACAGCATGCTCCGATTTTTTTCCTGCTCGCGGAATACCTATTCCTATCCACGAGTGTGAAGGAAAAATTGAAAATGCGTGTCTTTCAGTGCCCACGTTGTACCGTGCGCAGACACCGATGGCGGAATCCGGTCGTGTGAGCCCAGCCTAAAGTAGAAACAAGCTGCAGACAACCCCCTATGAGAGCCCATCGATGAGCTGCCGCCGCGGGACGGGGGAGGCCGGATAGACATTGAACTTACAGCAGTGATAGAATATTGCACCGGTTCTGCTAATGAGTGACCAACCGCGTCACAGGTGGGGGCCCCGGGGCCAGGCATAGCCTCTGCTATGGCCGCCGCATCTTATACGGTTTTAAGCTCCATTTTATTACACCAGCTGTTTTTTTATTATGCTTTTTGTTACTTTTTGGCACATACTTTTTAATTGTTACATTTTTCATGTTATAAACCAAATGATTCACAATGTGAAAACGCCACAAAAATGCACTGAAATTTAAAGGGACAGTCCGCTCCAACATGGTGTCCAAACCGCAGACCGTGTGTTATAGAGCCGGGGGTCTGGCTGGATGGTCCATTTGTCTCAGACAAGCCGAAAACAGAAAAAGGTGGCGACATATTCTTACCCATCTGGGCCGACATACTTGTGGACCGCGATTTAGGGGGGGGGACAGATGTCCGTGAACACATTTGCGCACGACGTTACAGAGCATCTGGGTGCTGCATAAATAAACCATTTCCTCACCGCTGTTACTTCGTAATTTCTACTACAAAAAAGGCAAAAAAACAAAAAATAGCGGAGGAGCAGGCGCCTGACTGCGGCAGACAACAGCGGACTCGGTGTGTGGACTAGACTAAAGGCCCTTTTACATGGCCGCCATCTTTTAAACGACTGCACGAGCGCTGTTGTTGCCGCCAAGGTCGTCGGCGCTCCTGCAGAGCGTTTACACGTTAAGACTTGTCGCCGGCTTCTCATCCGCTTCTCCTCCTATGTGAAGCTTTGAGCGGGGAGCGTTTACACGGAACGAGAAGCCAGTGAGCTAATCCGTTTTTTTAAACAAATTTTGAGCGATAATCGTTACGTGTAAAAGGGCCTTAAGGCCTACAAGGCAGCAATGAGTGTAATGTGACTGTTGACATGAGACGTGTAGAACACATAACTACAGTACCGCCTCCGGGAGCAGGAAGGTTATGAGCCAGCGTTATCTACAATAAACCAATATAACCTTCCCGGTACAGAAGTGACCGCCAGCTAATCTACCCGCAGGGCGCCGGCCACCTCCATCCACAGTAAGCAGGAGGCGCTCCAACACTGAGGGACTCCGCTTTACACGGCCCGGTAGTCACTTGGTTTTTAGACTCCGACGGGTGAGTGCTTTCTCGCCCAACGCCCTGTCAGCGGCCGCGTGTAACGCTGCCTGATCTCACTGTAGTAATGGCTGCACTGTGAACTTCATGGTACAATGAGGTTTCCTCATAGTTAAAGGGGTTGTCCCGCGCCAAAAGTTTTTTGGTTTTTTTTGCATAGGCCCCCCGTTCAGCGCAGGACAAACCCAAGGGATGTGTTAAAATTTAAAAAGAAAATTTTACTTACCCGAATCCCCTCTCTGCAACCTCTTCCTTCTTTTCCTCCAAGATGGCCGCCGGGATCTTCACCCACGATGCACCGCGGGTCTTCTCCCATGGTGCACCGTGGGCTCTGTGCGGTCCATTGCCAATTCCAGCCTCCTGATTGGCTGGAATCGGCACACATGACGGGGCGGAGCTACGCGATGCCGCGAAGAAGGGGGCGGAGCCAGAATGCCACTCGTGCCAGACCGAGCCGAAGGGAGAAGACCCTTCTGCGCAAGCGCGTCTAATCGGGCGATTAGATGCTGAAATTAGACGGCACCATGGAGACGAGGACGCCAGCAACGGAACAGGTAAGTGAATAACTTCTGTATGGCTCATAATTAATGCACGATGTACATTACAAAGTGCATTAATATGGCCATACAGAAGTGCATAACTCGTCATCGCGGGACAACCCCTTTAACTTGTCATCGCGGGAAAACCCCTTTAAGCCGGCTTCACACGGGCGATAAAATCGCGTGAGGCGCCATCCCCGTTGTGCGGTCAGGCTGGTTTCACATGAAGGCACCCCGCATCCTCAGATAATTCACATGGATGGCGAGCGCGATCTAAGGGCGGGATTCACGGCCCGCCAACGCCAGTGTGAAGTCAGCCCGAGACCACTCCCACATCTCACCCCGATTACTGTGGTGTTTGGAGCGCCACGGCAATCGCAGTATAACGCTGCCATTGATTTCAATGGGGCCTCGGAGGCATGTGCTCGAATGCGACGTTTCTAACGCCGCGATTTTTAAGCGCTCTGTTCTATTTTTCTGCGTTCAACGCGCCTCATCACCAATCAGAACGATGGAGGGCGTTAAAAAAAAGCGCCGCAACGTGTTAAAAAAAAAAGGATGCTCAGTACTGTGGTAAAAGCGCTGCGATTTCGAGCGGCGCGCTGCCTGAAAATGGACGTAGGTTGTATTTATACAAGCTAACCCGATACTCCATAGGCACCGATAAGGCTCATGTAATGGCGCCTGCAGATTCAGCCCGACAATTGTTGAGACAACGCATGTAATACCCTGTTTCCCCGAAAATAAGACAGTGTCTTATAGGTAGCAGTTTAGGTCCCAGCACACCGACCAATGTCATCATGTGACACATCTGAAGGGAGTAAAACCGGTAGATCCTCATGACATTTATTAGTGTCACCGACACCATCCCAACCTATTATAACATAAGTATAATCCACCTCATGTCATCTACCAAGCTGTAGGTCCACAAGGATACTTCATGCTCGTGCGGATTCAGTCTGACCTTGATGTTCCCAAAGCTAGAAGACTGCATAATGTAAACCTCATCCACTTGAATCGGAGGAAGTTTGGAGTCCGGGGGGGGCGCAACACAAACGTCCTACTGAAGTTTAGTGCAGAACCCCTTAAAGGTGTTGTCCCGCGCCGAAACGGGTTTTTTTTTTCCAATAGGCCCCCCGTTCAGCACGAGACAAACCCAATGCATGTGTTAAAAAAAAAAAAAGTTTAGTACTTACCCGAATCCCCGCGCTGCGGCGACTTCTTACTTACCTTACCAAGATGGCCACCCGGATCTTCACCCACGATGCACCACGGGTCTTCTCCCATGGTGCACCGTGGGCTCTGTGCGGTCCATTGCCGATTCCAGCCTCCTGATTGGCTGGAATCGGCACACGTGACGGGGCGGAGCTACGAGGACCAGCTCTCTGGCAACAGGGCTTTGAATACCCCGCCTCCAGCAAAGCGAGCGTTGTGATTGGCTAATCGAGGGCTGGCAGCCAATCACAGCCGGCGCCCGATGAGCCAATTACAGCCATTCAGTTCGGATGTTCAGTCCGGGTGTTTGAACTGACCGCCCCGTCCTATAACTCCTTATCACAGTTACTGCTGATGATTATAGAAGCTGCTGTCACATGGGTATAGTGAAGGAGATCACAGCTCAGCCTTCTGATGACTGTAGACTTATTTACTGATACTCTCAAGAAGTTAGGCAGCACAAACTTAAAAACCAGTATAAGGCCTACTGCACACGGACGGAAATCCGCGGCGTTTCGCTGCAGCTATTGGGTTCTATTGAACCTAATAGCTCAATGTACATGCACCGGAATTCCGCGTGTCCCATTTGCCGCGGGTATACGTGCGGGCGGCTTCCATTGTAGTGACATCTCTGCACCCTTCCTCCAAAACATCACTAACTGTCTGTCCGCTGTCTCTAACACCATGTCCTCTCTCTACCTAAAACTAAACCTCTCTAAAACTGACCTGCTGGTATTTCCACCCTCCACTAACCGACCTCCTCCTGACATCTCCATCTCGGTGTGTGGCGCCACCATAACTCCCAGACAGCATGCCCGCTGCCTTGGGGTCATATTCGACTCTGATCTCTCTTTTGCCCCCTACATCCAATCCCTGGCCTGAACATGTCAGCTGCACCTCAAGAACATCGCAAGAAACCGCTCTTTTCTCACTGTGGACACGCTAAAAACGATTACTGTTGCCCTCATCCACTCCCGGCTCGATTATTGCAACTCGTTGCTGATCGGCCTCCCCTGCACCAGACTCTACCCTCTCCAATCCATCCAGCCAGGCTCATCTTCCTGTCCAGCCGCTACTCGGATGCCTCTGCCCTGTGCCGGTCACTGCACTGGCTGCCCGTTAAATACAGAATACAATTTAAAGTCGCTACCTTCATCCACAAAGCCCTCCACAGTTCAGCGCCACCCTATATTGCCTCCCTCATCTCAATCCATCACCCAGCCCGGGCTCTCCGCTCTGCTAATGAAACCAGACTGAGCGCCCCTTTAATTCGAACTTCTCATTCCCGCCTCCAAGACTTCTCCAGAGCAGCACCTGTCCTCTGGAACGCACTACCAAAGGCTACCCGAGCAATCCAGGACTCGCAGAACTTCAGGCGTGCTCTAAAAACGCACCTCTTCAGGGAAGCATACCGCATTCCCTAAACAAACCCCTCTGTACTCCGTCTGATAACATGCTCCCTGACCTACTGACTGCAATGCTTGCCAGCCACCATCAACTGCCCCCCTGCAGTCACACTGATTTGGCCACAATACGGCTCCTGCAGTCATACTGTTTCTGCCGTCACACGGCTAAATGTCTGACCATTGTCTGTGTATATCACCCCTCACTCTCCACCCCCCATACTGTGCACATCTCCAGCCCCTTTACCTTCTGTATCCCCCCATTACTTGTAGTATGTAAGCTCGTTGGAGCAGGACCCTCACCCCTATTGTTGCCATCAACTGATTACTATATAACCGTGGTTCTGTACTTTTGTCTTTCTGTATCCCCGTCTATGTAAGCGCTGCGGAATATGTTGGCGCTAAACAAATAAAGATTATTATTATTTATTGTTAATGGAAGCCGCCCGTCATGCTATACTTCCACTGTAGCACAGCATGAATACGAGCCGCGCCCACCGCGTTATCTGCCACTGCCGGCGCGTCATGCGGGACTTCGGGGAGCAGATCCGGAGGCAAGTATGGAGTCTTTGGGGGGGGGGGGGGCCTGACAGACTCCGCTTGCAGAGCCCGTCATGGCCGTGCGCATAAGGCCTAAGGCTGCGTTCACACGGGGCGGATTTGCCGCGGAAGCCGTCGCGGATTCCACAGCCGCAGCATGTCAATTTTTCTTTGTTGCGGCCGCACTTTTTCCTATAGGAGCGCCAGCCGCAGTGGCAAAGAGCGCGGCCGAGCACGCCACAACCCACGGCTGAGTGCTGCGGGTTTGGAAGCCGCGCTTTCCCTGCGGAATTCTTGCGATTTTTTTTTTTGCTGCGGCCAAACAGCGAGATTTATGGTGGGATTCCGCCGAGCGTTAAGACTTGTTTCGTCTGCGTTTTCCCCCCACTTTTTAGTTTCTTACTTTACGCCAAAAAGCGTGTCAAAGTTTTTGCCCGATTTTGGTGCATTTTAGACTTCGCCTTTTTTCTGACAAGATGGAAAAAAAACACACAAATAGTAAACGGGGCGCGAGACGGCTTTTTGGTGCAGTTTGTACGAGAAGGCCGTCTTATTTTGGGCAGTAAATCTGGCGGGGTCCTTAGGAGAACACAGAGGGATAAATGGGAGCGTGCACAAGTACTACACCAGGGGGCGCCGTCACAGCCCACACCCACTTTAGTGTCATTGGGGGTGGGGAATAGTAGGGACGCAGGAGGAAGTCTCAGGATGGGGCAGGAGGCTGCAGTACACCGAGGGACCTCCAGAGGGGGGCAGTTGAGGGCGGCGCGGAGGGGAAGGTGTTCTCTCTGCACTGGCCCTTTAAGAAATGTGTCACTTTGCTCCTAAGCCGCGCCGCCGCTGAGGACAGGGGGCGCTGCACACAGTTGCCCTCCAGCAGTGCCCTCCTGGGACGCCCCGTGGCGCCGGCGCACCTGAGCTCCGCCCGCACTCACCTTGCAGTTATCCGTCTCTTTTTCGTCCTCGCAGAAACTTACAGGAGCCAAACCCGGAAGATAAAAAGCGGCGCACCAGCCCGTGCACAGGACGACCACGAGTGCCGCCGGTAAGTAACGCCCCGTCCGAACCGCCATCATGCTCCACCACCGACCGAACAAGCCAGGTGATGACGGTAGTTACCCCGTGACGCCGCGCCGCTGCTAGGTGTCCGCGTTACGCAAGACGTGTCGTCATGACGTGCCGTGCGCGCTCTCAGGACGTCACGTGATCTGCCCTTCCAGCTCGGCACTGGAGCCTCGCTCTCGCTTGGTGACGTCACACCTATTTGGCGCGCGCACGGGGTTTGTTCGCGGTCATGTTTTGTGAGGCGCTGAGCGAGGAATGCTTTGCCGCCGGTAAGTGGCGGGCCGCGGCCGCAGGGAGTGTATAGAGGTCTGTGATGCTGTAAGCGGAGCGGCTACTGCGGGAAGGGACGCCTGGCATGAACGTGTAGGATGGAGCCGCCATTTTGTGGCGAAGCGCGGTGACCATCTTAGCGCCGCTGCTCCGTCCTGTGCGGAGCTGGATAATATTGCTGTGTTAGCGCCCCCCGCTGTGTGTAGTGTAACTGCCGGCTGTCGGTTTTTCCTCCCGTACTCTGGCGCTGTGGGACTTCCCGCGCGCACTCTGTTCCCGCCCTCTGTGCGGTGCTGGGTCTCCTCAGCAACCTGATTGGTTGTTTGGGTTCCCTGACTCAACCTCATTGGCTGTTCGGACCGAGTCTGAGAGTAAAAGCCTAATATGCCTCCCGGGGCCCCGTACAGTCTGCTCCAGGCCGGCGGGCATATTGGCCAGTTTTGTAACAGCTCAGCCGTATTCAGCAGCTTCAGCAACCTGAGGTATAGGCTGGTTTGGGTTGGCTGTTTCGCAGTGATTGGTTGGTTTGGGTTGGCTGGTTCGCAGTGATTGGTTGGTTTGGGTTGGCTGGTTCGCAGTGATTGGTTGGTTTGGGTTGGCTGGTTCGCAGTGATTGGTTGGTTTGGGTTGGCTGGTTCGCAGTGGTTGGTTGGTTTGGGTTGGCTGGTTCGCAGTGGTTGGTTGGTTTGGGTTGGCTGGTTCGCAGTGGTTGGTTGGTTTGGGTTGGCTGGTTCGCAGTGGTTGGTTGGTTTGGGTTGGCTGGTTCGCAGTGGTTGGTTGGTTTGGGTTGGCTGGTTCGCAGTGGTTGGTTGGTTTGGGTTGGCTGGTTCGCAGTGGTTGGTTGGTTTGGGTTGGCTGGTTCGCAGTGGTTGGTTGGTTTGGGTTGGCTGGTTCGCAGTGGTTGGTTGGTTTGGGTTGGCTGGTTCGCAGTGGTTGGTTGGTTTGGGTTGGCTGGTTCGCAGTGGTTGGTTGGTTTGGGTTGGCTGGTTCGCAGTGGTTGGTTGGTTTGGGTTGGCTGGTTCGCAGTGGTTGGTTGGTTTGGGTTGGCTGGTTCGCAGTGGTTGGTTGGTTTGGGTTGGCTGGTTCGCAGTGGTTGGTTGGCTGGTTCGCGTTGGTTGGTTTGGGTTGGCTGGTTCGCAGTGGTTGGTTGGTTTGGGTTGGCTGGTTCGCAGCGGTTGGCTGGTTTGGGTTGGCTGCTTCGCAGCGGTTGGCTGGTTTGGGTTGGCTGCTTCGCAGCGGTTGGCTGGTTTGGGTTGGCTGCTTCGCAGCGGTTGGCTGGTTTGGGTTGGCTGCTTCGCAGCGGTTGGCTGGTTTGGGTTGGCTGCTTCGCAGCGGTTGGCTGGTTTGGGTTGGCTGCTTCGCAGCGGTTGGTTGGTTTGGGTTGGCTGCTTCGCAGCGGTTGGTTGGTTTGGGTTGGCTCGAGCAGAAGTGTTGTGGAATAAAAACTCTGCAGGATGGCTAGACCTGTGCATGAGGGCCGCTGCTGAGCCGTCAGTGGCAGTCACCGGAGCGCGATCAGACCCTCGGTAAGCTGGCGAGGAGCGGAGGGGCAGTGTGCGTGGCGCGGTGCTGGCATCTCATGTTTATGCAATTTATTATTTTTTTTCAATGAATGTTTTGCAGCTTGTGTAAAAATGTCTCAAATGATGTCATGAAAGGGTTAACCACAGAAACACGTGAATAGTCTTTAATACCCCCCCCCCTCCCTCTATTGATTTGAATGGGCGATTTTGTTTTGAGGAGCGGAGGTGGAGCGTGCTCATGTTTATGCCGTACGTATGCTGCGTTGTGTGACTATGGCGCATATCCGTGTGTGTATGCAGGTATGCGTGTTAGGCTACTGCCTGGTGGTGCGCTAGCATGTGCGCGGGGGCCTCTGCGCGATTGTAAAGTTGCTTCCTCCACCTCTGCGGCTCTCTTGGGATCTCGCCCCGCTCTTAGGTTTTACTGTTTTATTTCTGCAGCATGGAGGATGTCGGGAGTCAGACCGCAGATTGACATTATCCACACGAGTCGATCACTACAGCAATTCCAGCAACCTGATTGGTTCTCGTCATAGATATTGGTCAGCTGACTCCGCCTTTTGAGATCGGCACGCGGAGAGTTAATGCAAAATGGAAGCTACTGAAGAAAATGATTTCATTATTCCTACAAACAGCGGGGTTTTGGTCTCCAAAAGTAATAGTTCCGTCCTTCTGAGATTACGCTGCGAAACGGAAGAGGAATTTCTGCAATGGAAGGAAGAGTATGAAAAGTTAAACGATGTAACTTAGAGTCTTACGAGGAAGCAGCAGCGGCACGGGCGATGGAGTGTTATTAGAGGTAAGCGGGATGTGGACAATCGCTATATGGTTAGGCTTTAAAAAAAAACTTATTTCAAGTGAAAAATACAGTTAACCCTTTGCAATCCAATTTTGGATTCAGGGTTTCCTAGGGGGCTTTCTCTTTCTGCCATTATACAATGGCGCCATCTGCTGGCTAGAGCCAGTACTGCAATATAGGACATGCTGGAGAGACCCCCAACAACAGAGCGGCCAGTAATCTACAGTAAGAATACCCTGCCGGACGTCTTCCAACATTGGAGCTGTACAGCCTTCGATCAGAATGTCTTCAGACGTCAGACAGTGGATTGGAAAGGGTTAAAAGATGAGGTCCGTTACAGCCAAACGTCGTCTTTACCCTTTTCTGGATGTGGATGATAGATAGGTTGGTTACCGTGTATAAGACGCAATTTTTATTTTTTTTAACAAAAATTTAACCCCAAAAGCTTATACATTGTAGTCAGGAAAACCGCGCTGAATTAGCACGATTTTCCTGACTACACCGCTGTTTCACGGGTCGGGCACCCTTTGCATGGCGCCGCGGCTCTCTGCTTCGCAGTGCTAAGGCCTAATTCCCACGGCCGGATTTCCAGCGCGTTTCACTGCAGCTAATAGGTTCTATTGAACCTAATAACTCAATGTACATGCTGTGGAATTCCACCGCATGAAATTACCTGCAGCATGTCCTATTTGCTGCATGTATACCTGCGGACGGTTTTCATTGTAGTCAATGGAAGCTGCCTGTCATGCTATACTTCTGCTGTAGCACAGTGGAAGTATAGTGTGAATATGCCAAGCACGTCATATGACGCTGCCGGCGCATCATGCGCTGTACTTCGCATGCGCTGGAGCGTTATGTGGAACTACAAGCGGTGGATCCGGAGGGGAATATGGGGGGGGGGGCATGTGACGGACTCCGCTGCGGTATTCCGCTTGTGGAGCCCGTCACAGCCGTGGGCATAAGGCCTAAGGGGGCCCGACCCGGGTACTAGGGACAGTATTTAAACATACTACAGTACAGATTAAAAATCTGTGCTGTATTATGTTTAAAAAATTTTACTTTCAAATTTTGGGGAGTAAAGTTGGGGGGGCGTCTTATACCGTAAATGGTTCAATGCATAATTTGGTCAGAAGAAAAGTAAATTTGTAGAACTAATGGAATGGGTGTATGACACTCTTAAAAGCGCTGGTGAGAAATTTCTGGGGGGGGGATTTAATATATTTTTCAGCGTATAAGACGACCCCCGACTTTTCCAGTTAAAATACAGAGTTTGGGATGTACTTGCCGTATAAGGCCCCCTGTCCGCGGGCGCGATTTTGCCAGCGAATCCCGCCGTCTGAAGCACTGACCCTGTGTCTACAAGCTGAGAATGATTGCGATTCTACACTCGTGGCCGGCAACTCGCAACATGCTGCGAATTGTCGCGATTCTCTGCCGTCAGCCTATCTGTCAGACGTGGTGATGCGATGATGCAACCAGAAAGTATCCAGCTGCTTGCAGCACCCGCCGGATAAGACGATACCTGGCGTATAAGATGACCGCTGACTTTGGAGCAGTCATCTTATACCCTGGAAAATATATTCAAGAAGATTTTTTTTGAGTATTTTAATGTTTTCTGTATTATTGGGTACACTAATTGCTCTTATTATTTTTCTAGAAGTCGTACAGGTGCCATCACAATACTAGACCAGATTCTCACAAAGTAAAAAGCCCTTCGGAAGAACATACCAATTGTCCAAATACGATGTCTGTAACCATTAAAGTAGTGGCCAAGATAAACAGGTGCGGTGTTCAGCCTATAGAGGTTTAGAAATTTTATTAGCAAATAACTTTGCAAACGCTCGTAATTAAGCAAATCGCATGGTTAATTTTTTTATTTTTTTCTTAAAGGTCAGCTGATGAGTTTCTGCCTGACTACCCCACTGTGGTTGAATTTTCTGGTGCTCACAATCACACAGTTCAATCAGCAGAGAGCCTGAAGGTCCAAGACGTCGGGTTAGAAGTACGCTCAAAATTTCTTGAGTTTTTCAAAGCTGGTAATGGCCCATCAGATGCTTTGAAACTCCATAAACTGGACCTGATGGAGCAATACGATGAAGAATATGGTCCGATTGCATGCGAGGCTGCTCCGTGTCCCTCACTATGGTGGGTGCAAAGTTTGTACGCTACACTATTTGGAGAAGAATATGGTGATTTTACAAAAGAGAAGATTTTGGAGTCAATTGTTTCCAGAGTAGAAGACTTAAAAAGTCAAGGTATTAAGATTACTTGCAGCACTTTATCAGACGACTTTTGCATTAGTATATGCACACCTATTATGGAAAGGGTTCACACATTGGAGAGTTCTGGGAGGATTTGCTTTATCGACTCGTCCGGGAATGCCGACCGATACAACTGCAGAATATTCTTAATAATGACTGACAGCTGTGTGGGTGGCCTGCCCCTTGGGGTTTTGTTAACCAGTTCTGACTCCGAGGAAGTACTTATTCAAGCTCTTCAAGATTACAAGTTACTTTTAACCGACCGTGCCTTTGGTGGCAGAGGAAAACTTGGCCCAGTTGCTTTCCTAACGGCCGATTCTAAGGCTCAACAGAATGCTATAGAAACTGTATTTCCGAGTGCCACCATATTTTTATGCATCGTTCATGTTTTGCAAGCTCTTTGGCGTTGGTTACTTGACTCTGAGCATGGCTTTTTAAAACAGGAAAGACAGGGGATCTTTACAAAAATAAGGCTACTTTTGCACAGCAGTTCACCAGAGGAATTTGAAGAAAAATTTAACTATCTTATTGCCACTGAGCGTTTTTCTCCTGACCTTAGACTTTACGTTGAAAATCTTCGCCGCCGTCGTGAGCGTTGGGCATTGTGCTTCCAAAAAGACCTGACTTGTCATGGGAAGAACGCAAGCAACATAACTGAATCTGCCATTCGTGTTCTTAAAGATAAACTTTTTCTACGTAACAGAGCATGCAGCGTTGTGCAGCTTTTGCAGTTCATCATTTCGGATTTAGGTGTGTACTACGAAAGAAAAATTATTAATGTTGTTACTGGAAGGTCTAAACTACAATCTGGGTACAAAATCAATAAAAACCAGTGCAAGGATCTTCGAGTAAGACAAGTGGAAAATGGCTTGTATAATGGCTTGTACGAAGTCCAATCAAGTAGAATGGATGATGTCTGGTACGCTGTGGATTTACCGTTAGGGCTGTGTGAATGTTATATAGGCAGAAATGGTGGACCTTGCCAGCACCAACATGCAATTACTCTCCAGGAAAATAGCAGTTGTCGAAAAAGATTTCATTCAGACTCTAAGACCAATGAACTCCTGTTCTGGGTTGCAACAGGTAATAATAACCTTTTTGAAGGTTGGTTAGGATCATCGTTTTTTCAGAGTCCTCAAAAGTTACAACCACAGGCGGAAGGTGATGCGGTAGAAGAACCGAACTGTATTAATGGAAACAACAGTAAACTGCTGGAATCAGTACCTGCAGTGAATTATATGGCAGAAACCACCAGACTGTGCAATGCATATGCTAATGATCTAGGCATGCTGCAAAACAATCCATCTGAATTTACAGCTACAGTTGAAGCTTTTCACAATAGCTACTTTGCATTACAAACTGATCCTTCATTTCTGACACTCGTACGTTCAATGGGCAAGAAGGCAAGAAGGATACGTGTGCAACCAACAGCAAGAGGCCGATTGCGTAGTCAAGCAAGGAGGGGTTTACGAAGCAGTCGTCCTTCTAATAAATCTTTTACTTGAGCATAGATGCACAAAAAGGATCTAGCTGAAAGAGAAGAGCTCCAGAGAGAACACCGTCTCTTGGCAATATGTTTTTGAAGAGTTTAGATTTAAAAATTGTTTACATTTAAGGAGTTATTTCTAAATAAAACATCAAGGTTCAGAAAAGCATTTGAGACTTTTTTTTTTTTTTTTTTTAGTTTTATTGGTTTTATTTAAAGGGGTTTTGTCAGAGTGAAATTGAATACTTCCCTTATCCTGGTAGGGCTCCAAGCGCGTATATTAACATTTTCCATGCTACTTCATCTCTATACAGCAATCCAAGCAACCTGATTGGTTCTCGTCTCAGATAGGGGTTAGCTGATTTACCGCCCCTTTTTGAGATCTGCACGTAGTTACATCAGCCTAGTTCTATTTGACTTCTGCCATATACAGCAATACAAGCAACGGGAATGGTTCTCCTAGATCACGTCTTAGATATGGGTTAGCTGATGCACCACTCCTTGGCTGTGTGAGTGGGCAGGCGGAAGACTGAGTATGAGTGGATGTGTGTGGAGAATGGGGGTCATGTTGCAGCAGTGTTGTGTGGAGAATGGGGGTGATGGTGCAGGAGCAATCACTGTGAGGAGTCTGGGGTCGCATTCAAATCTCCACAAAGTATTATTGGGGAGCGCGAACTGTCGGGATTCCAGGATAACTTCTCCACCTCCCGTCAGACGTGCCAATTGTGGCAGTTTAAAGGGGTTGTCCCGCGCCGAAACGTTTTTTTTTTTTTTTTTTTAACCCCCCCCCCCCCGTTCGGCGCGAGACAACCCCGATGCAGGGGTTAAAAAAAACAAACCGCTCAGCGCTTACCTGAATCCCGGCGGTCCGGCGTCTTCATACTTACCTGCTGAAGATGGCCGCCGGGGTCTGCTCCCTCCGTGGACCGCAGCTCTTCTGTGCGGTCCATTGCCGATTCCAGCCTCCTGATTGGCTGGAATCGGCACGGGGCGGAGCTACACGGAGCCGGCATTCTGCACGAGCGGCTCCATTGAAGAGAGCAGAAGACCCGGACTGCGCAAGCGCGGCTAATTTGGCCATCGGAGGGCGAAAATTAGTCGGCTCCATGGGAACGAGGACGCCAGCAACGGAGCAGGTAAGTATAAAACTTTTTATAACTTCTGTATGGCTCATAATTAATGCACAATGTACATTACAAAGTGCATTAATATGGCCATACAGAAGTGTATAGACCCACTTGCTGCCGCGGGACAACCCCTTTAATGTCCCCCTGCCGAGGATTGT
This sequence comes from Eleutherodactylus coqui, assembly GCF_035609145.1. Lineage (NCBI taxonomy): Eukaryota > Metazoa > Chordata > Amphibia > Anura > Eleutherodactylidae > Eleutherodactylus > Eleutherodactylus coqui. Next base: position 128,507,861 of record NC_089846.1, read on the forward strand.
AGAGCAGGTGAGTATTCGCCACAGAGAACGGGGTAGGAGCAGCACACATCTTCTGTCCCCTCAAGGAGCCATGGGTGTAGCAGTAGCACCAGTCTCACATTGTTACGGTTTAAGACATTAATTGCTGGATGGAAAAATTCAACATGTCTCAGCCAGCAGCATGAAGCGGTGAGACTTGAAACACGTACAGCAGCCATCAGTCTGCCTGCCTGTCTGTTGTTTGTAGTGACAGCTGTACCCTGGGGGGGAGACAAAGTGGTCATCCTCTTCATTTAAGACCTACCAAGCATCACTAACAACGGTGAGGAGACACATTACTCAATGCACTGAGTCTCGACAGAGGATCTGAGGAAAAGCAGAGTCTTGAGTGGCAGACATCAGAACACACCCTGTACCCTGCATTACTTCTCACTGACACTGAAGAGTCACCCAAAAGGGTGGCAGCAACATGGGGCATCCACAGTTACCACGAGAGATCCAGATTGCAGCATACACAGGGTATGTACAGTGGCAGATGTTACAGGGTCTCTAACAGTACAGATACATCTTGACACAGCTGTTTTTGGAGGGGGTAAAAGGGTTCAGCTTGTGCAATTTTAGATTGTCCATTCCATCCAATGTCTCACTACCCTGTTTCCCTGAAAATAAGACATAGTATGATTTTTCCAGAATTTTTGAGGATGCAAAATGATTTTTCAGGGTTTTTGAGGATGCTTGAAATAGAAGCCCTACTCCAAAATTAAGCCCTGCTAACAGTTAATTTAAAAAGTCAATTTAAATAGTGTCCAAGCAGCTGTACGTGTAAAAAAAAAAACAGTTAAACCTTTTTTGAACAAAAAATAATATAAGACACTGTCTTATTTTCGGGGAAATATGGTAGATACATCTATTTTGGGGAGTCTGACTTAAGGCCGGAGTCCTATCAGCAGGTTGGCGGCATGGCTCTGCAACTGTGGAGCAGTCTATTCTATTAGACCGTCAACCAAGTCTCACATCACCCATTCACTGAGCAGTGGGGATCCCTCCACTTGACGGATTCACAGTGCTAGACCCAAATCTAAGATCAGAAGCAGCCAAATGGGGGTGAGTAGCAAGAAAAGAAACAGCGATAGGGTGAGAGTTGCACGATGGCAGAGTGACGGGGCAGCCCTGCTATGACACATCGGGTTCACTTTAACACAAGATTAGTGTCTGACGCATTATCTCCGTTTTCTAGGGCTTGTTTCCCCTCTCCACCCCCAGGCATCCAGCGGTACTCAATGCCTGATGTCTAGTTTGTGCGCAGTGACCTAAGGATTGAATCGGACAACAGATGAAATTTTAGCAACCAGTGTCAGGGAGCCGCTGCTAAGCCAAAGACCATATAAAACATTTAAGAGCGTGTGGATCTAGAGCTCTGTCTACTGATCGATTCAAGTAGGCTTGATAGTGTACCACGGGGGTGTTCTCTATCTCCAGAAAGTTGTACCATCTACAAAGTGGGGGAATTTTTTTTTTTTTAGGAACAGCAGGCACACTAATGGAACTCGCAGTTAGAGGAAAAGGTCATATTAATCCCTTTGTTGCACGGCCTAATTTTGGACCTACAGGATGCAAAGATTTTTGGGGATTTTCATCTGCACTTTTTTAAAAATTGCTTTTTTTTTCTGTTGACTATGGCCATACAAGGGCTTGCTTTTTGCGTAGCGGGCTCTCCTCCTTTTTAAACTGTACCATTTTAGGGTACATAGGGTATTTTCAATCACTTATATATTTTTTTTCTGGGAGTTGAATAATAAAAGGATTTTGCTTTTTTTGTTTTTATTAAATGGCCTGTTACTGCTGCGCCAATACCAAACACGTGGGGTGTTAATTTTTTACATTTCTTTATTTTTTAAATAAAGAGGGAAAACTGCACAAAAGTTGCGGTTTTTTTTTTGTTTAAAAAAAAAAAATCCCGTCCTTTTTAATTTAACTTTTTTTTATGCCATTGTTGGGGACTTGAACCTGCGATTCTATGATTGCAGTGATAATAATACACAGCAGCCTGACCCACTTGTCTAGCATATGGTGGTTATGGCAACCTGTTGACCCTCTGTGATTTACATGCAAAAGGCCTGATGAAATCACGGAGCAATCGTTGCATGCAAAGGGTTAACAGCGGGAATCGGGTTGTCTCACCCATCCCCGCTGTGGGTGCGGGGGGCCAACTGTCATTAGCAACAGTCTCCTGCAGTAGATGGTGTGGGCTCAGCGCTATAGGATGTAAATGTATGTTCATTCCAGAAAACTGCTTCCCAACTATTACGTACATTCGCATGCTGGGGTGGGAAGGGGTTAAAAGGGTTTCCTGGGACTCCAGTACTGATGATCCATCCGCAGTGAAGTGGTGATCTGCCTCACAGAATCCCTGCCAACCAGCTGATGATGAGTGAACACTTCAGTCTATACCAGACGCAGCACCGTACACTGTAGAGTGGATGCGCCTGCCATTGTAGTTCAAGCTCATCCCCTTTAATGGAACAGAGGTGCTCTGACCATGTGACCAACGAACGTGACATCACAGGCCTGAGAGCTCCTCTCACCCGAGCGTCGTGGCCACTTCATTTAGCTAATCCGTGGGGATCCTGAACGATAGACCCCGCAGATCAATTATGAATGGCCTATCCTTGGCATAGGCAATCATTGGCTTAATACTGAAAGACCCCCTCAAAGTGTTGGAAATAAGGAGCCTGAAAACATAAATATGGCAAAAAAAAAAAATCAAAAACAACTTTTATTTTTTGGAAATGTGGATTTTACAAAGCCTTATTCCCTGATGTAAACAAAGCCTTATGCCGCTGTGTGTGTGGGGGGGGTCTTTTGTGTTTACTCCATCGTAGTAAAATATTGCGCAGTTTTCCAGGATCCGCCACCATAATTTTTTTTTTAAAAAAAGCTTATAGAAAGAGGAGTAACTGGTAAAATCAGTTCATAACACGAAGGGTTTCAAGATTTTTGAACGTCGAGGGTTTCTGCCAGCCTTCTCGTTCTCAATGACGTCAGATCTACAGGAAATGACAACAAAATCAGCAGGTTAACATTCACATCCCACCAGTATTACTGATCCCTAGATCCGCTCCACCCTCTTACATTGACCACTACTCCCCCAACCAGGTCAGAAGAATCGGACAGCGAGAGAGTTCTTTATCTGCCAACAGTCCAGATTTTTGCAGGACCATCTAACTAGACATTAAGCTAATTTTTATTCAAAGAAGTGCCCGCAACAGCTACCATCAATGTTCACACGGATTGCGACGGTTAACCCTTTAAATGATGCTGCCGATTCTGACAGTTGCAGTTAAATGCTCTGACTGGTGTTCCGAACCAACCACAATGTACAGTTTGTCATGGCAGTCTGGGGCACCGAGAGCTGCCATGGTTGATTACCTATCCAGACTTCCCTGTGGCATTATTCCATTATACAGTATGGGTGATCAAATTATCACAGGTTCAAATCCTTTCCCATATGAATAGCAAAAAAAATAAAATAAAATACATTTTTGCCATCACTGTCTATAATCGTCCATCTATGTTGACATAAATTAATACAACAAAAGGGAAAAAAATAAAAATGGTATAGTAGTAAGGCCTACTGTACATGGGCGGGTCAGACATCGCATGTGGGATTCCTGCAGCAGAGTTTGGCCCAGCGCCCGGACACTGACCCCCCCCCCCCCCCCCCTGCGTACCTGTCCAGAGTCTTCTGCCCTGCGGATGTGCCGTTCGGTACTCCATCGCGCATGCACAGTATCCACTGGCACTCTGTGATGACGTGGATCTCGCGATACTTCCACAGTGCTCACTGCTGAAGTGTCACGGGACAGTCGGTTTCCATTGACTTCAATGGAAGCCGTCTGTGCTTAGCCCACACAAAATTGCAGCACGCTGTGATTCTTCACCCGCGAGCGGATTCTCATAGCAAGGTGTGGGCGGTATTTGCTGCAGAATCCCACTCCGGATTTCGCAATGCAAATCCACCTGTATGCAGGTGGCCTAAATCGTACTGACCCATAGAATAAAGTAATCATGTCATTTCTGCCACAGTGTGAAAACCAGACACCTCCCCTATCCTCAAGTGATGGAATTGCAGCTTTTTCATTTCACTCCACTTTGAACTTTTTATGTGTTTTTCAGTACATTATATCGGACATTAAATAGCACCATGGAAAAGTACAGCTCGCCCCGCAAAACTAAGCCCTCAAGAATGCTACGTCAATCCAAAAATAAAAGGATTACAATTTTTTGAAAATGGGGTGGGAAAAAAAAGGATTTCTGGGACCCGCACAGTTCACAAGCACAGGGGTCCTGAAGAGGTCCACACGTACGCATGCGCTCGCACACCCCATTAATTTTAATTTGAGTGTCAAAAGTTGCAGACTTCAGCGCTCAACAATCTCTATCACACCCATAGAAATGAATGGAGAAGTAGCAAGACATTCATGTGCCGACAAGTGGGACCCCACTGATAATTTGAACACGCAGCACTGCCCCTTTAAATTTAAACCTGTGACTCAGGTTATAAGCAAATGCTTATAACCAGGATGTAATGTTGCGTAAACAGGATCTAACTGGTAATTGCACTAAAGTATAATATATTTTACACAGACACACATTCCTAAAAGTGGTCCTTACTGACGCGGCCCTTTTTTTGTTTTTTCCTCCCCACTTTTAAAAAATTGTAACTCCTTCATCTATCTATTGACATCGCTGTATGAGGGCTTGTTTTTTGTGGGACGAGTTGTATTTTTCAGTGATGCTATTTGGTGTACCGTATAATCCAGCGTTCCCCAACTCCAGTCCTCAGGGACCCCAACAGGTCATGTTTTCAGGATTTCCTCAGTGTTGCACAGGTGATGTAATTATTGTTGGTGCCTCAGACATTGCCACAGGTGTTCTTACCTTAGGATATCCTGAAAACATGACCTGTTGGTGGTCCCTGAGGACTGGAGTTGGGGACCCCTGATATAATCTACTGAAAAACTTTTAAAAAATTCTAAATGGAGTAGAATTAAAAAAAAAAAAAAAAAACATTCCGACATCTTTTTTCAGTGTGTCTTTTTTCTACGGCGCACAAACTGCAACAAAAATGACCTGATAACTTGATTCTATGGGTCGGTACGATTACTACGATACCAAACTTGTATGGGTTATTTTTGCTGTACTACTTTTATTTTTTTCAAAGACGTTTAATTTTTTACAATTACTTTCTGCCCCGTCTGCACACAATCACTTTTTTTCCCCGTTGATGTAGCTGTGCAAGGGCTTATTTTTTGCGGTGCCTTCTATAGTTTGCGTTCGTCACATTTTGGTATAGATACAACTTTTTGATCGCTTTTTATTGCATTTTTTCTGGGAGACTGGGTGACCGAAAAAGTGCATTTCTGGCGTGTTTTTTTTTTTTTTCTAACGACGTCCACTGTGCGCGGTAAATAATGGGCTACTTTGAGAGATTGGACTTTAACAAACGCAGCAATACTAAATGGGTTTTTTCGATTTAGGATTTAAGGCTGCTCGTCCATGGGAGTACCGAAACTGCCATGATCACTATTTTAACTCCTTCCTGACCACAATGTGCTTTTTAATAACCTCACCAATGGCCTTTAAACTTGCACATGCATCTTTTTAAGGCAGTAGGTTGGCTGACTACTGACAGCTCGGCTCCTTCTCTAACAGCCAGGAACAGAGAAATCTCAGATCGTGGGAGTTTAACCCCTTACTTGCCACAATCAATAGCAGCTACAGCAGATAACCTGGGGAGGGACCACCTTGCAGTGCAATCGCAAGGTACCAGTGGGTTCTCGGGGCAGCCGGAAATCCGGACAAAGTCCTATAATTCTACCGTGTAAAGGCCCATTTAGACGGAACGATTATCGCTCAAAATTTGCTCATCATCCATCTTTTCGGCCGCTGTTCGTTCATCTGTCGTTCAAGCCGGCCTAAAATCGTCATGTCTTATCAGAGGTTCTCGGCGGGTAGCGCTGATAGCATTGTTTCAACTATTTAACCCGCTGGAGAACAATGGAGCTGAATGCAGATAAGAGCCCTCCAGCTCTTAACTGCAATCAGCTTAAGGATACTTTTGCACCGTATTAGATACTTCGTAGTATGCAAAATCAGCGCTGAAATCTATCATTCAAACGATCTTTGAATGAATTTTTAGAGATAAAGGTTGCGTGTAAATGGACCTTAACTCGGTCTATTAGTCTCAGTCTACCTCAAAATGGCACTAATATAAACGACAACTCTTCTCGCACACCGCCGCGGACGGAAAAATAAAAATGATATTGTGAGTCTTGGAATGCAGCGATCAAGAGTCAGCTGTTTTTTTTTTTTGTTCAGAAGAAACAAAAAATATATCTAAAAATATATATAAACTTGGTATTGCAATAATCGTTCCAATCAGATCAGGATGTTTTGACCCCATGATGAACGCTGTAAGGAAAAAAAATCAAAAACGGGCAGAAGTTATGGACATTTTTCCCTCATAACATTCAATGTAATAAAAGTCCTGTGGCGCAGTATACGGACCCCGGAATGCGTCTGTTAATATATTCCACTCCTCCCACAAAACGCACAAGCCCTCATACTGTTCTGGCTCTAGCAATGCGACCATGAAACTTGCTTGGTACAAAATAGACTGGTCACGAAGTGGTTAACTCCATGCCAAGGACCCCCTTACAACTGATATCAGCCACATATAATGTATAACGCTCCCGCACAGTTATAAGGTGACTGTTTCATCTGCCCCTTCAGTTAATGGTGGCCATAGCCACCATCGGACCCCCCGCGGACCCCGAGTGTTGCAGCATTCTGCATGGACTGGTGGCAGCTGTTGAAGCTTTGCGTAAAATTACGGATTATTGGCACGAGGCACGGACCACACTGATGGAGATTGCGGAACGCGTGGCGAGCAGAGGGAGGATCATCTGCCTGACCAATGCCAAGCGGTTCACCACCATTATAAACGCATCAGTTTATACATCTGGGGGGGTGGAGGAAGGGAAGATCCAGAGCAGTGATGACACGGGGTCCCAGCTCGGGCGGACTAGACCAGTGTTCCTTGGTGCAGGTGTAGGTATGTCGACTCTGTTAATTTGCCCTCAGGGCAGATCCATATCCTTTTACATGCCCATTACTGATTGTCACACTACCCTGTGGTTAACCCCTTAGTGACCAGCCTACGTGGTTTTACGACATAGTTTATTTAATCCGCTCCGGCCCAGCGCATCAGCAGATTTAGGCCATGTTTTTGCGCCCGTACTACAGATGAGGCCTTCAGTCTGACCGTGGGTCTCCAGACGCAAACTGGGAGCAACTTAGAATCGACTATGCTTGAAATTTATATCCAAAATCCGTAGGCTCATGCAGACATCCATTGAAGCCTATGGAAGCCGACCGAGTCCCGCAGCTGTTTTAGTGCTGCGCCGCGGGACAGCAGAAGTTTGAAAAAAAAAAAATAGATTCCGCGAGTTCTTGTATTTTAAGAGATGAAGTCCGCAGCATAAATACATGCCAAGGATTTAGAATCCGCAGTATTTTTCAAAAACGTGTGGATTTGATGCAGAAGTTTTCCACGGCGCGAAGGAGAGTTTTGAAATTTCCTTCTTATGGCTTGTGCTGCAGATGCTGTGGGATTTTTACGCTATGTGCAATCCAAAGTGTTCAGGCAGCTGAACCGGCTGATTTGGACCAAGTTATGCCAACATCTTCCCATAGTCGTTGATGCCAACTGACAGATGCATCCCATTAACAGAAGCCCAGACCCGGCCAAAGATACGACAAGAGATTGATCTGTGATTTGTTACTTTGCATCATCCACAGTGACAGACTTCACAGACCAGTTATGAACAAGTCTTTCAGGAAGCATCCAACCAAAACCCTTAACCCCATAGTATCACACAGCTGTATATGTCCTAAGGGCATATACCCCGTGCAGGAAGGACGTGCATAGCCATCCACAGCCTATGCTGTAAGTGGAGCCGACTCAGGAGCTGAACCAGCGCCATACATAGCAGGTATTGGCGGTCTTTGACAGGCAACATCTGCCTGCAACAGCCATGATTACAGATAACTCAGATTGTGGCTGTTAACCCTTTAAATACGGTTAGTACCTGCAGCGGCATTTAAATGTCCCGAACGGCTCCCAGTAATGAGATAGTAGGGGTTGCCGTTGTCTCAGCAGCCTGGGGCCTTTTGTAGGGCCCCTGGGCTATTCTAATAATTTGTTTACTAGGGACGTACCTATGACATGTCTTTAATAGGCAGTCTGTTAAAATATAGCATAATGCAATACCATAGTCTTGCACTATACTGTACAAGCGATCAAACGATCGCAAGTTCAAGATCTCTAGGGGGACTAGCAAAAATGCATAAAATAATTTTTTTTTTTATTCGCTACCCCATGCTCACTCCCGCAACCCACCGCTTAATCCTGCCAGCACCCGAATGTTTGCAGGCGACCAGGCAGGTACTCGCTCGTGTATCTGTCCTTAAAGGGGTTGTCCCGCGAAACAAAGTGGGTCTATACACTTCTGTATGGCCATATTAATGCACTTTGTAATGTACATTGTGCATTAATTATGAGCCCCCCCCCCCCCCCATTGCGTTCCTATGTCTTCCAATATATTACATGGTATGTTAAATGGTACTATTGAAAAATACAACTTGTCCCGCAATACACAAGCCCTCATGTAGGTATGTCACCCAGAAATAAAAGTTATGATTTTTTGAAAATGGGAACATCGGAACTGCAGAATTTGACCTAGACGCAGGAGTATAAATAACCTTTGGTCATAAAAGGGTTACTGTATGGCCAGCTTATGTATTAAGGAAGAGATGGAGTACAGTCCCCTCCTCGGTCCAATTAAAATTCAACTTGTCCAATACTTACCCCTTCCAGTGGATCCTGCAACACCTATTTATCACGTCCGAGCATGCCGTATGGGAAACTAACTACCTGAACGCAACCCAAATATGGGTTGGGGGGGAAACAGGATTGGGACAGGGGAACGTGCATACACGCTGCACACCATAACAAACTGAACTGCATACGGGACTTGCGAGCAGACATCCAACAACGACTTAGAAATGCCATAATACTTACCTAAAATACCAACACACATAACCAGATGGAATAGCTAAAGTACATACAAGGTATTGGTTCATATTTTGGCCAAGATACTTAAGCTCACGAGCCCACCAACAAGGGTCCTCATCTCGTGAGTCCTTACTCTAACAAGACAACTTAACCCCAGGAGTCCTGCCTGAAATAGGGACAGCCCCACACTAGAACCTAAGGTCCTGGCTGGCCCTAGATGGTAACTAGCTAAACAGGACACTGTTCACACCAACAGACGAGGGAGAGCTACCCATAACAGATAACTTCACACCAAGTATCTGGCCACCTACATCAGTGTTTCTCAACTCCAGTGCTAATGGACCCCCAACAGGTCATGTTTTCAGGATTTCCTCAGTATTACACAGGTGATGTAATTATAATCAGTGCCTCAGACATTGCCACAGGAGTTCTTACTATAAGATATCGGGGTGCCTTGAGGACTGGAGTTGAGAAACCCTGACCTACACAGACACTGAACACATCGCTGTACACACAAACAACATACAGAAACCCCACTCAGAACTCTCATGCTACTGATAATAAATAATAGTTAGTGCAAGTGTCCCTACACCAAGGGGAAAGAGAGTCAGACACCGAACTGACCAAAGGCAACAGTGTTAGGCATCACCCACCTGACAACACACATAACATCGGATGTCTGGAGGCCGCACCTGTCAAAGGGGAAGGGAGAGGGGGTCTTCATAACATGCAGACAGGAAATACAGGTGTCCAGACCCTCCTCAGGGAAGGTGGGAGAAACACTTCAAACTAACATGCATAACACTAAGCTCTGAGTGAGAATGATATAGGATGAATAATTGACTAGCAGCCTGTAATAAGAGGAGCTGGTATTTATGTGCAACAAACCCATTGTGATTGGCTGTCTGGAGAACTCCACACCATCAGCCCACCAAACCAACAGTGTGCTCCTGGAAAAGCAAAGAGCTACAAGTCCCAGGAGCACAATGTGACACTATTCCTCCAGACTCCCCCAAGCATGAATGCACTTTCAATGGCAAGAGGGAAATAATCCGCTACAGGAGGCTCTTGGACTTATATTCCACGGAAACAAAGGATCAGCCATGTTGAAATCCAACATGATCAATCATTTCTTTCCCAACATCTGCCATCAGGGGAGGGTTAGGAAGAACTGGTGGGTGCAGCCAGTTTTTATTTGATGCCAACTGGCACCTGTAGACAAGCTTTTTTGGTTTGCAAATTTTGTGTGATATTATGCAATTACACTACAGTCACGCTCATTAATGTAAATCTTCTGCAGACGTGACAAATTGCATTACAATGACTTGCTGCTGTCGTAATTGGCAGGAATCAGTGTAGGGCTCTGAAGTCCATAATACAATCATTTATAAAACAAAAACGGTAGAGTTTGCACTTTTTCTCCCCAGGATCTGTTGGTGAATTTGCATGAGTTGCTTATATGGTGTTTATGTTCCTTTTTTTCCCCCATGATTTTGATTTTTGCAGCTAAATGCCCACTACCATATTGTACATATGCCTTTCATGTGAACTGAGCCTGACCCCCTAGGATTGTTTTGTGGCTGGGTCGTATGCAGTCTCTCGAAGGGATTCGCACAGCATAGTGTATTGTAATAGTCTAGGCCAGTGATGGCAAACCTTCTTGAGACCGAGTATCCAAACTGCAACCAAAAACCCACTTATTTATCACAAAGTACCAACACGTCAGGAGGCGGGGCTTATTACAGCGTATGCTTTTACCTCCGTCATTATAAAAAGGACAGGGCCATTTCAAAATAGACAGGGAGGAATGACCTGTGTTTTTTTTCCTAGCTGGAGCTCTGGTGTACCATTGGTACAGATTTTGACTGGAAATCAGCCGCATACCTGTAGCTGATTTCATGCTATGCAGCGCTCCGTAGGCTTCCTGCTGTCAGCGCTCCCCAGCTTCTGATTCCCAGCGGCCTGCAGTGGCCTCAACTGACGAGACCGCTGGGAAGCCTACAGAGCAGGAAGCCTACAGAGGTGGTGAGGGGAGTGCCACATTGCATGAAATCAGATGCGCATATGCGGCTGATTTTCAGTCAAAATCTACACCAATTGTGCAAATTTTGACTGTTTTTTGGATGCGGTAATGCGTAATTTGCTGCAAACATTCTGCAGCATTTCCGCTATGTGTAAACATACCCTAAGTCTGCCTAAAGTATGCTGCCACATGCAGAGTAGTAGTAATAGTGACCCCCACAGTGGCTCCAGTAGTAATAGTGAGTCACCACAATGGCCCCAATAGTGTCTCCTATGTTAGCCCCAGTAATAATAGTGACCCCCACAGTAGCCCCAGTAAAAATAGTGTCCCCCTATATCGGCCTCAGTAGTAATGGTGTCTACTATATCGTCCCCAGTAGTAATAGTGACCTTCACAGTGGCTTCAGTAGTACTAGTGCCCCCTATATCCACCACAGTAGTAATAGCGACTCCCCCAAAATGGCTTTAGTAGTAATAGTGATGCCCACACACACACACAGTGGCCTCAGTAGTAATAGATTCTCCTATATTGGCCCCAGCAGTAATAGTGACCCCCACAGTAGCCCCAGTAGTAACAGTGTCCCCTATATTGGCCTTAGTAGTAAGAATGACCTCAGAGTGGCCTCAGTAGTAATAGTTCCCTCTGAGACTAATCTACTTACCTCCTCGTCTTCAAAGCGCTGCTGCTTCTCTGCTTAGCGCTGTTGTGGGCAGAAGTATGCACCTAGACTCCTTCCTTCTCCTCTCCTCTTGTGGAACCAAGGAAGAGAGGTCAGGGGAGGAGGAGCCCAGGTGCACATACTGCCATCAGTGTGTGCATCCCGTAGCAGTGCCACTGAGTGATTACCAAGTAACTAATCAAAGATGAGGAAAAAAGTGGAAGTGGAGCATGTACTTGAGAGGTCCAAGGTCTAGAAATCAATGTTTTGGTTTGGGAACTTTATTATATTTTCTCCTCCCTTATCCTATAAGTGGGAGTGAGATTGATCGATTCTTGACGAGTCTGAGAGGGTGCAACCAGTTCATGAAACGTCACACCTTCTCAGGGGGATGTGCAAATACATAGAATAAATGTAAGTAAGAAGTGGTTGTAGGCACAATACCTTTTCTTAAAGAGGCACAAGACGTGTTTCTAAGCTCAACTCCTCTGTTTTTATTAGGAATGAATCCAGCATACAATAGACGTGTTTCGGGGCCGTTGCGCCCCTTCCTCAGTATTTTAGCTGGGGACACACAGCCAGTAATGGTGTGTTCTCTTTACAGAGGAGTGGAGCACTCCATGTGTAGATACGTGTGAGAAATACATTGCAGCATGTTCTATTGCCCAGTGTGAGCCCTATACATTTGTATGGGTAGCGTATGCAAACGCTGTCCATACGCAATACATTGCGTTTGGGCGGCGATTCATGCGCAACTCCATTATGAAACAGCAAGGAATTTAGAAAAAAACAGTCACACTTCGCGTGACCGCATACGTAAGATATACGGGCATGCGCAGTACGCTCTCTGCCTATTCGCGCAGTACATCCACAGCGTTATACTGGTATGCCCGTAGACATGAGGCCTTAAGGCCCATTTACACAGGCGAGTGTCAGGCAAACGATGCCTGACAGCACGTCCCTGTGTATACTCACCCCTGTGCTGTTACACAAGAGCGAGTATTGCTGGAACGCTCACAGCGCTGCCGGCATGGAGGCAGAGCGGACAAGGGTGCGCCCTTCCCCCGACCCACCTCCATTGACTGTAAGCAGAAGTGAACTGCTGTTTATACTGAACAGCTAGTCATTCAGTTTTCAGCATGCAAAAACTGAACGACTGAACGAATCTTGCTCAGTCGTTTGGTCTCTGCAATCGTTTAAAACCCAGCGGGAGCCTGAACAACTGGAACGATAATCGTCCCATGTAAAAGGGCCTTTATGGAATATGTTGTTTTTGTTGCAAGGTCTGCATACAATGTTGCGTTTCAGACTCTTGTATTACTGGAGATTTCACTGCTGCTTTTATCTTTCTTCTGTAGATAAAGCTGCTAATTGTATCAAAACATTGTCCTCCTGCCCACATTTGCATTCAGGGTGTGAACAGCAGCAACACCCATAACAATACAGTGGGAAGATCCATCATCATAATGAAGCCCTGCAGCTAGATAAGAGGCTCTTCTGCACCCCTCAGCTGTCTGCTACAGCACCGTCCAACAAAGACCTAAACTACGTCCAATATACAGGATATTCCGCAACCGGCACTGATGACACAGGAGGACACATTCACATACAGCAGATTTGGCGCAGCTATTTCTACCACTTAAAATCCGTTCCATCCACCTAAAGCGAGTTTCTTTTCTGGAGCAGCTATGTGGATTGTACAACTCTATGTACATGTATGCAACAGTCAAGACTACAGATGAGTGAGTATACTCACTAAGGCATATTACTCGAGCGAGTAGTGCCTTAGCCGAGTATCTCCCCGCTCGTCCCTAAAGATTTGGGAGAACGGCGGGGGAGAGCGGAGAGGAACGGAGGGTACAACTCCCCGCCACAACTCACCTGTCACCTGCGCCGGCCCCCGAATCTTTAGAGACGAGCGGGGAGATACTCGGCTAAGGCACTACTCGCTCGAGTAATGTGCCTTAGCGAGTATACTCATTTATCTCTAGTCAAGACATATTTGCCACTTGAGAAGAAATCCAATCTGATTCCGATCTCACCGCTCTACAGAAAATGCCCTAACCAAAGTCACTAATGATCCGCTAACTGCCGAAGCCTCATCATCCTCCTCAAATGCAAAAGATAAAGCAAGACCGCCAAATAAACCCATTGCTGCATTTGGGCCGGCTTCACACGACTGGACTCCTATTGTAGAATCTTTGATCGGCGTCCACAACAAATCTCACGCACTTTCGTTTTTTCCTATGCTCCATTTTGCTGTGGACTCTGCGCAGACGGTCTCCCTTTTATGGCAATGGAGGCCGTCCGACCTGCAGTTAATATAATTAACATTGCGCTTGGGCCTCGGGTACCCGCGTCATCACTAGGCAACAGAGCGGGAAATACAAATATATTGCAAAAAAAAACTGCTGCGCATGACCGACAGCGAGCCTCTGGGCAGAAACGACGGGTACACAGGGTTGCCGGACGGAATCTGCTGTTGGATCCGCATGTGGAATCCAACCCGGTCGTGTGAAGGCGGCCTTACTTAAAGGGGTTGTCCCGCGAAACAAAGTGGGGTATACACTTCTGTATGGCCATATTAATGCACTTTGTAATATACATCGTGCATTAAATATGAGCCATACAGAAGTTTTTCACTTACCTGTTCCGTTGCTGGCGTCCTCGTCTCCATGGTGCCGTCTAATTTTCAGCGTCTAATCTCCCGATTAGACGCGCTTGCGCAGTCCGGTCTTCTCCCTTCTGAATGGGGCCGCTCGTGCCAGAGAGCGGCTCCTCGTAGCTCCGCCCCGTCACGTGTGCCGATTCCAGCCAATCAGGAGGCTGGAATCGGCAATGGACCGCACAGAAGACCTGCGGTCCACCGAGGGTGAAGATCCCGGCGGCCATCTTCACAAGGTAAGTAAGAAGTCACCGGGCTATTGAAAAAAAAAAACCCGTTTCGGCGCGGGACAACCCCTTTAATGATAATCCCACATGAATATCGTCAGATTGTAATATAGACGGGACTCACACGGGCAAAGAACCCACGGATATGATGCACAAGACCAGAAAAAAAGAATCATCGAATGTCTGATTTTTGGGCAGGTCTTGAAGAAAGGCTGGTGTCTGCTGACGATGTTATGTGGCGCCTCTAGTGTCCTCGCTAGGCCACACCTCCCATCTCTTTTTTTTTTTTTCTTATTAATTGCCTAGCAACATGCGGAAAAACGTGCCATGTACCATCCGTATTCGTTGCAATTTCTTTTTGAACACCCACGGAGTTGAACGATTGATTTTCATGCGCAAAAGAAAATGATACAGTATTTCCCATTCAATGGGTGTGCATTAACCCCTTAAGGACACGGCCTATTTTGGCGTTGAGGACCAAGCGATTTTTGGTATTTTTCCATCTCCATTTTTCAAAAGCCATCACTTTTTTATTTTTCCGTCGACGCGGCCGTTTAAGGGCTTGTTTTTTGCGTGGCGAGCTGTAGTTTTTATTGGCGCATTGGGTACATAGACTATATCGTAAAACTTTTATTTTTTTATAATAACAGGGAGAGAAAACGCATCAATTCTGCCATAGATTTTTTTTTACAGCGTTATTCATGCAGCATAAATGACACACTGAATTTTTTCTGCGGGTCGGTGCGGTTACAACGATACCAAAACTCATATTTTTTTTAGGTTTTTACACTTTTTTGCAAAAGTGTAAAAAGTGTAAAAAAAACCCTTTTTTTTGGAAATCTTTTTTTTTTCTCTATAGCTGCATTCACAGTCCTGTAACTTTTTTATTTTTCTATGTACGGAGCTCTATAAGGGCTTATTTTTTGCAACACAAGCTGTAGTTTTTATTGGCACGATTTTGGGGAATGTACAGCTTTTTTGATCATTTTTATTGCATTTTTGGGGAGGCAAAATGCTAAAAATTTGCATTTTGCCTCTGTTTTTAGCGGGTTTTTTTACGCTTTTTGCCGTACAAAATAAAAAGCATGTTTAACTTTTTGTACACGTCGTTACAGATGTGTCAATACCAAATGTGTGGGGCTTTCATTTTTTTTTACCTTTTTTATGCTAATATTAGAAAAAGCACAAAAAAGATTTTTTTTTTTTACATTTTTTCTTACATTTTTATTTTCTTTTTTTTACACTATTTGAGTCCCTCTGAGGGACTTGCAGCACAGCACTTATGATCGCTGTGATAAGGCATGGCAGAGCTACTGCCCTGCCATGCCTTATCGCTTATACAGCGATCATACGCATTGGCACTACAGGACGGGCTCTCGCAATGACATCGCGAGAGCCGGCTGGAGACATAGAGGGAGCTCGCTCCCTCTGTGAACTCTTTCCCTGCCGCGATCTACTTAGATCGCGGCAGGGAAGGGGTTAACAGCGGGGGGCGCATCTCCGATTCCCCCCCCCCTGCTGTTGCAGTGGGACGCCGGCTGTGACTGACAGCCAGCTCCCGCTGCGGGATAGCGCGAGGTCAGTCATGATCTCGCGCTATCCCGATGATGTAAGGATACGTCATTTTGCGCAAAGTACCAGCCTGCCATGACGTACCAGTACGCCATGGGGCGGGAAAGGGTGAAAAAAGTGCAGAAAAGACGCATGCAGCTGCACGTTTGCTGCGTATTCACACAGTCCTATAGACTTTAACATGCGCTTTAGGACCATGAAGACGCACAATAGGATATGCTGCGATTTCTTTCACGCAACCGAAAGTACGCTCATCTGAATCCTCCAGTGCAAATCAATGGGGTTTATTCTGTCTGTTTCATGCGAGTAAAAGCAGCACATGCGAGGACAAATGCGCACGAACTGCTAAAAAGCTGTGTCTGAGTTGGTTGGGCGCAGCTCGGATTGGCAGAAGTAGGACGTACTGCACTTTTGCCTCCTATTCGAGTTAACGGGCCTATTTTTGCCTGATTTGTGGCCCGATTTTTGGGTCCAAAAAAATCAGACGGGGGGGGGAAAAAGGCCATGTACCTTAATATGGACAAAACATACAGCCATGAATGAGCCCTTCCTCTGTGCTCCTCCTCCCAGACCTGCCCGCTGTCCTCAACACCCGCCACCACTCCCTTCTATTAAAATCTCTCCCAACCCTCGGCATCACAGACGTGTTCCTCTTGTGGATCACCACATACCCCTCCTAATGAACATTTACTATCTCCCACAAAGATTCCAACCGTTCCAACAAGTCCATAAAATTGGGCAGTTTTTGCCAGTCTTTAGGGCTGCTGGTAGTTGAGCAGGTTATTATGACTGTAATTATCATTATTTTACAGCTCCCAGTAAATGCCGGTAATGAGTAAATATCATATAAACCCATATCTGACCTACATATGTGATGGTAAAGACACAAGTATTAGAGAGGTGAGACTTTTATTGGATAACCGGAAAAATGTATACTTGCTTTCGGATATCAGAGGCGCCTTCATTAGGCAGTTAGCAAATGCAAAACTGAGAGAAAAGCACAATAACAGAAATTGCATTGCCCCCAGACCCGTACAAGGGGGGGATGCATCATGCAGAGTGTGCTTCTCTCTCGGTTTACCATTTGCTATCTGCCTGGCAAAGAGGTCTTTGAGCTTTAACCCTTTGCAATCCATTTTTGGATTCAGGGGTTCCTAGGGGGCTTTCTCTTTCTGCCATTATACAATGGTGCCATCTGCTGGCTAGAGCCAGTACTGCAGTATATGACATGACGGTGAGGCACCCGACAACAGATTGGCTAGTAATTTACAGTAAGAATACCCTGCCGGACGTCCTCCAACATCGGAGCTGTACAACCTTCAATCAGAATGTCTTTAGACGTCAGACAGTGGATTAGAAAGGGTTAAAATCCTGCAAATATAAATGTTCTGGTTAGTCAATGAAGGGATCTGTTGTATCATCATAGATGTATTCGGCTAACCCTGCACCGCACTACTTCTGCAGTACATGGAGCACTTACAAGGGGTTGTGCCGAGTTATAAACTTAGCCCCTTTCCACAGGACAGGATAACTTTATGATTGGTGGGGGTCCAACTGTTGGGTCCTCGAACGGTTCTGAGAATGAGGGTCTTGAAGTTCCCTCCATGGATGTAGTGGAGGCAGCTCCGTCCGTTTCAGTGGGAGCACCCAAGATTGGCAAGCATTCCTTGGCAATTCCAATGCTACTATTGATCTAAATGTAGCGGCAATGTGCAGGCGCGATCTCTGCTCCATTCATGCAGGGACAATTTAGACCCTCTTTCTTGGGATCGGTAGGGGGCCCATTGGTGAGGACCCCCAACAGTCGTAATGTTATCTTCAGTCCTGTGGAAAGGGGATAACCTTATAACTTGGTACAACCGCTTGGATAAGTTGTTCAGAAAAAGAAAACTTCATGTTGGCGACCCTACTCACATACCACTTATTCGTCTTGCTTTCTCTCTGCTGCTATCTCTTCAAAGGGAATCTTTTGCCTACCTTCAGCACTATAAACTTAGTTATGGTGCTATTAGGGGACCTGACGGGGAGCTGGGTGATGTATTTTTTATACTCGCCCGCTTCCACTGCTGTCACCCAGCTAAAGATCGAACCCTGCACAGAAATCGGACTCTCTTCAGATTGCCGTGCGCGCTGTCCCATAGACTTTTATGGGAGAGCGCACCTGCAGCACTCTGAAAAGAGTCAGCTATCTGTGCTCTTTGGTGGGTAACATCGCTGGAAGTGGGTGAATATAAAAAATACATCACCCGCCCCCCTGTCAGGTCCCCTAATAACACCATAACTAGAGGCCCGCTCACACTAACAGTTATCGTTAAAAATTAGTTCAAACAACTGAAAATGAGCGATAATCGTTACATGTAAACACAGGCATCATGTACTTTTCGTTTGAGCAATGATTTTAAGGTGAACCTAAAATCCATCATTCAGACACTGAGAGATAAAGTGTCTCTCAATAGACAATAGATGCTGTTATCTTCATGGGAGTTGGCAGATGACATTGTAATTTGCTGGAGCAGAACAATGCAGCTGTTTGCATACTGGACATGTGATTAATTGCATGCTGGGCTCTGCAAACAGCTCCTGCAGGTCCTTTTACATGCAAATGAGGATGATAAAGTATTAGTGGCTGTAAAATAAAGAGATGAATAATGTGTCCCCTCTCCCCCCTAGCTGTCCAGTATCAATCAGCTGACATTCAGGACACTAGGAAAGCTGAGTTGACATCCTTCCCCCTTGAATTTGCCCTTGCTAGATAAGATGATAGATAAATATTAGACAGGTAGATAGATACCAGAGAGGTAGACACATATATTGATAGATGTGTGATGTGGAGGCTGTGCCTGTCAAACATTCCGCATGTGTCTCAGCGTCCATTGTTATGTTAGCCCATGCAGGGTGATGCGGCTACCTTAGTCAGGTAACACTGTGGTATAGTCTGTAGATGGAAGAGTTAGTTGCTTTTCAGCATATAGGAGAGCTGAGTGCTGTAGGAAGCTTTGAAGCAGCAGGCTTCACAGAGCCCGTCACATCCCCCCAGGGGGTCTCTGATGTCCTAAAGCCCCTCTGAAGCCAGAGCTAGAAAATGTTTATATCAGTAGATGAGGGCAGGAAAAGGCTTCATGTCTCAATGAGCTTCTCCAGCCCATTTCTTGAAAGCCAGACCTGCGATCTGTACATCGCAGCCCGCTGACAAGGCTATTCTGTACTGCAGGTGTGTGCGGAAGTGCTGGCCGGCATGCAGGGCGCATGCGCAGTACAGTTCTTGCAGTCTGCAGTTTCAGCTGCGGATCGGACGGTTTCCATTGACTTCAATGGAAGCCGTCCGTGCGGGAACCGCACTGAGATGGAGCGTGCTGCGATTTGTTTTCCGCACCCAAAACTCCGCAAAACAAATCTGCATGCTTTAATCCATATGCGGACGTCCATGATTCTCTATTGGCAGCTTGAAATGCAGATCTTCGGCACATTGAATCCACGCTGATGAGTACCCCCTATAATAAGACAACCCCCCGGTGATGAATACCCCCTATAATAAGACAACCCCCCGGTGATGAATACCCCCTATAATAAGACAACCCCACGCTGATGAATACCCCCTATAATAAGACCACCCCCTGGTGATGAATACCCCCTATAATAAGACAACCCCACGCTGATGAATACCCCCTATAATAAGACAACCCCCCGGTGATGAATACCCCCTATAATAAGACAACCCCCCGGTGATGAATACCCCCTATAATAAGACAACCCCCCCGGTGATGAATACCCCCTATAATAAGACAACCCCACACTGATGAATACCCCCCATAATAAGACAACCCCCCGCTGATGAATACCCCTTATAATAAGACAACCCCACGCTGATGAATACCCCCTATAATAAGACAACCCCCCGGTGATGAATACCCCCTATAATAAGACAACCCCCCCGGTGATGAATACCCCCTATAATAAGACAACCCCACACTGATGAATACCCCCCATAATAAGACAACCCCCCGCTGATGAATACCCCTTATAATAAGACAACCCCACGCTGATGAATACCCCCTATAATAAGACAACCCCCCGGTGATGAATACCCCCTATAATAAGACAACCCCACGCTGATGAATACCCCCTATAATAAGACCACCCCACGCTGATGAATACCCCCTATAATAAGACAACCCCACTCTGATGAATACCCCCTATAATAAGACAAGCCCACGCTGATGAATACCCCCTATAATAAGACGACCCCACGCTGATGAATACCTCCTATAATAAGACAACCCCACGCTGATGAATACCCCCTATAATAAGACCACCCCACGCTGATGAATACCCCCTATAATAAGACAACCCCATGCTGATGAATACCCCCTATGATAAGACAACCCCACACTGATGAATACCCCCTATAATAAGACAACTCCACGCTGATGAATACCTCCTATAATAAGACAACCCCACGCTGATGAATACCCCCTATAATAAGACAACCCCATGCTGATGAATACCCCCTATAATAAGACAACCCCACGCTGATGAATACCCCCTATAATAAGACCACCCCACGCTGATGAATACCCCCTATAATAAGACAACCCCATGCTGATGAATACCCCCTATAATAAGACAACCCCACGCTGATGAATACCCCCAATAATAAGACGACCCCACGCTGATGAATACCCCCTATAATAAGACAACCCCACGCTGATGAATACCCCCTATAATAAGACAACCCCATGCTGATGAATACCCCCTATGATAAGACAACCCCACACTGATGAATACCCCCTATAATAAGACCACCCCACGCTGATGAATACGCCCTATAATAAGACAACCCCACACTGATAAATACCCCCTATAATAAGACGACCCCACGCTGATGAATACCCCCTATAATAAGACAACCCCACGCTGATGAATACCCCCTATAATAAGACGACCCCACGCTGATGAATACCCCCTATAATAAGACAACCCCACGCTGATGAATACCCCCTATAATAAGACAACCCCACGCTGATGACTACCCCCTATAATAAGACAACCCCACGCTGATAAATACCCCCTATAATAGGACGACCCCACGCTGATGAATACCCCCTATAATAAGACAACCCCCTGGTGATGAATACCCCCTATAATAAGACAACCCCACGCTGATGAATACCTCCTATAATAAGACGACCCCACGCTGATGAATACCCCCTATAATAAGACGACCCCACGCTGATGAATACCCCCTATAATAAGACCACCCCACGCTGATGAATACCCCCTATAATAAGACAACCCCCACGCTGATGAATACCCCCTATAATAAGACAACCCCACGCTGATGAATACCCCTTATAATAAGACAACCAACCCCCTGTGATGAATACCCCCTATAATAAAACAACCCCACGCTGATGAATAGCCCCTATAATAAGACGACCCCACGCTGATGAATACCCCTTATAATAAGACAACCCCCCGCTGATGAATCCCCCCTATAATAAGACGACCCCACGCTGATGAATACCCCCTATAATAAGACCACCCCACGCTGATGAATACCCCCTATAATAAGACAACCCCACGCTGATGAATACCCCATATAATAAGACAACCAACCCCCTGTGATGAATACCCCCTATAATAAAACAACCCCACGCTGATGAATACCCCCTGTAATAAGACAACCCCACGCTGATGAATACCCCCTATAATAAGACGACCCCACGCTGATGAATACCCCCTATAATAAGACCACCCCACGCTGATGAATACCTCCTATAATAAGACGAGCCCACGCTGATGAATGCCCCCTATAATAAGACGACCCCACGCTGATGAATACCCCCTATAATAAGACAACCCCACGCTGATGAATACCCCCTATAATAAGACCACCCCATGCTGATGAATACCCCTATAATAAGACAACCCCACGCTGATGAATACCCCCTATAATAGGACAACCCCACGCTCATGAATACCCCCTATAATAAGACAACCCCACGCTGATGAATACCCCCTATAATAAGACAACCCCCCGGTGATGAATACCGCCTATAATAAGACAACCCCACGCTGATGAATACCCCCTATAATAAGACCACCCCACGCTGATGAATACCCCCTATAATAAGACAACCCCACGCTGATGAATACCCCCTATAATAAGACAACCCCACGCTGATGAATACCCCCTATAATAAGACGACCCCACGCTGATGACTACCCCCTATAATAAGACCACCCCACGCTGATGAATACCCCCTATAATAGGACAACCCCATGCTGATGAATACCCCCTATAATAAGACAACCCCACACTGATGAATACCCCCTATAATAAGACAACTCCACGCTGATGAATACCTCCTATAATAAAACAACCCCATGCTGATGAATACCCCCTATAATAAGACCACCCCACGCTGATGAATACCCCCTATAATAAGACAACCCCATGCTGATGAATACCCCCTATGATAAGACAACCCCACACTGATGAATACCCCCTATAATAAGACCACCCCACGCTGATGAATACGCCCTATAATAAGACAACCCCACGCTGATGAATACCCCCTATAATAAGACAACCCCACGCTGATGAATACCCCCTATAATAAGACGACCCCACGCTGATGAATACCCCCTATAATAAGACAACCCCACGCTGATGAATACCCCCTATAATAAGACGACCCCACGCTGATGAATACCCCCTATAATAAGACAACCCCACGCTGATGAATACCCCCTATAATAAGACAACCCCACGCTGATGACTACCCCCTATAATAAGACAACCCCACGCTGATAAATACCCCCTATAATAGGACGACCCCACGCTGATGAATACCCCCTATAATAAGACAACCCCCTGGTGATGAATACCCCCTATAATAAGACAACCCCACGCTGATGAATACCTCCTATAAAAAGACAACCCCACGCTGATGAATACCCCCTATAATAAAACGACCCCACGCTGATGAATACCCCCTATAATAAGACCACCCCACGCTGATGAATACCCCCTATAATAAGACAACCCCACGCTGATGAATACCCCCTATAATAAGACAACCCCACGCTGATGAATACCCCTTATAATAAGACAACCAACCCCCTGTGATGAATACCCCCTATAATAAAACAACCCCACGCTGATGAATACCCCCTATAATAAGACGACCCCACGCTGATGAATACCCCCTATAATAAGACCACCCCCCGCTGATGAATCCCCCCTATAATAAGACCACCCCACGCTGATGAATACCCCCTATAATAAGACCACCCCACGCTGATGAATACCCCCTATAATAAGACAACCCCACGCTGATGAATACCCCTTATAATAAGACAACCAACCCCCTGTGATGAATACCCCCTATAATAAAACAACCCCACGCTGATGAATACCCCCTGTAATAAGACAACCCCACGCTGATGAATACCCCCTATAATAAGACGACCCCACGCTGATGAATACCCCCTATAATAAGACCACCCCACGCTGATGAATACCTCCTATAATAAGACGAGCTAACGCTGATGAATACCCCCTATAATAAGACCACCCCACGCTGATGAATACCCCCTATAATAAGACCACCCCACGCTGATGAATACCTCCTATAATAAGACAACCCCACTCTGATGAATACCCCCTATAATAAGACCACCCCCTGGTGATGAATACCCCCTATAATAAGACAACCCCACGCTGATGAATACCCCCTATAATAAGACAACCCCCTGGTGATGAATACCCCCTATAATAAGACAACCCCACGCTGATGAATACCCCCTATAATAAGACAACCCCACGCTGATGAATACCCCCTAATAATAAGACCACCCCACGCTGATGAATACCCCCTATAATAAGACCACCCCACGCTGATGAATACCCCCTATAATAAGACCACCCCACGCTGATGAATACCCCCTATAAGACAACCCCACGCTGATGAATACCCCCTATAATAAGACAACCCCACGCTGATGAATACCCCCTATAATAAGTCCACCCCACGCTGATGACTACCCCCTATAATAAGACAACCCCACGATGATGAATACCTCCTATAATAAGACGACCCCACGCTGATGACTACCCCCTATAATAAGACGACCCCACTCTGATGAATACCCCCTATAATAAGACGACCCCACGCTGATGAATACCCCCTATAATAAGACAACCCCACGCTGATGAATACCCCCTATAATAAGACAGCCCCACGCTGATGAATACCCCCTATAATAAGACCACCCCATGCTGATGAATACCCCCTATAATAAGACAGCCCCACGCTGATGAATACCTCCTATAATAAGACCACCCCACGCTGATGAATACCCCCTATAATAAGACAGCCCCACGCTGATGAATACCCCCTATAATAAGACCACCCCATGCTGATGAATACCCCCTATAATAAGACAGCCCCACGCTGATGAATACCTCCTATAATAAGACCACTCCATGCTGATGAATACCCCCTATAATAAGACCACCCCACGCTGATGAATACCCCCTAAAATTAAACAACCCCACGCTGATCAATACCCCCTGTAATAAGACAACCCCACGCTGATGAATACCCCCTATAATAAGACAACCCCACGCTGATGAATACCCCCTATAATAAGACAGTCCCACGCTGATGAATACCCCCTATAATAAGACAACCCCACGCTGATGAATACCCCCTATAATAAGACAGTCCCACGCTGATGAATACCCCCTATAATAAGACAACCCCACGCTGATGAATACCCCCTATAATAAGACAGCCCCACGCTGATGAATACCCCCTATAATAACACGACCCCACGCTGATGAATCCCCCTTATAATAAGACCACCCCACGCTGATGAATACCCCCTATAATAAGACGACCCCACGCTGATGAATCCCCCTTATAATAAGACAACCCCACGCTGATGAATCCCCCTATAATAAGACCACCCCACGCTGATGACTACCCCCTATAATAAGACAACCCCACGCTGATGAATCCCCCCGCCGCTGTGGGGACCGATAAACCATGAAATAACCAAGAACAAAGTGCAGAAAGATGAGCCCAAAATAACGCATTGAGCAGCAAACAATGTATCCATGTAATAAATACCCGACTCGTATCACGCCTGTCACACGGGCAACAGCGATATCTGCGCTACAAAGTCACGGCGACATCGCAGCTGTGTTCCTGCAATTCTGTAATGTCAGCGATGCGCTTTTCTTGTGAAAAATTGTGCATCGCTTACCTGCTGCCGGCGATTAAATTGCGAGGTTAAGCCCTCCGCCTAAAATAAGCCCTAGCTGAAATAGGGAATACTTACCTAGCCAGCCAATCAATGCAGCGCTGGATGAACCAATCCGAGGGCTGTGATTGGTTCATCCAGCTCTACATTCATTGGCTGAGCAGAGTTTGAAGAACCAATCACATTGAGGAGGCGGGATTTATGACGTGACCGAGCCGCGGCACTGATTGGCCAATTCATAAATACGTCAATTGTATTTTCAGCTGTGAAAAACTCATGTTTCTGCGCAAAAGATAAGAAAAGTAACACGGGGGTAAAAATGCAAAAAATACACAATGTGTCCGTCCGGAGACCGCGATTCACACACGAGCAGCGCCGCAGGTAATATTATGTGACATCGCAGCTGACAGAATCCTGTGGGCAGCGACTACACCAACAGGTCAGAGTATTCCGTCTCCACACGCTGCGGTCAGGCCGGGCGCACGCGGGCGTGTGGTGAAACGCTGCACGTAATAACGTGAGCGCCGATCGCCGCGTAGGGCAGTGACTCTGGACTGCGGCGTATCCCGAAACGCTTCCTGCTTCCATTTTTTATTTCCCGCTGTTGCTTAGCAACGTTCCCTCTAACCGCTGCCCCCATGTGATATGATTGTGTATGTGCAGGGCTGTGTGCGGTATACAATGATTATACATCAGTGTGAGGGGAGCCATGATAAAGCCCTCTCACCGCCTCCATTCACCGTGTGGGCCGCCCTCATCATGAGGTGGCGGCACGAGGGATTTCCTTCGCTGCGGGGATGTAATTAGCGCCCTCTGTAGGAGGCAGCGCACTATTAACAGGGCTGTGGACTAATGTGTCTGCTGTGTGAGGCGAGGAGAGGCCGAGCAGCCGCCGCACCGCACTCCCCGCCCCACACCGTCACGTGATCTGCCCTACGTGACCTCCCTCCATTCGCCTCACAGAACATCCGGGCAGTGCAGCCTCGCTCTCGCTTGGTGACGTCACACCTATTTAAGCTGCACACGGTCTTTGTCCGCGGTCATTTTCTGTGAGGCGCTGAGCGGGGAAGGTTGTGACGCCGGTAAGTGGCGGGCCGCGGCAGCATGGTGGCCTACGGCTGGGCTGCGGGGTGTGTATATAGGTCTGTGATGCTGTGAGCGGAGCGTTTGCAGGGCGGCCAGTGCGGGAGGGGACGCCTGGCATGAGCGTGCAGGATGGAGCCGCCATTTTGTGACGAAGCGTGGTGACCATTTTAGCGCCGCCGCTCCGTCCTGTGCGGCCGGCGGTAACGGGAACGAGATAATATGGCGGTGTTAGCGCCCCTCGCAGTGTGTAGTGTCTGCCGGCTCTCGGTTTGTCCTCCCGTACTCCGGCGCTGTGTGATTCCCGCGCACCCTCCGGCTGGTCCCGCCCTCTGCGCAGTGCTCGGCCTCCGCTAAGCGCCGCCATCTTGCGGCGGGATGTAAATGGTCATCTAGTCAGGTTCGCCCCATGTGGTGTGTCCCTCCCGGGGACCCGTACAATCAGCCCCAGGCCGGCGGGGTGTAGACGGCCATCTAGTCAGGTTCCCCTCACGTGGTGTCCCTCCCGGGGACCCGTACAGTTAGCCCCAGACCGGCCGCAGGCTGCAGACGGCCGTCTAGTCAGTATAGCCCCACGTGGTGTCCCGTACAGTCAGCCCCAGGCCGGCGGCGGAGCGCAGACGGCCGTCTAGTCAGGTTCGCCCCACGTGGTGTGTCCCTCCCGGGGACCCGTACAG
Source organism: Eleutherodactylus coqui (assembly GCF_035609145.1). Taxonomy (NCBI): domain Eukaryota; kingdom Metazoa; phylum Chordata; class Amphibia; order Anura; family Eleutherodactylidae; genus Eleutherodactylus; species Eleutherodactylus coqui. Next base: position 128,535,157 of record NC_089846.1, read on the forward strand.
TCAGCCCCAGGCCGGCGGGGTGTAGACGGCCGTCTAGTCAGGTTCGCCCCACGTGGTGTGTCCCTCCCGCGGACCCGTACAGTCAGGCCGGCGGCGGCGTGTCGCTGCTGTAATCACCAGGTCAATGAGGAATGTCAGAGGAATGTTAGTCATTAGCGGGTCTCGTGCCTCCCTGCAGCGCCTCCTGCTGGTAGACTGGCTGTACTGAAGGGGTTAATGGTGCCTCGTTTTATTTTTATACACTTGTATTAAGGGTGACTTTACAGCAAGTTCTCCCTGAGGGGGAGGGGGAAGCTTTTGAATGGGTTGTCATGTGACTTCTCACAAAGGCCGTCTCAGGAGCGGGACGCACATAACTCTGCCGGCCATCGCTGTGTACTATCTTGGTATCACAGCTGAAGAGGCTGCGTGTTTTCCTTTCTCCCTGCGGCTCATGGCTCCCCACCCGCTGAAGTGAAGACACAAGGGTTCTGCAGTGAGCACCGCAGCTTCTCGTCAGGCCAGTGATTCATCATGTGGCCTGAGGCAGCTTGGTCCTAGACAGAGCTGCAATACCAGGCACAGCCACTACACAACGTACAGTGCTGTACCTGCTATGGACTGCAGTGACAGGTCGCATTGATGAGGGATTCCACGAGGTGGCCCACGCTGGTGACTATTGATGGGCTGTCTTGAGGATGGCTCTTTAATCATTACTCCAGGAAGACTTGGCATGCTTCACATGTAGCAAAACTGGGGAAAGTTTATACTATTGATGTAGATTTGGCACGGATCCACATGAAAATGTTGTGTGAACGCACTCCAAGGCCGGGTACAGAGGGGCGTATTACAGGGGTGTTTCTGTGTCCGTGTTATGGATGGGTGTCTGGCCTGACCAATGGCATCACTGACCGGAGTTTCAGAACTTGGCTCCGCCCCCTCCCATTGCAAATAACGGAGAAGGGGCGGGAGCTCAGAGCACTGCTCCCGACTCTTCCAGCCTCCTCCCCCTGCAGAGAGGGACGCGTATATCGGCCGGGTATGAAAACCTGGCCGATATACAGGTGTGTGAATAAGCCCTAAGCCAGCAGGGCAGCCAGTCATCAATGCACACTGTGCTGCTAGGACCTTTGTGTCTTCACCCTATCGGGAGCTGGGGGGCGGGGCGTTCTCCCTGTCAAACCCCTAGCTTCTGGTGGTGTCAGGATAAAAGAATACCCTGCCGCTGGACTGCTGGAGACAGTCGGGTGTTGGCCGTCACAAGAAGTGACTGATAAAGGCTACCAGTTGGCATTGTGCCGCAGCATTCTTAGGCCTCCTTCACACGGGCGACAGCGCATCGCTGTGAGAAAATCGCAGCGATATTGCATCGCTGCACTGTATGATATCGCTGCGATTTTCTTGCAGCAATACCACGCTTTTGTAGCGCTACGAAGTCGCATGTGACGCTACAAAATCACGTGACTTTGTGTTTTCGTGCGATGCAACAGAGAGGAAGGCTCCATAGAGAAACATGAGCTACAAAACCTCGCGTGTCGCAGGCATATCGCCGGACCTGCGAGGTTTGTGTGTCGTTTTGCAGCATGCTACAAAGCATCTCGTGTGAAGGAACCCATAGGAAAGCATGGGCTTCACATACATGCGATTTGTAGCATCGTAGCAATGCTACAAAATCGCGCGACTTTGTCGCCCGTGTGAAGGTGGCCTTATACTGGCCGGCCGATACAACAGTCAGTGACTGACGTCCTACCATTACAGGAGCAGTGAGTGAGGGCATCCCCTTCCCTGTGACCGATGTCTCTCCCGGGCGATGGGGTTAGGGCAGCACCCGCTGATTTAAGTAGTTCACATTGGCATCTATTATTTGAACAACTAATGAGCTGTAACTAGAGATGAGCGAGCGTACTCGGATAAGCACTACTCGCTCGAGTAATTTGCTTTATCCGAGTATCGCTGTGCTCCGGTCTAAAGATTCGGGTGCCGGCACGGAGCGGGGAGCTGCAGGGGAGAGCGGGGAGGAACGGAGGGGAGATCTTTCTCTCCCTCTCTCCCGCTGCGACTCACCTGTCAGCCGCAGCGGCACCCGAATCTTCAGGGACGAGCACAGCGATACTCGGATAAAGCCAATTACTCAAGCGAGTAGTGCTTATCCGAGTACGCTCGCTCATCTCTAGCTGTAACAGATAAAACTGCTCTTTCTAATGGCACAAAATAATATTGCAAGATGTCCTTTTTGAGTTAGATATAAAAAATGGTAAAATGTGCAAATTTTTTTTACCAATTTCAGTGGGGGATAAAATGGTAAGACTGGGGTCACACGGGGTGGAGCTCTTAAGCTTGAGACTAAGCAGCAAATCTCGTCGACAAGCCGCGTGGAATTCAAATTTGCGCCAGTATCGCTGTTTCCGCTCTTCTCTCTATGGGGAGCGATTCCCGCAGAGGCCGGCCGTGTCACATGGCGCCGGTTTTGAAGCAACCTTTCTGCTGCAGAAATCTTGCACATTTCCATGCAGTCTCGCTGCGGGTATTCCATGGGATTTCCGTCTGGTGGGAACCCAGCCTTAGTGTGCAAGGAAAGAAGCAGACGGTGTACCAGTGCTTTGGTGGCCACTTGGGCATCTCATTGCCCAAATTCCAGCTTATTTAGGCTAATAAATGATAGGTTCCTAGACTTGTGGACAGTTTTGTCGCCACATTTTTGGGCCTCTTGGGATTATTAGCAACCAAACCAACGCCTGTACAATTCTCGAATTCTAAACAAAAAGTTGACCAAGTGCACCAAAGTTTCAGTTAGTTGGCTTGTTTAGATCAAGTACAGCGGCCACACTGACTTTTTTTCTTTTTTTGACTTTTTCTGAGGCTCTAGTGCCTCAGCCAAGCCGAAACTTTGCAGCACTTCATACAGGTGGCGTATGGACACGCTGTAAAAACTTCAGCTAAATTGAAGGTGGACATGGACTCTCTCCCAAGTTAGACCAGTTGACATGGAATGACTCGCCAACGTATTTTCTGTCTGCTCTCTGCATATTTGACGGACTGCACACAGACCATTATAGCCTGTGAAGCTATACGGTGTACAAATGGCTCTTTGCAGGGACTCATGGTCCATGTGACTGCTGAAAAATGCTGCATGTCCTCTTTTTATCTGTCTGATGAAAAAAGGGACTTGTAATGTCCAGTATTCCCACAGATGGGACGGATCACAAACGGGTGTCTATGTGCGGTTTGATGTGAGTTGCACCTGAGATGCTCAAGTCCAGCTGTCATACCTTGGAAGGGGTTGTAAGATCTGGGGACAGACCAACCGTTCCCCAATCAGTAAAATATATAAAGGTTTACTTGCAATTGATTTATTATTTTTTTTAACTGACTTGTATAATCTTATTTTAGGTTAGAAAATGTTTGAAGCAGATCGCCCCGGTAAACTCTTCATCGGTGGTCTGAACACCGAGACCAACGAGAAGGCTCTGGAAGGCGTGTTTGGGAAATATGGACGCATTGTTGAAGGTAAATGTCCTTCTCTGATTGTGATCATTCTAGGAAATGAGAAAGCAGTGATGATTATCTGGCACTTGATCAAGTTGAGCTGATAAAGCCTCTTTTACCCTCTAAGAAGTTCTGAGCGTCTCTACATCTAACATCTAGACATGTTTGTTTCCCAAAGTATACCTATTGAAGGAACCTTTTCTCTTGCTAGTTCTTCTGATGAAAGATCGTGAAACAAACAAGTCACGAGGTTTTGCATTTGTCACATTCGAGAGCCCTGCAGATGCCAAGGATGCAGCTAGGGAACTAAACGGAAAGGTAAGCGGACTGTAACTTGGCAATACTACTGATTCCATACATGTTGACATGATCTAATATTTCATTATGAGCTATGGAACATATCCTATGCCTTTTTTATTAGGTTTGAGTTCTCTTCATAGAGGGGCCTCTTTCACTCTGGCTTAAATGCAGCAGTTGGCCTAGTGATAAACCCAGATTGTACTGAAGCCTTGACTTCCTTGCTGCTGAATTGTAGAATAAAAAAAGGCAAACACAGGGGCGGTAATGGCTGACCCCCGTGTTTCTGTATTACTGTACAACAGCAAAGACGTTGTAACTACTGTATCTCTTCATGGCACTGGGCAGCATAAATCGACAAACCTATTGATTTCAGTGGTGTCATATATAAAGAGTATTTGTTTTTAAGAACTTGCAGTATAACTCTGCAGTTCCTAAGAAGAGTCCTGATTATTCACTAGCTGCCACTGGCCTGCCTGATTTAGTAGTTTTCTCGGTATGCAATTGCTAGAAAACACAGGTTGGATGTCTGGGGCTAGTGGCAGCTCACGAATAATCTGTTCTCCTTGCTGGGACGGGCAGAAACCAGGTTCAACTTCTCAAAAATCACTGCAATCTGCATGTCTTTCACTATGCTGCCCTCAATGAGAAAGGCACTAAGCACCCAGCAGGTTCCCTTTAGTGGAATGAAGTGACTTTTGTGGTTATTTTATATAATCTAGTGGGCTACAACAATAATGGTATGTTGAGATGGTGGAAGGATTCTGCCTTAACTTACACTTGCAATGCACTATAGACTTGGCCTGGTGTGGAATCTACATCAATTGTTACCGCCACGTTTAGTTATAAGCTCAGGTCCTGTGGATGGAGCAGTGAGGCCGTCTGCAGAGAATTCTTGCAGCGGGATCCAGCCCGCATCCCTGCAGGGACCAGTGCCCGTAGCTCCGGCTCTGATGCGAGACCCGCACAGAAATAGAACGTGCCGCGATTTGTGTTCCACATGCATTTTTCAGGCTGACAAAACGCGACTGTCTGCATTGGATTGCGTTTTGTGATGCGGGCACGGTCGGGAAATCCCGCCCATGTGCAGGGGGCCTGAGGAGGGGGGGGGGGGGGCTTCATGGTTTCAGCAGAGCAGTACATGAAGAAAAGTATATAACTTGCTCAGTTACATTTCCAAAAATCTTAGGTTGTAAAGTGGCCAAATCCTTTATTCATATAATAACATATCGGCGAAACTGCATATACTGACTCTAAATTTTCTCTCCCTCCGCATTTTTTTTTCTTAAGGCTCTGGATGGAAAGCCAATTAAGGTCGAACAAGCTATTAAGCCATCCTTTGGAGCAGATAGTAGGCGAGGACAACCTCCACCAAAAAGCCGTGGCCCTCCCAGAGGTCTTAGAGGGTCTAGAGGAGGTAAAACACAACTAGAAAACTAGCACTGACAACTGCTGTAGTTTGAATCGCTAGGAAGTCGCTGCTCTTGTCCCTCACAAGCTAATGGTTCCCTCGTGCAAAGTATCTTGTTTAATAGAACCCTTCTTCCCCACGCATGCGGCAGCTTCTCTTGTGTATGCACTATGATAAATCTTTTGTTGGTGGCACCTCAAGAGGGGATGAGGGTGTGGGGGCAGAGTTTATTACTGTGTACATACTAAGGCTGCTGCGTCAGGGGGGGGGGGGGGGGAGGAGATTCTCTTAAACTGCAGCTAGCTACGTGTCAGCATCCAAGCTGTTCCTGCAGCCCACTTCTGCTCTCGCAGCCCTGCTTACTGTCCTGGTCAAAGAAAGTTCTTGACCCATTGGCTGTGATGCAACTCAGTATTGCTCAATGTCTTGCATACAAGTACACATGAGGCTGTTTTTGGATGAGTAAATTCGCCTGTACAGGTGATCTGGTTGAACATGTTGGAGTCTTCACAGCGCTATAACTTGTAAAGCGTTCAATGCGTTTATTCTTAGCATAAGGTTGCATCCAAAAGTCATAACGATTTTTATTTTTAATAGGTGGTTCATCAAGAGGGCAAATGCCTCTTAAAAGAGGGCCCCCACCAAGAAGTGGAGGTCCACCACCAAAGAGATCTGCACCTTCTGGTCCAGTTCGCAGTAGCAGTATGGGTGGAAGAGGTATATACTTTTTTTCCCTTCAAACTTCTGGTAGTGTTGCTGTAGGGGATGTTCAACTCCTTTGTTTGTTGCTGACAAAACCTATTTTATTTGCAGCTCCACTTTCACGTGAAAGGGATGGTTATGGAGGGCCGCCTCGTAGAGAATCATTGCCATCTCGCAGAGATGTGTATATGTCACCAAGAGATGATGGCTACAGTGGAAAAGATAGATATGACAGGTAAGGGATTTTTCTTATTTTGGAGATAGTATTTGATTACATTTTGCACAGCAACTGATGAAATTTGATATTCAGTTACTCTGGCAGAGACTATGGAAGTTCCAGAGATTCAAGAGATTATGCACCACCCCCAAGAGACTACGCATATCGGGATTATGGCCACTCAAGTTCCCGTGATGAGTATAGCTCCAGAGGTTATGGGTGAGTGTTTAAAGGATATAGAGAGAATGAGAAAACTATAGGGCAGATTTATTATTGAAAGTGTGCCAAACATTTGCATGCTTTGCACCACATTTGTGTTCAACGTTTTTGCCAAGTCCGGGGAAGGGTATAACACTTTTTTTTTTTTCTTAATTTTAATACAAAATCTTCCTAAGGCCCCCTGTCCACGGGCGTTGCGGTATCCCGCGGCAGCTCTCCGCCGCAGGAGTCACCGCCGGATCTTTGCTGGCAGCCTAATCTGACAGGCTGACCGCAGAGAATCGAGGCAATTCGCAGCATGCTGCGAATTGCCGGCTGCCAGCAGACAATCGCTATGGAAAGCTTTAGACGGCATGATTCGCCGCTGGCAAAATCACTGTTGTGGACAGGGGGCCTAAAGTTAAGCCAACTAATAGTAGTTAAACCTGATCTTTGGAGCATCTAGTCTAATGAGTTTATCAACGGGCATGAGCCACTGTGACAAGTTTGGCACCACCATCCACCCCCACTCCAAATTGTATTCTACAGTAAAAATATCTCTAAAGTCGTGTTTTGTTTTTTTTCTTCCTCCTTTAGTGACCGAGATGGTTATGGGGGCCGTGACAGAGACTATTCTGATCATCCTAGTAGTTCATACAGGGACTCGTATGAGCCTTACGGTAAGATGTTTTTTCTTTACAAACTGCTCTGCCTTTCAGGATACATATTTGCCCCATGCTGAAGATAAAACTAAACGAACAAAGATTCTAGTCTATTTTGGGGCAGAGACACATTATACTCTTCCATACTTGGAATACTAATATGCTCTACAGCAAGATAAAAAAAATCCCAGTGAAACAAACAACTCCATGGATATCATGTGGCAGAATCTGCAATCTAAGCTGCTGCTCTGGAGATCAGTATAAGTGTGCCTTTACTATTATACGCAACCTTGTAGATTATATTTCTCATTCAATCCTGTTCAATAGAATTTCCTGAACAAGACAGTCAATACCACAACAAACTACTAAAGTACAAGCAAACATAAATTAAGCTGCAAATATCAAATTGCAATGTGATATGTAACTTATAGTATTGCCCTATTGCCTGACCATTGACCCTGCAGGTAACTCACGTAGTGCCCCACCTACAAGAGGGCCCCCTCCATCATATGGTGGAAGCAGTCGCTATGATGATTACAGCAGCAGTCGGGATGGATATGGAGGCAGAGACAGTTACTCAAGCAGCAGAAATGATATCTACTCAAGTGGACGTGACAGAGTTGGCAGACAGGAACGTGACATGCCACCACCAATGGATAGAGGCTATCCACCTTCACGTGACTCGTACAGCAGCTCAAGTCGGGGTGTCCCCCGTGGCGGTGGTCGAGGAGGAAGCCGATCTGATAGAGGAGGTGGCAGAAGCAGATACTAAAATTAAAACATCACAAAACATGGACCAAAGAAATATTAAATCACAATGTGACATATGCTCTGCCTTTACCACCAGCGGACTACTATAAAGGAGTTTGTTTTGTTCTTGTTTTTTTCTTTTTTTTTAATTTTCCTATTGTTTTAGTTTTTTAAATCCCCCCCTCCTCCCATGAATCTTGTGTTCATTTGAGGAAGTTAAAATGCTTAACCTTCATTTTGTTAGCCTTTCTCTGAAATGTACAATGTGTAGTGTAAGTTGTGTATTAGTGTTGTAACTTTTTTCAGAAAGTAAAGTTTCAGTGAAACGCCACATCTCGGCTTATTTCATAATGGTTTCCCCCATAAATGAACACATGAGTTGCAATGGAAACTACAAAATAAGAAATAATGCAGCCTGTCTGTATAATTGTGAGTATGCTGCTAACACAACAAAGCCGAATCTGCAAACGTATGTCAATTGGGTATCTAAAGGATCTTAAGATTTACAATCTAAGCCCGGATCATGCATACCCAGCTTGCCAACAATTGCCAAACAAAACGGACTCCTTGCACACCCACTCTTAATGAATTTGATACACGGTTTACAAATAGTCCGTTCACTCAAGAAGCTTCCAAACAATGTGTTCTCTTACTGTTTAAATGTGTTTGCAAATCTGTAGTGTCACTTTTAAAGGATTGACTCTAAAGGCTAACGAAGAACCAAATGATGTCTCTCCTCAAAGAACATGAGAGCCAAAAACAAGTGAATCTTTCTACTGTAAACCATCCTATTCCTGAGAAACTGCTGAGGGTAAGCAAAGACAACAAATTTTTGTTTTCAGTCTAAGTCAAACTTGCGCTGCTTATGTCTCATGGTACAGAGTTCTTTACATTATGGAAATTAAACCTGGAAAGGCACTGCTGGATAACTAAATACAAACCTTATTATACTCGGATTAAAATAACCCAATTAGTATGGAAATGGATCCCAACTTTCAGTAGTAGGAGTGAGTTTTCACTTTAAACTAATGATTAAAAGTGAAATGCTCTGGCTCAACGCTAGCTTCGGAAGTTCAAGCAAAAGCACACTACTAGATATGTAAAAAAAAATTCAACCATAAAGCAGCTTATTGCCACATGTAAATGTTTTTGACACTTCAACTGTTGACCTTTTCAAACTTGAATATACTGGAGATCTACAAAAAAAAAACTAAGCTAATGGCAGTGCACAATGGAAAGTCCGTGTTTTTTAAAGTCATCCCAATGTTCCTTTCCAAACAAATGACTCCTGGATGTCATTGAAAAAAATTACAACTACACAATGGGGTGGATGGTGTGGAATTGGGGCTGTGGCTTTCAAACAGATCCTTATAATTGTTTTGTTGCAGGTTAAAAAATTTCCAGAGTGCATCGGGTTTTGTGAACAAAAACAACCTGTGGTGCCAGCGAACTGAAGGTATATGATACTTTTACGTCAGATGGTTCAAGTTTTGGTCGCTCATATGAATGAATCGGCAGTAGCAAATGTCCACTACCAAACCATTCAAATCTGGGGTGACGAGAGTTTGCGCAGTGTTATTTTGTAAGTTCCTTTAGATGAATGGATCAACAGCTGGCGTGTTCAACTGCAGCCACCTTCATACAGGGGGGCAAAGAACCCACCATGTGGGTGGACCCCACTACTTCCCCCTCACCCCCTCCAAATCCTGTAGATGGATAAAGGATCTAAAGACTATATACCTCAGCTATTATCAGTAGTGCGTGTTTCTGAGTGACTGACCGCCTCCATCCTTGTTGTAAATCCATAACAAAAAAGGCCCCCTTGAATCAGACAACTCCCATATTTTTTTCCAGCCATGGGCTGTTTTTAGATCCAGTTAAAACCACTTGTGTATATAGTATAGCTGGTGCAGCGCAATTTTTCAGGTGAAAGGAAAAAAATTTTATCAGGCATAATGGTGAAACTGATGAAGACCAAATTCCTATGGAGAAATCGTGGTTAACGGAAGATGCAGTCAGAGCAGATCAGTGAGCTTTATACACAGGATAGGTGATAAAAGCACCGTGCCATCTACAGCAAGTCTCACAGAAATGGAATGACCGCAGCACCAGTCACAGGGGAAATGGAAAATCCTTCCCAATTAGCCCTACAGCATCTTTTGGACAATGACACGTTTTAATGGGTGAACACTTATTAAAGCCTGACTTGGTCAAACAGTAATATAATTGACAGTATTCACGAACTCTGTTGCAGGTTGCATTTGTTAAATCTGGAATTACATGCATGTCTTCATTTATTAATTTTAAAAAAATCCTCATTGCAGATGTTCTGCGTGGCACTGGAACCTTCAGTCAAAATGAAATGGTGCTCGTCACTTGACCAGACGTGGATGGATGTAGGTGCAGTCTAACAGTGGTGTGGGGATACTGAGTAAGTGGTTCCCCACCGTAGGTGTGTAAAATCACAATCTTATCGTTTTTGGTTTCTTTTATCGTGGGATGTGAATGGTCTGTGAGCCATGTGCGTGGGGTAAGAGGGAGTCCTCTAGCAATATGCATACTGGCTCACACACTGTTCATACCACTCTGTGAATGAAGTTCTGAAGGGGTTTGCCTTGAGAATTTATTTCCTACCCCTCCCATGGCAAAAAACAAACTGAATAGATCTAATTATATAAAAAAATACTGGTTTCATGCAGATAACAAAATTGCGTGATTTTTCCCGCAATGCAACACTGCTATAAATGGCATGTATGTGAAGCCCATGCTCTTCAATGGGTTCCTTCATTGGCGATTTTCTTTTTTTTGTAGCCTGCGACATTGCGTGAGAAATCGCGGGTTGCTGAATATTAACGGGATTTGCGATGTTTTGAAGTCCATGTTTCCCTATGGACCCTTATGTGTTCCATCGCACAAACACTGTTTTTGTTTGATGTGATGCAACTTTTACAATAGGAAATCCTGCTGTTATAGCCCTAAAATCAGCCCTGCTGCATAAATAAAAATAAATCGCCCAAGAGGCGCTGTCAGCTCCGCCGTGCTTATTCTCCTTGGTCCCTGACACTTGTCTTCAGGCAATGCTTCCTGGTCGGGAGTTTGAAAAACCCCGCCTCCAGGAAGCACTGACTCTCACTGGTTCTTGAGAGCTGTGGCTCAGTTAAGAGCCAGCGCTCCATGGCTGTGATTGGTTCATCAAGTACTAGCTCATTGGTTTGAGCGCCGCTGTTCAGTTAATCGGAGACAGTGCTTCCTGGAGGCGGGGTTTTTCAAACTCCTGACCAGGAACCATTGACTGAAGACAAGTGTCGGGGAGAAGTTCAGTGGAGCTGACTGCGCCTCTTAGGTATTAATTTTTATGCAGTTTATGTTCAGGGTATGGCTTATATTTCAAGAACCGCACCCTCCCAACCCATCCTTCTGAAAATACCGGCAAGAGAAACTTTATAGCGACACAATCGCGATATTCCCATGAGAGAACACAGCGATAGTACAGACCACTGATGCGATATTGCGTTGCCTGTGAAAGAGGCTTAGTGTTCGTATTGTGAAACACTGCAGCATTTCCTAATACGTACCCTGCGGCAACAGGACTATCTCTGGGTTTTGCTGCCTGTGGTTCAGACAGCAGAAACCTGGTTACAGCTTCTTTTTAAGTGCCCCAAAAAACCCCATTTAAGACTAGAGCATTGAGTAGGTAGGGTCTGGCTTTGCTTATGGCCAGGACCATCTCATGTAGCAGACAGAAGCAATTTCATTTTGTCGCCTGTTATAAAGAGGAATGGAAAGCTCAAGCAATGCACTTTGTTGGTTCTTCACCAAATGAATTGCATTATAAGGCTGTAGGCTAGTTGTACCCAATAAACATGGGCACAACTTTCATTGGACAGCACAGATGTCCTATTTGTGTGCCCTGCACATGGCACATACCATTCTCATTCAGGAAAAACTTGAACTGGGCATTAAACATTTTTACATGGACCATAGGTCTGTGTGAATAGACCAACTGGCTATAATGGGCCACTGTATTGTCTAGAATTAATATACATAATAGCCTGAATATAGACCATCCCCTAAGGCTCTGTTCCTATTGAGCTCAGCCATGTGAGGTACAGATGTCTTCATACTTGCCTTGAATTTCATTAAGCCCTCTGAATTTTTCCCACTGTCTAGTAAGAAGCATTGCATGTGTTAACTTAACAGTGTGAGAATTGCTGTTAATGACCTTTTAAGGTAATGTTGGACTCATCTGGAGGACCTCTGAACATATTCCATTGTATAGGCAGGCATACGGTAATATATATTGCCTATATGGTCCCATGTGGCATAGTCAACCACACTTCTGTACAGTTAGAGGATTAGTAATGTATAGTGGTTCAGCAGATGGCCACTATAATGAATAGAGCCCTAGCAACAAATCAGGCCATGCTCTAGAAATTTCTTTTCAAGACATGCACTGGAAGCAGGGAATAAACTTTAATGTAACATTGCCAACTATAAGCTTTATTGGCAGAAAAGTATATAACACCTAATCAGAAGCCCGTCCTTAGAGCAGAGGGAAATGGGGTAAGACCCTTTTACATGAGACAATAAATTGTTCAGATTACTGCTGGATGCGGGAATCTGAACGAATGTCTTCTCACTCATCAAACATTACAGCTGATGCCCGGGCTCCACAGACGGAGCACCTCATGATCAGCACATTGGAGGAGACCATTCTAACTGAAGTGGTGTCCATCTCTTATAACATTCCTAACAGCCTGAGTTGTAGTCCTGCAGTTGGAGATCGTTGATCTGACAGCACTGAAAGAAATAATGGTTTTGTCCTTTAATGGTTAAGTGGTTTGTGTTGCCCAGCTGGTAAAGGTCCAACATGGAATATGACTGAGATGATCAATAAACCATTCTGCACTGAGATTGGTCTCTGTATTTCTTTGTCTCTTTACTTAAGCGATTTAAATTGAATCTAATTACCCCTGCTGTCTGGCTTTACTCCACAGTTCTCTGCAGCCCAGGTAAATTCATACAGTGTTTAGCAGACCATATGTATGCTGTGTATAAGCCATACATCCATAGGTTTCTGTAAACATCGATAATTGCACAAGCATGCAATAGTTTCCCGAGTTCTAGACTGAATTTTTAGCTTGATGCTCTATTAAACTGGCAGTACATACTTCATCCAACAGCAGCTTCCTACCCATCTTAGTCTGTCAGTCTACCAGAGAACTTGTTGGATTAGGCCACTCTCACATTGCAGCGTTTTAAATGCTGGGAAAACACTTTTTAAAACTTTCAATGGGGCCTCTCAGACAAGCGCTAAATTGCAGCGTTTTTCAAGCGCTGTCTGTTCTCAGACATTTCAGTGTTTTAAAACACGATGTGTCGCCCATTAAAATGAATGGGGAGCATTTTCAGTACTGCTGAAAACGCGGTAGAATGGGGTTGCAGCGTTTTGGACCACAGGGTGACCCAGGACATTCCTCAGCACAGATACGCTGACGCATGTGTCCCCCTGTACTTGGTGCACAACCTCCAGCAGATTGTCAAAGGTGGACACCAACATATAGCTCAATGTCATCTCTGGCAGTCTTCAGCTTCTCTTCTGGCCAGGAATTGAAAATTCCCCACCTTGAAAGCTGTCATTCAATGAATGGCTGGATACTGGTGCATCTTGTCTCCACTGGAAGAATGGGTGGAGACATGGGTTGGACTGCTTCTGACAGTGTCCCATATGCACTGGCATCTACCCTTTGCGACCCTTTTCCTGACCTGACTCCCATCTCCACTGCAATTTCCCACTGCTACCCTGCAGCAGTGTCTGCTGTCATCTTGGCTGCCTGAGACCTGGCACTCGGATGGCCTGCCAGGCCTCTGCTCCCCGGTGGCCTTATAATGAATCCGGCACCGTCACATCTCTGCTCCCTGTGAAATCTGTGCTGACCTGCTCCCCGGTGGCCTCAAAACGGTAGATGGCTCTTCCCTGTCGGCCTGTGAACTGTGCTTGGCGTGGCACTGTAACTGTCTGCCCTCCGCAGTGTGCTCACGGCCAGAAGAGAAGCTGAAAAAGATGTCCGGGAACATGTTCGAAGACACGCCAGAGAGGACAGTGCTTTTAAGAATTTTTTTTCTCCTACATTCAAGGATTATTTTCAGGGTAGAGCCTATATTTCAAGATCCTCACCCCACTCGAATCCTGGCCGTGGGGAATTCCCTGCCAGGATCACTATCATCTCCCATTGATTTCAATGGGGCTGGTGCTGCTGCCACCGGCCCAATTGAAATCAATGGGAGACGAACAGTATCTCCTGTTGTGGTTGTGACAGTCACAGCAGGAGATTCCTTCAGCCCTGGCGGGGTGGGAGGCTGTTTTCCTGCGAGACCATCTTGCAGCCAGGGCTTCAAAAAGGATTGAGAGCAATATTGGGGTGTCAATCACATACTGATATTGCTCTCGGCATTGTGCAGGAGCCCTATGCAGGACCTTTACGTTTCCATGGAAAGTCACTGGGTAAGCCTAAAATCCTTTCCCTCAGCAGATGCTGGGCTCTGGGGGTTAGGAAAAGTTCCTTTTTCCTCAGGAGATTCTTCTACAGTTGTTAACCCTTCAATACTCCATGTTGCTGCACCTGTAATGTTGTAGTATGGGACCTGTTTTAGCTGGTGCTTCATCAGCAGATATCAGGTGTCTGGTAATCTGGGGGATGCATGCCTAGTTTAATCACTGACCGCAGTAGGGGAGCTGGGGAAGAATTAGGCAGTTACAGAGAGGAAACCAGTCCAGAGTAGAAGTACCCTGCTTACGTAAGGTCTGATTCACACGGACATATTCCCCCCCCCCCCCCCCCCCCCCCAAATATCGCCTCTGCGCCTGGCCTACATCTAAGGCCTTGTGCACATGTGGTAAATTGAGCAGCCGATTATGGACTTGGCAGCAGGTGTGGGCGATCCGCTGCTCAATGTGCCCTTGAGGGGTGTGGAGATTCCTCTCTCCACGTACACTCTGTGCCAAAATAAAATCGCAGCATGCTCTTTTTACAGCGTATACGCAGGGACGGCTTCCATTGAAGTCAATGGAATCTGGACCTGTCATGGCACTTCTGCAATGAGCATTGCAAAAGTGTTGTGCATCTGCGTCATTGCCTAGGCGATGGTGCAGCGTCCTCTGTACTGCGCATGTGCGCCGGTGGCACTTCCGCATGCCGAAAAAAAAACTGACAGGTGCGCAGGCAGCGGCCACAGGAGGATTCCATGCATGCCCGCGTGCATGAGGCCTAATAGCCTGTCCCCTTTGCTTGTGCCCTCTTGCCCTCAACTATACATGTTGGCCTATAGGCTTGTGGCCACAGAGCTTTTACCCCTGGCTCTATGCTCTGCCTAAGACTTACAACCTCTGGGTCCTTCTTATGATCTAGATTTTTACCCATGTCTTATAGCCTCTGCCTTTAGCTGCTGGCCTGTGATCTCTGAGCCTGCTGCTCTTAACCATTTCCAATCCAATTTTCCTGCCACCCTCACACCCCCCAGCTCTTATTTATTTTGGGTGGGAAAGCGCATTGTGGATTCCTTGGAATTACTCAGCAGAAACACCTAAAAATGATGTCATGATTTTATTAACAATTTTTTTGAAAATTAACCCATTCCAAACCACAGTCGGTACTCATCCAACCTTGAGATTTCCGTGCATAGCTCCCATGTAGGACAAAGGCGAACACATGTTTCTAACAGTATGCAGGACAGCCTCCGCCATCAGAGTGCTGTCCTGCATACTGTTAAAAACGTGCTGAATAATGTTCAAGTCCCCTTGTGGGAAAAAATAAAATCGTGTGAAAAATGTAAAACAAACATCAACACCTCCACCTTTCCCTCTTTAGGAAAACCACGCGGGCGGGTGAGCGAGCTATGGCAATGTGAAACCTGCCCCATACCTCTCTCCCCACACCAGGCAGGAAAGGTAGTGCAGAAATACTCTTCCTGGCCAGACTATGGCTGCTGCCAGGTGCTGTTACTGGCTGTTTGCAATGGGAGGAGGTGGGATGGGGGCCAGAGGTAAGCTCCGCCCCACCCCCTCCATTGCTGTCTGTGGGGAGGGTGCTTGGCTCTGCCCTGTCCCATTGCAAACAGCCAGAGGAGAGAGGAGGTTAGCCAGTAAGGGGGAGACAGCTTAGCAGAGTTAAGCTGCGGTCCCCTTCGCCCAACGGCATATTCGCTAAGCCCGTGCATCACATGGCAGCGTATATCAGCCGGCCATGAAAGCGCTGGGCCAATATACACTTGTGTGAATAAGTTGTATGTCTCTGGGCATGTAATGACACACAGACAAATCTTTGGAAAAAAAAAATAAATTTTTTTTACAGTATACAAAAATAGTACTTTTAAAAAGCTGCATAAACTTGGTAGAGCTGGAATCATTCGGAGCAAGAGAACAATGTGACCACATTATTTATTTATCCTGAATGTCGTAAAGAGGAAATTGGTGGAATTCTCTCACTCTCTCCCCCGCTGCCCCCCGAGCCTGCTCGGACAAGAATGCAGTTACTCGCGAAGAGTGAGGCTCACTCGAGTAACTTATCCCAGCGTGCTCACTCATCTCTACTTCCTATGCCTCATACAAGTTACTATCACTTCAAATATCCAAAGTCCAAGAGTAAAAAAAATCAGCTGTTCAGTGGTTGCTTCTGGTTTTTATAAACCTGGGTGACCAATATGGCCGGCTTTACGGCTCCCACGTGTTGGCCCAGTTTTCGCAGACACCATGTCTGCCCATTTTAATTTATTTTTTCAATAACCCCATCCAGTATCTATGAAACACTAGTTGGGTTTAATGTTCAGAGTTCCAGGAAAGCTGGGCGACTACCTCTGTGGTCAGTCATATTATTTGTCACCCTGCTTTCCCAGACACAGAGATAACAAGGGATGAGTAGACAGCGCCGCACCTGTGGCTTGTCTGGGCTCCACGGTGCAGCAGGACTCCAGAGCTCATCGTTCAGGTGGAGTGGCTGTCAGCAGCGGAGCATCCCCCAAGTCTGATGCGGCCGGAATGATGTCACAGAGGGTCGATACTACTCTACCCGATAGGCCCTGGTCCAGAAACTTTACCCTCTCAGTATCCAGGCCACCGGCTTGAACCTCTGGACAAACCAGAGGCCCCTGCTGAAGAAGGTCCACTCTCAAGAGTAAATGGATGGGATCCTGGTGTAAGAGGGCAGCAAGCAGCGGAAACTAAGGCCTGTTTGGCCATAAGGGGGTGATCAGAATCACAGTGCCCAGAGATTTCTGGATTTTCCTTAGGACAAGGAGGATTAAAAGCATCGGAGGGTAAGCGTATGTTAGCTCTGAATCCCAATCCTGGGAGAGTGCATCTATGCCTAGGGAATGTCTATCCGCACTCCAGGAGAAAAAACGGAGGAACTTGGCATTTTCTTGAGTGGCAAACAAGTCACCCCCTACTTCCTCGCGATCTTACTGAAAATGTGGGGGTGCAGGTCCCTTCTCCAGGATCCATCTCCCTGCAGCTGAGTAAAGGCCCATTTAGACAAAACGATAATCGCTCAAAAGATGTCGCTCAAGTGACTTTTGAGTTATCATCGTTGTGTCATTTACAGCGTAGGATGATCGCTCAAGATGAACGATCACCTTGCGCTGCCAGCGGAGGATTCAGAAGACAAGCGGGGTGTCCCCGCTTATCTTCTGCATCCAGCTGTTCCCCCGCTCCTAGCGCCCGGCTGTTATACAGCCGAGCGCTCGAAGCGGAGGATGCAGAAGACAAGCGGGGTGCCCCCGCTTGTCTTCTGCATTCAGATGTTTTCTGCACGGGAGAACAGAGCTGGACTGCTCTCTTTTTCATACCAGCCTCTTATCAGGGAGCGGGATACAGCTGAAACAATAGTATCAGCGGTATCCCGCTGTGAATGCCTGATAAGGCTCATCATCAGCATGTTGAAAGACAATGATGAGCGACGGGAGAACGAAAACTGCACGATGTAAGTGCAGTTACACAAATGATTATCGCTCAAAAGACGGCTTTTGAGCGATAATCGTTGTTTAAATGGGCCTTATGTCTGCTGTCAGATTTTCAGACCCCTTTACTTGGAAGGCCAAAACGAAGAGTCCACTGTTCGAGCCAGTCTAGAAGTCTTGCCACCAAATCTTGAAGCCGAGGATTCCGAGTGAATCTCTGGTGACAAATAAGGGACACGCTGTAATATTGTCCGAAAAAATGTTGACACGTTTCCCTTTTACCTTTGCCTCAAATCTACGGATGGCCTTCCATACGACACAGAGCTCTCTAAAATTAGAGGATTGGGATGCTTCATTGTTACTCCAAACTTCTTGGACATAACTATGACCTATGTGGGCCCACCAGCCAGTCAGACTAGCATCCGTAAATATGGTTACCGGAGAAACGGGGTACCAAACCAGCACCTTAGCCAGGTTATCAGCAGACATCCACCATTTTAGGGACCTCCTCACGCTTGCGGATATGAAAATCACCTGCTTTAAAGGAGGACAGAGCCCTATTCCAACTTTTAAGAATAAAGAACTGCAAGACCCTGCAATCAAAATAGGCCCAAGGAACCACGTTAATGTAAGATGTCATAAAGCCCAAGACCCGCATGCCTTCTCCGATGGAAACTCGAGGGGACCGAAAGAGGGCTCCACAAGCTTCTATCACGTCTTGCTGCCTTGAATTAGGAAGAAATGAACACTGGAAATGTGAATCCAAAATTACCCCTAAGAATTTTTTACGGAATTCTGGTTCATGATTGGACTTGGAACTGTTAACAATCTAGCCGAGGGACTGCAATAACCCTAAGGTGGAATTTAAGTGGGCTTAGAGTCTTGCATCGGAGTCTTTTAAGTAGGAAACGATAATGCTACAAGATTGTAAAAAGGCTATCATTTTAGAAAAAAAGTCAAGGGGCGGAGGAAATCCCGAAGGGTAGGCACACAAACTGAAAATGGTGGATAGATCCATCGATAAGCAACGCGAACCGAAGAATAAGCGTCCTTGAGATCAATGGTGGCCATGACACTATATCGGAAATAAGGGGACTGTAGATTGTATAGACTCAATTTTAAATCTTTTATACGTAATAAACTTATTCAAGAACTTTAGATTTATTATAGTTCTATAGGTGCCATTTGTTTTTACTTGGAACACAGGGGAGTAGAAACCGCTGAATCGGTCCCCCATTGGGACCTGGACAATAGCCCCCAAGGACAACAAGTCCTGGACCCCTAACCACAGAGCATGTTGGAGAGCAGATGACTGACAGGGAGTGACCACAAACATTGCTGGAGGAGAACTTAATTCTATATCCATTCGCTATAAGGCGCAAAGCCCAAGAGCTAGAAGTCACTTCTTCCCATTTAGAGGCAAACCCAGACAATCTACCCCCTACTTTCTGGATGTGGGGCCTCAACAGGCCAGCGGGTAGAGTCTCACCCCTTCCTCTCTTAGAATAGAACCAACGTCCGGACTTTCCTTTTCCCCTATATCCTTTTGAAAGGCTAACGCACAAAGTTTATTCTTAGGTAGACTATCTCCAGACCATGCCTTAACCCAGACAGCACTCCTAGCTGTATTGGGTAAGTACTGTTGAGCGGGCTCCAAAACGGATGAATTCCATCGAGGCATCCGCCAGAAATGCTGTAGCTAGCTGGAGAAGGGGCAGACAATTCACAATATCCTTCCTGGAGGCTAAAGGTCTGAAGCTGATCCAACTAGATGACCATAGACCTAGCGACTGATGTTGCTGCAATATTCTATCACGTTTTA
Source organism: Eleutherodactylus coqui (assembly GCF_035609145.1). Classification (NCBI taxonomy): domain Eukaryota; kingdom Metazoa; phylum Chordata; class Amphibia; order Anura; family Eleutherodactylidae; genus Eleutherodactylus; species Eleutherodactylus coqui. The sequence goes on from NC_089846.1 coordinate 128,554,635, forward strand.
ATCGTTAGGGCGGAGGCTTCTCATGCTTTCTTCATGGCCCCATCCACTTTGGTATCTAGTGGGTCCCGCAGGTTAGACGTGTCCTCAAACAGTAGGACAGTTTTCTTGGATAACCTGGCAACCACCAAATACACTTTAGGGGTGATCTTGAAGAAATACGTATCTTCCAGGAAAAATAGCAACCTATCCCTAAATTCCTTGAAAAGGGGAAACTTTTGCTGGGCGTGGCTCCATTCCGACAGGATCAGCTGCTTCAGGATTTTATTAACTGGAAACATTGGCCTCCGCTGGGACTGTAGACCCCAGAACATGTCGTCATGGAAGGAATACGGCTGTGGAGTTTCCTCTTTCACCTGCTTAGTACTGCATACCGCGCCTAGTAATTGTTCCATGTCAGAGACTGAGAATAAGTACTTTTTATTCCAATCTGGCACTGGCATAATCTCTGACGGAGAGTCCTCGAGGCCATCCACAGAATTCAAATCCTCCGTAACCGCCCATCTCGCTCTCTTAGCTGCTGGCTGCGGAGGGAGGCTGGATAGGGAAGCTTTGTATTTCTTCCCAAACGATGGAGAGTCCGTCATCACAGAAGTTTGTTCTTCCCGAACAATTTTGGCTGTACAATCTGCACAGAGCAACTTGGTATGGGACTCCCCCAGTCATGTCAGGGAAAAACGGACATTGTTTAGTACGTTTTTTAACCTCTTGGATTTTCTGCATATCCCTGTCCTGTTAGACATGGAATAGGCGGAGCACAAATTAAACAGATGCGCATAACTTAAGAAGGATCCCCAGGCCAGAGGCCACTCACAAGTTGTGTGCTCTCAGAGTCCTCTCTGGTAGACATATCGCAGGCTGGGCGTGCTGACATTGCTGCAAAGGAATCCTGCTCCATTTTCCTCTTCAATTTTTATCTCCCGTAGCTCCATGCTGGCCATGCCCCCTTTCGGGACGCAGCACAGCCCACGTGACGCCGTGGCGTTTGACATCATTCCAGCCGCATCAGACCCTAGGGATGCGCCGCTGCTGACAGCCAATCCACCTGAACGATGAGCTTTGGAGTCCTGCTGCACCGTGGAGCCCAGACAAGCCACAAGTGCGCCGCTAGAGACTGGTCTGCCAGCCCTGGCGGGTGAGAGACCCATATTTGGACCCGACAGCCCCGCAGAGAGGAGACTCCCCCTGGGGCGGACGGGCTGCTACTTGCTTGTAGCATACACATGGAGATCTATCCGCTTGGACTGTCCTGTAAGGACAGGAAGACACTGGTGAGCTGGTGGAGGAGACTTACCTTTATATTTTCCGCTTCCTGTCCCTACAGGGGTCCAGAGGACAACCTCCATGTGTATGCTGTCAGGATGATGAGGGGAAATGTATTTTGGTTAAGGAGAGGAGATTGGAACTGTAGGTTTCATAGGTGCTTTACCTGTTAAAGGCACCCAAAGCCTGGTTACTGACAAATCTGCTCTTCTCAAGAAATATTCGTTAGTGTGAACTATGCCTTCATGCAAACAACTTGCAGAAAACCTCAGAAGACTTGTTTTACAGAGGCCAACAAATAAGCCAAAGAGTCAGCAGCACAACCAAATGAAATGCCACTTTAGTGGGGGAGTGAATAAAGAGCTATACACTCTTCAGTAAGTATCCAGACTTCAATGGAACCATCAGTAGTAATCCAAAAACATCCAAGAAGCAGCACAGTGGGAATAAGTATCTCACGATGTCATCTTCATAGTAAAAACCGCATTTTTATTAAATCATCCGCAGATGAAATAGCAAAAGCTACTTTTCGGCCAACGCAGTGGCCTTTCTCAAGCTTGGCCGCTGCGTTGGCCGAAACGTGGTGTTTGCTATTTTACCTGCGGATGATTTAATAAAGATGCGCTTTTTACTATGAAGATGACATCGTAAGATACTAATTCCCACTGTGCTGCTTCTTGGACATTTTTGTTATACAGAGGCATGAAGCTGGGAAAGTCTACAAAAGCATTGCTAAAAACTTGGGTGTACATCAATTTACAGACAAATTACAAATGGAAAAAATTCAGGACTTTTGCGGTACTGTTGTACCTTGACGCCACCGGAAGCTGAGAGGGCTTTGGTGACGTGAACGCCCCCTGTCCGGCCCCTAGCCTTTGCTTGGCTGTTAGTGCGGCAGGGAGGACACAGAGAGCGGGGCCAGCTAATTTGCCCCCATGGCGAAGAACTGACACCTCTCCCTGCCACTGCCATGTGCACTCCCATTCAGTCTTCGGCCACCGCAGGTGGGAGTGCTGTCACTCATCTCCCCACAGATGTCACCGGTGGACTAGCACCTCCACTGCCGTTCCCCCCTCTGCCGCTGACAATGTAGGTGCGGTGGTTCTTCATCTCCGGCACCCTCGTCAGACAAAGTGCCAGTCCGCCGGGGAGGTGAGCTACAGCGTTCCCGGGTGCAATGCCCGCAGGCTGCACGGGACTGGTGCCACAGGGGGAAACCAACAGGGAGGTGAGTGACAGCGGTCCTGGCTGCAGTGCCCGCAGGCTGCACAGGACTGGAGCCACAGGGGAAAACAGGAGCGGAGCATTTCTCCGATCGGCTGGGAGTCGGAGGCCCGCAACACATCCCGCTCTAGCCGGCCATACAGTCACCGCAGCTGAGCAGTGACTGCTACTCCGCTCCCCTGCGTCCTCTCCTTTCAGCAGCTGTTACTGGCGCCGCTGCTGAGAGGCAGACGGGGAGCGGAGTAGCCCTCAGCAGCTGCGTCTAGCATGGGGGAGAATAGTGTGGGCACCGGCGGGGTCCAGCGGCAGCAGGGGGTTTGTTCCCCAGCCGAAGAAGTTTCTTCCCGGCCTGCCGCCCACCCGGACAACTATGTAGCCAATTGGGAGCTAGGGGCATGACAGGGGCGTTCTTCCATGCAAGCCCTGTCAAACCCCTAGCTTCCGGTGGTGTCAAGGTACAATAGTACCAACTGTTGCTTCTCTCTGCAGGAGTGAATATCCTGTTATGATCAAGAGCACAACAGGCAATTCTGCAAGAGGTATTCCACAGCTCATTCATTTGAAAACACTGCAAATGTTTTGTACTGCAACACATTGTTTACAAATGAGTTAAGTCTTGATTTCCTCAAATTTTTTTTTAGCAGTTATTACTGCATATTTATGTGCAAAAAAACTGAAGGCAGACCCATCGTTTTCGTGCATGAATATCCACGTATCATACGTATTCACTGAGTATTTTTAATGCTCCCGTACAGTTGCAGGGGCGACTCTGATCTGTAATACAGACCACAATTTGACATGTGATGTGAAAAACGCATGTTTGCATACTTCAATGTAAGTCTATGAGGTTTATGCTGTCCGTATTACATGCGTATAAAATACACATGTAATATGGATGGCAAATACGCTCGAGTGAGTGAGCTCTTAAAGGAAATGGCCTATAGAAGATTAAAACTTGTGAAACCTGTCTTCAGATGTTCACTATTAGAAAAACACTGAACAAGAATGGTGTTCATGGAAGGACAGCATAAAGGAAGCTGTCAAAAAGACATTGCTGTTCGAGAAAAAAAAAATGCTGCCCATCAAGTTTGTCTTAGACCACTTGGATGCTCCACAATGCTTATGGGAAAATATTCTATGGACAGATGAGACAAAAGTGGAACTTTTGCACAAATGCACAACACTAGATTTAGAGAAAAAAGAACTTCAACTCTAAAACATCATCCTAAAACATCATCCTAATTGTAAAGTATGGTGGGTGGAGGGCGCATCATTGTTTATCGTCTCCTCGTTATCGCACAACCCTAAACGGCTCTTCGATACTTTTCACTCCATTCTTAGCCCTAAACCGCAGCCCCCGGTGACAGATCTCTGTACCGAAGAACTGTCTGCTTACTTCAAAAAGAAAATTGATGACATCCATCAGGCAATAACTTCCCAATCCCAGACTAGCCCTGACCCTAGTCTCATCAGTACTGCATCTAGCTCCTGCTCACTGTCTGTACTCAGACCAACGACAGAGGAAGAAGTCTCCAAATTGCTTTCCTCTGCTCGCCCCATCACCTGCGCTAGCGACCCTCTCCCCTCACACCTCCTCCGGTCCCTCTCCCCAGTGGTTATCTCCCATCTCACCACTATATTTAACCTCTCTCTGATCTCTGGCATCTTTCCCTCTTCTTTCAAACATGCCATCATATCCCCACTGCTAAAGAAGCCAACTCTTGACGCGATTGATGCTGCAAACTACCAACCTATCTCTAATCTCCCCTTCATCTCCAAACTACTAGAATGCCTAGTTTACTCCCGCCTTGTAAGCTATCTATCAAAGAACTCTCTCCCTACAGTATGGCTTCCGACCCCAACACTCGATAGAAACTGCCCTTACAAGGGTATCCAATGACCTACTGACAGCCAAATTGAGGGGCGATTACTCCCTACTGATCCTCCTCAACCTCTCTGCAGCATTTGACACTGTTGACCACAAACTCCTCCTTAGTGTGCTTCGCTCCATTGGCCTAAAGGACACATCACCGACTGTCTGTCCGCTGTCTCTAACACTATGTCCTCTCTCTACCTAAAACTAAACCTCTCTAAAACTGACTTACTGGTATTTCCACCCTCCACTAACCGACCTCATCGTGACATCTCCATCTCGGTGTGTGGTGCCACCATAACTCCCAGACAGCATGCCCACTACCTTGGGGTCATATTCGACTCCGATCTCTCCTTTACCCCCTACATCAAATCTCTGGCCCGAACCTGTCAGCTGCACCTCAAGAACATCGCATGAATCCGCTCTTTTCTCACCATAGACACGCTAAAAACGCTTATTGTTACCCTCATCTACTCTCGGCTCGAGTATTGCAACTCGTTGCTGATCGGCCTCCCCTGCGCCAGACTCTACCCTCCTCAATCCCTCCTGAATGCGGCAGCCAGGCTCATCTTCCTGTCCAGCCGTTACTCGGACGCCTCTGCCCTGTGCCAGTCACTGCACTGGCTGCCCGTTAAATACAAAATTCAATTTAAACTCACTACTTTCATCCACAAAGCCCTCCACAGTGCAGCACCCCCCTATATCGCCTCCCTCATCTCAATCCATCACCCAGCCCGGGCTCTCCGCTCTGCTACCGAAACTAGACTGCACACCCCTCTAATTCGAACTTCCCATTTCCGCCTCCAAGACTTCTCCAGAGCAACACCAGTCCTCTGGAACGCACTACCAAAAGCTACCCGAGCAATCCAGGACTCGCAGAACTTCAGGCGTGCTCTAAAAACGCACTTCTTCAGGCAGGCATACCGCATTCCCTAAACAAACCCCTCTGTACGCCGCCTGATAACATGCTCCCTGACCTACTGACTGCAATCCCTGCTAACCACCATCACCCGCCCCTGCAGTCATACCGATTCTGCCGTCACACGGCTAAAGTCTGACCATTGTCTATGCGTATAGCACCCCTCACTCTCGACCTCGCCATACCGTGCACATCTCCAGCCCCTTTACCTTCTGTCTCACCCCATTACTTGTAGTATGTAAGCTCGTTGGAGCAGGACCCTCACCCCTATTGTTTACATCAACTGATTTCTATGTAACTGTGGTTCTGTAATTTTTGTACTTTTGTCTTTCTGTATCCCCTGTCTATGTAAGCGCTGCGGAATATGTTGGCGCTATACAAATAAAGATTATTATTAAGGCTGCTTTGCTGTCTCAAAGCCTGGATTCCTTGTGATCATTGAGGGAATAAGGAATTTTAAGGTGTATACAAAAATTACACAGGAGAAGTTATTTTAATTTTTGCATATATTACTGTAATCTGTGTGTGTGATCCCCATTTAGAATGTCCTCCATGATTGACCATGCTGTCCAGTGTACAACTTGTGCCCCGTATGCAGTCCTTGAACAGCCATTCGAGGGTCCATACTTCTGTACAAAATGTCAGCAAGTTGGGCATTTGGAAGCCCGTATCCTGGATCTAAATGAGCAGCTTTCAACACTGAGATCCATTGGCACCATAGAAAGGAGTTTGCTGCTCACTGTGCAGGCATTCACTGGGGTGGATGGTAGCTTGGGAGTGCAGGATGATCAGGCAACTAGTTGGGTGACAGAAGGAGTGGAGGGAAGAGAACCAGGGAGGCTAGTCCTGAAATGGCATACCCCAACAGGTTTGAAAAGTTTGCAGATGAGGGGGATGCCATTACAGGACTAGCACTACTGCAGCACACCATGTCCTCTGACCACCAGGGGGATGTCTGCTCCAATAAGAAGGGAATAGAAGCACAGAGCAGGCTAAGACAGGTCCTGGTAGTGGGGTACTCAATTACTAGGAGGACAGACAGGACAATATGCTCTGAAGACCAGGATTATCAAACGGTGTGTTGTCTTCCTGGCGCTCAAGTTTGATAAATCGCGGATCGGGTTGACAGATTACTGGGAGGGGCTGATGAGAATCCAGTGTTTATGATACACATTGGCACCAATGACTAAGCTAGAGGTAGGTGGAAGGTCTTTTAAAAACAATTTCAAGGAACTAGGATGTAATCTCAGGGCAGGGACCTCCAAAGTAGAATTTTCTGAAATAATACCTGCACCACAAACCACACCAGAAAGGCAGCAGGAGATTAGGGAGGTAAGCAAGTGGCTCCAGAGTTGATGTAGGAAGAAAGGGTTTGGGTTCCAGGAGAACTGGGCTGACTATGCTGTTGACTATAGGCTCTACAGTAGGGATGGCCTGCATCTCAATGGGGAGGGTGCAGCTGTGATGGTGGTGGTGGTGGTGGTGGTGGGGGAGATGGCTAGAAGGTTGGAGGAGTGTTTAAATTAGGGATAGAGGGGAAGACTGTATAGACAGCGACTTGGGACTTATGCTACATTTACACGGGACAACTGTCTTCTAAATGACTGCACGAGTGGGTGAGGCCACTGCTAGTTGTTAGTGCTCATGCTGAGTGTTTAGGCAGGCTTATCATCACTGACTTCTTGCTCAGCACTTCACATTCTATGAACACGCAGAGAAAAGTCAGGGATCCAGCGATGATTTTTATGTTGTGCGAAAGTGAGTGACAGACGAATAGTAAACAATGTTTTGCATTTTGAAAGTAACAAACAATTCTTTTGTGATAATTTCCCTGTGTAATTAGCCCTAAAGTAATGATAATGGGGTGTGGAGCGGTGGGAGGGATTAGTATAGTTAGAACTGGCAGAACAGTTAATATGGATACACTTAAAAGAATAACCAAAATATTTTACACAGTATGGTGACTAATACTAGAAGTCTGAGCAATAAGGCTGACGAACATAAAGTAACAATGTCTGAGGAAAACTACAACATAGCAGGAATAACTGAGACCTGGCTGGATGAAAGCTGTTACTGGGCGGTGAACTTACAGGGTTAGTGTCTGTTCACAAGGGGTTTGACTTTATGAAAAATCCTGTTTAAAGCCCACACTAGAGGACGATATATGTGAGAGAGATGAACACGTGGAGTCTCTATGTGTAGAGATACATGGAGGGAAAAACAATAATAAAATCCTCATAGGGGTTTTCTATAGGCCACCAAATATAACAGAAGCCACTGAGGCAAATAGATGAAACAGCAAATCACAATGACGTAATTGTTATTAGACTTTAATTATTATTAGACTTTAATCTGGATATAAACTGGGAAGCTGAAACTGCGGATCTTATAAAAGGTATCAAGTTTCTGTCAATAACTAAAGATAATTGCCTTACACAACTTGTACAGGCGCCAACTAGAGGGACGGCCATTTTGGACTTTTAATATTAACCAACAGACCTGACAGAATAACAGGGGTGCAGGTTGAGGGACACCTGCGAAATAGTGACCATAATACAATACATTTCCGCTTGTCTTTCAAGAGAGAGTTTTATCTGGGAGCTACACAATTGTTAACTTTTAGGAAGGCAAAAGGTAATGGTACAAAATCCCAGTGTGGGTGGCCAGAATGTTTCCCAGGTCTCAAATAAGTGCTGGGTATGCTCCATGGACATGGGCATTTTTAAACACATTTGGTGGTCCTGACCCATAGGGCTTATTCACAGGGGCGTATATCGGCCGCTGTTTTCACGGCTGGCTGATATGTGCTACGATCTGAGCTGTCCTCTCCCTTACCGGCTCTCTGCCTCTCTCCTCTCCTCCGGCTGTTTGCAATGGGATGCGGGCGGAGCTAAGCTCTGCCCCCACCCCCTCACATTGCTGGCTGCGGACAAGGGGTGGGAAGGGGGAGGGTGCTTATCTCTGCCTTGCCCCGCCCCCTCCTATTGCAGACAGCCAGAGGGGAGGAGAAAGGCAAAGAGCCGGCAAGGGGGAGGATAGCTCAGATGGTAGCATATATCGGCCGGCCATGAAAACGGTGGCTGATATATATGCTCCTGTGAATAAGCCCTTAATCTGGAAGTAAATATCTTTTATAATATGCAAAACTTCAGTTTCTCTCTATTTAGAAATGGCCCTTCTATCTAGGATTCCTATCACTAAAGTTTGCTCAGAATTTTCCTCTTGGCTTTGTGCCAGATTATCCTTGAACTTTGGAAATCACCTTCACCCCCAACAAGATTGATGTGGTGGAAGCTCTAGTTATCATAGTATATATGGAGGAGGTTAGTGATGACAACAAATACTCTAGCTTCTACACCATTTGGGCATCCTGGAGAAGGTTTCGCTCATCTCACCGAAATACTTGGTTACTTACTGGTGGTGTAACTTTAGAACTATTCTATCATCTATATATATATAAAAACGAATGAATGTCTGTCTGTCTGTCTGTCTGTTTGCCCTTTATGCATTACTACACCATTCATCCGATCGCCATGAAACTTTGGGAAGTTGCTGAAGTACACTCCTACAAAGGTTTCTGGCATAGTACATCTATCCTACGATAGGCGGCGTGCGTGCAAGCGTCGTGGACAGTTATGCCCCCCAAACGTAGATCGACCAATCGATTTCCATCTCAAGCACAAAAGAAAAGGGCATTAAGAAACAGATGAGTAATGGGATGCGCGTTCAACTACAAAATGATGCATCCGCCGAACATTTCGCAAAACAATTACTGGATATTGGGAATGGGAAGATGGCAATCGACAGATCTACACAATGTTGATACACCTGCACCCCTGTTATTCTGTCAGGTCTGTTGGTTAATATTAAAAGTCCAAAATTGCCAACAAACTTTGGTAAGATGACATCAACCAAAGATGATTTAATTCAAAAGGTTTTCCCAAATATCGGAATTACAAAAATCATCAGTGGCTCCGTACACGGGCTATATGAGCAGCTACCAACAATGATGTCAATGCCATTAATTTCAGCATCCAAAACGGATCTCCCTTGCTGTTGGGTAGGCTATCTTTTCCTTACTCTTCTTTTTTTCCTATTCTTCCTCTCTTTTTTGCTTCCTTCCTCCATTACTCCTTCAAATTCTGGTTTCCCACAAAGTTAAGGTCTCAGACGACTGGATTTGCGATAAGAGATCTCCATTTCAGGTATAAAGAACTAAAATAGGCCAGCTAGTCTTCATGGACCATAAAGAGAAATAGATTTTCATTCCAATATGGTATATTCTATCAGCATGATGGAAATTGTTCCTCATTGTGACATGTAGCTCGCCAATAAAATATTTTTTTGAACCATAAAAGTTTTAAGGGAGGTGAAAAATAAAAAAAAAATAACACAATTGTGCCATTGTTTTTTACAGTTTCTTTTCACACTGTTCACAATGCAGTAAAAATGACATGTTAGCTTTATCCTGCGGTTCAAAACAAATCCGGCAAATCCAAATTTATATATTTTTTTTACATAGTCTGTTATTTTTCCATCCATGAGGACATATTTTTTATTTTTACCATTCTTAGGTGACATATGACTTTTTGATCACTTTTTTCCTTTGGCAGATTGGGTGCCCATAAAACCACAATTTTGGCATTATGCTTTTTTTTTTGCTTATGATGTTCACAGTATGGGATAAATACTTATATATTTTGATAGTTTGGACTTTTACGGATCTGGAAACATTAATTATCTTTTTTTATATGAGAAATAGGGGAATAAAAGGGGTTGGCACTTACAGAATGTTTTTGTTTTTTAAAAATAAATAAAATACAGTCGGACATATCGGAATGTTTTATATTCCCCATAAGGAAGCTGGACTTACAATCACGTGATTGATTGTACAATAGACTGCAATACTTCTGTATTGCGGTATTTTGTGGATTTCAAAGCCAGGCCTGTACTACACGAGCGTATGCGTATTTACGGCCCTTTTTCATGGAATGTTCAATGCATTTTTGTGTGCGTTGCGGTGTATTTTACTGTACTTTTTGTGCACACCAAAAAACTGCACCGATGAGCTCAAGATGCGTTCTTTTCCTTGCATCTGCGCTTGAAAATAGAGCATGTTGTGTATTTCTGCGTACAACTGGAATGCACAGAAAAAAAACACACTTGTGAACAAACACATTAAGATCAATAGGTTCTATTTTTTGCATATTGTGTGCGCAAATACGTCCGTGTGACTGCAGACCTTGGTGCGGATTCACATGGGTCATTTTCAATGGCAAATTCTGTCTGATTGTGATATGAATGGAAGTCGTGCGTGAAAATAACACATTACTTTAAGCCTAGGTTCACACAGGGCGGATTTGCCGCGGTTCTGCCGCAGCAGATTCGCCCGCGGCCGATAATCTCGGGATTAGCCAGCCATGTGGACGAGGTTTCTCAGAAACCTCGTCCACATGGGATGGCTAATCCGCTGCGGCAAGTCCGGTTGAAACCGCGGCTGCGGCCGCCGCAGCCACGGTCTCCAAAGCAGCAGCATGTCTATTTACTTTCAGTTTTTTGTTTGTTTATGTCACGGCCGCGCTCTCCTCTATGGGAGAGCCGGCCGCAACGGAAAAGCAAGCAGCCGGGCCGCTTCAAAGCTGCCGCGGCTTAAACCGCGACGGTTCTCCCGGCGGAAATCTCGCGGTTTTTGCTGCAGCCAAACCGCGAGATTTCCGACGGGAATACGGCAAGTGTGAACCCAGCATAATTGTGGTTATTCACATGAGCGATGCTGCGAGATTAAAGAATCATTGCTTGTTCTATTTTTGGGAAATTCTTTGCAAGGAATCATCTGTTTGCACATAAAAAAACGCAACATGCTGTATTCACATGGGCATGAAAATAGTACATATATAATAATAACAATAAACTTTACTTGTATAGCACCAACATATTCCGCAGCGCTTACATAGACGGGGGATACAGAAAGACAAAAGTAGAAAAATTATAGAACCACGGTTACATAGTAATCAGTTGATGGAAACAATAGGGGTGAGGGTCCTGCTCCAACGAGCTTACATACTACAAGTAATGGGGGGATACAAAAGGTAAAGGGTCTGGAGATGTGCACGGTATGGTGAGGTGGAGAGTGAGGGGTGATATACACATAGACAATGGTCAGACATTTAGCCGTGTGACGGCAGAATCGTTATGACTGCAGGGGGCGGTTTATGATAGCTAGCAGGGATTGCAGTCAGTAGGTCAGGGAGCATGTTATCAGGTGGAGTACAGAGGGGTTTGTTTAGGGAATGCGGTATGCCTCCCTGAAGAGGTGCGTTTTTAGAGCACGCCTGAAGTTTTGAGAGTCCTGGATTGCCCGGATAGCCTTTTGTAGTGCGTTCCAGAGGACCGGTGCTGCTCTGGAGAAGTCTTGGAGGCGGGAATGAGAAGTTCGAATTAGAGGGGCGCTCAGTCTGGTTTCGTTAGCAGAGCGGAGAGCCCGGGCTGGTGATGGATTGAGATGAGGGAGGCGATATAGGGGGGCGCTGCGCTGTGGAGGGCTTTATTTATGGAAATAATTTACTTGCCTATTTCAATGAATGGGAGCATGGCTGTGTGTTTTTTTTGCATGCGCGAATGCACACAATTTGCACATGCAAAATACAGTAAAACACACACATGCATGCACAAATATGCGGCGCCGATTGTGCAAATGCACATGTAAATACACTTACGTCCAACTGACACTGCTCTTAAGCCCCATTTACACGGGATGAATGTCAGGCAAACGATGCCCGACACTCGCCCCTGTGTCTCTGCGCTCCCGTGCTCCTGCACGGGAGCTAGCAGAGCTGGCTAGTTCATGGAGTGGCCAGCAGGGGGCGGGGCAGTGCAGGAGATTTTTCTCCTCTTGCTCTCCCTCCACGCTTCAATCACATAACACAGCGGCCATTCAGTACTGAACAGCAGCTGTTTAAACTGCATCATAAGCTATGAGCTTCATCGCTGATCTTTTATGCTGCATAAATAATCAGCGATGAAGCTCATCGATCATCGTTCAGCTTAAACAGCTGCTGTTCAGTACTGAATGGCCGCTGTGTTATGTGATTGAAGAGTGGAGGGAGAGCAAGAGGTGGTCTGTGATCTGTCCTACTCTGACTGCGATCTGCTCTTGTCAGAATTGACACGAGGCATTTAAAGGGTTAATGTCTGCGATCAGTGATAGTGCGGATCGCATATGTTACCGGAGGGTGTCAGCTGTTAGAAACAGCCAGCACCCGCATTGTATGGAACGGGATCGACCCCGAACCCCTCAATACAAACCCTCAACCTCCATGATGTAACTTTATGTCATTGAACATTAAGGAGTTAAATTCTAAGATTCGCTTACTTTTTCCTCCAGCATTGTGGAGGTTTACTCAATGGGCTCAATAAAAGTCGTGGATGTTTCATCAGTTTGCTATTGGTTACATTGTATCTATGTTTGGGAGTTAAATAACAATCATAGTACACTTTATTAGTAATCAAAGCAGAAATGCAGGGGATTCCAAAGGGTTCACTTACTTCTTGTGACCACCCTACATGCTCCTACAGTCCTCAGAGCCGGACTCTCCCCGGAGTCACCCGAGGCTCTGGCTGGTGACTGACATAAGCAGCAGCTTCCTGTGTTTGCTGCTGCAGAGAAAAAGGAAGAAGCCTGCGATGTAATCAGGATGTGGCTACATGACACTCTTCTAGTCCCTGCTGCACAGCCATGAACCCCGAGGAGCAGACTGTCACCTGGCTCATCTCTCTGGGGGTCCTCAACTCCCCCAAGAAGAACATCTGTGACCCCCAAGACTTCCTAAAGTCTTCCCTGAAGGATGGGGTGGTGCTGTGCCGGCTGATGACCCGGCTGCTGCCGGGCTCCGTGGACAGGGTGAGCGTGGGGCAGACTACGGCAGCGGGGCTGTGCGCGTACTTGTTAGCTCGTTGTTAGTACATACCGCTGGGATCTGCAAGCAGGAGGGAAACGCCCTGATCGGTGTAGATAATGCCCTAATCCAGGTAGGGAGAACATGCACCGAGCTCTCCAGGAACTACAGCTCTCAGCATGCAGCTGTCATGGGATGCTGCGAGTTAAAGGCTGATCAGGCTGGGAAAGTTTACTGAACTTTTAAAACTTTGAAAAAGTATTAAAGGAGCATTACACTTACATAACTGCTAGAATCAGCCAATCACACAGGTATGGGCTAACGCCCACGGCTGGATTACTGCTGCGTTTCACGTTTCTATTGAACCTAATACCTCAATATATTCGTGCGGCGGAATTTCGCCGCATGAAAGAAACCGCTGCATGCTCTAGTTGCCGCGGGAATACGCGTGGTCGGCTTCCATTGTAGTCAATGGAAGCCTGCCGTCACGCTATACTTCTACTGTAGCACAGCGAAAGTATCGCATGATTACACATCCCCGACCACCGCCGGCTGCGTCACCCCACACTGTCGGCGCGTGACGCGCTGTACTGCGCATGCGTGCTGGCTTGACATACGGGACGCGCACAGCAGATCCGGAGAGGTGGGTATGGGGGGCGCCATGACGGACTCTGCTGCGATATTCCGCTGTGAAGTCCGTCACGGCCACATGCGTGAGGCCTTAGTCCGGGTGTATTCACACTAAGGGACTTTTCACACGGGATGGAATTAGTCGATTTTTCTGTAACTTAATGGTATCCCCATAAGGCTTGAATTGCGCACCTTCTAGAATCCGCGCAATCCATTGCTTCAAAACTGCACGATTAAATTGTGTAGTGGAAAAGCTTTTGACGACACCTTGCGCAATTGTTGTGGATTTCTAATATACAGGAGAGGTTTACAACTTCGCAATTAGGCCGGCTTTACATGGACGTATTTATGTGTGCAATACGCAGTGAGCAGAAGCCTTTGATCGCAATGAATTTGTTCAGATGCGCATATTTTGTGTTCGAATTTCGGCAGTGCAAAAAAACCCAACATACTCTATTTCGTACATATTTGCGCACCAAAAGTTCCTATGTAAGTCAATGGGGGGAGGGGTGCACAAATGTGGAAGGAGATGTGTGAAACACTGCGTAATTCTGCTGCAAAAAGAGCACATCTGGAACTAGTTAGCCATTTCTATCAGCGCATTTTTTGCTGCGCGCAAATGAGCATGCCATGCGGTCAGAAAAAGTGCAGTAGAATACACTGATATGCATGAAAACGCCTTGTTTGTTACGCTCTTGTGAAGGTGCAACAAAATCCACACTGAGGGCTTCTTCAGACGGGCGTATATCGGTCGGGTTTACACACCTGTCACAGCCGCGGCTGAGAATCACTGAGTTTCTCCCATTGCTTTAAATGGGGTCAGCGATCCTGCCGCCAGCCACATTGAAAACCATGGGCAGTGCGAGGCAAGTGCAAGATAGAACATGTCATGCGGGGAGTAATCACTCCTGTGTATAACCCCATTTAAAAGAATGGGGTTCATATTTGCGTATCTCGCAATGCATAAATCTCGCACAATTTTCTCGCTGTGTAAAGTCAGCCTAATTATCAAAGATCCGCATCTGCGCTTTATCCTGCGGACAATTATTTCCTGTGTGAAAGGCACCTAACGATTGTCCTGCGCAACTTCCATCCAATTGCAATGTGAACAGAACCCCCATGGGAAAATAACCCATTTTTTTCGATAAGCTAATTTACATGAGCACTTTTTTCACTCCCGCCGAGATCGAAGTGCGAGACGGATAACGCACAGCATGTCCTATTTTGGGCCAATTCTGTTTAAGAATCGCCCTTTATTTCCTATGGGATAAAAAAAAAAACAACGTATTTTTCTCGCAGACACATCACACTCGCATAGAAAATCACTACAACATCGGTCCGAGTTCTTAGGCCTCATGTCCACAGGGAAATTAGGGCCTGCACGGATTCTCCATGCAGAATCCCGCAGTGGGTCCCTCCTTTCCCGTAGACATGAGGCCATAAAATCAGAAATACTTACCTGTCCGGACGCTGCGGATCTCCCCTCTGTCACGGCCGGAACTTCTCTCTTCGGACCGGCAGATGTGTTCGGCGTGCCGCGCGTATGCGCCGTGCACACTTTTTTGTTTTTAAGTGACTGCTTTCCCGCGGTCCCGCGCTATAGCAGAAACACACCGGACGGCTCCCATAGGCTTCAATAGAAGCCGCGGGAGACCCGCACTAAAATGGAGCCTGCTGCTGGTGTTTTCCCGCACATGCAATCTGTGCCTCAGGGGAAAATGACATCCACAGGTATTTCATTACCTGCGGGTGTCTAATGCATCCCTATGGGGTGTGGATCATGCGTGCGGTTGATCTGCTGCGGATATTTTCCCGTGGACATGAGGCCTTAGAGTGCATTCACACGGGCCAGTGCCATATTGGTCAGAGAAACTCAGACTGATCTCACACTTGCAAACCACAGTTTTCCTTTGTGAGTGCGATGCATTTTGCAACAAAATAACACAACGCGGTATATGCAATTCTTCACACGCGTGAAAATTTCATGTTGTTCCATACAAGCGCAATGTGATTTTTTTTTTTTTCTTTCTCCTATAGGTAAGAATGCATGATTCTTGACCAGAATCGCCCAAAAATAGGACATGCAGCTTTGCTCCTATCTCGGGCCGTTAGTCTGAAAGAAAAATTACTCTTATGTATAAAATTGAAATCCACGTGTTCTTTTCTCATGTCAGTTCTGTCCATATCGCAATCAGACAGAACTTGTGTAGGAAAATCGGTTGCGTGAATACATTCTAACACGGGCAAGAAAGCGTGTGAGTCTTTCTATTTGTGAGACACACAAAACCCATGTGTTGTAACAACTAGAGATGAGCGAGCAGGCTCGTGTAAGGCAGATGCTCGAGCGAGCAGGCTCGTGTAAGGCAGATGCTCGAGCGAGCAGGCTCGTGTAAGGCAGATGCTCGAGCGAGCAGGCTCGTGTAAGGCAGATGCTCGAGCGAGCAGGCTCGTGTAAGGCAGATGCTCGAGCGAGCAGGCTCATGTAAGGCAGATGCTCGAGCGAGCAGGCTCGTGTAAGGCAGATGCTCGAGCGAGCATCGGTCTACTCGTCCGACCAAATGCTAAGGGGGCGGGGTGGAGAATGAGAGAGATCTCTCTCTCTCGATCTCTCTCCCCACAGCTCCCCCCCCCCCCTCGCACATTTGCTCGGACGAGTAATCAGTTACTCAAGAAGACCTATGCTCACTTGAGCATCCGCCTTAAACGAGCATGCTCGCTCATCTCTAGTAACAACCTATTGGTTGTTTTTTGCATGGGTGATTTTTCTCTTGAAGCGATGCTGCTGGTCAGAAAAGTCGCAGTCTGCCTCTATTTTGGGCCGTATTGCCCATAATTTTATTTTGGAGCAAAAAAACATTTTTGCATCGAGCTCGCATGCATATGCAATTTTTGTGCACATGCGATGAGGTTTTATTTATTTTTTGAATTTCCCTATCGGAACAATATGCAGTTTTCACGTGCGAAAGAAACATCGCATTTTTCTTTGGAAATGTACTGAAATTGTATGTTAGTAAGCCGGTATCAGTCCGAGATTCTCAGACTGATATCACGCTCGCCCATGGAAATCCGGCCTTAGGAGAAGCTCTGAGCTGGAGAATGGGAGATAATGGAGCGATCATGAGGCCGACACTTGTATGAATGTCTGTCACTAATACCGCCTCTTCCCCGCCTGACATGGCGGATAGCCGGGAACAATGCAGTTTATTAATGAAGGATGAACTAACGTCCCTTTTAGTTCTGCATGGCCGCTTCCGTGTGCTCTCCTGTATTACTTGTATGTTTTCTGCATTGGCGATGGCACGAAGTCAGGAAGCTTGTACTGAATTGTGAGCACCGTGTTTATGCAAGTATTAACCCAATAAGGACACATTCCTAAACACGCCACAAATTCCTCACTGTGGAATATCCTTCTATCTGCAAGTGAATTTGTTTCAGCATTCAAGGAGTGGGAATCATATCCCATATTTTACACTAGTTTAATAAGTAACGCATTTAAAGGGGTTTCAGATATATGGCTGATATAATACCCTGTTTCCCTGAAAATAAGACATACCCGGAAAATAAGACCTAGCATGATTTTCCAGATTTTTTGAGAATGCAAAATGATTTTTCAGGCTTTTTGAGGATGCTTGAAATATAAGCCCTACTCCAAAATTAAGCCCTGCTAGCAGTTAATTAAAAAAAGTCAATTTAAATAGTGTCCAGGCAGCTATATATGTAAAAAAGTTAAACCTTTTTGAACAAAAATTAATATAAGACACTGTCTTATTTTCGGGGAAACACGGTACTACTTACTCCACATTGAATTTATGCTGAACTTTGAGTTGCCAAAGTTCTAACAAAGTTCTTGTTAGTTCATTTTTCTACATGGGCCTTCCATAGAGATCAGTGGGTGTATGATGTCCGTATAGACTGCTATATGGATGAGCAAGGATACATTCACATGGCGCATTTCAGCATGTATTCCGTTCTATTGTGTGCAGTGGGATTCCACGTCATAAAAAGAATCAGCGTGTCAATGTCGGAGAGTTTCCACATGGAGGCTGCAGTAGGAAGCCACAAACGGATTATCCCTGATGAATGGATTTAAGGCTGGATTCACACAAACGTATATCGGCCGGGTTTTCACGCCCAGCCGATATACGGCGTCTCTCTCTGCAGGGGGGGAACCTGGAAGAGCCGGGAGCAGTGCTCTGAGCTCCCGCCCCCTCTCTGCCTCCTCTCCACCCCTCTGTAATATTTGCAATGGGGAGAGGCGGGACGGGATGGGGCGGGGCTAATTAGCAGAACAAAGCCCTGCCCCTGTCCCGCCTCCTTTCATTGTAAATAGTGCAGAGGGGTGGAGAGGGGGCAGGAGCTCAGTTCCTGCTCCTGGCTCTGTTATACTCCAACCCCCCCCCCCCCCCCCCCCCCCCCCGCAGATGAGGACACTGTATATCGGTGGATTCAGACGACCATATATTGGCTCGGTTTTCACGCCGAGCCGATATACGGTGTCCTCATCTGCAGAAGGGGGAATGGAAGAGCCAGGAGCAGGAACTGAGTTCCCGCCCCCTTTCTGCCTCCTCTCCACCCCTCTGCACTATTTGCAATGAAAGGAGGCAGGATGGGGCGGGGCTAAGTTCCGTGAATTAGCCCCGTCCCGCCTCTCCTAATTGCAAATAGTGCAGAGGGGCGGAGAGGAGGCAGAGAGGGGGCGGGAGCAAATTGACATGCTGCACATTTATAACCTGTACCGTAGGATTTATTTACACAGCGTGTGGGTGAGATTTGGAAAAATCATTTTTCAGGCCGAATGCACACGGCCGGGTCGGATTCTGCATGCGGGATTCAACCCTTTGCCCGGCTGGTGATCCCTGCGTACCTGTCCGGATTCTTCATTATATGTATTGCAGATGTGTCGGCCAGTGTACATGCGTAGTACAGATTATGTAGGCAATAATGCGGATTCCGCGACCTTTGCACAATGATGATTGGACTTCAATGGAAGCCGCCCACGCGGAGTCTGCGCTGAAATAGAACATGCTGCGATTTTCTCTCCACGAGCAGGAAATCGCAATTGATTTCCGCTGGTGGATAGGGAAAAGCGATTTTTCAATAACATGTTAATGGGCAGTATTTGCTGTGGAGGCAGACGCCCGCTCCGGATTCCGCAATGCAAATACGCCCGTGTGCAGGCGGCCTCACTTTACTGGTACTGTCAAAGGCTATGATCTTCTATATGAAAAAGCACTGCAGCATATTTGCAACGAGTGAACAGACCCTGGCTGACAGCCGCGGCGGAGGTTTTACAGAGTTTCTTCCATTGCTTTCAATGGGAGACCTTGCATCACGGGCGCCGTGCACATGGTGTGATGCTGCTGTCGGCCCCATTGAAAACAATGGGCGCTGCGATGCTAGAGCTAGCACAAGACAGGGCTTGTCATGGTTCGATTCCTGTATCGCATCGCGGTCCCATGCAGAAAAAAAAGTGCTCATGTGTATGACCCTACTCACCCCACGATTTTCTTGCCCGTGTGAAGCCGGCCCTAAAGAGGTTGTCCGATTACCAGAAATTCCTGCCTCAAAAGGACCCCCCCCTGTATTAAAATAATAAAAGTGAACTATATTTACCCTTCCCCAGCTACCGGGATCCAGTGCTGTAGTCCCGCTGTGGTCCCGGTGATTGTCATAACCAGTAACGTTACAGGAAATCAGGGAACCGCTGCATCCAATCAGGGGCTGTAGCATTACGTTCCTGAACTCCTGGCATCATGGCCCTTAGGATGTGAGCGTCAATGTCAGGAGAAGGAGCAGAGATGCCGCAGCAGTCCCCTAATTTCCTGTGAGATCATCTGTCACAACAATCACCGGGACCACAGCGGAGCTGCAGCGCTGGATCCCAGCATCTGTGGAGGCGGAAGTATAGTTCACTCTATTATTTTAGTACAGGCAGTCCTTTTGAAGCAGGGTTGTCTGGTAACTGGACATCCCCTTTAACAAAAGTATAGCCAGGATACTTCACGTTCCCCCAGGACAGGGGTGCACAACCTGCTGATCGGGGCTCACAGGCAGTTTGCAATATCATTCTGTGCAGCTTTTTTTGTGGCCGCTCACATGTAGATTCCATATAAGAGAGGAATGGCACACGGCTCAGGAACGGACACGTACTAATGGTGAACTGTAAAGTCATCTATGGGTCCACCATATATCAGAAGAATTAGGACCCCTCTATGTCACTCCAGTAAGTAGCAGGAGGGGGCTGTCTATGCATGCGGCTTGCTCCATTGTAGTTTATAGGAGTTGTGAAATGCTGGGCAGTTACAACACCCATCATCTACAACCAACAGAGTCACACGCATGGCTTCATGCTCTCTGGAGTGATGTATGGGAGAGAAGGGACCCCCATTCCCATGATCAGTAGGAGACTTGGAAGTGAAACTGGCACCTATCAGACATTAACGGCTTAAGCTTATGATATGCTGTAAATGTCTCAGATGGTAATAGTCCTTTTATTGCAGCCCTTGTAAGCGCTTCATTATGACAATGTGGTCCTCAGACCAGAAAAGCTTGTGGACCCCTGCTGTAGAGACATGGCATGTAACCCCTTGGATACACGTACTGCACTGGGGTCCTGTGGATGTAGACAACTTGTGCCCACAAGGACTTACAGGGGAGGGGATGGAGACACTGGGTGGGGTAGAAGGTGCTTCCGTTGTTGAGGCATTGGGGTTAGACTTAGACTGGCTGCAAACAACCAGATTTCAATTGTGGAATCGGTGACCGTTACCCGCACAGACAATTCATGGTATTCCGCACCCATTAAAAGAATAGAACAGTCGCATGTCTGCTTAGATGATCAGATAGCAATTTCTGCAAGCATATTTAAAATTGCAGCATGTTCCATTTTTCTGTGGACTCCACAAGGACGGCTTCCATTGAAATCAATGGAAGCTGTCCAACCCGCAGCCCATTCCGCAATTGACATTGCAGATAGGCCATGGGCACCCGTATCATCGCCTAGCGACAAAGTGGGAAAAACAACATATTTTTAAAAAATCTGTACTGTGCATGACCGACGTCAAGCTTCCACGGTCATCTGAAAATGCAGGAAAAGAAGGTACGCAGAGCTGTTGGCCCGGGTCAGAGCTGGATTCCGCTGTAGGTTCCCGCATGCGGAATCCAACTTGCTCGTGTGCAGACGGCCTTACTCTGGGTTGCAGGCTCATCTGAAGATGTAGTTTTCAGGTTCCTTTTGAAGATTTCCCAGATGATGGAGAGTCTGATGTGTTGGGGTAGCGGGTTCCAGAGTTTAGGTGACGCACAGGAGAAATCTGGAGATGGTTGTGTGAGAAGCTCACTAGGGGGGAGTAGAAGAGGAGGTCTTCGGGACTGGAGGGGGGGTATACGAATTGGGAAGTATCAGGATTTAGATCAGAAATGAATGGAGGGGGCGGGTTGTAGACTGGATGCTACGTGTGGGGAGGTGTTGGGAGGTGAGATGAGATATGGAGGGGACAGGTTGTGGGCTGGATATTACATGTGGGGAGGTGTTGGGAGGTGAGATCAGAGATGTATGGAGAGGGTGCGTTGTGGACTGGATGTTACATGTTGGGAGGTGAGATCAGAGATGTATGGAGGGGGCGCGTTGTGGACTGGATGTTACATGTGGGGAGGTGTTGGGAGATGAGATCAGAGATGTATGGAGGGGACAGGTTGTGGACTGGATGTTACATGTGGGGAGGTGTTGGGAGATGAGATCAGAGATGTATGGAGGGGACAGGTTGTGGACTGGATGTTACATGTGGGGAGGTGTTGGGAGATGAGATCAGAGATGTATGGAGGGGACAGGTTGTGGGCTGGATGTTACATGTGAGGAGGTGTTGGGAGATGAGATCAGAGATGTATGGAGGGGGCGCGTTATGGACTGGATATTACATGTGGGGAGGTGTTGGGAGGTGAGATGAGATATGGAGGAGACAGGTTGTGGACTGCATATTACATGTGGGGAGGTGTTGGGAGGTGAGATCAGAGATGTATGGAGGGGGCGCGTTGTAGACTGGATGTTACATGTGGGGAGGTGTTGGGAGGTGAGATCAGAGATGTATGGAGGGGGCGCGTTGTGGACTTCTTGTATGTTATTGATAATAATCTGGATTCTCTGGACAACAGGCAGGGATTAGCAGGGAGGAGAGGCAGGGGAGTGATGGGGAGAGGTGGATAAGGATGCAGGATAGATTGGAGGGTACAAGTACATTGGATGGGAGGCCAGAGGAGGATGTTGTATTAGTCTAGCTGAGATTTGCAGCATTTATGCTGTGGATTTGCTAAGGATGAATACCATGGCAGATCTGTGACAACATCCGCATGCCTCTCATTAACAGCATTTACTCTGTGCTGTAAAATGCCAATAATTACAGTTCTAATAATCTGCTCAAGTACTAACAGCTCCAAATAAATCACATACACCGAAAAAAGTGCCCTATATTTTATGGACTGTCCAGGAATTTCCGGCTGGTTGGCAGCTTTGCCATAGAGAATACGTCCGTAAGCGCACTCTCTCACATTGCATTCAGAAAACGTGGCATTTTTGAACACATTGTGCAGCGTTTTGACAACCCTTTTTAACGCACCCCATCATTATAATGGGATGCGCTAAAAAACGCAAAAATGCTGAAAAATAGAGCAGACAGAGCTCAAAAATTGTTTGTAACAGCGCAGGTCTGAGAAGCCCCATTAATGTCAATGTGAGCACTGTACCGCGTTTAGCACGGCGCTCTGGATGCCGCGGTATAAAGATGTGTGTTAGACTGACCTAAGGCTGTGTTCACACTTGCTGGTTTTTTTGTGGTTTTTAATTGAGGTTCATCCACAAGTAAAAAATGCATTAAAAAATGCATGCAGCTTTTGAAAACCGAATGTATTCGTAAAAACTACATACGGTTTTTGGATGTGATTTTTTTACTTGCGGAAGAACTGCAATTAAAAACTACTACTTAGGGCTCAACACTGTGATTCATGCAGCCCCTACGCCCTGCTGGCAGAGATTGCGTACGAGCTGCGATAGGCATTGCACATGCCCGAGACTCCGATATCACGGACATACACACGGTCACTTTTTTGTCTCAAATTCCCATATGGGCCCAGAGAAGTCTATGAGCGACTATTACAGGTCTGTACGATATAGATCTGCTCAGTATTTCTCAGTGTTGTATCCATTACTTATGATGTGAGAAGACAATGTGCGGCTTTAACAATGTACATCTGCAGAAAAGAGGAAGTTAGATTTTCTACAAAGCCACATGGCCGTTAATTAAACACACTCTGAAATCCAAACTTGAGCTCCACCTCTGCTGTGAGCGTCAGCGCCCCGCCTGTACATTCCTCATCTATATACAGTATTGGATCACTTCCTGCAGCTGCTATAATAGTATACCAGGAGTTGGCTGTACAATTCTGCACACATGTGGCTTTGCACTAAAACCGCAGGCGTATACAAGGTAAAGATAGGGTAGAGTTCAGTAGGATTCAAGCCTCTACCCAAAATATCGCCTGAAGTACAATGCCACAGAGATTTTCGGAACACTTGTGCGCCTCCTCCAGATACGACCCCTTCTCTTCCGCAAGGTGCGGTGTCATGAGTCTCCTCTTTATCTGTGGAAATAGGCCCGAGGCGTTCAGAAACTTGCATAGAGAGACTGCCTTCTGGTCCACATAGCAGACACTGGGGGATTGAGGTTCTCAGAGTGGGGCGCTCACAAGGCGTAACGGCATCCAGGGCTGAAACTCAGAAGTCTAAAAAAAAAAAGTATCAAGTAAGAGAGTTCCTGAAAGTATATATAACTTTTTACATTTTCTACAATTTGTATGGGGTAGGGCAGATAATGGTGCCAAAGAAATAATTGTCAATCTGGAGCTTGTCATGTTATGCTGTGGATTTTCGCAGGTAAATGTGCAGTAAGGCCCGCTTCATGCGAGCGAGAAAATCAGGTGATTTTCGCACAATTTTCAGGTGATGCGAGAGTCAGTAAAAAGCAGATTATGGCCTCCTGCACACGGGCGGATTTCCCGCAGAATTTCCACCCGTGGAAGCTGCCATAGGATTGTGTTAGCAAACGCAACCCTAGGCAGACGGCCGCGATTTGTCCATGCGAAATATCGCGCGGCAAACAAACCGCTGCATGCTCTATTTCTGTGCGGGCCTCGCAGAGCCCCGCACAGAAATCTCACTCCCCGGCCACCGGCTCCAGTCTGCGCATGTGTCGGCTGCCCGGCAGCCTTCACATCAAACAGCCGAAGCCGCGGAAGCAGGTGAGTACGCGTCAGTCCCTGCAGGGGCGCGGGACAGATCCTGCTGCGAGAATTCTCGCAGTCGGATCCGACCCGGCCGTCTGCAGGCGGCCTATGAAATCAGTGATTTACAATTGTTTTGTTCCATTAGCGATGTTCTCACTGATGTGATGTTGACGGAGCAAAAAATTGTGGCATGCTCTATTTTCTGCGATGTGCGATTATTTATTTATTTTTATTTTTTTCAATCTCAATGTTTCCCTCTGAAGCCTTCCTTTGTGTTGCACACATCGCACGAAAACATGGTTTTCATGCTGTGCGATGCACCTTTTACAGTAGGAAATCCTACTGTTTGAGCCCTAAAATAAACCCTACCTGCGTGAAAAAAAAACACAATACATCACCGAGCAGGCGCTGTCTGTTAAGTGCACTTCTCTTCGCAGGTCCCTGGCACACTTTTTTGTAGCTCCCCCCCCACTGCTTCCTGCTCAGGGTTTCAAAAACCCCGCTTCCATGAAGCAATGGCTCTGATTAGCTGAGCCGCGGCACTCAAGAACCAATCACTGCAGCGCTTTATGAACCAATCACAGCCATAGCATTGAATGGCTGTGATTGGTTAATTGAGTGCTGCAGGGATTGTCTGAACCGCGGTGCTTGCAATCAATCGGAGGCGGGGTTTTTGAACTTCTGACAAGAAGCAGTGGGAGAAAGCTACAAGCAAGTGTTCCGGGGACTTGCAAGGAGAAGTGCAGCTGAGCAGACAGTGCCTGTTAGGTGATGTGTTGTTTTTGGTTTTTTTTGTTATGCAGATAGGGCTTATTTTTGGGGTAGGGCTTGTATGTCATGCCTCCTGAAAATTCTGATATTGAGTACATGTAAAATTCTGCCGTGGTTTGTATAGGAATCTGTAGCAGAAAAGGTCACCTTCAGATGTAAAAAAACAAAAAAATTAACTTTTAAATGTCCTACCTCTCCAGTACCATTACTTCGGTCCCCATCGCTTTGGTCCTGCAACTCCTGCAGGGGTGACATGAGTGGCATGTCACCTCTGCAGGTGCTTTTGGGACTGTAGCATCCGGAATTTAAAAGGTGAATCCTGTTTTTACATTTCTTTTATATCCTTCTGTATGCTTTTCTTTGCATTGTGGTCAATGGTCAGCGCTTGCCACTGTATGTCTATACAGTGGCATACGGCAGGGAAAACTAGACGACATGCAATGTGAATAGAGCTTTATATACACTAGTGTACTGACTGTTAGGAACCCAGTGTAGACGTATGCACTATAAGCTAAATGGATTTATATTGTTGGTGAATATAGTCTATGCACGAAAAACACAAGCTTGTATCTATAGTTCTTCACTGCTTCCTTCCAGAGGTGCTATATCAACCTACCAGACATGACCTATGCTACCCATATGCCATAAATGTAATTAGTTGGAATACCACTTAAAATTGAGCTAAATCCTTTACATTGTGCTACTGTGCAATGACCTATGTCAATTCCTCATAGTTTATAAGATCTCTGCTGGATGTCAATGAATGGAACCATTCATGTTTACATTTAGAGAATAGAAACCTTTACAGACTTAATATTTCTAACTGCTGGTTTTGCTATTACTGTATTCAGTTAACCATCTGATAGCTGAACCTCCTATATGAAGTTAGCCAAAGACATAAGATAAGGTAGGGATTGGCTGACGTGTGTGTGTCTGTGTGTGTCTGTGTCTGTGTCTGTACTGATGGTAGATGTCAGGTGGAAGTGAGCTCATACATGTTGGACTTCAACATGCCTGATGCTTTGTTCCTCACTCATAGAGGGAAGTCTCATGTCAAGCATCTGCATCTGAAAGGTCATCCCATGTAAAAGGGCCCTAAGACACCACATGCTGATCTGACAGGCGAGCGCTGCTCATGTTGCCAGTACTGGTTAATCAGGGCACCTGAAGTGCTTTAAGGCTCTTTTAAATGAGCGAATGACGTCCTTGTTCGCCCGTGACCTCTGTTTATTTAGGCAGATATCGTTCAGTCGTTCACAGTTGCTGCAATATACGGTGTCTGAAGGCGCCCTTACACTAATGCATACTAATTAATGTACACTGTACATCAGGCAGTCAGCAAAAGTGGTCTGGCCATATTTATTTCTCCAGGCCCAGAGGGTCCTTTAAAGGAGATGTCCCGCGCCGAAACGGGTTTTTTTTTTTTTTAAACCCCCCCCCCGTTCGGCGCGAGACAACCCCGATGCAGGGGTTAAAAAAACCACCCGCACAGCGCTTACCTGAATCCCGGCGGTCCGGCGTCTTCATACTCACCTGCTGAAGATGGCCGCCGGGATCCTCTGTCTTCATGGACCGCAGGGCTTCTGTGCGGTCCATTGCCGATTCCAGCCTCCTGATTGGCTGGAATCAGCACGTGACGGGGCGGAGCTACACGGAGCCCCATAGAGAAGAGGAGAAGACCCGGACTGCGCA
The DNA here is from genome assembly GCF_035609145.1 of Eleutherodactylus coqui. Lineage (NCBI taxonomy): Eukaryota > Metazoa > Chordata > Amphibia > Anura > Eleutherodactylidae > Eleutherodactylus > Eleutherodactylus coqui. The sequence goes on from NC_089846.1 coordinate 128,581,174, forward strand.
AGCGCGGCTAATTTGGCCATCGGAGGGCGAAAATTAGTCGGCACCATGGAGACGAGGACGCTAGCAACGGAGCAGGTAAGTATAAAACTTTTTATAACTTCTGTATGGCTCATAATTAATGCACAATGTACATTACAAAGTGCATTATTATGGCCATACAGAAGTGTATAGACCCACTTGCTGCCTCGGGACAACCCCTTTAAGCGATTCCTAAAAAGAAATTCCTATTAAATAGTTCTTAATTTTCAGTTCATGGAATACATTTCCAACTGTTGGAATTGATCATTTTAATTGCTATAGACGAGTGGTCTTCAACCTGCGGTTCTCCAGCTGTTGTGAGACTACAACTCCCAGCATGCATAACAGCTAGCAACTGTCAAGGCTTGCTGGGAAATGTAGTTTCATTTTAGCTGTAGAGCCACAGATTGAAAACCACTACTGAAGTATCAGTTATTACAACTATTATTGGCATGTCTATTGTCCTTCACAAGGGAAAACTATGAAACTTTGCTTTCTGTAGAACTACAAATCCCATACATACCCTTTTTTATATATGGTGTGAGAAAAATGGCTGCAATTGCTTGCTGGTACTTGTAGTTCCACACTAGTTAGGGTGGTTTCACATCTGAATTGGAACCTCCAGTTGGTGGATCCTTCACAAATCCACACAAAATACTAGAAGAAAAAGTGCTGCATGCTGCAGAAGAAATGCCAGGCAGCTGAGCGGAAAACAAAGGGATCCCACTATAGTCAATGGGGTCCGTCCTGCACTGTTCAGTGGCCAGGGAATTCCCTTTTCCTGCTCCCCAAACACAGCAAGAAACCAGAACCCTGAAAGCAGATGTGAAACCGCACTAAAAACAAAGAGCTTTGTTGTTTACAAACAGAAGGGTAAGTTTATTTGCTTTGCTAAACATAAAGCGATACATTTTGGCACATCTGAAGCAGGACTTGTACATCTGCATTCCGAGTGATACAATGTCTCATTCTTGTGTTTCTTCCCTGCACCTCCTCGCTGAAGCCGTAGATATAAGATTAGCAGTCATTGGTAGCTGTGTAGAATCTGCAATTGGTGAGTTCTTTGTGACTTTCTTATTGGCCAGAGGAATTTTCCAACCCAGTTTGCTTTCTCTTCCTGTCAGTGAATGTATACACTGTAGTTTGCTGCACTGAAGGGCTGCTCTGTGCCACAAACTGCCACATACAAGGTCAGTGGATGCTTTCTAGGAACCTCCCGTTGCTCTTTAGTTGCTAATGTTCTGTATAGACTTTGCAGGATGTGTGATAATTGAAGAAATGGGTCCTAGATGTGCCTAACAAACTCCGCTTTGTGCTGCAGGCATCTGTAATGTGAGGCAGTCTGCATCGCCGGGTGTAATGGAAGTTTAGAGAATGTTTCTCCCTAAATATTTCCCAGTAAAAATGAGTTTTTACTTTTCTCTCTGTTGTCAGCTGCTAGCATATTCTGCTCTGCTATTTCTTAGGGTCCGATTACACTGAACGATTTATCGGTTGGACGAGTGAACGGTGTCAGAGTTCACGTAGACAGCCTGTTTATACAGACCGAAACATCATAGGGTCATCCAAACGAGAAATCGTTCAGTCGTTCAGATTCGCTGTAGAAGTGAATGAAAACGACTGAATGATCGGTGTTTAAACCGAACGATTGGTGAATGAGACACAGAGGATTTTTATGTCTGCGTAATATGACTGATGCACGAAAAGCGAGCGGCTTACTTGATTGCTGACTGCATTTACAATGAACTATTATAATAAATTTTTGCTCATTTGTTTGATTTTTAAAAAAAATAATCATTACTAGAGATAAGCGAGCTCGAGAAGGGCAGTTACTCGAGCGAGCCTCACTCATCGAGAAACTGCCTTCTCCCCCTAAGGGGGGGCGGGGGTGAGTGGGGGGGAGAGATAACCCTCGGAGGAGAAGGCAGTTACTCGAGAAGAGCGACCCTCGGAGGAGAAGGCAGTTACTCGAGAAGAGCGACGCTCGGAGGAGAAGGCAGTTACTCGAGAAGAGCGACGCTCGGAGGAGAAGGCAGTTACTCGAGAAGAGCGACGCTCGGAGGAGAAGGCAGTTACTCGAGAAGAGCGACGCTCGGAGGAGAAGGCAGTTACTCGAGAAGAGCGACGCTCGGAGGAGAAGGCAGTTACTCGAGAAGAGCGACGCTCGGAGGAGAAGGCAGTTACTCGAGAAGAGCGACGCTCGGAGGAGAAGGCAGTTACTCGAGAAGAGCGACGCTCGGAGGAGAAGGCAGTTACTCGAGAAGAGCGACGCTCGGAGGAGAAGGCAGTTACTCGAGAAGAGCGACGCTCGGAGGAGAAGGCAGTTACTCGAGAAGAGCGACGCTCGGAGGAGAAGGCAGTTACTCGAGAAGAGCGACGCTCGGAGGAGAAGGCAGTTACTCGAGAAGAGCGACGCTCGGAGGAGAAGGCAGTTACTCGAGAAGAGCGACGCTCGGAGGAGAAGGCAGTTACTCGAGAAGAGCGACGCTCGGAGGAGAAGGCAGTTACTCGAGAAGAGCGACGCTCGGAGGAGAAGGCAGTTACTCGATGAGTGAGGCTCGCTCGAGTAACTGCCTGTACTGAGTGTACTAGCTCATCTCTAATCATTACGTGTAAAAGGGCCCTTAGTATTATCTCCTCAAAGGCTCCTTCACACTGGCGAGAAAAGTGTGAGAGAATTGTGCGTTGCGAGATGCACAAATATGAAACCCATTATTTTGAATGGCTTCATTCAGACTTGCGATGTTTCCCTGCATGGCACCGCGTTGCAATGCGATGCAGGAAACACATTGCAGCATGTCCATTCTGTTTGCGATATCCCTCATTGTTGTCAAAGGGGCCGGCGGCAGCAGCACTGGCCCCATTGAAAACAATTGGAGAATAGCGCTATCTCCTGCTGCGGCGGAGATGAAGGGAACCCTGCAGGGATGCAAGGCTGTTTTCAGATAAAAATGGCTCGTATCCAGGGGTTACCACATGTTCTCAATGGGGACAGCAGTGCTGGTCCCATGGAAAACAATGGGAGAAGATCGTGATCTAGTACAGCGGCTGTGACAGGGGAACCCCTGCAGTGATGCAAAGTGGTTTCCTTGTGAAAACGCCTTGCATCCAGGGGTTTTCAGGACTGCGTTGGTGATATCGGGTCGTGAATCGTGGCCCGATATCGCCCTTGCCAGTGTGCAGGAGCCTTAAGGGGTAACTAGTCTGACAACTGATATGACTGCTGTTACAGCATCCAGAGTGGTTGTCATCCAGCTTTAACAGACCTGTGGCAGATTTATTCCACTATGTTGTCATTTACCTTCCCCCTATATCACTGCATTGACAGATTTGTCATTCAGGAGTCTGGAAATGCTGGGTGACAGCTGTATTATTTATTGTCACTGGCAAGGGAAGAAATAGATCTAGTCAAAGGGGTTAATGTCTTTTTGTAATATCTCTTTTACACGGGCCAAGAATCTCACGATTCTCGTTTGCCCGACAAAACAAGATGGTGACATCATCACCAGTTCGTTCGGGCGTCCCTTTTAGACTGCATGATCGTCGTTGAGAATCGTGCCGTTCTCGCTTACGTGTCGTTCACTGCTTCACATTCTTATGTGAAACCTTGAACAATCACTGTTTTAACAGCATAAGTGCTAATTTTAATGCTGGCTGAAACTGAACGACAAGGGAGAACCTCGCGGTTCTCGTTCGTCGCTCAGTCATTTTCAGGACGATAATCGTTCCTTCTAAACAGGGTATTAGATGGGTCCCCCAATGATAAGCTTACTGTAGGGTGTTGGGAGCTTTAGCTGTCAGTTGCAATTTGTGGAGAACATGGCTTCAATTTCCCTACAGCGCCACCACAGGAAAAATGAAGCATTGCACAGTTCTCTTTGAAATCAATGGACTGCCCATGTAATATATATACAGGATGCCCCCCAAAATGTTTACATTCTTCAAATGATTATAAAGCCCGTGTTGATTAACATACAGTTCATTCAGGCATACAGAAATGTAATAGTTGTTTTTTTTTAATTGTATTTGTCTTTTTGCCAATGCCTGTTTTCAAAATGATGACCGTTCTAGTTCAGGCGCTGCAGATAACGCAAAGCAATGGAATTGCAAAAACACTTAATCATTGGTAGAGCATCCGACTTTTAATCTGAGAGTTCAGTTTGCTGGTCAGGCGTACTTGTTGATTAAACCAAACTGTTATTTGTCTTTGTTAACCGTAAGGCAAAGGGCAAAGCTTTAACCCTTTGCAATCCAATTTTGGATTCACGATTTCCTAGGGGGTTTTCTCTTTCTGCCATTATACAATGGCACCACCTGCTGGCTAAAGTCAGTACTGTGTTATTGGACATGCTGGAGAGGCCCCTGACAACAGAGCGGCCTGTAATATACAGTAAGAATACCCTGCCGGACGTCTTCTGACATCAGAAGCTGTACAGCCTTCAATCAGATTGTCTTTAGACGTCAGACAGTGGATTGGAAAGGCTTAAACACTTTGTACAGTCTGATTGGCTTCTAGTAGAGATGAGCGAGCACCCAAATGATCGGGTCCGCTTTATTCGAGTCGAGCTTTTCGTAAAATTCGAGAGCTCTACTCGAGTAACGGACCTCATTGACTACAATGGGAGACTCGAGCATTTTTGTATGTGGGACGCCGGGTCCTGAGTTTTTTTTTTTATTATTGGTTCGTGTGTCTCCCCCTCTCTCTTTTAGTCCCAGAAAATCCATTTAAAGGGAACCTGTCATCATCTTTTAGCCCCATAGACTATTTTTTTCCCCAAACTTTTGACTTCTGAATTCAAAAATGACCCCAGTTTTTCTCGATCACGTTAACTTTTTAAGCTAAAGGATGCCCTCCATTTTTTTCAAAAAACATACATGATGTACATACAATGGAAAATCAAAAACTTCCCTGAATGTAATGTTTATTTAAAGTTCTCTTATCCATACAATGGATACTTTGGATGACGTATATGTTGACGTTTTGAGATTTGATTCCGTCTCCCCGGCTCTTCTGTATCTCTTATCCTGGGTGGATTTTGCATTGTGTGTCTGTTTCTAGTATTTATAGATGTAGTTGTGATAGTTTAGTCAGCCATGACTAAGAACTCTTAAGTGAGTTGGTAACTCTGCTGTGTCCAAGTAAACTCCATCTTCCTTATTTGCATATTACCCAGAGGAGCATGCATGGCCTTATAAGTCTCCTCACTCACCTTTTTGGTTCTGCATAAAGGGTCAAGCAGTGATTTGAAGGAATGCTGCCATCCAATAGGTGGCGCTGCGGAGGTATTGTTCCATCTTCCTTATTTGCATGTGAATTCTGTTGTGCTTTTTAAGAAATTGTTATAATGAAGGATTTTATGGAATCCTGATGAGAGCTGGACTTTTGGTTTTTGGTGTGTCCTGCAGATATGCCATAAGTATAATGATAATAGCCTTTAAGTATTCTTGCAGCCCTTGGGAGCCACAGAAAGGTAGTCCACATGCAGTCCCAGCACCACACTCTTCGGAGGAGGCCGTAGCTCTTTCATTTTACCTCGGTAGCAAAAGAAATGAAAGCTGCGTTGTGATTGGTTACTATGGGCGACAAAGGCAAATCTTCCTGTAGCCCGCTCTCTGCCCAATGGTGTTCTTCCTGCATCAGCAAATAGTTATTGTGGAAGGCTATATAAGAAATGGATTATTAAGGAAATGTAAGAAGCCTTACCTGACAAGTACCCAACTACAAAACCACCTGCTAAACGTTGTATTCAGAGCCCGGTGCAGAAATGGTGTGAAACCGGGTCTGCCACAAACAGGAATAAACCAAGGCCTTCATCAGTCCAACGTTTGTAACAATCAGCAGTTGATTGCAAATGGCCCTCAAAAACCAACCCGGAGGCTTTTCCTGCAGGCTGGTGTATCATGAGTGGCGTATTGGCAAGTGCTGAAATCTCTGAACCTGAAACCATACAGAATAACGGGTGCAGGAACTGAAAAAGCTCAACAAAGCTATGTGGTCGCTGACTATGATTCCTAGACGACTTTCGGAGCCGTTGCTGTACTTTATGGAGGATGAAGCATGGTTTCATTTATCGGGTCAATTCACAGAGTATGAGGTGCTCGTCTACTGAAAACCCCCATCTGACTCATTGGTGAGCAGTGTTTGGAGCAGGAATAGTGGGCCCAATTTTCTTCCAGTCGGCTGTGAATACCGCCCTTTATATGTCTGAGCAATTTTGGAACCAACTGACAACAGCAGAAAGATTGTACAGCTTGTTCCAACAAGATGGGGCAACATACAATACCTCCCACAACTCACGGGCAGGGGTGCATAAACTATTTACAGAGGCACAAACTGTGAGCAAGGCGTTACGGCCACCATGTTCCCCAGACTTATCCAGATGCAATTTTTATCTGTATTGGAAATTTAAAGCAGAAAGTGAACACCAATAATCCACATATCCTGGATGAATGCAAGGAAAACATCGCAAACACTATCTGCAGCATCACTGTTGAAGAGCTGCAGGTAGTATCAGCCAACATGTTGAGATGTGCCCAGACGTAAATGGAAGTGCACGCGGACTACTTCCAGCAACTGTTGTAACATGCGGTAAAATCAATAAAGCTTTGAAAAAAGCAATCCGCTTGCTTATTATTCTTGTTACAGTATTGTCAGAGGTGGGCTACTTTTCCATGGCCAACCCTGAAGTTTATAACTACTAGTTATCATTGATATTTTTTTTTTTTTTTACTAAGGGAACCATGTACGCCTAATGTTGTTTAGTACAAGTTCGCATCTGTCATACACTGTGCCATTATTTTTTTAGTAAACTGCTATCTGGAATATTCTTGGGTTAACTGGATATCTGGTGGTAAGACACTTATCTGTAATTGTGTATTTTTCTTCTGTTTTTAGTTTGTTGCAGAACCAAAAAGTGAAGCTGACTGCCTTGAAAACATCCGTGAGTTCCTAAAAGCTTGTAGCTCTCTCCGTGTCGAGGTGAGTGGAGCTATCACTTACCCTTCCATTATGCATGAAGCTGCTCTACAGCTGGATGGTTGGTAACCTCAGAAGACTATGCTTGTTCAAGCTACATTAGGTCATCCATGTATGCAGCTTCTAGGTCAGTGCTAAACGCAAGGAGTTTAGGGTCAGGCTAAACCCCCACCCCCAAAATCTTACTTAGAGGCTAAGTAGGTTTCTTTATAGTAGACCATCCTGTAATTTTTGGGCAGGGAATAAATAGGCATACTCCCCACCTTCAGGCTCGGTTCACACGGTACAGGTGTGCTGCGGAAATTCCATGTGGAATTTCTGGGTGGCAAATCTGCCCCGTCTCCTAATCCCGGGATTAGCCAGCCATGTGGACGAGATTTTGCAAAATCCATTGCGGCAAAGCCAGGCGGAATCGGCGATGCGGCGCGGAATTGACAGCTGCAGCATGTCAATTCTTTTCCTTTTTTTTCCCGTTGCTGCCTCACTCTTCTTTATGGGGAGAGAAAGCCGCAATGGAATGCTGGCGGCCGAGCTGCCCCAAAAGCTTTTGAAGCTGCAGCTCTCCCAAGGAAATTTTGCGGCTTTTCAGTGTTGCCAAGTAGCAAAATTTCCGCGGAATTTCCATCCCGTGGGAACCCAGCCTCAGTGTCCCCCTTCCCATCCAGTGCAAGAGCTCTGGTCCCAACCACTCCAATCCTGGATGAAGCTCTGGTGGTCCTGTATCCACTCAGCGAATCACAGGCTTCAGCACTCACATGCTGTTCATGGCAGAATTGCATCTGAAGCCTGTGATTGGCTGAGTGGTCACATGCACAATTAACCCTTTCCAATTCAATTTGTATCCTAATTTTCCTAGGGGGCTTACTCTTTTTCTGCCGTTATACAACGGCGCTATCTGCTGGTTAAAGCCAGTACTGCATGAGGTGACACTTTGGATAGGCTCCAAGAGCAGAGAGGCTGCAAATATACAGTAAGAGAACCCCGAAGGACGTCTTCCAACATCGGAGCTGTACAGCCTTAAATCATAATGTCTTCAGACGTCAGACAGTGGATTGGAAAGGGTTAAAGGTATGTGACTGCCAGAGCTTCTTTCAGGATCAGAGCGTAGGGGACCAGTGCTCCGCTGTGGGATGGTAGGGACACTGAAGTAAGGGAGTATGCCATATTTCCTTATTTTACACTATTCCATGCCCCTTCAAAAAAAAATGTCTTTTAGCCCCAGAAAATCCTTTTAAAGGGAACTTGTCATAATCTTTTAGCCCCATAGACTATGTTATGGGGAATGGGGAGTCCGGGCGGCTGTGTTTCATACTCATCAGGCATCCTGTTCCAGCGTTGTCTACTGCTATTAAAGGGGTTATCCAGGCAGTGATCGCTGGGATACACCAGGGTCAGAGCAAAAGCACTTTTACAACCCCTGTGTAGCGGCCAGTACCCGTAATTGCAAGCACAGTTCTCATTAAAAGCAATGGGTCCAGAGCCTGCAATTACAAGCGCAGATCCCATTGACTTTAATGAGAGGGGAGCTTGCAATTACGGGCACTTGCCGTTACACAGGGGTCGGAGGAGTGCTTCCGCTCTGATCCCAGTGGCTGCTTCCTGGATATTTCCTTTAAGTCTGTCGGCTTCTTAAAAAGTGGCTAGGAAGGTGAAAAAAGGGCAATACATCACATTTTTTCGCAAATGAACAAATATAAGCAACTATTTAATGCCAGAATTACGGTGCACACCCAGGGGTGTAACTATAGAGGATGCAGGGGATGCAGTTGCACCCGGGCCCAGGGACCTTGGGGGGCCCATAAGGCCTCTCTTCTCCATATAGGAAGCCCAGTACTATGAATAAAGCATTATAGTTGGGGGCCCCGTTCCAGGTTTTGCATTGGGGCCCAGAAGCTTCAAGTTACGCCTCTGGTTGTGCCCCCATGAAGTCAGCACCCCAGTAGCTTTATTCTTTCTGTGCGCAAACCTCCCATAGAGATGAATGGAAGATGTGTATGCAGAAAGATTCAAACTGCTGGTGCTCGCTGGTTTCACCGTTGTACAGGTCTGGAACAAGGCGCCAGGGAGCATAAAACACAAATCCCCGGGCTCCATCTTCACTCACCTTTTGAGCCCATTAACATAGTTTATAGAACTGATGGCAGGTTCCCTTTAACCTTCATCCTATTATACTGACAGATATCCTATTCAGACGCCTCGGAATTCTTTGTTGTCTGATAAATTGTATGTCTGTATAAATATAATATTGCAAAGTTCAAAAATTGCCAAAAAGTGCATCTTTTGCTTGCTGTTCTATCAGTTCTAGTTGATGGGCTGTTGTGGCTTGTCAGAGGAATGTGTCTGATATGGAACGACCATATATTTCGACTGACTGATTATCTCTAGTTCTGCATGTTGGTGAAGAACATTCTATTTTTTTCTTTATGTAGCAGTTTGTTCCCTTTTATCCTCTCAAGTGCTAAAGACTCGTGTAAAGTATAAAGTGAATCGAGAGTCTAAAAAACATCAGAAAACAAAAAACTCACGCGTTGAGCACATTGTAAAATCTATGAGTTCCTATCTTATTAGACCTGAGCCGATTTAAGAGAAACTTCTCATCTTTATGCCATACTATCTGCAATAATGTCCTGAAGTAACGTGTCCTGTGGCCATATAATAAACTACAAAAAGTTATAGAAGGGCTTCCTGAGTGGTTCTTCCAGAGGAGGTGCTGCAAAATTGCTAGAAACCAATCACTTGTTCTGTTATGTGCAGCCACAACAGCTGTACTTTGCATGTAAATTACACCATGTAACACTTTTTGTTCCCAGGTTGTAATCCTTAAGGCCCATTTAGACCCAACGAGAATCGCTCAAAGCCGTCTTTTGAGCGATTCTCGTTCTGGCTTAATGCAGGGACATCGTGCAGTTTTCGTGCACAAGTCTCTGATCGCTGAATTCTAGCTTGCTAGAACTGAGCGATCAGCTGTTATCAGCGGAGCAGGTTGTTATCAGCCGGCTGCGTTGATAAGATTCTCTGTGCCTGTGTCCTGCTGTGAACTCATAGTGGGAACACTGGCAGTCAGAGCAAAGAAGAATACAGCTGTTAGTTTATGCAAAGCAGCTGTCTTCTTCTATTAGCGGCCCCAGCTGTGTCCCGCTCCGTTTGCATATTCTATAGTAGCTACTATAAAAAGTATGCAAGAATGATCGCTCAAAACTGTCACTCAAACTATCGTTTGAGCGACTTTTGAATGATCATCTATTAGTGTAAATGGGGCTTAAGTTCCTGATGTCTTAGGTCAGAGACATTTAGAAAATTTATATCAGCAGTGCTAAACTTTGGGTTTGGGGCCAGAAAAAAGATTTATTGAAAAAATTCATGTTGTACAATCAAACCTGTGATTTTTTTTTTTTTCTTATTCTAGTTTGCATAAAATCAGTAAACTTAATCCAAATCAAGTAATATTATCATTTATTCATACCCAAATAACACCAGGTAATATTTGTTCCTGGCAATGTAACGTTAGTTGTAGGTTACCCGGGTCACATGTAACTACCGTGTTTCCCCGAAAATAAGACAGTGTCTTATATTAATTTTTGTTCAAAAAGGTTTAACTTTTTTACATGTATAGCCGCCTGGACACTATTTAAATTGACTTTTTTAATTAACTGTTAGCAGGGCATAATTTTGGAGTAGGGCTTATATTACAAGCATCCTCAAAAAGCCTGAAAAATCATTTTACATGCTCAGAAATTATGCTATCTCTTATTTTCAGGGAAACAGGGTAGTAATGTACTTTCATAGAGTCAGAACTTTGGTTTTGTACCAACTGAGCTGGTATTTTTGCTGGTTGCATATCCTATGCAGCCTATCACTGCATATCACACCCAGTCATGGCAGATCGTAAACCAATATTATTGCGCATGGCGCATATATCTGTTCATCTTTGTATATACTTGTAACCTCTTAAGGCCATCATGACAGATGTAACTGATCTGTTCACCACTTGAAGGATCATTATCCAAGTATTCTTGCCATGGGTGAAGAATTTACTTTTGGAGATACATCATTAAAGAGTATCTATACTTTCACCTTCGGAGCACTTCTGCTCCGGCAGCCATTTTTGGCTCCTTCCGGTAGCTGAAGACTGCCCCCTATAGCACTATACGGGACTGACTTTCTGGTTCTGGAGAACCTAGTAATATTTCTTTGTTTCTGCCCCTTGTGGAGTGTCTTTGTATGGTTCATGTCTGATTCTGACACAAACCATACAAAGGCACACTTTGTATGATTCTGCATATTTATTAAAGGTTATGTTATATATACATATATATCCACTTTTCTCTGGATCCTGAGGGACTTCATTTTGGTGATTTACTTTATTTCTGGTTTTGTCTATCAAGGCCATGGGAAAACCAATGTAGGTACTTTGTCTGATTGTTTCCTGCAGACAACAGAAAATGTACTTCAGATTTCCAGGCAGCTCCGGACTTGCAAAACCAAACAGATGCATGCGCCATGTGCAATGACACGTTTTTTTTTTACAATCTGCCATGATTGGGTGTGATGTCTTTCTGGAGAGGAAGGATATTATAGGTTATAAGTCTTAGGTTACTTGTTAATTCGGGTTTACAGGCAGGTAGGAACTATTAGGGGTTGATCCAGGGAACAGTCTGATTGCCATTAGGGAGTCGGGAAGGAATTTTTTTCCCCAAAAGGGCTAATTAGCTTCTGTTCTTCGGGTTTTTTGCCTTCCTCTGGATCAACAACATAGGAGGATAGACAGGCTGGACTAGATGGACATTGTCTTCATTCGGCCTTACGAACTATGTTACTATGTGTGCTGTGATATGCAGCATAAGATGTAGGGCTAGCTAAAATACCAGCTCAGCTGGTACAAAACCAAAGTTATGACTCAATAAAAGCACATTGCCAGTTAGGTGTGACCTAGGCAACGCAATTTCTGGAAACGAAAAAAAAAAAAAGTTTATGTTACCTAGTCTTGTTTCACCACCAGAGCTGCATTCACTGGTAAAACCAATGGAATTCTGTACGAACTGGATACAAGCATAAAAATTGATAATGGAGAAAAGCGGGGAATAAGTGTTACTCAAACTTCAACAGGGAGAACTTCAAACCTAAGAGATGACACAGTATATAATATATGTATTCTCCAGATGTAATGGACACAGGTAACACATTTCTGGGTAGGAACCACTTCTTCAGATAAAATGTGTGTGACACTAAATAATAAGAGCAATCTAAAAACCTATAGTGGGCCACCAAAAACCCGGGGCAAAGGCCAGGGCCTATTGGAAAGACAAAATTCATACTTACAATAGAACAAAGTGGCTACATAAATATACAACAATACAAGAGCACAGGGAGAGTATATATAGGGGTGTGCACAGAGGCGTAACTTGAAGCTCCTGGGCCCCAATGCAAAACCTGGAACGGGGCCCCCAACTATAATGCTTTATTCATAGTACTGGGCTTCCTATATGGAGAAGAGAGACCTTATGGGCCCCCTAAGGCTCCTGGGCCCGGGTGCAACTGCATCCCCTGCATCCCCTATAGTTACGCCCCTGGGTGTGCACCATAATTCTGGCATTAAATAGTTGCTTATATTTGTTCGTTTGCAAAAAAATGTGATGTATTGCCCTTTTTTCACCTTCCTAGCCACTTTTTAAGAAGCCGACAAACTTAAAGGAAATATCCAGGAAGCAGCCACTGGGATCAGAGCGGAAGCACTCCTCCGACCCCTGTGTAACGGCAAGTGCCTGTAATTGCAAGCTCCCCTCTCATTAAAGTCAATGGGATCTGCGCTTGTAATTGCAGGCTCTGGACCCATTGCTTTTAATGAGAACTGTGCTTGCAATTACGGGTACTGGCCGCTACACAGGGGTCGTAAGAGTGCTTTTGCTCTGACCCTGGTGTATCCCAGCGGTCACTGCCTGGATAACCCCTTTAATAGCAGTAGACAGGGCTACCCAGGCATGACAGATTTTCTATAATGTACTCCAGAAACTGGCTTAAATTTTAGCTCCTGTTTTTCGCCATCTCCTAGCTGACATAGATTTGACTTTCTGGTGCACGGATGGTCGGAGTTGTGCCAAATATATTAAGTGGTGCGCTACTCAATAAATTTGATGCATTTTATTCCACTGCGCTTTGGAGTAAAACTGGTGTATAAAACGTCAGCTTAAGGGCTTAGTCACACGGGCGTTTATTGCCGCGATTTGCGCATGCGCATGCGTCCGGCGACTTTTTAAAACCATTGCTTTGCAATGGTATCGGACACATGAGCGCTTTTTATGCGCTCGTCCGATAAATTAGAGAACAGAAATCGCAGATCGCACTTATCTGCGATCTGCGATTCCTGTTCTCTTCTCTATATGCGCTCAACGGGGCCGGCGGCAGCAGCGCCGACCCCATTGAGAACATATAGAAGACAAATCATTCTTCTCTGCCACAGCTGTAACAGCTGTGGCAGAGAAGAACGATGTTTGCCCATTGAATTCAATGGAGCGGCAATACAGCCGCTCCATTGAAAGCAATGGGCTGCCGGCGTGCGCGGGGTTAATTGTCGGGAAGGGGTTAAATATATAACCCCTTACCTGCAATGCATCCTTAAATGTGAAAAAATAAAAAAAAAGGATGTTCTCACCTGCTCCCGGCAGCTGGAGATCCCGGCGGTCGGCCTGCAGTGGGTGTGAAGGAGGTGTGACTCAGGCTTGCCCCTGATTGGCTCAGCCTGAGCCAATCAGAGGCTGAGCTCAGTCACACCCATTCATGAATTCATGAATGGGTGTGACTGAGACTTGCTTCTGATTGGCTCAGCGCTGAGCCAATCAGGGGCAAGCCTGAGTCACACCTCCTTCACACCCACTGCAGGCCGACCGCCGGGATCTCCAGCTGCCGGGAGCAGGTGAGTACATCCTTTTTTTTTATTTTTTCACATTTAAGGATGCATTGCAGGTAAGGGGTTATATATTTAACCCCTTCCCGACAATTAACCCCGCGCACGCCCGCAGCGCTTGCATTCAATGGAGCCGCTGTATTGCCGGCTCCATTGAATGCAATGCGCTGGACAGCTCCGGCCCGTTTCTAATGAAACGCGGCTAGGAGCAGATTTTCGGGCGATTTTTGGGCCGATTTTTCGGCGCCGGTCACGCGATTTGCGCATGCGCATCCGTCATGCGATGCACAAATCGCGTGAAAAAACGCCCGTGTGACTAAGGCCTAAGGGTGGACACCCACGTGCGTTTTTTTTCCCCCTGCAATCCAATGATTTTTAATGGTTTCATACTCATTTATGATGTTTCAACAAAGCTGCGCATCGCAGAGAAGAAATCTATGAATAGCTAAGTGCTGCCTGTAATTGGCTGAGCACTCAGCAAATCAGCACAGCCGTTTCAGGAGGCGTGGATTTTTAAATCCCCGCCTGCTGAAACTGCTGGACAGCAATGCAGGGGAGCCAGACGGAGGATGCGTCTGAGCGGCGGAGAGATGAGTAAAGTTTTTTTGTTAACCAGCTAGGGATGATTTTCAGGGAAGAGCTTAGATTTCAAGCCCTTCCCCGAAAATCATGCTGCAGGGTTTGCCACAAAACCACTGCTTACAATGGGGCTGTCAGCAGTGCCGGCCCCATTAAAAAGCAATGGGATAGCATCCTGGACTTCTGCCACAGCTGTCACAGCTGAGGCAGAAGTCCGCGGTATACTCCTATTTGTTTTCAATGGGGCTGCTGATGGCCCCATTGAAAACACTCGCGATATCACACCTTTTTTCTTGCTCTGCGAGGCGAGTGTTTTCACTCACTCTGGCATCGCAAGAAATAAGAACGCTAGTGGGTGTCCACCCTAAAAGCCGGTTCACACAGGTGTATTTATGCCACATGTTATGCAGTTTTTGCGCGCAGAATACGGAGTGAATAGAACCCATTGATTTCAATGGGTTCGTTCACAGGAGTAGATTTTTCCCACACTGTTCGCATATTATGCAACACAATAGGCCATTGAAGTGAATGGGTCAGTGCAAATACACGGGCCCTTCTGTGTACTTTTTTGCATGCACAGCATATTTACTCGACTAAAATACGCTTATGCATCTGTGAATGAGCCCTTAGTAAATTCCCTCATAGAGTCTATAAACATTTGATCACAGGTGACCTTTTGTAGTGATGTCTATCCAGGATTCCTACCATGAAACACATACTCTGTGGATGCTATATCTGGTTATATACCATGTCATCTCTTCATTCTGGAGGACTTTTTGCCGTAGATCGGGTAGCGCATCATCCTAGTTCTTTCCCAGCTCTACTATAGCTGTATAAGACCTGTCTGTTAAAATTTTCAGCCTATAACTAATATTTACTATGATTGAAAGTTTGGGGAAATTGGAAAGTTCCAGAGAATTGTCATGTACAGTGTAGTGCCGTCATCATATGCACCAAGCCTTACAGCGCGCGTGGCGTCCCTGGGGGTCTGTTGTCACTGGCATGGCACAACGTCCTCTAATTAAGGGTAGCGTTTCATGTACCTCCTGCGCTGAGCTGCACAGTAAAGGCGCTATCTTGACAGATTACAGACAATTACTTGGAATGTCTCTGGGCAAATATCTGAAATATCTGAAGTTCTAGAACAAGTAATTGGCAGCCGCATGAGTTAATGATGATGGATCACTTGTGGTTATCCTCCAAAGCTGGGGATTCTGCAATGTTGGGATGGAAATAGGGAGAAGCTGATTACTGTAGCACATCCATCCTGAACTGATGAACTGATACATTGTAATTGTTCTTCTCTCACAGCTATTTGAGGCTCATGACCTTTACACTGGGGAGAACTTTTGTAAGATCTTGAACACGCTCACTGCTGTTAACAGAGCGACTGAAGGTAAGGCGCAGCGATGCACAGAGCCCCCTCCTATTAACACATGTCTGGGAGCAAGCTAATGTTCAAGCCTGGGCCCACCTTAGGGTAACCCTGGAGACCTGCATTGTATGTATATGTGTGTGTGTGTGTGTGTGTGTGTGTGTGTGTATGTATGTATGTATGTATGTATGTATGTATGTATGTATGTGTATATATATATATGACATGAAAGGGATCAGAGATCACTGTTTTCAATGGGGCCGGAGGCAGCAGCGCCAGCCCCATGAAAATATAGGGAATACATCGAGGACTTCTGACACAGCTGTGATAGCTACGGCAGAGGATTCCTTCATTGCTGCGGGGGCAGCTGTGACAGCTGTGGCAGAAGTCTATGATGTTATCACATTGCTTTCAATGGGGTCAGCAGTGCTGCGGCAGTGGGTTGCAGGCAACCTCTGCAGCGATGATTTTCAGGGAAGGGCTTGAAATCTAATCCCTTCCCTGAAAATCATCCCTAGCTGTAAAAGAAAATAAAAATTATACTCCCCTAGACTGCCGTCCGACTCTTCTCTCCAGCCCCGGCAGTCGTCTTCTGTGTTATGGAGGACAGGGATTGAAAAATCCCCGCCTCCAGAAAGCGCTGGGGTCATTGGCTGAGCGCTGAGCCAATCGCAGGCAGCGCTCAGTCATTGAATGACAGCTGAGCGCTGCCCGTGATTGGTCACAGCACTCAGCCAAACACAGGCAGCGCTCAGCCATTCATTGAATTTCGGTCTCCACGGAGATGAAGGAATCCTCTGCCATAGCTATCACAGCTGTGGCAGAAGTCTGTGATGTACTTCCTATATTTTCAATGGGGCTAGCGCTGCTGCCTCCGGCCCCATTGAAGACACTGAGTGATATCGCAGATTTTTTCTCTGGGCTGCGAGACTTAAGAGTAAAAATCACAAATGAGTATAGAACTATTGAAAATGATTGGTTTCCTAATCATGTGTTTTCCCTCGCTCTGGCGTCGCTAGTGGGTAGCCACCCTTATAGGAATAACATTGTGACGTAGGAATGTCCACACGGACTAATTCCATTACACATCGTATGCCTATAATACGAGACAGCATGCACGAAAACATGAGATAGTAGCAAGAGGGCTTTGCACAAATGAGCTTACAATTTAAAGAAGAAATTGCAGAAACCGATCCTTAACCCAAATGTATAGTTTTATTTTAATGAATGTAAAATATTAAAGAATCATCATTTTTGTTTTTTTTTTTAAACTGCTTTCCTGTCGTCATTCTGAGCCATAACTTTTTTTTTTTCTTCATTTTGCTGAGGGCTTGTTGTTTGTGGGGTTACTTGTAGTTTTTATTGGTACCATTTTGGGGTATATATGACTATTAGGTTACTTTTTTATTCACATTTTTTCAGGAGGAATGCCAAAAAAAACATAATTCCGACTCTCTATATTTTTTTTGCGTACAACATTTACTATGCAGAATAAATAATTAAATATTTTAATAGTTTGGGAATTTTACGGATTCAGTGATAAAAATTATGAATTATGTATGATTTATTTATTTTTTAATGAGGAATAGAAAAAAAAGAGGGGTAAACTTTTAAAATATTTTTTTTAGCATTCTTTAGACTTTTATTTAACTTTTACATCATTATTATTTTTTACATTTAGTCCCCGCATGGGCACTTGAACTTGCAATAGTTTGATTGCTTCTGCAGCATACTGCAATACTTCAGTATTGCAATATATTGTATTTTTAATCATTAAGCCCTTCCACTGCAGTACATGGAAGCCCTGGGAGCCTTCACTGAAGCTCCAGGTTGCCATATAAACTCATCGGGACTCTGCAATTCTGTTGTGGGGAGCCGGAAACCCACCCTGATCCTGCTGCCTGCTTAGATGCGCTGTCAACTTTGACAACAGCATCTAAACAGTTAATAGCAGTGATTGGAGTTCGCCTGAATCCCTGCCCTTGCAGGCAGGTATCAAAAACAGCCGCTGTGTATGGCCGAGCCTTCTTTATGCACTACCCATAACCGCCTGGCATACGTTTATTGTGGGCGGGCCTTGAGGGGTTACTATAGTATTGAGAATGAACTACTTAACAGTGAGAATTCGTGTAAAAAGTTTAAGATAAATGCTGCTAAAGGGAAAAGTTCTGGAAATAACACAGAATTGGTGAAATTAAGCAAAATTAGCAATTTTGCAAATAGTCTCCATTAAAAATGTCTTCTTTTGTGTATGTGGCTGCTATGCAGAGTTATGCATCTTCACCATAATAGGATTACTGTGCAAGCAAACTCTGGGTTCAGTATGATCCTGCAGCCTTGTTGTCTTTGTACTTGACAGAAGAGGCGTTGAAGAGGCCATGTTCTCGAACATCTTCACAGTCGCATAGCTTCACAGCGTCCTCCCAGATGAACATGCAGGGAGCAGATAGTTCAACACGAGTGCTACGGAGGCAGTCAAAACCTACGGTACGTTTCTGCTTGTCAGAAGTACAAATACGTTAAAGGGGTATGCCAGGACTTTTACTGTTGATGACCTATCTGCAGGATATGCCAACAGTTGATCGGCAGACATCAGCCGCCTTGGATCGCCTCTTTTCAGTTGATCCTCTAATCCGCTGTCAGAGCAGCGGGCCGGACATCCTCATTGGTGGTCAGAGCCGGAAGTGTAATAGACTGATTCACTCTCATTGACATCAATGTGAGCGATGCCTCCTATTACACTACTGAGGCAAGCGGGACTCATGGGCTTTCTCTATGAGTGGGCAGGGCAAGCGGGACTCATGGGCTTTCTCTATGAGTGGGCAGGGCAAGCGGGACTCATGGGCTTTCTCTATGAGTGGGCAGGACAAGCGGGACTCATGGGCTTTCTCTACGAGTGGGCAGGGCAAGCGGGACTCATGGGCTTTCTCTATGAGTGGGCGGGGCAAGCGGGACTCATGGGCTTTCTCTATGAGTGGGCAGGACAAGCGGGACTCATGGGCTTTCTCTATGAGTGGGCAGGGCAAGCGGGACTCATGGGCTTTCTCTATGAGTGGGCAGGACAAGCGGGACTCATGGGCTTTCTCTATGAGTGGGCAGGGCAAGCGGGACTCATGGGCTTTCTCTATGAGTGGGTGGGGAAGCCGAAAGGAGACAATTTGGTGTAGCATCAGTGTTATTGGTCAGTTGGGTGACCTGTCAAATTGTTGAACTGTATTCATTTCTTTTGCTGTCTTATGAGCACTGAGTGTTTTTACTTTGGTTCTTATCTTTTTTTTGTTGTTGTTTTTTATCAGGACATGACCGGAAATGGCAGCGTTCAGTTAATTGTGAAAGCAAAGTTTAGTTTCAAGCAGCAGAATGAAGATGAATTGTCATTTTCTAAAGGTGACACTATCCATGTCATCAAAGTAGTAGATGGCGGCTGGTGGGAAGGAATGTTGAATGGAAAAACGGGCTGGTTCCCCAGTAACTATGTCAAAGAATGTAAGGCTAATGGTAAGTGTATGGTTAAGGCTCATTGGAAAGAAAGTGGTGAGAATTGGTTTCTTTTTTTAAGGGACACTTGGGCATGCCTACCTACCTCATCTGATTACTATTCACACTCTCGATGTCTATGTATATCACAGTTACTTCCATGCAGTGCAGCCTCCTATTTGATGCTTATCAGGCACCATCTTGATGCTGAAATCTCTCCCTGCTCACTTTCTTTATTCTCTATGATAACTCCCATGATGCATCACATAATCAGCTAGAGCTTGTACCATCTCTGCCTACTGGGAAGACACTGCCATGACACTGGTTTAACCGAGTCGATTCTGCTGTGGCCACCCCTTCCCCTAGCAACCTCCCCTCGACTTAACTAAAGTGACTACCGACACCATTTACTTGGGATTAAATTGGCCACAGCAGCCATATTTATTGACAAACATTGCATTAACATAATCAAAACATTTTATACCCCAATATAGAACCTAGTGGGAGATCCTTGGAGCCCTGTAAACCCCTCTTGCCTCACCAACCCGGGAAATAGTTGTAACTGCCGCCCTTCGCATACTAACCGACTAGGCCCCCGTATACAAGTCAGCTAGTATTACCTTTTTAACTCTTTTCTATTTGAATCTACCTGGAGTTAGAGATAAGCGAGCATGCATGGATAAAGCAGTTACTCAAGCAAGCATCGCTCTTCTTGAGTAACTGCTTACTGGTCCGAGCAGGCTCGGGGGGAGGATGGGGGGGGGCGTGGAGGGTAGCGGGTGGGAGAGAGAGAGATCTCTTTCTCTCTCTCTCTCTCTCTCTCTCTCTCTCACCCCCCCCCCCCCCCCGAGCCTGCTCGGACCAGTAAGCAGTTACTCAAGAAGAGCGATGCTTGCTTGAGTAACTGCTTTATCCATGCATGCTCGCTCATCTCTAACTCTATTTCAGGGGACAGCTATGATCTGTATATCATCAGGGAGCTCCTCTGACAACAATATATCAATATCCTGAGCGCTGTATCTGAGTGTAAGTGTAGCAATATGGATTCTTCTAAATAATACTAAAAGCTGTCTTTATATTTCCGGATCTATTATTGGATTATGTCCTTTTAAGAGCGGGCTCACACAAGTGTGTGAGATGGCATGCCACTCGTGAGAGTCTCAAGTGCCGGAACACAGCAAGTACTCAATGACATGCATACTTGCTGCATGCCTCCAATCCCCACGCACTATCTTGGCGTGTATGTGCAAATAATAAGTGCGAAAATAGAACATGGTGTGATTGTTTGGTTTTTTTTGTTTTTTTTTTTAAACGTGTGCATAAAAGCACTGTTGTCAGTGCCCAATACAAGTCAATAGGCTATTGGCATTGTGTGTTGCGCAGAAAAATTGCGCACGCAATGACAATGTGCCCCTGTGAGAGGGGCTTCTGGCGAGCCTATGCGCAAGTATGCTCGCCTCAGGGCAATGTCTTTGCGCAGTGAGCAAGGCTGATTTGCGTGCATATCGGCCATTGTCCTGTGCTTTTTTTACGCACATAAGGCCTGGTCATATGCACGCATGATACTCAAACCCCACCACCTCTTGGCCTGACTTAAAAGGCTATTTATCCTAATGTGTGCTTTTCCTGGCGGGTTTGTGCAGCATATTGCGCATCCCGTTGTGTATTGCACATGCATTTACACACCTCCCATAGACTTCTATTCTGAGCAAATATGCAGGAAAATAGAGCAGGTCCTTTTTTATTTATTTTTTTTGTCATTAACCCCTTAAGGACATGGCCTATTTTGGGCTTAAGGACGCAACAATTTTTGGCGGATTTTCTTCTCTATTTATCGAAAGCCATAACTTTTTTATTTTTCTGTCGACGCGGCCGTATGAGGGCTTGTTTTTTGCATGGCGAATTGTTGTTTTTATCGGCATCATTTTTGGGTACATAGACTATATTGTAAAACTTTTATTTTTTTTTTTATGATAGCAGGGAGAGAAAACGCATCAATTCTGCCATAGATTTTTTTTTTTTTACAGCGTTAATCATGCAGCATAAATGAGACTTTCCATTTTTTCTGCGGGCCGGTACGGTTACAACGATATCAAAATTCTTACATTTTTTTTTTTTTAGGTTTTTCCACTTTTCTGCAATAAAATCCCTTTTTTTGGAAATCTTTTTTTTTTTTTAAATCGCTGCATTCAAAGTCCTGTAACTTTTTTATTTTTTGATATACGGAGCTCTATGAGGGCTTATTTTTTGCGAGACAAGCTGGTCTCATTGGTACCATTTTGGGGTACATACGGCTTTTTTGATCACTTTTATTGCGTTTTTAGTGAGGCAAAATGCTAAAAATTAGCATTTTGCCTCAGTTTTTTAGCGTTTTTTTAAACCCTTTTTTCCGTGCACAGTCAAAAGCATGTGCAGCTTATTGTATGTGTCGTTACAGACGCGACAATACCAAATATGTGCGGGTTTATTTTTTTTTAATCTTTTTTTTTATGCTAATCTGAGAAAAAGTTTAAAAAATGTTTTTTTTTACTCTTTTTTTACATTTTTAAATTCATTTTTTTAATCTTTCTTTTTTTTACGCTGTTTGTGTCCCTCTGAGGGACTTTCACCACAGCCCTGATGATCGCTGTGATAAGGCATGGCAGGGCTACTGCTCTGCCATGCCTTATCACTTATACAGCGATCTCAGGCACTGGTAACACAGGACACCAGTGTCTGGCGTCCTGTTGCCATGGTGACAGGCCGGGCTCTCGCGATGACATCGCGAGAGCCGGCCGAAGACACAGAGGGAGCGCGCTCCCTCTGTGAACTCTTTCCCTGACGCAATCTACTTAGATCGCGGCAGGGAAGGGGTTAACAGCGGGGGGTGCATCTCCGATGCCCCCCTGCTGTTGCAGCGGGACGACGCCTGTGACTGACAGCCGGCTCCTTCTGCGGGATAGCGCGGGATCATATGTGAACTTACGCCCTGCAGCGGGAAGGGGTTAATGTGAACAAAGCCATTGACATCAGTGGTTCTATTCACTGCATATTGTGTGCCAAATTCCATACGCACGATGATGTTCATCTGAAGGATCCCTAAAAGTGGAAGCAATCTAATAGGAAATCAAATTCTCCACCGATGGCATGTAGGTCCGGAAGTAAAAGAAGATCATTAGATCACTCCCACCTATAAAAGACACAATTCCTGGAATGAAATCTATCAGTCAATGTTGTGTTCATTAAGATCTATTATTATATATACCCTAAATAATTCTCCAATATATTCTGTATATGGATCTACAAGCTGCTCTCTGACTTGGGATTCGGCCGGTATTTCAGCCACCGCCATTGTTACTTTGCATACTAATGCGAATTGATTCTCTCCCCCAGATAAGCCACTCTCCCCGAAGGGACTGAAAGGTTGTGACAGCGCTCAGCTCACCAAAAACTACTACACAGCGGTGAGCAAGTATCTTCTATTGTAACACGGTTAATGAAAAATGCCGTTTTCTAGCAGTAGAGACTCTCTGGAGCAGAAGATGCAGATTATCCTTAACCCCTTAAGGACCAAGTCGTTTTGTACCTTAAGGACCAGACACTTTTTAGGGATTTTACCCATGTGGCGGTTTTACTGCTCTGTTCTTTTTCCTTTAGCTACCAAAATTATTTTTGCTGGGTTTTTTTTTCTGTAACATATAGGACTATTTTTTTTATATTTTTCACTGACTTTTTTTCCGTTTTTTTTTTAGTTTTATTGGGGGTAAGAAGCTAAAAAAAATCATTTTTTTAACATTTATAATTTTTTTTAAAATAATTTTTATATTTACACTAAAATAAAGTATGGGAACGGGTTCCTCTATTTGGTTTCGGACATTTTGATATATAGTATGTATGGTTTTGGTTTACAGGGCGCATACGGTGATGGTTTTTGTTGGCGTCTGCTTTGTGTTATTCTCTTTCTTATGTATGTATTGTTG
This sequence comes from Eleutherodactylus coqui, assembly GCF_035609145.1. Taxonomy (NCBI): domain Eukaryota; kingdom Metazoa; phylum Chordata; class Amphibia; order Anura; family Eleutherodactylidae; genus Eleutherodactylus; species Eleutherodactylus coqui. The sequence goes on from NC_089846.1 coordinate 128,604,459, forward strand.
TTTTATTCTGTTGTTTTGTTTTACTTATGTATGTAATTGTGCTTTTTACTATCTGTGTCCCCCATGACGTCATATAAGACCTCTGGGGGACATTCACTTTTTTTTTTTTTACTTTATTTGACACTTTCCCACTGTAGCTGGGGCGTCCATAGGATCCCCAGTTACAGGGGAAAGCAACCCCTGTGGGGACATTAGTCACTGGCAGAGCTGGTCAGGGTCTAGTCTGACCCTCCAGCTCTGCAGTAGCAGGGAATCCCAGGAGGTCACATGAAACCCCCCCCCCCCCCGAGGCTCCCGTAGTGAAAGTAGATGTTACTTTCACTTTCCCCATCCAGTGCTCATTGAGCACTGTATAACGGGAAAGCAGAAGGCAGGAAGGGTTAAAAACCCCTCCTGCCTTCTCCTCCAGGTTATCAGCTGTCACTAACAGCTGATAACCCGTTCCTGCCTCTGACTGATTGCAGAGCAGGAGACTTAAAGCACTGCCATAATTTTACTATCGGCAGTGCTCTAAGCCCAGGACCAGCCGCCGTAAATTTACTGTGGCTGGTCCTAAACGGGTTAATATACGAATGTGTTACATTCTAACAACCTGTCCGCACTCATAAGGATGCTGCAATGATATTTACAGAATAGTTTCTCCACCACATCTTTGAAATGCACGGTCTAATCTTTCAATCTTATGACTTTAAGGGCCTTTAAAGCGGAACGATAACCGTTCAGTGTAAACGCAGCCAACGATCGAGCGACCAATGATAGATCGTTCACCTACTGTCCATTTTATGCAGGCACACAAATCATTGTTGGCTTGTTCACTAGTCGTTCGTGTTTAAATGCCGATCGTTTAGTCGTTCTCATTCACGTATACAAAAAATTTGAAAGACTGAATGATTTCTGATCTGAATAAGCCAATTATGTATCTGCCTGTATAAACAGGCTGCACCAAGCGAACAAGCAAACTCGGACATTGTTTACTCCTTAAGACGAGTAGTTTGTGTAAATGGACCTTTACTGAGAAATGACATGAAGAAGATTTCCTCATATTTGAGGATATTTGTATCACTGGACTTTTCAACAGCAGATGTAAGATCACCTCAATCTAAGCTATTAGAATTAACTGAACCGGCTGTAACACTAAATATTTCTTGACCAATTTGACAAGCAAATGTCAAATCAGATCTGATCTCTGGCATGAAAGATGTTTTGTCATTAAAAAAAAACAGTATTCACCTATTCCTCCCCAGGCAGCCTCCTTCAAGCATCTTCTCCTCACTAATCTTCTCCAGCACCCAGGTCACCTCGCCGGATCCTCTTCTTGCTATGATGCATTCATTCTGGGCAGTCTTCTTCCTGCTGGTTAATGTATGTGACGTCACTCGTGACATAATGCTCACTGCCTAGGAAGGAATGCCGATCTATTGCCGAGACTGCGCACATGTGCTGTCTTGCCAAGAGAGTTCATATACTATTGCAGAGAGGCAGCCCGCATACACAGTCTCGGCAGTAGCTCAACACTCCCTGCTAGACTACGAATGCTACGTCACTAGTGACCGGGTACATTGACCTGCAGGAAGGAGACTGCAGAGAATGGACGCTTCATCATCGGAGGACGAAGAATCGTCCGGTTTGCGGTGAGGTGACCCGGGGGTCTGTAGAAGCCAGGAGAAGAACAACAGGGAGAAGATGCAGTAAGGAGACTGCCGGAGGAGGAATAGGTAAGTATTAGAGATGAGCAAGCACGCTCGGTAAGGAGAGTTACTCGAGCGAGCCTCGCTCTTCTCAAGTAACTGCCTTCTCATCCGAGCGTGCTCGGGGAGGGGGGGGGGGAGGAGCAGCTGGGGTGAGCGTGGGGTGGCGGCGGGTAGCGGGGGAAAGAGAGAGAGAGCTCTTACTCTCCCTATGCTCCCCTCTGCTCTCCCCCGCCGCCCTTCGCTGCCCCCCCGAGCGTGCTCGCTCATCTTTAGTAAGTATACCATTTTTGTTGTCTAATGACAGAACCCCTTTAAGCCCTCTAGCAGTGTCTATGTATGGACAGTACTAACGCAGTACTTGTAGTGGATCCATCCTTGGTATGAATGCATGCATCTATTTTAGTCACCAGATGGGTTCTTCACGTAGGAGAAAAACCTAATTGATTAGGAATGTATCCTTATTAGAGATGAGCGAGCGTACTCGGCCACGCCCCTTTTTTGCCCGAGTACCGCGATTTTCGAGTACTTCTGTACTGGGGCGAAAAGATTCAGGGGGCGCCGTGGGTGAGTGGGGGGTTGCAGCGGGGAGTGGGCGGGAGAGAGAGAGGGCTCCCCCCTGTTCCCCGCTGCTACCCCCTGCACCGCCACGCCGCCCCCCGAATCTTTTCACCCGAGTACTGAAGTACTCGAAAATCGCGGTGCTCGATCGAGTAATTACTCGAAACGAGTACGTTCGCTCATCTCTAATCCTAATTGTTTCCTATAATTATGTGAAGTGAATATCCTTCCCCATTTCCATTACAAGGTTCTGCAAAATATCCTTGAAACAGAGCGGAGCTATGCGAAAGAGCTTCAGTTACTGCTGACCACTTACCTCAGGCCTCTTCAGACATATGATAAGTAAGTTCAGAGACCGCTTTACTGTCATCTACCCTTCCACAAGAAGTATTGCCTAACTGAATATTATCACCTTACCTCTGATATTGGTGTTTTATCAAATGTTATCTACTTTTTTTAAACTGTTCCTACTCTGTGCATAGTGCAGGGGTCTTACAGGAACGCGCTGGTTAAAGTAATTCTTTATGGAATCGGGAGGCACACTAGCTGGAGCAAAGGTTCCTGGGTCAGTAGAGCATTGATTGTTTGTGTTGTGCCTAGTGGATTACGTAGAGGTTTCTCTGTGTCTTGGTGCCTCGGCAATCTCTTCTGGGTAATGAGTATTTCTTGCAACTGCTGTTCTTGATGGCCGTTGCATGAGTAAGATGTGAGCAAGAGAGAGATTTAATGCTTTAAGTTATCTTTTAGACAATTAATTATTTTCCACTTTACTTGTAGCCCTTTTTTTATCTTCATTAACCTCAATAGAGACGTAAAACCCTTATATTGCCATAGGCACATGTTTATAGCCTCTCTAATGCAGTTCTGGAAAAGTCACCTGTTTTACGTAGTGTATTTGTGGCAACGTTAATGATAGTCGTTATGACTGTGTTCTATGGTAGCCTAGTCATAGCTGTTAATTTGTGATTTATATGCTACCTTCTTGCTATTTTTTATCTAATTGCAACAAATTAGATATAATTATTGGGTTGGCCTTAGACAAGGTTATGACTGATTTTATGGTCAATTACCTATTTCTCGGTTGAGCCAAATAACTTACTGCTTACTTACAAATGGTGGAATGTCCATATATGTGCTGTGATCCCAAAAGTCTACTGTAGCCATACGTTAACCGGGTTGTTGGGTTTAGAAAACCCATTTTCTAGATATACCCGACTAGGAAATTTTAGTTAGAGGAGGCACAAAGTTCAGGATCCTCTGGAGGGCTCAGCACATCCATGTATTTTCTATGGTGTGAGGACAAAGAACAAGTGGGCAGAGCTCCAAGTGATAAAAACATGAAAGAGACAAAAATCAATATAATTCGAGATACTAAAAGGTAGTGATAAAGGCATGGATATACTATGGTCCCAAACACGTGGTGTGAAGACAGGTACTTCTGGCCTAGTACTGAAAGCTACCCAAAAGGTTCTGTGGTATCAGTGTACATGGAGAACCATGGTGCAAAAACTAAGACTCTTGCTCAACCTATCGTGGGTGGAAGAACTGAAGATGCCAGTGGTGTAGAAAAACATCTAATAAGTATATGCCTGTATTTCCCAGCATTGAGGACACCATTAATCCTCACCAACTCCATTTCCTGAAATGCAGACCCAAACGTCCAAGGAACCTACACCATGCTTCACTTTTGCTTTCAGACACTTGTTACTGTACCGATCTCCAGTCCTTTAGCGAACAGCATTCTGTTACAGACAGACATTTCAAACTTTGACTCCTCAGTCTGGAGCACCTGCTGCCAATTTTCTGCACCCCAGTTCCTATGTTGTTGTGCATAGTTGAGTTGCTTGGCCTTGTTCTTACATGGAAGGTATGGCTTTTTGGCTGCAATCAAACTACTAACGACCACTTGTCAGTGAGTATGTGAGTGCTTCTGATGCTCCGCCCCTGTTATCGCCCCGCCCCCTAGTGACGCCATCAAAGGTCCTACAACATATATAAAACACAGAGCCTGACCAACAGAAGAACAACACAGTTAGGGCTCTTGAAAAGTGGAGGACAAAAGTAACAAAATAAGAATACAACTAACCCACTATTATGTCAGACACAACTCAGCAGTCCTGACAGGAGACACCGACCTACCATTACCTCAGAGATCCGGTGGGCCGAAGGACCTGTGGTGACATCACTGCTGTGGGAAAAGCCATTGTGCAGTTTGTTAGAAAGTACTGTATACTGGATAAACTAGCAGTGGCTACTACCAGGACCTGTGATGAGGTCACCATTATGTGATCACCTGTGGGTGTAGTCAGGAATCACATGACCAGGGGCTCATCACTGTATCCAGTAGTCTGGTGAGCATATTAGCACTTTCTGCTTAGGTTAAGCAGCGCTGCTGATTAGAGCCACCTGATTGGCTCTTCGGCACCACGTGACTACACAGCGTGCACGCGCATTGCCTTCAGCAGCCGTGCACTATACACTACAGTTAAGCAGATGTGCACTACACACTACACTTAAGCAGCACGGGGTTAGGTTTAGGGTTAGGGTTAGCTAAACACTAACCCTAAACACTAACCCTAAACCTAACCCTAAACCCTAAAACTAACCCTACACCTAACCCTAAAACCTAACCCTTAACCCTAACCCCGTGCTGCTTAAGTGTAGTGTGTAGTGCACGTCTGCTTAACTGTAGTGTGTAGTGCACGGCTGCTGAAGGCAATCCACTTGCACGCTGTGTAGTCACGTGATGCCGAAGAGCCAATCAGGTGGCTCTAATCAGCAGCGCTGCTTAACCTAAGCAGAAAGTGCTAATATGCGTCTGGTGATGTGTGGAAATCAGGATGGATGTGGATGTTACAGCTGCATGTGTGTAAATCAGGATGTAGCAGAGCTGTGTGTGTCATGTGCTCTGTGTGTAATGTGTGGGATCAGGATGGATGTAGTAGAGCTGTGCGTGAGATATGTGGGGATCACATTGGATGTACCATGTAACAGAGCTGTGTGTGTAATGTGCTGTGTGTAATGGGTAGGAATCAAGATGGATGTAGTAGAGCTGTGTGTGTAATGTGTGGGGATCATAATGGATGTACCATGTAGCAGAGCTGTGTGTGTGTGAATCGGCATGTAGCTTAGCTGTGTGTGTCATGTGCTCTGTGGGGTCAGGATGCATGTAGTAGTTCTGCGTCTGTAATGTGTGGGAATCGACATGGATGTAGTAGAACTGTGTGTGGCATGCAGTAGAGCTGTGTGTGTAATGTGTTGTGTGGGAATCAGGATGGATGTAGTAGAGCTGTGTGTGTGTGATGTGTGGGGATCATAATGGATGTGCCATGTCGCAGGGCTGTGTGGCACATTGCACCACCAGAAACACTGATACTATAATTTCCTAATGATTACTAGTTCTTCCATAAAGAGCACTTCTGGCCAGACATCTCCAAACAGTAGGTGGGTGTATTTGGGTCCCACTGGTTTCTGCCAGTTCTGAGCTGATGGCACTGCTGGACATCTTCTGATTTTGAAGGGAAGTTAGCATGATGTGTCTTTCACCTGCTGCACTAAGTTTCCTTGGCCAACCATTGCATCTACAGTCCTCAATGTTGCTCATTTATTGTTGCATCTTCAAAAGGCCTTGAATAGCACATCTTGAAACCCCAGTCTGCTTTAAAAATGTTTCTCTGGGAGTGACCTTGCCAATGCAGTATTACTACCTTGTGCCTTGTTGCTGTGTTTTGTCTTGCCATGGTCTATGACCTGTGACATGAAACTGTCTTCCACAACCTCACCTTTGTAGCAGAGTTTGGCTATTTCTCATCCACTTTTAAGCCTCTTACACAGCTGTTTCTGTTTTAAGTTATGTTTTAATGTACATATGAAAACGATGATCATTTTCACCTGTTTGGTATAAATGGTTAATCCTACTCCTGTCTATAGTCCTGCATAATGCCTGACAGTGTGCAAGTGTACTGAGAAGAATTAATCTGTTTTGAAGGCAAAGGGTGGTCACATCCAATATTTACTTGATTTAGATTTCTGTTCTGTTCTGTCACTTTGCAATTTGTTAATTAATAGAGATGAGCGAGTATACTCGCTAAGGCACATTACTGGAGCGAGTAGTGCCTTAGCCGAGTATCTCCCCGCTCGTCTCTAAAGATTCGGGGCCAGCGGGGGGCGGGGAGCGGCGGGGGAGAGCGGGGAGGAATGGAGGGGAGATCTCTCTCTCCCTCTCTCCCCCCTGCTCCCCGCTGCAACTCACCTGTCACCCGCGCCGGCCCCCGAATCTTTAGAGATGAGCGGGTAGATACTCAGCTAAGGCACTACTCGCTCCAGTAATGTGCCTTAGCGAGTATACTTGCTCATCTCTATTAATTAACAAAAATAAACTCTTAACTCTTTGCATTCTTACTTTGCAGCTTTTTTTCCACACTTTCATAAAACTTTTGCATAGTAATTATATAATGTAGTTTTTAATCTGTTTTATTTATTTCGTCTTTTGCAGGTTAAGTTCTGCAGATGTCATGTCACTGCTAGGAAATTTTGAGGAAATCTGCACATTTCAGCAAACGCTATGCCAGGCATTAGAAGAATGTGCAAAGTAAGAATCTATGATACCAACTAACTGCTGCCATGATGAGCGCTTGATTTTCTCCCTAACAGATACAGTGGACAACACTTGGAACATTAAAGGGATTGTTCATTGAAAGCAAGCTATCCCCTATCCACAGCATAGGGAATAGCTTGCTGATCGGAGGGAGGACCAATCACTGGGGCTCTCACCAAGAACAGGGGTTACATAGTGTCCCTGAATGAATGAAGTGGTGATCAAGCATGCGCACTGCTGTTCAGACGGGCCGGGTCCGGCGCATATACGCTGAGCCCAAATTGCTGTCGGGCTGCCTTCCCCTTTTCCAACCCCTCACCGACTCTCTGCAAGAGAAGGGGGTGGGACAGAGCGGGAGCTAGTGTGCTAAGCTTAGCAACTAGCTCCTGCCCCTTCTCGCCCCCTTCCATTGTAAACAGCCGGCAAGGGGCTGAGGGAAGGGGGTGGGAGTTTAGCAGACACGCTGCTAAACTCCCTCCCACCTCCCTTCTCCAGCAGCTACCATAGGCTCCCATAGGAGTCTATAAGAGCCACCACCGTATTCCGGCCAGAAGATAGTTCCTGAACTATCTGTCCTGGCTGATGTAAAAGCGCCCGGCCGAAATGCGCTTGTATGCGCTATCTTGCCGGCCGGGCGCTTTTCCGCTGCGGGAATACGCCCATCTGAACTGATGCATTGTAAACCAATGCATCAGATGGGCAGCGTATATCAGCTGGGCGTGAAATTGCAGCCAATATTCGCTCGTGTGAATAAAGCCTTAGTGTATATATGCACAATTACACACATTCTTGGGAACGGTGAGGGTGCAAGCGGTTGGATCTCCGCCGATCAGCACATTATTGCCTATAATGTGAACAGGGAATAACTTGTTTTCAAGAGACAAAACCTTCACATTTTTAAAGGTGGTTTCCATTTAAATCAAGAAATCGTCAATAAACATAGCAGCAGTCTAGGAGTCCCGTGTAGCTGCTGATTATACTCTGACGCCTCGAGTGATTTCTTATTAGCACTGAGAATAAAGATGCCATATTCTTCTTCTGTCAAGTAGCTTAATATTCTGTTCAGCTATTTCCTATTGGATACTAAAGACATTCATATGAATGAGAAAACTCCTGTATAGTTACTGATCCAAGCACCATTTTACTATGAGGCTGGTGCTACACACAGACCGTTTGTAGCAAAACAGTTGCAGTCCAAATAAGGGAGATGGAACAATCCCTCTGCAGTGCCACCTACTGGAAGGCAGCATTCCTGCAAGTCAATGTTAGACTCTTTATTAGAGATGAGCGAGCATACTCAGTAAGGCAATTTACTCTCTCTCCCTCCCGATCCCCTCCGCAACCCCCCACTTACCCCCCGCCCCCCCCCCCCCCCCCCGAATCTTCAGGGATGAGCCAGCAGTTACTCGAAAAAGGCGATGCTCTCTCTCGTAAATCTCAATACCGAGTATGCTTGCTCATCTCTACTCTTTTTATACAAGACTTGTAACAATGACTGGGAATTGAAAGCCATACATTGTATATGCAACTTACATAGGATTCTAAGGTTACATAACTTAAAAGGTGTATGTAGGGGGGGAAGGGAGGGAAGGAGTTCTGTAAGCTGGACATAAAGCTGTCTGACTGATAAAACTGAAGCTGTTGTACTACAAAAGTCTGTGTATAGTCTCATCTGACCTGTCATGGCTGTGTAATAATGAGTAAGAACTTTACAAAGCAGTACCTAGATTTTACCACTAGATGGCATTGTTACATTTACCAAGTGAAATGTGGCGTTCTTTGGCAGGATGGTCGTTACTGTCCCTTCAATTACATATGTAAGGACTGTAAGGCTGGAACTATCTTTTTAAGGAGATAAGTTAATGATACATACATGTTTCATATCCCACTGCAGATTTATAGAAATGTGGTTTGATCATTTATTCAGCTTTTTCTCAGCGCCTCATTGGCTGAGCTGCCGGATTATACTAATGTGCATTAACATGTATTTCTTACAGGTTGCCAGAAAATCATCAAAAAGTTGGAGGCTGTTTTCTGACCCTTTTTAATCATTTTAAGTCTTTATATTTGACATACTGTTCAAATCACCCAATAGCTGTCAATGTCCTCACTCAGCACAGGTGAGTCTTTTACAGAACTGTTCCTGGTAATAGATGGCATTTTTGGACCATAAGATGCACCAGATAATGTGGCAACAGAAAAGAAAGAAAGTATTTCAGACTAATAGCAGAGGTCCCGGGTGGCCTAGGGTTGTGGAAGGGTTAATGCTAACTTCCCTGGTGTTATAGGGTTGTGAAGGGATTATTGCCTACCTAACTACCCTGAAAATAAGCCCTAGCATGATTTTTCAGGATTTTTGAGGTAGTAGCCAAGAGCGATGGAACGGTTAATGTCTGCTTCCTGGGGATCTGGAGTAATGGAATGGTTAAGCCCCTTTTACACTGTATGATTATTGTGCAAATCGCTCGTTAGATTGAGTGGTTTGCAAAATACTCCTGCAGTGTGAACGCTGATCGGATCTTTCATGCAGACCTAAAAATCACTGTTGTCCTGCTGCTACGTTTCATGTAAACAGGCTGCATGAACCACGACCTGCCTACTGTGAATGGAGGCGGGTGAGCCGGATCAATCTCCAGCATGCTCCGCCTCCATTCACCGAGCGATCATCCTCCTGTGTAAAAGCACTGGATCAATCCTCACTGGGACGGCTGTTGGCACTGAAATGCCCGACAGTTGTCCTATATAAAAGGGGCTTTAATATCTGCTTTCCTGATGTCTTGGTGGTCTGTGATAGTAGAGGGGTTTATTAGTCAACAGCTGTATTAACCATTCTGCTAGACTCGGAGCTGAACTCTCCCAGCATTCCTTGCTGGCTGACCGTTTATACAGAACTTTCTTTTGGCGACGTGAATTCCAGAAAATGTCACCTCAAACTATAATACACTTATATGGGAAAATCTAACCATCCCCTGCATTATAGGAACCTGGCTAAGCTGGTAAAGAAAGGGGTTTTCCAGGCAGCACCCACCAGGATACACCGGGGTTGGAGTGGAAGTACTGCAGGGTATATAGCAAGCTTCTGAGACAAACTCACACCTTACACAGCAGATATCGGCTGTATTTGACAACACCTGCTTGCACACAGCCGTGATTGGAGAGAACGAAGATCGCGGCTGTTAACCCATTAAATGCCGCTGTCAATTATGATACTGGCAATTAGATGTTTCGAATGGCCCTGTCATGAAAAGATCACATGGTTGCCATTCAGGTGTCATGGTAGTCTGCTGCCCTCCTGAAGATCCCCAGAGTTGCCATGACTTGTTTGCATTAAAAGATGCCTGTGACATGTCTTTAGTCGGCAGCCTGTAATACAGTATAATGCAGTACTATAGTATTGCATTATACTGTACAGTGTATGCGATCAAAGCATTGTAAGTACCAGACCCCCCCTATAGGGACTAAAAAAAATAACTAAAATAAATACTTGTTTTATAGAAAATTGCAAAAAAATTAAAATATAAAAAGAAAAAAAAGTAACAACTACTGTAGTACATCAAAAAATAAAAAAGATTTTAAAAAGGGAAAAATTGATATTGCTGCATCCGTAAAGGTCCAATTGATTAAAATATCACATTATTTATTTTACATGGTGAACGCTGTCTGAAAAAAAAAATGCACAATTGGTCACCCGTTTCCAAGACAAAATTTAATAAAAAGTGCTAATAAAAACTACAGAACGCCCTGCAAAAAACAAGCCCTCATACATGATGTTTTGAAAGTGGGAATGCCGGACTGCGGATTGTGACCTGGACACCGCAGCATCAATGACCCTTGGTCGTGAAAGAGTTACATTTCTAAGTTGAAAGAAGATTAGTATTAAAAAGGTCATTAGCAACTTGTGATAGGTTGTGCCAGACTAGGACATAAATGCTAAAACTATTACCGATCCATCCGTGCCCCAATCTATGGTTCCACCAGGCACCCGGCCCAAACTGCCGCAATTATGCAGCAATTTTGCAATAACTGCAGCAAAAAAATGCATTTCACCACAGAGGAGTATATTCCAAAGATGTACAACGTTACAGTTATAAAGGGGTTAAGCCAAACATTTAAAACTCCTTCCTGATATGTAACATACATGTGCATCACATGTTGCAGAGGGGTGTGTGGAGTGGGCTGAGGAGCTGATCCGTACATAATGGGTGCCGGCTGTGTTATACCGCTGACACCTGCCTAGCAGCCAGGATTGGAGAGAACTCCATTCTTGACCGTTTTAACCTCTTAGATGCCACGGTAAATAGCGACCATGACATCTAATTGATTAGAGAAAGGGGACTTCCTGTGTCACCCCATAACCCCCTCCACACAATGTGATTGTGGGGGGCAGATGTATAGCTATGGCAGCTTGGGGTCTAACAATGGCCTCCAAGACTATCATCTTAGTAACTCAATTACACCAAGCTGTAACGGGATAATGCAGACGGCACAATGCACCGCAGTACAGAAGTAGGTTCAAGTCCCTTCATGGGAACAGGTGAATTTCCCGGTGGGCTCTCACCCTGGTTGGACCCTCGGCCCCCCCGACACAAACTGTAACACAGGATCGGCACATATTGGGTTTATGGGACTCTAATGATTCTTGCCCGCTGCATTCTCCATACACTTCAGTGGAATCGGGGCCACAGGCAAATGCAGCCACCTTTCTATTGAAGTATATGGAGAATGTAGTGGTGAGAAATTTGTGAAAGGGGATCAAGAATATTTGCATGTAGCTGCACAGTGGGTCCCCAGAATCAAATTGACTAGTGGGCCCTGAACAACCCAGTCTGGCACTGACAGGACCCTGTATAGTAATAACTAGTCTAGCTATATCTATAGGGCAATGTGTTTCCCTGCTGCTTAATAGCCACGTTCTTCTTTATTATTAGTGATGAGCTGGAGAAGTTTATGGAGGGACAAGGAACCACTAGCCCAGGAGTTCTCATGCTGACCACAAGTCTCAGCAAACCTTTCATGAGGCTGGAGAAATATGTCACCCTCCTTCAAGAACTGGAAAGGCACATGGAGGTAAAACGTATTACTTTGTTGGCTTTCTCTTTCTATTTGGCTCCTTTATATCGTTTTACAGCCCTGTATATCCTCATGCAATATCCTAGTAGATTGACAAACAAATGCTTCCCATAAGAGTATTATCCATCCATCTATCCATCCATCCATCTATCCATCCATCCATCCATCCATCCATCCATCTATCCATCCATCCATCCATCCATCCATCCATCCATCTTTTGCACCGACAGGTCACTGAGCGATAATTGGCTCACTAATTGGCCGCTGGTCGTTTATGTACATCTCACCTAAAAATTAGTTGTTGGTAGTTTAAAAGTTGTCTGGTGTAAAGTCCCATTTGAACAGATTTCCGTGGAGATCCCCAATAGGAATAACATCTCTGCAAAGAATTATTGATCAGTCATTGGTCCGTGTAAAAGCTTACGAATCATTGCCCGTCATTCTTAAATTTCAACGACTTGTATGAGCCAATATTCGAGTGATGGTCGCCATGTGTAAAGCTACCTTTAGGCGTTCTCCAGGAATACTGGCCAATGCGGATAGGATATCTTCTTGCATACTAGATGGAGGTGCTAATATGCTCTGAGCACCTGATGGAAGGAGTTCATCGATGGAAGGAGTTCATCAACTCGTGCTGCTCACGCCAAATGTTGACTTTCCCATGTGGACTAGTGTGTCCGGGCAATGTATCTCCAATGCTCAGTGATCCCATTTTTGTGCTCTGGTGTTTCTGTTTTTTCTTAGACAGTAATGGCATTTGCTCTTACAGCCCATCAAAATCCGGACCCCCAGTTAGTCTAGCACCAGACCTCCTTGGAAGCCACTCAGGTCGCTTGATGTTCCTATTCTAATATGGATTCACACTGAAACTGATCCACAGACAACTTGCTCACTTGATCTTATGCCGCACTCCGGGGTCATGGGGATAATTTCCATATGCAGCGGGGAAAGTGGTTTTTTGGCGATATTTAATGCTGTGGCGAGATGTTACTTTAACGTCTGTAGCAAATTACTGAATAGCATCCATACACAGGGGGTTGGGGATTTGTGTCTTTTTTTTTTTTTCCCTCTCTCAAAACAGCATGCTGTGGTTATAATGTGCTTTTCTGGTGTGTTTTTTTCCATAGTAACTCATGTTTTTTTTTTGGGGGGGGGGGGGGGGGGGGCTGGGGGGGGTTCTTTTGCAAGCAATTAAAAACATTGAGAAAATTGGTGTGTGTGAAGGAGCGCTTGTTATAGTTTATATGAAAATGAAGGATATCAAGTCGCTCTGCATGGAAATGACTTGGTCTTCTGTCAGTAGAAAAGCGGGCGGATTATTCGACATAGATGGCCTTATTTCCATATGAATTGTGATTGCATTACCTTACTGCACTGCTATTCTCCTATATAAATTCAGGAATCACATAAAGAAAACTAAGAAGACTGTACGGACGCTCCAACAATCTGTCCTGTCCTGATATCTTAGTCCCGACTCACAATAGCTTGCATTGTAGCGTTCGTACTACAGATACATTAAATGCACAGCAGAAATAATATATGCTAAGCTATTAACTATATAAACGGTCCAGAACTCCCGATAGAAATGTGTTTTTTGCCATCTCTGTCATTATGGTCCAAAAGGAGAAATGGGAGACAGTCAGCAGAGCTGGAAGAAAAAACCTTGACAGTTTTCTGGATTTCAGTATTGGGCTAATATTTGCAGATGATACAAAATTATACAATATAATCAATGCAAGGGAGGACAAGGTAGGATACAAACGGACCTGGATAAGCCGGGGGCTTGGGGAGAAAAATGGCAAATGAAGTTCAATGTTGATAAATGTAAGGTTCTGCACATGGGCAGGAGGAACGGATGTCACCAATATTCACTTAATGGGGTACCGCTAGGGAAAAGTGATATGGAAAAGGATCTGGGGGTACTAGTGGATTGTAGACTTAACTGGAGTAACCAATGCCAGTCAGCCGCTGCAAAAGCTAATAAAGTCTTGGGGGCATTAAAAGAGGTATAGGGGCGAGAGATGAGAACATTATCCTCCCACTATATAAGGCACTAGTCAGGCTCCACATGGAATACTGCGCACAGTTCTGGTCACCGGTGCTCAGGAAAGATGTTACGGTATTGGAGGGGGTTCAAAGAAGGGCAACTAAACTAATACATGGAATGACGGGACTGGAATACCCAGAGAGGCTATCCAAATTGGGACTATTTACTCTAGAAAAAAGACAGCTAAGGGGCGATCAAATAACTATGTATAAATACATGAGGGGACAATACAAGGATCTCTCCCATGATCGGTTTACACCCAGGACCGCGACGGTAACAAGAGGGCATCCGCTACGTCTAGAAGAAAGAAGGTTTCATCACCAACATAGAAAAGGGTTCTTTACTGTAAGAGCAGTTAAACTGTGGAACTCTCTGCCTGAGGATGTGGTGATGGCAAAATCCATAGAGGAGTTTAAAAGGGGACTTGATGTCTTTCTGGAGACGAAGGATATTATAGGCTATAAATCTAAGGTTAATTATTAATCCGGGTATACAGGCACGTAGGAACTATTAGGGGTTGATCCAGGGAACAGTCTGATTGCCATTAGATAGTGGGGAAGGAATTTTCCCCCAAAAGGGCTAATTGGCTTCTGCTCTTGTTTTTTTTTTTTTTTTTTGCCTTCCTCTGGATCAACAACATAGGAGGATAAACAGGCTGAACTAGATGGACATTGTCTTCATTCGGCCTTACATACTATGTTACTATGTTAGGTGTCAGATGCACAAGCGCTGCGGAATAAGTTGGCGCTATACAAATCAAGATTATTATTATTGCCAAACAGCCATCCAATGACTATTGCTCCTGATAGTCCTTCTGTGAATGGAAGCAGAGCAGCCATGGATCGTTCCAGCCAACCACCTCTATTCAGAGTGAACAGGCAGTCACTCAACGATTGAGCGACTCCTGTTTACATGGCCTCATAGTCACTTGGTTTTAAGGTGAGATTATGATTAAGCAACTGGGGAACAAAATGCTGTTTTTTTTCTCGTAAGCTTTATCTTTCAATCAACCTCATAAAACGTCTAGTGTCGTGAGGTCTGGTGAAATGTGACTGTTCTCGGTAAGAGAAACCAAGTAATCTTCTAGATATGATACCTTTTTACAAGATTACTTGGTTTCTCTTACTGAGAACAGTCACATTTTGTTCTACTGGCTAACACGATACCAAACTTTTTTTTTGAGGTCTGGTGAACGCAGAGGGTGCTCTACCGGACCTCTTCGTCCAATCCGTTTGGCAGATTGTCACCCATGTAGGCCCTTACATCATGATGGAAGTATGTGGGAGATAAAGCTTCTCATGCTGGAAGTCCTCCTGAATGTGCGGCATGACAAATTGCTGCAGCAAGTTCAGGTAAACGGCACCAGTCCCGGTAGCATCAATAAAGAAGGGGCCAATTAAGCCGTTCGTTGATAAGCCGCACCACACTAACTTCTGGTACATTACCATGATGTTCCTCTATAGAATGCGGATTTTCAGGTCCCCGGTAGGTGCAATTATGGCGGTTAGTTGAGCCATTTAATTTAAATATAACCTCATCGTTCCCAACAATCTTTCTTGTATACTGTTCATCCTCTGCACATCTCACCAAGTACCGCTCACAGAACTGCCCTCTCCGCCCCGGATCATCTTCACGGAGAATATGGACTCTTCTTTGAGTGTAAGTAACAAAGATGAAAAAGGAGGGTGGAGCAAGACCCAGTGAGAGCGGGGAAATAGTTCTGGAGTAAAAAGTGTTCCAAATGATGGAGGTGCCGCCAACCAGATGGCGCTCCACCAAGGTGGGCATGAGTATAGTGAAAAGAGAGTGTGAAAAAGCACTGGTGTGAAGGTGCAGCACTCCAAACTAGTGGAAGATTAAGGTCCAGTATACGATCGTGAAAGCACTTAACAAAATAAAAAAACAGGAAGTGAAAACGCGTTTTGGGACGAGCCCCTTCGTCCGTTCGGCTGGATTAAACGCTGAGTGATTAACAAAGAAAGAGGAGAAGAAAAAAAAGTGCATATCACTCATTGTTTAATCCAGCCGAAGTGACGGAGGGGCTCGTCCTGAAACGCGTTTTGTTTTGTTAAGTGCCTTTACTATCGCATCTTGGACCTTAATCTTCGACTAGCTTAGCGTGGGCGCCTTCACACCAGTATTTCTGCACACTCTCTTTTCATCTTGGAGTGTGACTTTTCCAATGACGGCTCCTCGAAGTGCGATGAACACTTGAAGCTCCCGTCTCACGACCCGCTTGATGCATGGATTTTCTTGGACCCTGGAGATACTTCTCCATCAACCTTTCTTACGCTGTGGGACTCGGTGATGTCCGCGGTCTTCCTTGTGGACATTCTGAACAGTTCCATCTGCTACAAACTTATCTCTAGTGATAGTAAGTAGTGTCGGTGGATTTGCTTAACGTTCTGTCCGAAACGGCGTTTTCAAACTTCCAGTAGGACTCTAGGATAAATTTCCTTTGTTCCAAGCTCCGTCTGGCCTCATCCATTATTTCTAATCGGCTAAGCCTGAAAAGGAGTGAAAATTAAGTGGGGGGGGGAGAGAAATCAAAACTAGTGCGAAGGAAATCTGACTTCGTTGCCCATAGGAACCAATCGGGTCTCTGCTTTAATTCTCCGGAGGTGAAATATAATTGGTTGCCATAGGCAACTACGCCAGTTTACCTTTGTACTAGTTTTGATTTCTCTCCCCCAGCGAGTTAGTGAGTTATAAGCTGGTAGAGTTGGTATACATTTTTTGGGAAAGCTTGTATTTGGAAGCTTGGCAAGAAGTAGGGAGCAGATGGGAGAGACTCCGACTGCCACACCACACAGGGTTGGTTTTCAGACTGGCATCTGGATCACAGAGCTTTTCGGCCTCTTGGATATATGTGTGTAGACCTAAGTGGCATCTATAAACGCTGCACATCTTACTTTTAGGAGGTTTTTACTTTTCAGGCTTTGTTTCGGTCTTATTTTTAACCACAAATATGAATTTTTATGTTTTTGGTTTTTTTTAAACGAAATCCTATGTGCTTTGATGCAAAATTGCATGAAGGCGCCTGTTACAATATATGGATATAGTTGTATAATGTATAATTAATTTCTGAAAGGTGTGAAAATTGTACTGACAATGAAAGGGGTAAAGAAGTAGGGCAAAATCACAAAATATAGAGGATTTGGGGGCTTTGGAAAACAAAGCCTAGCCTCGAAAAAAAAGTTCAGATTTGTGCTGCATCAGGCCAAAATGGAGAAAATCTGTTACACGTGAAAGTGCCCTTAAACTTCCCCTCCTTCTGCCATTGTATGTAATGATATGCGGGTAGCGGTTGGTATTCTGTCTCACGTTTTATCTTCTCCCCATCAATAGGAAAAACTAAACTGCAACGATTCTTTCTCTTGTTCTAGGAAGCGCATCCAGATCATAAAGACGTTCTGCGAGTTACTGCATCATTCAAGGCTCTTGTGGTAAGAGGGGTTTGTCATCCGCCGCCGCCGGTTTATATATAGTGATGGTGTTCTCAGCACAGTGAATCACACCTGATATTTCTCCAATTACGTAGTGTGAAACAGAGCTGCATACGGACCTCCGTTGTGGGGGGAACTCTTACTATAAAAAGCCCAAGTTCTTTCAAGTAGTAATTTTGTATTTTGTGCAAAATACAAGATCAGCAAAAAAAAAAAGATAAAATGGCTTAAAATTAATAAAAATCGAATACTCGCCTATCCCAGCCACTCCCCATCCAGCGCTGCAACGTCGGTACCTGCAGAAATACCATATGCTGCAATACTTTGGTATTGCAATATACGGTATAAGCATCAATCGATGGCAAATTCTAAAAAAATTTAAAAGTAAATAAACTTTTAACAACTTTTTTTTTTAGAATACTAAAAAAAGTTTCAACTCTTCCCCCTTTTCCTATATTTCTAATTAAAAAAAAACGTATTTAGTCTCGCCGCAGCCGTAAAAGTTCAATCTGTTAGTACTAGAGATGAGCGAACACCAAAATGTTCGGGTGTTCGTTATTCGAAACGAACTTCCCGCGATGTTCGAGGGTTCGTTTCGAACAACGAACCCCATTGAAGTCAATGGGCGACCGGAGCATTTTTGTATTTCGCCGATGCTCGCTAAGGTTTTCATGTGTGAAAATCTGGGCAATTCAAGAAAGTGATGGGAACGACACAGCAACGGATAGGGCAGGCGAGGGGCTACATGTTGGGCTGCATCTCAAGTTCACAGGTCCCACTATTAAGCCACAATACCGGCAAGAGTGGCCCCCCCCCCTCCCAACAACTTTTACTTCTGAAAAGCCCTCATTAGCATGGCATACCTTTGCTAAGCACCACACTACCTCCAACAAAGCACAATCACCGCCTGCATGACACTCCACTGCCACTTCTCCTGGGTTACATGCTGCCCAACCGCACCCCCTCCCCCCCACAGCGCACACCAAAGTGTCCCTGCGCAGCCTTCAGCTGCCCTCATGCCACACCACCCTCATGTCTATTTAGAAGTGCGTCTGCCATGACGAGGGACCGCAGGCACACACTGCAGAGGTTGGCACGGCTAGGCAGCGACCCTCTTTAAAAGTGGCGGAGCGATAGCCCACAATGCTGTACAGAAGCAATGAGAAATAGAATCCTGTGCCACCGCCATCAGGAGCTGCACACCTGGGCATAGCAATGGGGAACCTATGTGCCACACACTATTCATTCTGTCAAGGTGTCTGCATGCCCCAGTCAGACCGGGCTTTTTAATTCATAGACACAGGCAGGTACAACTCCCTATTGTGAAGTCCCTGTCGACCGACAGCATGGGTGGCTCCCTGGAACCCACCGGCGGTACACAAAAATATCCCATTGCATTGCCCAACACAGCTGAGGTAGTAATGTCGTGCTTAATGCAGGTGGGCTTCGGCCCACACTGCATGCCCCAGTCTGACTGGGGTTCTTTAGAAGTGGACACATGTAGTTACAACTCCGTGTGGACCGACAGCATGGGTGGGTGCCAGGAAGCCACCGGCGGTACATAGAAATATCCCATTGCATTGCCCAACACAGCGGATGTAACGTCAGCTGTAATGCAGGTGGGCTAAAAATTAATTTGATTACACTGTAGGCGAGGGCCCACAAAAATTGCTGTATCAACAGTACTAATGTACATCCCAAAAATTGGCCATGGCCAGCCAAGAGGGCAGGTGAAACCCATTAATCGCTTTGGTTAATGTGGCTTAAGTGGTAACTAGGCCTGGAGGCAGCCCAGTGTAACGAAAAATTGGTTCAAGTTAAAGTTCCAACGCTTTTAAGCGCATTGAAACTTATAAAAATTGTTCAGAAAAATTATTTGACTGAGCCTTGTGGCCCTAAGAAAAATTGCCCGTTCAGCGTGATTACGTGAGGTTTCAGGAGGAGGAGCAGGAGGAGGAGGAATATTAGACACAGATTGATGAAGCAGAAATGTCCCCGTTTTGGATGGTGAGAGAGAACGTAGCTTCCATCCGCGGGTGCAGCCTACGTATTGCTTAGGTATCGCTGCTGTCCGCTGGTGGAGAACAGAAGTCTGGGGAAATCCAGCCTTTGTTCATCTTGATGAGTGCTAACTTCCGGGATCCTGTGCGGAAGTGACGTCAGACGCCAGGAGCAGTGGCACGAGACGGAGGCACGAGCGGGGAGCTGAAGGGGACAGCGGAGCAGCTCAGCAGCCGAAGCAGGTGCGGGGGCAGCGGCAGCCGAAGCAGGTGCGGGGGCAGGAGTGACCAGTGTGACCGGAGCGCAGCAGCCGGCGCCAAGAGGCCACCAGGAGTTCAGTGGAGCAGCTGAGACAGGAGGGCAGAGTGAGCGGCCGCCGGGACAGCGGGTGACGTCACCAGGAGGAGCGGCGGAGTGGAGGAGCTGATAAGTATCTACCTCTGTGTGTGTTTGTGAGCTGTGTGTCTTTTGTGTATCTGGTTAGTTGTGTCTTCTGTGTGTGTGTGTGTCTGGGGGTCTAAGTGTTTGTGAGGGGGGAATTAAAAAAAATAAAAATAAAAAAAATAATTTTGGACTGGTTGCGCATAAGTGTCAGCGGGTAAGAGGTTGCGCGAGAGGGGCAGCGGGTGAGGGGTTGCGGCAGCGGGTGAGGGGTTGCGGCAGCGGGTGAGGGGTTTCGGCAGCGGGTGAGGGGTTGCGGCAGCGGGTCAGCGGTTGCGACAGCGGTTGCGACAGCGGCACAGCGGTTGCGACAGCGGCACAGCGGTTGCGACAGCGGCACAGCAGTGGCGTCAGCGGGACAGCGGCTGTGACAGCGGTTTCGGCAGCGGGACAGCGGTTTCGGCAGCGGGTCAGCGGTTGCGGCAGCGGGTCAGCGGTTGCGGCAGCGGGTCAGAGGTTGCGGCAGCGGGACAGCGGTTGCGGCAGCGTGTGAGCGGAGTGTGAGCAAGTCTATCTTCACTACTTCAACAAGTAAATTGTAGATCCCCATTAGGATGAGCTCCATGCCTGGCAATGTCATCCAGTGTGCTACTTGTGCAATGTATGCGGTCCTTGATCAGCCGATCGAGGGTGCATACTGTTGCGCAAGATGCGTGCACGTCGCACATTTAGAAGCCCAAATTCTGGATCTAAATGGGCAACTGGCAACACTGAGAGCCATTGACATCATGGAAAGGAGTTTGGTGCTCACTGAGCAGGCACTCGCTGGGGTAGAGGCGGGGGCGGATGGTGGTACGGAAGAGCAGGGGGAGCAGGCAGTCAGCTGGGTGACAGAAAGAAGGAGGGATAGAGGGAAGAGAACCAGGGAGGCTAGTTCTGAACTGGCACAACCCAACAAATTTGCAAGATTGGCAGATGAGGGGGATGCCATTACAGAGCCAGCACCGCTGCAGCACGACACGCCCTCTGAACGCCAGGGGGATGACTGCTCCAGTGAGACGGGGACGGGGAGCGCAGGGCAGGCTAGACAGGTTCTAGTGGTGGGGGACTCAATTATTAGAGGGACAGAGAGGGCAATCTGCCATAAAGACCGGGATCGTCGAACGGTGTGTTGTCTTCCTGGCGCTCGAGTTCGACACATCGCGGATCGGATTGACAGATTACTGGGAGGGGCTGGTGAGGATCCAGCGGTCATGGTGCACGTTGGCACCAATGAACAAGTTAGAGGTCAATGGAGGGCCCTCAAAAATGATTTCAGGGACTTAGGGTCCAAGCTCAGGGCGAGGACCTCCAGGGTAGTTTTCTCGGAAATACTACCTGTACCTAAAGCCACACTAGAAAGGCAGCAGGACCTTAGGGAGGTAAACAAGTGGCTCCGGAGTTGGTGTAAGAAGGAGGGATTTGGGTTCCTGGAGAACTGGGCTGACTTTGCGGTCGGCTACAGGCTCTACCGTAGGGACGGGCTGCATCTAAATGGGGAGGGTGCAGCTGTGCTGGGGGAAAAGATGGCTAGAAGGCTGGAGGAGTGTTTAAACTAGGGACTGGGGGGGAGGGCAAAATGAGAAATAGTGGGGTAGCCAGTGTAATTAGCGATCTGGGTCCAAGCAAAGGGAATGGGGGATGAGCAGGGGGTGGGGTTAGTACAGTTAGAACTGATAGATCAGCCATAAGTACGAATAGCAACAAAACAAATTTAAAAAACAAAAAAAATGATATAAATTGTATGATCACGAATGCACGAAGTCTGATCGGTAAAGTGGGCGAGCTTGAAGCAAGAATGACTGATGAAAGTTATGACATAGTCGGAATTACTGAAACATGGCTTGATGATAAGTGCGATTGGGCGGTGAATTTGCAGGGGTACAATCTCTTCAGAAGAGACCGAAGGAACCAGAAAGGGGGAGGGGTATGTCTGTACGTCAAATCGAACTTGAAGCCGAGGCTACGGGAGGATATAGAGGTAGGAGACGAACAGGTGGAATCTCTGTGGGTAGAAATACAGGGAGGAAAAAATAACAAAATCCTGATAGGGGTCTTCTATCGACCACCAAAAGCAACAGAGGAAACTGAAGACTTACTACTAAGGCAGATAGAAGAGGTGTCAAAACGAAACAAAGTAATTATCATGGGGGACTTTAATTACCCAGATATAACATGGGAGAACGAAACCTGCAAATCTCACAGGGGTGATAAGTTCTTGAGAGTAATTAAAGACAATTACCTGAACCAACTTGTGCAGGAACCAACAAGAGGGAGGGCTACTCTGGACCTAGTGCTAACTAACAAACCGGACCGTATAAAGGGGGTGCAGGTTGAGGGGCACTTGGGGAACAGCGACCACAATATAATCAACTTCCAGCTGTCAATCAATAGGAAGCCTTATCAGGGAGCGACAAAGAAACTAAACTTTAGTAAAGCAAAATTTGATGAGCTTAGAACTATCGGTAACATTAATTGGGACAACATCCTCAAAAATATCAGTACGGAGGAAAAATGGGAAAAGTTCAAAAGGATCCTAATCGCCTCATGTGAGCAGTCCATTCCCTTTAAAAATAAAAGAAACTCAGCTAAAAGGAAACCAATGTGGCTCGACAAGACGGTACGAGGGGCAATAAACGAAAAGAAGAAAGCGTTCAAACTACTAAAGCAAGAAGGCAGCGAAGAAGCGCTAAAATCATACAGG
Source organism: Eleutherodactylus coqui (assembly GCF_035609145.1). Taxonomy (NCBI): domain Eukaryota; kingdom Metazoa; phylum Chordata; class Amphibia; order Anura; family Eleutherodactylidae; genus Eleutherodactylus; species Eleutherodactylus coqui. The sequence continues at coordinate 128,626,993 of NC_089846.1, forward strand.
GAAAAAAACAAAATATGCAAAGATACGATCAAAACTGCCAAGGAGGAAGCAGAAAGACGGATCGCAAAAGAGAGCAGAAACAACCCGAAGCTATTTTTCAACTACATAAACAGCAAAAGGATTTGCAGGGAGAGCGCTGGCCCTTTAAAAAACAATGCAGGAGAAATCATTGATGATGACGAAGGGAAAGCAAATCTACTAAACAGTTTCTTCTCAAGTGTGTTCACCAAAGAAAAGGAAATGCCACACGAGATGCAGGGGAATAAAATGAACCCCTCACAAAATATCTCATACCTAACGCAGGAGGAGGTGCGGAAGCGTCTAAAAAAAACTAAAATTGATAAATCACCGGGCCCAGATGGATTACACCCAAGGATACTAAAGGAACTAAGTGACGAGATAGCTAGACCGCTATACCTAATATTTCTAGACACTATCAAGACCGGAGTAGTACCATTGGACTGGCGCATTGCCAACGTGGTTCCAATTTACAAAAAAGGGAGCAAAAGTGAGCCTGGTAACTACAGGCCAGTAAGTCTCACTTCAGTAATGGGAAAAATTTTCGAGGGGATTCTGAGAGACGCCATCGATGAGTACCTCAAGGAGATTAAGGGAATAACTCCTCACCAGCATGGATTCATGAAGGGTCGCTCATGTCAGACAAATCTGATCAGTTTCTACGATGAAGTAAGCTCTAAGCTGGACCAGGGAGAATCTATTGATCTTGTATATCTGGACTTCTCTAAAGCCTTTGACACCGTGCCACATAATAGGCTAATATACAAAATGAGGCAGCTCGGACTGGGCGAAAACGTGTGTAAGTGGGTAAAAAATTGGCTCAACGATAGAAAGCAGAGGGTGGTAATAAATGGTTCGTACTCTGATTGGACCACAGTCGCTAGCGGGGTGCCACAGGGTTCAGTATTAGGCCCCACTCTGTTCAACATATTTATTAATGACCTGATAGAGGGGCTGCACAGCAAAATATCAATATTTGCAGATGACACAAAATTATACAATATAATTAATGCAACGGAAGACAATGTGCGGCTACAAACGGACCTGGATAAGATGGGGGCTTGGGCAGAAAAATGGCAAATGAAGTTCAATGTAGAAAAATGTAAGACTATGCACATGGGCAGGAGGAACGGATGTCACAAATACTCACTTAATGGGGTACCACTAGGGAAAAGTGATATGGAAAAGGATCTGGGGGTATTAGTGGATAATAGACTAAACTGGAGTAACCAATGCCAGTCAGCCGCTGCAAAGGCAAATAAAGTCTTGGGGTGCATCAAAAGAGGTATAGGGGCGAAGGATGAGAACATTATCCTTCCACTATATAAGGCACTTGTCAGACCTCACATGGAATACTGCGTACAATTCTGGACACCGGTGCTCAGGAAAGATGTCACAGTGCTTGAAGGGGTTCAAAGAAGGGCAACTAAACTAATACATGGAATGACGGGACTGGAATACCCAGAGAGGCTATCAATATTGGGACTATTTACTCTAGAAAAAAGAAGGTTAAGAGGCGACCAAATAACCATGTATAAGTACATGAGGGGACAATACAAGGATCTCTCCCAGGATCTGTTTACACCCAGGACCACGAAGGTAACAAGAGGACATCCGCTACGATTAGAGGAAAGTAGGTTTCATCACCAACACAGAAAGGGGTTCTTTACTGTAAGAGCAGTTAGACTGTGGAACTCTCTACCGGAGAAAGTGGTGATGGCAAAATCCATAGAGGAGTTTAAAAGGGGACTTGATGTCTTTCTGGAGAAGGATATTACAGGATATAAATATTAGGTTAAGTGTCAATCCTGGTATATAGGCAGGTAGGAACTATTAGGGGTTGATCCAGGGAACAGTCTGATTGCCATTAGGGAGTCGGGAAGAAATTTTTCCCCCAAAAGGGCTAATTGGCTTCTGGCCTTGGGTTTTTTTTGCCTTCCTCTGGATCAACACAGTAGGATAGACAGGCTGGACTAGATGGACATTGTCTTCATTCGGCCTTACATACTATGTTACTATGATGAGTGCTAGCCTGTCGGCACTGTCGGTTGACAAGCGGCTACGCTTATCTGTGATGATTCCTCCAGCCGCACTAAACACCCTCTCCGACAAGACGCTAGCCGCAGGACAAGCAAGCACCTCCAGGGCATACAGCGCTAGTTCAGGCCACGTGTCCAGCTTCGACACCCAGTAGTTGTAGGGGGCAGAGGCGTCACCGAGGATGGTCGTGCGATCGGCTACGTACTCCCTCACCATCCTTTTACAGTGCTCCCGCCGACTCAGCCTTGACTGGGGAGCGGTGACACAGTCTTGGTGGGGAGCCATAAAGCTGGCCAGGCCCTTAAAGACTGTTGCACTGCCTGGGATGTACATGCTGCTCGATCTCCGCACCTCCCCTGCTACCTTGCCCTCGGTACTGCGCCTTCTGCCACTAGCGCTGTCGGCTGGGAATTTTACCATCAGCTTGTCCGCAAGGGTCCTGTGGTATAGCAACACTCTCGAACCCCTTTCCTCTTCGGGAATGAGAGTGGGCAGGTTCTCCTTATACCGTGGATCGAGCAGTGTGTACACCCAGTAATCCGTTGTGGCCAGAATGCGTGCAACGCGAGGGTCACGAGAAAGGCATCCTAACATGAAGTCAGCCATGTGTGCCAGGGTACCAGTACGCAACACATGGCGGTCTTCACTAGGAAGATCACTTTCAGGATCCTCCTCCTCCTCCTCCTCCTCCTCAGGCCATACACGCTGAAAGGATGACAGGCAATCAGCCGGTGTACCGTCAGCAGCGGGCCAAGCTGTCTCTTCCCCCTCCTCCTCATCCTCCTCATGCTCCTCCTCCTCCTCCTGTATGCGCTGAGAAATAGACAGGAGGGTGCCCTGACTATCCAGCGGCATACTGTCTTCCCCCGCCCCTGTTTCCGAGCGCAAAGCAGCTGCCTTTATGGTTTGCAGGGAATTTCTCAAGATGCATAGCAGAGGAATGGTGACGCTAATGATTGTAGCATCGCCGCTCACCACCTGGGTAGACTCCTCAAAATTACCAAGGACATGGCAGATGTCTGCCAACCAGGCCCACTCTTCTGAAAGGAATTGAGGAGGCTGACTCCCACTGCGCCGCCCATGTTGGAGTTGGTATTCGACTATAGCTCTACGTTGTTCATAGAGCCTGGCCAACATGTGGAGCGTAGAGTTCCACCGTGTGGGCACGTCGCACAGCAGTCGGTGCACTGGCAGCTTAAAGTGATGTTGCAGGGTGCGCAGGGTGGCAGCGTCCGTGTGGGACTTGCGGAAATGTGCGCAGAGCCGGCGCGCCTTTACGAGCAGGTCTGACAAGCGTGGGTAGCTTTTCAGAAAGCGCTGAACCACCAAATTAAAGATGTGGGCCAGGCATGGCACGTGCGTGAGGCTGCCGAGCTGCAGAGCCGCCACCAGGTTACGGCCGTTGTCACACATGACCATGCCCGGTTGGAGGCTCAGCGGCGCAAGCCAGCGGTCGGTCTGCTGTGTCAGACCCTGCAGCAGTTCGTGGGCCGTGTGCCTCTTATCGCCTAAGCTGAGTAGTTTCAGCACGGCCTGCTGACGCTTGCCCACCGCTGTGCTGCCACACCGCGCGACACCGACTGCTGGCGACATGCTGCTGCTAACACATCTTGATTGCGAGACAGAGGAGGAGGAGGAGGGTGCTTTAGTGGAGGAAGCATACACCTCCGCAGATACCACCACCGAGCTGGGGCCCGCAATTCTGGGGGTGGGTAGGACGTGAGCGGTCCCAGGCTCTGACTCTGTCCCAGCCTCCACTAAATTCACCCAATGTGCCGTCAGGGAGATGTAGTGGCCCTGCCCGCCTGTGCTTGTCCACGTGTCCGTAGTTAAGTGGACCGTGGCAGTAACCGCGTTGGTGAGGGCGCGTACAATGTTGCGGGAGACGTGGTCGTGCAGGGCTGGGACGGCACATCGGGAAAAGTAGTGGCGACTGGGAACTGAGTAGCGCGGGGCCGCCGCCTCCATGATACTTTTGAAGGACTCCGTTTCCACAACCCTATACGGCAGCATCTCAAGGCTGATGAATTTTGCTATGCGGACGGTTAACGTTTGAGCGTGCGGGTACGTGGCGGCGTACTTGCGCTTGCGCTCCAACAGTTGCGCAAGCGACGGCTGGACGGTGCTCTGAACTACACTGCTGGATGGGGCCGAGGACAGCGGAGGTGAGGGTGTGGGTGCAGGCCATGAGGCGGTAGTGCCTGTGTCCTGAGAGGGGGGTTGCATCTCAGTGGCAGGTTGGGGCACAGGGGGAGAGGCAGGGGTGCAAACCGGAGGCGCTGAACGGCCTTCGTCCCACCTTGTGGGGTGCTTGGCCATCATATGTCTGCGCATGGTGGTGGTGGTGAGGCTGTTGGTGTTGGCTCCCCGGCTGAGCTTTGCGCGACAAAGGTTGCACACCACTGTTCGTCGGTCGTCAGGCGTCTCTTTGAAAAACTGCCAGACCTTAGAGCGCCTCGGCCTCTGCAGGGTGGCATGGCGCGAGGGGGCGCTTTGGGAAACAGTTGGTGGATTATTCGGTCTGGCCCTGCCTCTACCCCTGGCCACCGCACTGCCTCTTGCAACCTGCCCTGCTGATGCCCTTGACTCCCCCTCTGAAGACCTGTCCTCCTGAGTAAGCGTTGCACACCAGGTGGGGTCAGTCACCTCATCATCCTGCTGCTCTTCCTCCGAATCCTCTGTGCGCTGCTCCCTCGGACTTACTGCCCTTACTACTACCTCACTGCAAGACAACTGTGTCTGATCGTCATCGTCCTCCTCACCCACAGAAAGTTGCTGAGACAGTTGGCGGAAGTCCCCAGCCTCTTCCCTTGGACCCCGGGAACTTTCGAATGGTTGGGCATCAGTGACGATAAACTCCTCTGGTGGGAGAGGAACCGCTGCTGCCCAATCTAAGCAGGGTCCCGAGAACAGTTCCTGGGAGTGTTCCCGCTCCTGAGCATGTGTCATTGTAGTGGAGTGAGGAGGCTGGGAGGAAGGAGGAGCAGCAGACAGAGGATTCGGATTTGCAGCAGTGGACGGCGCAGAACTGCGTGTTGACGATAGGTTGCTCGAAGCACTTTCTGCCATCCAGGACAGGACCTGCTCACACTGCTCATTTTCTAATAACCGTCTCCCGCGTGGACCCATTAATTGGGCGATGAATGTGGGGACGCCAGAAACGTGCCTCTCTCCTAATCGCGCAGCAGTCGGCTGCGACACACCTGGATCAGGAGCTCGGCCTGTGCCCACACCCTGACTTGGCCCTCCGCGTCCTCGGCCGCGTCCACGTCCTCTAGGCCTACCCCTACCCCTCAGCATGCTGTATTACCAGTGATTTGATTTCACAGGCAGGAAATAAATTGGCGTAAGACTGCAGCCAAATATAATTTTTTCCGTTTTTTGAAAACGAAAGGCCCCACTGCCTCTAGTGAATGAATAATCTAAGTTTAATAACTGTGCTGTGTCCCTGCTAATGTGTCACAGAACGTGAGGGTAGCAGAGTTATTAACTCTGGCAGAGCAGGTATTTTTTTTCCCAATTAAGGAAAGCAAATGGCGAAGCCAGGAGTAAACCGTAGCTGGGTGCGTATGATTTTTACAGGTTGCACATGCAGCCGACACGTGTCCACCGCCCTTAGGACGGACAGAGGCAGGACAAATAGAATTATTTTCCGTTTTTTTGCACCAAAAGGCAGCACTGCGTATATTCTATGAACATGAGAAGTTTAATAACTGTGCTGTTTTCCTGCTAATGTGTCACAGAACGTGAGGGTAGCAGAGTTATTAACTGTGGCAGAGCAGGTGTTTTTTTCCCAATTAAGGAAAGCAAATGGCGAAGCCAGCAGTAAACCGTAGCTGGGTGCGTCTGATTTTTAAACGTTGCACACGCAGCCGACACGTGTCCACCGCCCTTAGGACGGACAGAGGCAGGACAAATAGAATTATTTTCATTTTTTTTCCACCAAAAGGCAGCACTGCGTATATTCAATGAACATGAGAAGTTTAATAACTGTGCTGTGGCCCTGCTAATGTGGCACAGAACGTGAGGGTAGCAGAGTTATTAACTCTGGCAGAGCAGGTATTTTTTTTCCCAATTAAGGAAAGCAAATGGCGAAGCCAGCAGTAAACCGTAGCTGGGTGCGTCTGATTTTTAAACGTTGCACATGCAGCCGACACGTGTCCACCGCCCTTAGGACGGACAGAGGCAGGACAAATAGAATTATTTTCAGTTTTTTTCCACCAAAAGGCAGCACTGCGTATATTCTATGAATAATAACTGTGTTGTGGCCCTGCCTACACAATTCTTTCCCTGCAGTATCAATGGAGGGTGGAATGCTCTGCAGAGGCGATTTTGAGAAGAAAAAAAAAATGCAGCACAGCTAACAGCAGCCTGGACAGTACTGCACACGGATAAATATGGCCCTAGAAAGGACCGTTGAGGTTCTTGAAGGCTACACTCACTCCTAACACTCTCCCTGCCTATGCAGCACTTCTGTCCCTAATGCCGGGTGCAACGCTCTGCAGAGCCGATTTTGAAAAAAAAAATAATTGCCACTGCTAACAGCAGCCAACACACAGGTATTACTGGCCCTATTAAGGACCTTTGGGGGGTCTTGAAGCCTACACTAACTACCAATTCTTTCCCTACAGCAGCTCCGGTACAAACAGCACTGTCCCTCATCGAACTCACACGGCATCTGAGGCGAGCCGCGGGAGGGGCCGACTTTTATATTCGGCGGACACCTGATCTCCCCAGCCACTCACAGCAGGGGGGTGGTATAGGGCTTGAACGTCACAGGGGGAAGTTGTAATGCCTTCCCTGTCTTTCAATTGGCCAGAAAAGCGCGCTAACGTCTCAGGGAAGGAAGTGAAAGTAACCCGAACACCGCATGGTGTTCGTTACGAATAACGAACATCCCGAACACCCTAATATCCGCACGGATATCAAGTTCGGACGAACACGTTCGCTCATCTCTAGTTAGTACATTATTTATTCTGCGTTCTTAGGAAAAAAAGAATACACAGCACCAGAATTGCACTTTTTTGGTCTTTCAGAAAAAGAATTAATAAAAATAATTAAAAAGTCGTATGTATTCCAAAATGGCACCAATAGAAACCACAGGTCGTCCTGCCGAAAACGAGCCCTTACACAGCTGCATTGACAGAACCATGAAAAGCCATGGCAGTCAGAAGATAGTCGCAGAAAATCATTTTCTTTCAAGATATATATTTTTATGTCGTACAGCAAATAAAAACTAATAAATGTTGTATTGTTGTAGTCATAGTGACCCAAAGAAAAGAGTGAAGTCATTTCTGGAGCATGGTGTACGCTGCCGCCCCCAAAGATGGCGCACGTCTCTTTACGGTTGGGGCGGGTCTGATAACTTGCAGAACTAACATTCAGCTGTATCCTGAATGGACCGGTGACAGGCGCCCATCTCAGCTGTCTCATGGGAGAGATTACACACTTAAAGGGCTTGACTGAGATCCGCTGCTTTCCATAAACGCCGCATTACACTCATTGTAGAAGAAAAATCCCTCCCCTAGAAGGAGATATCGGAATCTAATGAATCTGTCTCTGTGATTGTAATGTTGTTATATATGTGATCACAATATCAGAGCAAAAGGAGAGTTTATTGTGGAAAACTGACCCTTTGTATGGAGGCTCTAGTACCCTGTTGTACCACCTCTAGCGTGGATACAAGATGTGATACGGGTGGGCATGGAGGCTCTAGTACCCTGTTGTACCACCTCTAGCTTGGATACAAGATGTGATACGGGTGGGCATGGAGGCTCTAGTGCCCTGTTGTACCACCTCTAGCGTGGATACAAGATGTGATACGGGTGGGCATGGAGGCTCTAGTACCCTGTTGTACCACCTCTAGCTTGGATACAAGATGTGATACGGGTGGGCATGGAGGCTCTAGTGCCCTGTTGTACCACCTCTAGCGTGGATACAAGATGTGATACGGGTGGGCATGGAGGCTCTAGTACCCTGTTGTACCACCTCTAGCTTGGATACAAGATGTGATACGGGCAGGCATGGAGGCTCTAGTACCCTGTTGTACTGCCTCTAGCTTGGATACAAGATGTGATAAAGGCAGCATGGAGGCTCTAGTACCCTGTTGTACCGCCTCTAGCTTGGATACAAGATGTGATACAGGCGGCATGGAGGCTCTAGTACCCTGTTGTACCACCTCTAGCTTGGTTACAAGGTGTGATACAGGCGGGCATGGAGGCTCTAGTACCCTGTTGTACCACCTCTAGCTTGGATACAAGATGTGATGGAAGCATACAGGTTCTGTATAGTATTCTGTGGCATATCACTACTCATTTTATGTAACTGAGCCTGTAGATCTGGTGACCCGGCAGGCCACGGAAGTGTGGCAATGTTATGGTGTCATTCCTGTGACACCCTGGTGTGCGGCTGAGGTTTATCCTGCTGAAGATGCCTCTTGGAAGCCCTGTTATGAGAGACAACACACGTGGCTGCAGGATGTCCTGAACATATCGCTGAGCTGTCATTGTCCCTGGTACCGCTACTAGGGGTGACCGACTGTTGCATGTAATGGCCAACAGACCAACACACCAGCAGTGGGGGCGATGTGCCGCTTCACAGCAAAGGCAGGATTGAGATACTCCTAGGTCTCCAGAATCAAGCACAGCAGTCAATGCCCAAACTAAACCTGGATTAGTCGCAGAACACAACCCAGTTCCACTCCGTAATAATCCAGTTTCGTTATTCATGACACCCCTGCAAATGGAGCCGACAGTGGGTGTCAAAGGCAGTACAAGTAATGGGCGCCGTGAGACCAAATGTCCCTCAGCCGAGCACCTGAAAAGGGTTCCGACAGACACAGGGGTGTAACGATGGTGCCACCTGTCTTTGGATGGCAGTCAATGAAACAGTTGGAGCTGCTTGTACTTGTTGGACGATCCTCTCTACAGGTTGTCTGCCAAGAGCGTCCTGAGCCCACTTGCCCGCTATGCGTGCCTTCACCCCAACACCTCCTAACAGCCTAGTCAGAACGGCCCAGGTTTTTCTTGCGATAGACAATAGAAGTTTCTAATGTTAGAATTGCATCGCATCCCACGGAAATCGCAAGTTCATGCATTGCAATGCGATAAAAGGGGGGCTCCATAGGGAAACATGGGAGTTAAAAAAGGGAAAACGCAGAAAGATAAGATATTCTGCGTTTTTTTTTTTAAAAATTTAAAATCTTTTTATATTATAGTGAAATCCTTGCAAAAGGCAATGAAACCATTGAAAATCAAAAAAACGCACGATTTTCTCGCACATGTGAAGGCACCCTCCGTTTTATCAAATGGCTGCAGCAGTATAACCCCGTAACATGTTTGAGTCAACTCCTTGTCTGATAATTGGCGCATATCTTGCCCAATATCACCTGGAAAGTGACTAATCCAGCATGGATGATGCACGTTGCACCTCTCGATCTGCTCAGAGCTCCCATATGTGTGAGCTGTGTGGGTGCAGTTTCCGTTCTCTCCAGTCGTACCCTGCGGTTGTTCAGTATACTTCAATCTAAAAATAAAAATTCCCTCACGTACCGACGACGGGTCTATGATGGAAAGCATGTCTAAAAGCCTTCATACTGTGCATTCTGTAGTTGTGGAAATCTAACTCCTCTATGTAGAAGGCTTTATCTGAAGGTCAATTCACAAAGTTATTTTGAGAACTTTCTAACTTTCTGATCTAGTCTGCATGTTTTCCGAAAGTTTCTAGAAAAAGGCCATACTTACTAATACAAGGGCAGGCACAGACACCGATTCCATGCAGCATGCAGAAAATGCTATATAGGGAGGTGCAAGCCACACCTACCCTGCACCTTACCTGCACATAGATGAGGCTTGTATAGGGTGCCAGTCGCGCAGTTACATGTAGTGCACCATGCAAGCTTACAGAATATTAGCTACACCCATGCTATTAAATCAGACGGTCTGTCCCATACCTCTAAGTCCACCATAGTAACTACTGACATCCCGGGCCCCCTCAGGATCTCGGGGCCAGACTGCTTGCAGAATTAATAATTAATGCATATTGTAATGTATGATTGTATGTAAAGTAGAGCGAACGTACTCTGATGAGCTTGATGCTCATTCGAGCATTAGCGTACTCCATGGTGCTCGCAACGTGAGCGAGCCTCACGCCGTGTTCGACCCCGCCCCAGTTTTTTGCCCCTCCCTGCTGTCACGTGTCAGTTTTGGCCCTTCCCTGCTGCAACGCAGCGAATGTCAACGGCAAATTTTTGGGCTGGCAGGCAGGGGGAGAGGGGGAGAGAGGGAGAGAGAAGGGGGGACAGAGAGGGGGAGGGGGAGAGGGAGAGGGAGAGGGAGAGGGAGAGAATGAACACACGAGATCCTTAAAAAAAAAAAAGAAGAAAAAAAAAAAGCTCGGCACCCGGCGTCCCACATACAAAAATGCTCGAGTCTCCCATTGTAGTCAATGGGGTTCGTTACTCGAGTAGAGCTCTCGAATTTTACGAAAAGCTCGACTCGAATAACGCGGACCCGGGCATTTGGGTGCTCGATCATCTCTAATTGTATGCATATGCCACGGTGACGGTTTCTCTGTTTGCAGCCATGTTTTTTTTAATGTGGTTTTTAATTGTAGTTGAAGTCCACCAAAAAAAAAAAAAAAAAGCCATGTGTGGAGGCAGCCTGATAGCGCCCGCCACGATGCTGCCTCCATTAACCGCTATATCACGGCTTTCATTGGTCTGCATGTTCTCTGATGCGCTAAACCGCAACATAAAAATGTATAGGCGGGTTTATAGCTGCAGAACTGATGCCAGGTTCCATTTACATCTTAGTTTTGAAAACTGGCACAGAGAAAAAGTGAGAGAAGCAGCAGTGCTTCAGTAATACTACATGCCCCAGAGCTGTAAAACTGCAGGCATGAGTGCAGCCCAACTCTAAATATGGCCGTACATAATAGATTAAGGTCGAATGAACCCAGCAATTTTAGCTGAGCCTGCCAATAGTGTAATATATATGGTAGCTGTGGCCTATTCCCCTCTCTCCAGTGAAATACATAAGTCTATGGGGGAATTAGGTCAACCTGGCACTCTTTTCAGCTTTAACCCTTTCCAATCTACTGTCTGACGTATTCCTACATTCTGAATGAAGCCTGTGCAGCTCTGATGTCGGAAGATGTCCAACAGGGTATTCTCACTATATATCGCCGGTTGCATTGTTGTCTGGGCCTCTCCGGCATGTCACATACTGCAGTACTGGCTCTAGCCAGCAGATGGCGCTATTGTATAATGGCAGAAAGAGAAAGCCCCCTAGGAAACCCTGAATCCAGAATTTGATTTCAAAGGGTTAAAGCAGTTGTCTCATTACAGATAGCCCCTTTAAGTACAAGAAATCGTTTGATTCTGTCCGAATATTTAGCCGGGCATTCAGTGTAAGGCCTTAGTCAGACGGGCGTTTTTAGCCGCGATTTGCGCATGCGCATGTGTCCGGCGATTTTATAAAACCATTGCTTTGCAATGGTATCGGACACATGAGCGCTTTTTATGCGCTCGTCCGATTATATTATAGAACAAAAAATCGCAGATCGCACCTATCTGCGATCTGCGATTCCTGTTCTCTTCTGTATATGCGCTCAATGGGGCCGGCGGCAGCAGCGCCGACCCCATTGAGAACATATAGTAGACAAATCATTCTTCTCTGCCACAGCTGTAACAGCTGTGGCAGAGAAGAACGATGTTTGCCCATTGAATTTAATGGAGCGGCAATACAGCCGCTCCATTGAAAGCAATGGGCTGCCGGCGTGTGCGGGATGAATTGTCGGGAAGGGCTTAAATATATAAGTCCTTCCCTGCAATTCATCCTAAAATGTGTTAAAATAAAAAAAAATTGTATACTCACCTTTCCGCTGCAGCCGGAGTCCAGCCGCGGCCGCTGTCAGTTCTCCTGAACTGCTTCTCGGCACTATTCAGCCGGCGGGGCTTTAAAATCCCCGCCTGCTGAATGATCTGCCTCTGATTGGTCACAGCCCTGACCAATCAGAGGTCGGTTTCACTCACACACCCATTCATGAATTCATGAATGGGTGAGTGACTGCTGCCTCTCAGCACTGAGCCAATCAGGGGCAGGTCTGACTCACATCCATTCATGAATTCATGAATGGGTGTGAGTGAGGCATGCCTCTGATTGGCTCAGCGCTGAGCCAATCAGGGGGCAGGTCTGACTCACACCCACTGCAGGACGGCCGCGCGGAGCTCCGGCTGCCGGAAGAAGGTGAGTATACAATTTTTTTTTATTTTAACACATTTTAGGATGAATTGCAGGGAAGGGCTTATATATTTAAGCCCTTACCGACAATTCATCCCGGGCTCGCCCGCAGCGCATTGCTTTAAATGGAGGCGGCTCTATTGCCGTCTCCATTGAATGCAATGCGCTGGACAGCTCCGGCCCGTTTCTAATGAAACGCGGCTAGGAGCAGATTTTCGGGCGATTTGCGGGCACCGGTCACGCGATTTGCGGATGCGCATCCGTCATGCGATCCGCAAATCGCGCGAAAAATCGCCCGTCTGACTAAGGCCTCACACGGTAACCATTTATATTACATCCATTTCATGCATAGAACAAGAACTGCTGCTTATTTGCAACTTTCTGTTCTGAATCATAGAGAGAGGGTCCTGAGAGAGGTATTTACCTCAGTAATGCCCATGTACCGTAATGCCCATATACCTTTAATAGCCATTTGCTCATAAACTATACACCTGTGGTATAAGTGCAGTATGATATATAATGTTTATTTGTGCATATATGTATGTGTGAACACACCTGAAATAAAACTGGTCTCATTTTCTCGAATTCATAAAACCTCTGAATTCATAATTATGTGAAAATCTTGAATTGACAAATTCTGTGCTTGGCAATATAAACTGGGATTGCACCATATATGAAGAATTGCAGTTTCCCCTTGAGGTTGGGTTTTCTAGTGAGAGAAACCACAATATCTCTACGATGGCTGCCTTATGTTCACAGGACAGGTGTTTCTCAGAAAATAGGAGTGCTGGAAAGTGTGATGATGCAGATAACGAAGCAGAGAGACTTGCACTTCTGTAATAATCTACCCTTTCAGATGTGAATGACACACCTCTGGGTTTTCCTGTATAGCTAGCAAGCCTCAAACTGCTTAACTTGGGTACAATTTTAGTTTTTCATTGTCAACCAGGCATAATAAAATTAGCCCCTTCACAGCCCTAGACCCCCAATGATCATTAAATTAACACCCTCACTGTCCTAGACCACCAGGTATACTGATATTAATCCCTGTACTGCCATAAACCACCACGTAAGTCCCACATAAACCTTTTCACAGCTCTAGACCACCAGGGAACCTAATGTTAACCATTGTTTTGTGGCAAGCATTGGGGCGCTGTATGTTAATACTTGATGCAATTGTGTATTGCTTGGCTTAGAGGGAACAGCACCCAGGTGCGTAACAGCTCTGCTCACTAGCTACAAAGGATTAAAGAAATATTCTGGGACTTTTTTTTTCTTTTGCTATTAATGACCATTAGGTCAGCCATAGATGATTGCTGGTGACTTGTCACTTGGGTCACTGCCGATCAACTGATTCCTGGGGCTCATGTCACTATGGTTGGCGCTGGAAGCAGAAAGTGCTGACCATAGCGCAGCAGTGGGGTAACTATTGCAAGCGCAGCTCCGATTGAATTCAGTGGGAGCTGTGCTGCAGTACCAACCTGGGCCACCGCGCTATGGTCAGCACTTTGTCCTTTCTGTACTGATCACAGTGACAACAGCCACAGGAATCAGCTGATGGGCAGGGCTCCAAGTGACAGGTATGTGCCAATCGTCTATTGATGATCTGTTGGTCATAAATAGAAAAAGGAAAAGTCCTGGAATACACCTTTAAAAGGAACATTGGAAATAATGTAATGCATTCACAAAGTTATCATATACACAAGTTATTATGTGTATCTAAATTGCCATTGTTTTGTTGCAGGCACAGGTCTAGTATAGTTTTTTAGCACACTGTTGCACATGTAGTAGCATTCTTAATCATAGCATTCTTAATATTAATCATTACTTTCAATTACCAGAAATTGCCCATTTAGGCCAGGGCTACATGGAGACTTTTTGTAGTGGTTGATTTTTAACTATTGAGCTACAACTGCAGTTCAAAGCAAGAAATTGAGATGTAATCTTTTAAACTGTGCTTGCCACGCAATAGGTAAGATCAGTCAGTAGTGCTACAAAATATCTCCTTGTGGTCCTAGCCTAGAAATAATCGGCAGCACTACTGATACGTACGGATAGAACGAATCTTTAGTTGCATCATGTCTTCTACCCATCGCTGGTCTGTAGGGTCCACACCATATATAAACACCTGGAAGAGTAGATAGGGGGTGGGTAGACAAATCAGTGGTGACTCATAATTTTGGGGTCCCATATATATTCTGTGTGTATACAGTGATGTGTGGATTGTATTGCTCAGTAGATCCCGTCTCATGTTTTAGGCTCAGTGCCAGGACATACGGAAGAGGAAGCAGTTGGAGCTACAGATCCTTTCGGAGCCCATTCAGTGTTGGGAAGGAGAAGACATTAAGACATTAGGAAGTGCCGTGTATATGTCTCAGGTCATGGTACAATGTGGAGCGAGTGAGGTACGTAGCAGAAATAGTAATACCTGTCGCTAGACCATGCAGATTCTACGCCGTCACCCATGGGCCACATCCATTGTCACAAAGCTGTGGTCAAACAATTTCAGGGCGTGACTCCGACTCCGTCTTTTTTTAATTTAATTAAAAATGACTTTATCTCCCCATCTATAGCATTTCTAGCGGGCTTGCCCTGTGATATAGATCTCAATGGGGACAGGGCAAATGCAAATGGGTTCCAAAATGGGCGTATCTTCCGGATAGGTCATAAGTAGTTGATGGACAACAGTCCGCCGGACGAAGGAGGAAGTTGACTCGGAGCACCCACTTCCTCCCATGTTCCTTTATGACAACCTTCGGCCTGCTGTACTGGACAGCAAGCCGGACAATCAGCTGATCAACGGGGGTCCCAAGTGGCAGGCCGCCCTCCATCAGTTAATGATGACCTATCCAGGAAATAGGTCATTGGTTGAAACCAGCCTAGACAACCCCTTTAAGAAGTTCTTGGGGTGAGCTTAATACAGTGTGGCCAAGGAAAAGTAGCCCGGCACCACACACTTATG